>NC_138027.1:86953779-88153779 GCF_964106645.2 Podarcis pityusensis
GAGCAGAGACGTTTACCTCAATAAAGTCCTTAAAGGGTTTGAAAAGTTGATGTGCTTCAGATCAGACAAGGCCTTTGCTTTGATAGCTCTCGAAGTGGGAGGATACTGAAGCATCTATGTATTAGTGCCCAATCTGCCCTATAAATCTAAAGAAGTATCATATTGAACAACTATGGCTTTGCCCAAAGAATCATGGGAGATGTAGTTTTTTAAAAAAGGTGCCAGGAGTGGTTAAGAGCTACAATTCCCAGAATTCCTTGGAGAGAGAGAATTATAAAAATATGGCGCCCTGTGCAAGGCCAAAACTTTGTACGTCCCAAATGGATCTTCTCAATTTTGAACCTCCTCAATTTTGCACCCCCTCAGCTTGGTGCCCCATGTGGGGGGAACACCCACACTGCCCTAAATATCTCTCTCTCTCTCTCTCTCTCTCTCTCTCTCTCTCTCTCTCTCTCTCATATCTATCTGCCTGACATTCCACAACCAAAGAAATGGGTTAAACCTGGTATAATCTGCATGCAGAGATTGCAAAACTGACGGGAATACTCAGAAACAAAGAGGACATTTTTTTTGTTATAAAAGAATGGGAAAAGTTTATAACTTATCTAGGAGACCACTGTAAGCAGATGGAAACAAGAGCAGGATTTTGACTCACTTGTAGTGTAAGAAACATTATGCATAATATGGTTCGATATTAAAACTGGAGTATAGACTAATATGCAGTTGTAGATGTTTAAAATAAGACTCCATGGATGGAATGGGAAGAAGTCGCGAGATTCGGAGAATCTCCACATACAGTATGATTTTATTGATGTGTGTTTATTTGTACTTTTTATTTGTAAAACTAATAAAATGCCTTGGAAACTAGACCAGGTATAATCTGGCTTCCTGTGATCATCACATGCCAAAGAAACAAAATTTAAGAAGGCACTCAATAAGTAGGAGGTGTTAACATGTTAGGTCTTAACATGTATGTTAATATTTTAAACTCTTGTGGGATATGCTAATATACCACAATTTACATAGAACTGGGTAAAAATGACCATGTTTGTGGCAGCAACTATCATTCCAAACAACTGAAATTTCAAACACTTCTTGACTTTTGTTCTGTGTGTATCGACCACTGTGCAAATAAAACATTTCCCCCTTTTCCCCCAGACATCTGCCTATTTCATGGATTCAGTGTAATTCATTTTTTAAAAAAAAGAAATTAATTTTTAAACCACCTTTTGCAGCCAGCTGTAATGCATCTTCATATGAATTCACCTCAGATTACATTCCTGTTTTCTCCATTTATTTGGCTAATTTGGCTGTAATGTGACAGATCTTATCATGTTTCACAGACTTTGTTTTGACACCAAAAGGCTGTGCAAGCCTTTGCTTGCAAAATACGACATTCCATAAGCACCCTTTAAAGCCCTCGCCCAGTTTATTGGTTTAGTCATAAATATTTTTATGCCTCTCTTATGGATATTTATGGATTTCAATGAGTTCACACATAGACTTCACACGGTAGACTTCCCCCCACCCCTAAACATATGAAGGAAATGAAGTAATTCTTTGATGTTTCCTGCTGTTTTTTGAATGCATTATTTTGGTAAATGGAATCTAAAGCTGAGATTAATGTACTCTAGCAAACATTTCTAGAGGAAAAGGGGAGTGACGGGAATTTCCTAAAAGATCAACCCCAAATTTACCCTTTATTGTGCCAGCTTGCTTCTGTTTGCATCTGCAGTCTCTATGACTGTCTCATAGGCATCATTTTCTGTTGGTTGGGTTTTTTTTTAAGACTCTTCTCCTTATTAGTAACAGTGATAGCATTGTCAGATTAGATATAGCAAGATCTCTCTTCAGGTGTGAACATTTGGATATTTGAGATCCATACCTTATTAGAATTGTGTGAGGGAGAGTGGGAACGTTTTGACTGCTTAGCCCCCTCCCATCAATTCAAATTCAAAAATGTCAAAAGAAAATGGAAAGGCAAGGGGAATCAGCAAAATAGTGACATAATCATGATGATATGATGTGAATCCTCAAAAAATGATACCTTGAAATAACCTGGATATTTTTCAAGCATGTAAATAAAAAGATTATTCTGGGTCTCCCCTCCCTTCTCCCCTTGGAATAATTTTGCTTTAAGATCAGCTGCCTGTTTTATTTAATCTGTTTCAAATTATTTCTTTCAGCCATTGTTTGCCCTCTGTTCTTAAACTCTGAGTATCTTTTTTCATATGTGTGGCTTTTTCACATGCCCACTTGAGTCTGCGTCCAGCAATTTTAGTTCGTTTTATTATTTCTCAGCCAATCAGCTCGTCAGCTTTGTGGATTGCAATGATTTTTTTGTGCACAAACACTCGCTGTCGTAAGCAGCAAAGCATCACACAACACACCTGTTGTCATTTCCTCCTATAATTATAGAGTGTACCTCAGGTTAAGAACTTAATTCATTCTGGAGGTCTGTTCTTAACCCGAAACTGTTCTTAACCTGAAGCACCACTTTAGCTAATGGGGCCTCCTGCTGTCGCCGCACTCCGCCGGAGCACAATTTCTGTTCTCATCCTGAAGCAAAGTTCTAAACCCGAGGTACTATTTCTGGGTTAGCGGAGTCTGTAACCTGAAGCATCTGTAACCTGAAGCGTCGGTAACCCGAGGTACCACTGTAATTCATATATTACCACCCCTACTACAATTACACAGTAACACCTTTATTGTTAACAATCCAGTATTGTGTCTAACCATGAGGCAGGCTGTGGTAACGTGGAGGTGGGCTTTTTCTGGTGGCACCAAAGATCATAGAATTGCACTGTTGGAAGGGACCCTAAGGATCACTTAGTCCAACCCCCTGCAAGGCAGGAATATGCAGCTGTCCCATACGGGGATCGAACCTGCAACCTTGGTGTTAGCAGTGCCATACTCTAACCAACTGAGCTATCCATTGTTTAGAACTCTCTCCTTGCTGAAATATGTGGTGCTCCATCAGTGTTGACATCCTGCCAACTCCTGAAGACACACCTGTTTAGGCACGCATTCCCCTGAACTGAACTTCTGATTTTATTGTTTTAACTCCCCCCCCCCACTCTTTTAAGTGGCATACTTTTTAATTGCTTGTTTCATTGTACATTTTAATTAAGGGTTCTTTTTAGTACCAATGGAATTGTTATTGCGTATTTTGATTATGTGTAAATTTTACCGTCGTAAACGGCTTAGAAGCCATTTTGGCCTATAAGTGATGATGATGATGATGATGATGATGATGATGCAAACCACACGGGGCCCCCAGTGGCAGAGTTGGGGGGCAATTGCTGGTCCAATCACTGGCTGAGGTGTATCAGCAACAATCAGATACATCAAGGCAAGGTACACCACAGCCAATTTATTTGGTACCTGCGACAGGTAACCTCTCAAGCACCTTCAGCCTCCCTGGCAGAAAAAATACAGTACAGTGGTACCTCGGGTTACGTACGCTTCAGGTTACATATGCTTCAGGTTACAGACTCCGCTAACGCAGAAACAGTACCTCGGGTTAAGAACTTTGCTTCAGGATGAGAACAGAAATCATGCTCCAGCGGTGTGGCAGCAGCAGGAGGCCCCATTAGCTAAAGTGGTGCTTCAGGTTAAGAACAGTTTCAGGTTAAGAACGGACCTCCAGAATGTATTAAGTACTTAACCCGAGGTACCACTGTAATAATAAATTAAATTAAACACCTAACAATTTACTACCCTTTCAAGGTACGCTATAATCAGCTGCCTTGCTCTAATAAAAGCATCGGTCCTGGAAATGAGGTCTGTTTTTGTATTTGATCCAGAAAAAAAACATGCTTATTCTCTGGCGGGGTTGTCCATGTGTCACAATTCTTGCATGTCTGCTTTAGAAGGGACTATAGCAGCTGTAGAGAATCCTTGATTCCTGAACTGATATCTTACTCACCGATAATGTTAGCTGGAAGTTTCTTGAGTCCCTGAGATTGGCCTCAGTCTGGAAAAAAGGTTCCTTGCCCCTGCCTCATGGTCTGGCCTCATTATTGTTCGCGAATGACAAATAATAGGGAAGATCAATAACATATTGGGAAATTGGCAGGTCTTGCCATGGGATGAGCAAAGAGCTATACACTAAGCATCGCTGACCTGAATGTGGTTTGTTGGGCCTATGAGCATCTACTGTACCTATCCACAAGATTTTGGCTGCCCTTTCTTTGCTCCTTGTCTCTGTTTCCCCTCGCAACATAGTTTGGAAAGAAAACGACTTGTTTAGCGGTTCCAAGAGCAGCTGTTTGTCCTGAATGTGGGGACAGCTCTGGGAGTTCATGGCCATTTCTGAAATGTGAAGTGCCGCTGGAGAGCTCATCTTTCTCGGAAGCCCCTGGGCCTTCTCTCTGCAGCTACAATGCAACTCTGCTTCTTGAGGCCAATTGTAGTTGTGACTGTGTATAAAAGAACACGGTGTTTTGAGAGGAAGTGGAGGTATTTGAAATATAGGTAAAGGCAAAGGGACCCCTGACCATTAGGTCCAGTCATGGACGACTCTGGGGTTGTGATGCTCATCTCGCTTTACTGGCCAAGGGAGCCGGCGTACAGCTTCTGGGTCATGTGGCCAGCATGACTAAGCCGCTTCTGGCAAAACCAGAGCAGCACACGGAAACACCGTTTACCTTCCCACCGGAGCGGTACCTATTTATCTGCTTGCACTTTGACGTGCTTTCGAACTGATAGGTTGGCAGGAGCACGGACCGAGCAACAGGAGCTCTCCCTGTCACGGGGATTCAAACAGTCAACCTTCTGATCGCCACCCACGTCTCATTTTAAATATATTCAGCTGCCAAATTTTGATGTTGACATGTGATGCCTTTGCTTGTGCATAGAAGTTGCTTGGATGTCAAGAGGTAGAAAACCAAACCCACTGTATGTGGATTTCAAGACAGGTGCTTGCTACTCACCTCTGCAAAGTAAGGATTATCACATAAAAAAAACTTCTGCAAATAAACGACAACAACAATTTTATTATTTATACCGTGCCCATCTGCCGCTCTGGGCAGCTTCCAGTACGTATAAAACACAATAAAACATCAAACATTAAAAAACTTCCTGATACAGGGCTGCCTTCAGATGTCTTCTAAAAGTTATGTATTTCTTTATCTCCTTGACCTTTGATGGGAGGGCGTTCCACAAGAAGGGCGCCACTGCCGAGAAGGCCCTCTGCCTTGTTCCCATTGCCAGAATGGTTCAATCATCAACCCCAGTTTCCAGGGAACCCCGGAAATGGTAGCTCTGAGGGTGAAATAACGGTCTCTGAGCAACCCTCAGCAGCCTTAGCAAACTACATTTCCCAGGAGTCTTTGGGGGGAAATCATGACTGTTTAAAGCGATATAATGCTGCTTTGAATGTATAATGTAGATGGGATCTTATACAGCTTTAAAAGGGTAGTAAATAAATCCAGGGATAAAAAGGCTATCAATGGCTAACAATAACAACAATTTATGACTTGTACCTTGGCCATCTGACTGGGTTGCTGCTCTAGGTGGCTTCCAACAGCATATAACAAAACACAGCAAAATGCCAGACGTTAAAAACTTCGCGATACAGGGCTGCCTTCAGATGTCTACGGAAAGTCATAAAATTGTTTATCTCCTAGTTTATCTCCTAGCGATGATGGCTGTGTACCAAGATCAGAGGTAGCAGCCGCAGTGGGAGAAGGCTGTTGCCCTCATTTCCTGTTTGTGGGTTTCCTTGAGGGATCTAATTGGTCACTGTGGGAAACAGGATGTTGTGGTTGAAATGCCTTAGTTCTAATCCAGCTGGGCTACTCTTGGGTAAAGAGAAGATGCTTCCCGTACAGAAGTTTGATCTTTCTTTCTTTTTTCCAGAGGGGCTGATCTGTTCGTGACATTCACAGCAAAATGATAGGCCTATGTTATGGAGTGTTGGTTTGCGTATCTATACAGTTGTCTGGTCACCCTGAATACTGACCGAACACACACAGCTCCTCTTCTTTGATTCCATGGAAGAGGAGAACTTCAGAGGGGAACAGCTTGTAATGCACCTGAGCATTACAAGCCGGACCACTTTGCATTCTGAACCAGGGAATTACAAACTTCATCTGTGTAAAAACATTGCCGGCTGCTAACTAATGTAGACATATTTGCCAACCTGGTTTCATAGGGTGCTAAATAAAATGGATGTCTTTAAAGATAAAGGTAAGGCAAAGGACCCCTGGATGGTTAAGTCCAGTGAAAGGCGACTGTGGGGTTGCAGCGCTCATCTTGCTTTCAGGCCGAGGGAGCCGGCGTTTGTCCACAGACAGCTTTCTGGGTCATGTGGCCAGCATGACTAAACCGCTTCTGGCACAATGGAACACTGTGACGAAGACCAGAGCATATGGAAACACTGTTTACCTTTCTGCTGCTGTGGTATCTATTTATCTACTTGCACTGGCATGCTTTCGAACTGCTAGGTTGGCAGGACCTGAGACAGAGCAATGGGAGCTCACTCCATTGCAGGGATTTGAACTGCCGACCTTCTGTCTGGCAAACCCAAGAGGCTCAGTGGTTTAGACCACAGAGCCACCCGCGTCCTTACACTCACCCAACTAAAGGTAAATGCTGCCATTACAAATCTGGAAGCAAGTCTGGAAACAAAACACTCTTCTAATGTGTCTTGCAATCCGCTGCATTTTGCCTTCTCCCTCACTTATTGTACACCCTAAGATATCCTCAGCATTCCTGCAGAAGTCCTTTGCTATTCATATATCTTGATTTCCTCAGCCAGTCAGATGTCTTCACTATTCCCAGTTTAGTTTCTGACTTATATGTTGCTTCTTTCTCTCTCTTGTCCCAGAGACCTCATCAGATGCGATGCAGCTGCAGGAATCTGAGACGCCCTCCGTGCAGAAGCTGAGAGTGTGACACTCCCACATGGTGCGTCTTAGGAGGGTGCTGCATCTGCAGGTCTTGAGCCAATTGTTCCTGCCAAGAGGATATGGGAATTTTATATTTCTGGGTGGAAAGTCCCATGGAAATTGGGACATCTGGTACTTTCACATTCCATCTTTAACTTATCTCTGGATACTGTAATGCTCTTAAGTGTCAAAAAAGGGGCGATTCCCCCCCCCCAACATTCTGGAATACACAACAGATGTGGAATTTGTAGGTTGGGAGGTCCAGCAAATGTTTGATGCATAGGGTCAGGAGTTTTTTTCTTGTCCCCATGCTGAGGGACAATCGGAAGAAGCATTAGGGAGCACACTATGAGGCCTTGTGAAATGATTGACACCAACGTGAGTTTCTTATTTAAAAAGCAGGCAAGCTATGTTCATGAGGACTACTCAGATCCCTCCTAACTAGGAGCCCCAGCTTCCATTCATATTTAGGTGAGCTGCAACATATGAAACCACCTTCATGGAATTCCTGTCATGGAATTCTACACAATATTGATCCAGAGCAGATTCCACCGTATAGCTGGCAGAGTAAAAACTTAAACACGGTGCTTGTTTCCCAAAAAATAGACCAGAGGCAATTCATGTTTCATCCAGCAGAGCTTTACTGCTACTGAAAGCAAATGAGCATAATGGTCACAAATCCAATACATTCAGGATTGGCACTGTCCATAAGAAATCCAGTTGCAGCAGACTTAACTTCAACTTGCAATAACTTATAATAAATCTAAACCTTAACACTATATACAGAACACCACACCAGAAGGAAGAGAGATGAAGTGAAACCCAGGTTCCTTCTGGCCTTCCTTTTATAGTCAGCATGACCTTGACAGAAAGAGATAGGAGAACCAGTTTAAGCCAGCTGCACTCAGATTCTCTGAAGGAATAACCCAAACATCATGAACCTTCTGCTTCTTTCTTTCACACAGAGAAGCTTCCAGAACCCTCTTGAATTAATTAGAATAGGAAAGATCTCTACACATCAGATCAATACTTTCTGCAAGCTGACACAGAGCACCATGTCACCATGTTCCAATAATGTACGAGGGGCATTTGTTAAAGATTTCCCCTGATGTACTTCCCATGGACTGAGACAAATGAAATTTAAGCACAGTTATTATTCCATCTCTACATAGCTACCAGCAAGAGTCACACACTTCTCCCATCGCTTTATGCAGCTGTGGAGACCTCGTCTGTAGAAGTTGGCAGGTTGCGTCAGAAGCCACGACTTGACCTCAGAAATCAGCATTTTCTTGTCTGGAAAAAGCTTGCTCTTCAAAAATAACTTCATGGTTGGAAAGAGGTGGAAGTCAGATGGTGTGAGGTCAGGAGAATAAGGGGGGTGAGGAAGGATTTCATAGCTACAGGACTGTGCTTCCATCTGAGCAACATGCGAGTTGTGAATCGGGGCGTTATCCTGCAGGAGGCAGGCACCTTTGGTCAGCATACCACGCCTCTCGATTTTGATGGTCTTCCACAATTTCTACAGCAGTGAAGTGTAGTATGTCCTGATAATTGTGGTACCCTTTGCCAGGAAATCCATCATCACTACTCCACACTGGTCCCAAAAGACCATGAGCATGACCTTGCTCATTGATGGTTGGACGTGTGCCTTCTTTGGAGGTGGTGAGGCACATGTCTTTGGAGGTGCTTCTATTGTTTGGACTGGGATTTAGTCTCTAGGTCATAATGATGGGCCCATGTTTCCTCCTGAGTAATTAGTCTGGCGAAGAAGTCGTCATGGCTTTAGTGACACATGGCCAAAAAAGCCTGTGAGCATGTGACTCGTTCCTGCTTCTGGAAAGGCGTCAGCAGCCGGGGAACCTACCATGTGCAAATGGTCATGGATGATTTTTTCTAGAGCCCACACTGATCTTGACATCTGCAGCTAGTTGGCAAACGGTTATGTAGCGATCCTCCAAAATGGTGGCCTCTACTTGCTGGATGGTGTCTTCATCAATGACAGACTGTGGTCGCCCAGGAATGGGAGCCGTTCCACCGAAGTCCGACCACACTTGAACTAGTTCTTGACTACATCATATGGTAGTCACCTTCCCCATAAGTCCCTTTCATCTCATTGAACATCTCCCGTGGTGTGCGCCCTTTCAAGTACAGGAACCTGATGACTGCTTCAACTGGTTCCATTATCAGACATTACTCCATGTTAGCACCCGTAGCAGAGAAACTGTTATGAGTTCAGAGGTAGAAATTACCACGTTACCTATGGAGAGATGTATCATTATACATGTGCAATTTCATCCTCCTATGATAACTGGAAGTGGGTCAGGGGAAATCTTTAATGAGCGACCCTTGTAGAATACACTGACATCTTAAAGTCAAAGTCATTACTTACAGTATGTCAGGAATGGCTCGTGTAGTGGAGCAGAGCCATATCAAGAGCCTCCTTGCAGCATAGTCCCTTCCACTTACCAGAATGGGGAAGGATGAGGCAAGGCGCTGCATGGACACGCTAGCAGAGTCAATCCTGCTGGTGTCCCTGTGTAGCCTGGACCTCATTGCTTTGTCTCTCCCCTTCTGGTAAGTGGCACTGATTCTGCTGTTGGGAGGTTACTGCTGCAGCTGTGGGATGGTCTACTCCAGTGGCTTAATGTCACGAGCCAGAGTCAGGCCAGCAATAAAAGGCCTGGCATCAGTGACGTCAACTCTTCATTCAAAGAAACCAAAACAGCTGAAGCCTAGTGATCGCAGTAACTCTTCTCGGTAGGTCTGTCCCCAATGAGGCAGTTTTGGGAATTGAAGGTCCCTGCCTTCCCACCACAGTCCCTATTAACTTGGATCTGAGAGCCTTAAATATGGCCTGCTGTAGCATGAGCTCTTAATTATGCCTTGATTTGTTTTGCAGTACATTGAGGTCACAATCAAAGTATCCAAGGAAGCTGAAATAATCCTTTGCCAATTTCTTGGCGTTTTTAATGTCTGACTTATGCCTATTCATGCACTTTAATAGAGAACACTCCATTTGGCCTATGCAAACATAAACAGGATATTGTTGAAAGTAGTTGGCACTGAGCAATTAAGTATATGAGTCCTTGATAACATTTCTTCTGTTATTTGTCCCCGTAAATAGAGTTACTCCAAAGGTGAAGGAATACGTTTGGTTCAGGGATGTGTTAGAGCTTTTCCTTTTCCTTTGCACAGTGGATCTGAGCATTTATTTATTTATTTATTTATTTGGATTTCCACTGTAGTCAAATTTTTATTAAACTTTAAATTCTTAACATATATATTCCAGATTCTGAATTTTTACTACATTTCTCTCTCTTTCTCCTTTCAATTTTCCTTTTCTTTATTTTTTTGACAAAGTGATAATCATAAATAAATAAGTAAGAATAAAATTGTGCATCGCACCACCGAGACCATTCCCTTGTAACTATCCAACCCGCCCAAATTCCAACACCTCTTTCCTTTTTAACAATATAAAATCTACATTTCTGTTTAAACTTTAACCTCATCCCATTTACATACTGCATTCTAATAAACACCTCACCCAAGACATCTTTTTCTATTTCATATATTATCAATCTTCAACCGCTGCTCATATTTCAAATCCTGCTCACGATTTCGTTTGATTATATATATATAGATTTTTAGATTTTTAGATTCACCAGCTTCACATACCAGGGATGTCCAACAGGTCAATCGGGATCGACTGGTCGATCCCCGGGTGGTTGCAATCGATCGATGTCGATCACGGTCTCATTTTCCTTTGCTTTTGCCTAAGAGCACCCAGCCCTGCCCCCTCTCCCCTGCCTGTATTTTCTCCTGATATCTGTAACGGAAGACGGAGTTCTTGCTGTGAGGCAAAATGCCTTCACAGTGCTGTTTTGGTGAGCGACTAATCTAAGGTTACCAGATTTTTTTGAATGAATCCGGGGACACTTTTCAACTTCAGTAGGAGTGATAGGATTTTGTATGGGGACCGATTTGTAAATCTGGGGACTGTCCCCGGGAAATGGGGACATCTGGTAACCTTAGACTAATCCCCTTCCCCCTTAAAAGTCCCCCCAAAATGGAACCCCAACAAAATGGGCATAAAACAGGGTGTTCCCCACCTGTAAAAAAAAACCTGAACAACTTTGACCTGAACCCCTAAAAAACGGGGCATTTCCCTTCCCTAAAAAAGTAGATCACTGTCAGATTTTAATTCTGAAAGTATATTGCAGGGATGGGAGTTGGCCATCCCTAAATCCATTCTTTTTTCATTGGTGTTTTCTCTTCTTTCCTGTTCTGAGCATACAAGGTTCCGGCTGCTGCTGTTGCATACATAATAATAATAATTTTACTAGAGTTCCTTCTGGTTAATGCAGCCCACAGAGACTCCCATGTCCAGGGAGCCCCTGAAATCTGAATGATGGCCTTAATTAATACTATCTTAAAGGTAAGCTCTTGTAAAATCTAGATATCAGAGCTGATGAAACAACAATGCACTTGCCTCTCAATGAATTAATCATGATGGAGGAGTGTATTCTGAAAAGGATCTGAGAAAAATACCGACAGAGCACTTAGGATAAACTTCTATTTCCTATTATGATTGCACTACACAGAGGAAACACTTTGAGAGGGAGGGGCTTCTTTTATTTTTATCTTGCTTTGCCAAATTCTCATGCCCTATCACTATGCCTCAAAACCAGCTTTTACCAGTCGCCTTGTTTGTTGCTTTCCTCACCTCTCTGTTTTGACCTTGCAGCGATAGCCAATATGAGGCAGTATAAAACCTAGGCTGGATCTACACTGACCTGTTTAATGTTATTACATATGCCGCTCTAAAATGTCACAGGGCATATTTGTGAATTAAATCGTGTTTTCTTTTACCTTGTTTCCCCCCATCAAATGTAAGTAATACCTGGCCCAGGTGTGCCAACGTGGCCTTGCAACCGTGGGTGCCCAGGACCATGGGTGCCATGCAGCATGCATGGCCCTGGCACCATAATTTGTGGGTGCCCAGCCCCTTCATGGGGATTTTTGTGGGTGCTCTGGCACCCAGGGCCCCAGGGAGTTGGCACCTATGGCCCGCTCACACCATTTCCCAAAATTCTGTTTTTCCCCTGCTGCTGATTGCTGGTTGCTCTGCTCTAACCTCTGGGCTCACATTTTACCTAATTCTTCCTCTTGCCTTCCATGTCCTTTTCTTATCTGCCCCCCAACACCATTGGAGAGGGGGTTGGAGATTGAATGCAGTAAAAAAAGGGTAAAAATGCTACATAGGGCCATATGAGCAGAGTTTCACGAATATAGCAGCATAAAACAATTAAAAATTAAGCTCTAAAAAAAGGCAATGTAAAAACACACCATGAACGTAAAAAGCAGGGCGTCATGTGTCCATCTAGGCTATCAAAACCTTTGCTCAACCCTTTCTTAATGTTAAAAACTGTGAGTGTAGATCTGCCCCTAGTTTAAAATCTCTGGCCAGGTTAGCTGTGAAGCTAACCTGGTGGTTTTGCGTCAGTTGTGCTGAACCTCCCTTACGGAGCTGTTGTCATGAAGAAACCCCATTTATACTGTCCCAAGCTCATTGGAATTGGATGCGGATACAAATTTGATCATTGGCTCTGTAACTAGAAGCCGAGTTAGTGCTAAATCAAACTTTATTATTGATGAAGCCTGCACAAAGTAGCAGCTGATTCTTCTAACCATGCCACAACACTTGAGTCAGGTCTCCGGCGAGGCTGGCATCCTGGGTCATAGCTTTTTCTCTTAAAGGGTCCACATGCCAAGTGTTTAGTTGATAATGCTGGTTCCATCATCCTCTGTTGCTCAGAAGCCACCTAGCTCTTCAAGATTCTCCACCCATTCTTCCCCGCTGCTTCTTGCACTTGTAGTAGTCTGCAGAACGCTTGTGCTATGTCATTCTGCTTCCTTCTTTGAAAGCCCTCCTCAAACTGCTTTTCCATGGCACAAGCGCATATAGGCAAAATAAATATACCATGCATGAATGAATGAATATCACTTAGGTCCCAGGCTCAGAATCCAGTGTTGGCTAATCAATAAAACAGCCATTTCTTTCTTTCTTTCATTATGGAGTGAATACAGACCTTCCAAGTTTCCCTATTTTCCCAGGGACAGTTCTAGGTTTACAGAAGCCATCCCGGTTTCTGATTTGATGCTGAAATGTCCCTATTTTCATCAGAGAAATATTGGAGGGTATGGAGTTATGCAACCCCCAAGCCAAGGAGATAAGTAACGATACAACCTTTAGAAGACATCTGAAGGCAGCCCTGTATAGGAAAGGGTTTTTTCAAAAATGTTTTATTACATTTTTTATATACAGTGATACCTCGGGTTAAGTACTTAATTCGTTCCGGAGGTCTGTTCTTAACCTGAAACTGCTCTTAACCTGAAGCACCACTTTAGCTAATGGAGCTTCCTGCTGCTGCTGCACCGCTGGAGCACGGTTTCTTTTCTCATCCTGAAGCAGAGTTCTTAACCCAAGGTACTATTTCTGGGTTAGCGGAGTCTGTAAGCTGAAGCGTATGTAACCTGAAGTGTATGTAACCTGAGGTACCACTGTATGTTGGAAGCTTCCCAGAGTAGCTGGGGCAACCCAGTCAGATAGATGGAGTGTAAATAATAAAATTTTTATTATTATTTATTCTGGAATAGGATGTCCTAATTTTCATCAGAGAAAGGTTGAAGGGTATGGCATGCTTCCTCTGACAGTGGAGGTGGAACATAAGGCATCGTGCCTGGTAGCCATTGATAGAATTATCCTCCATGATATATTTTCATTAACTATTGTGGACCTCAGCCACTAATACAGCCTTATCCTCCACGAATTTATCTAATCTTCTTTTTGAAGATTTCTACCAGTGAGGGGTGTGAGAGAAGATGGCCACACTGAGTTTTATTCTGATCCTAATCCCATCTGCTGAGGAGAGAAATCAACAAAAAGACTTCCCTAGAGAATAGCATGCCATGGTCCCATAATTGGATACACCTTGACTTTTGAGTTGTAGGACAATATTTACTCTGTTGGGGCAACACTCTGTGTCCTCCCTCTATTTATAAATTCCATAAAAGCTTGCTGAATAGGTAGAGCTCTCCTTCTCCTTTCCACCCCTCCTCCAGCCCAGGCTCCTGCTCCACTCACAGCTTTTAAACAGGAAGGAAGTATCATTTGCTTCTCCCAGCACAAAGAGAGCTCTGAGCATCTAATTGCAGCTTTCTGTTAGCAAATGGAACTGGCAAATCACTCCCCCCCTAGCTAAAAGGTACATGCCAAACTCTCTTACAGGCTCCGGTTTAGAGAGAAAGGGAGAGGAAGAAAGGGGAAAGGAACCCCCACCCTCGGGAGGGGGGAAAATCTGCTTTTTAAATTATTCCACTGCTTTGCGGAGAGGAAGTATTAATTACATGACTGCAAAATGTAGATCAGGGTGGGATTTAATTACAGGGCAGGCTTTGTGTCTGTTGTCCGACCAAATTCGACAGGAAGTGTTCCCGATGCCAGCAGTTTCAGGTGTTTTGTAGCCTATTTTATTCTCTCGTTCTCACCAGGTCTGAAAGGTAGATCAGGTGACTCTGTCTGTTGCCCCATTGTCTGCAAATCCACAAAGCTTCCATTACCCACAGGGCAAGTACACCATTCCTTTTTCTTTTTTTAACAAGGCAAGAAGTTTCAACATTTTATTTTTTTTATAGGCAACATAATGTGATTCCAAATCCATTCTGGGTTCTCTCCCCCGCTTTCTCATCTCCCCGCCTTCTCGTTAAAATAAGATGCATGACTCCCCCCCCAATTGCTTTCGGCACAAGGCATGCCTGCAAATATGTACTTCATTTGTCCGCCTAACACCTTATGGCTGCCTGCCTGTTCTTTTATCGTGAATGGGAAGTGTTTTTCAATAGCCAACAAACCGATTGTTCTCGATTTATTTGCAGCTGGTGGGGTGGTGTTTTATGTTCCTTTTTCTTTTTGAAATCCACTGACTGATTTTGGTGAATTTTAGATTGCTTAAAAAATACATTATGTCCTTTATTTATTTAGATCAGGGTTTCCCAAAAACTTGGATCGCCAGCTGTTTTTGGACTATAACCTCCATCTAGCAGGACTAATGGTCAGGGATGAGGGGAATTGTAGTCCAAAAACAACTGGAGACCCAACTTAGGGAAACCGCGATTTAGATACATAGTGTGCCTTAAGGTAGACAACAGAAGAAAGATCCTGCATCAAAACAGTACTACAGTGGTACCTTGGGTTAAGTACTTAATTCGTTCCGGAGGTCCGTACTTAACCCGAAACTGTTCTTAACCTGAAGCACCACTTTAGCTAACGGGGTCTCCTGCTGCCACCGCGCTGCCGCCACACAATTTCTGTTCTTATCCTGAAGCAAAGTTCTTAACCTGAAGCACTATTTCTGGGTTAGCAGAATCTGTAACCTGAAGCGTATGTAACCTGAAGCGTATGTAACCCGAGGTACCACTTTAATTGAAAATTCATCATCTTTCCCTGGCTTACTTCTGAACTCCAAAAGTCCAGACCAACCAGGTATGTCATACAGTGCTTCCAGAAGATGCTCAGGCTAGCACTTTGGTGAATCAATAGCAGATGGAATACCCACAGTGCACCTGTTCACAAGTGGCAGAAGCTAGAAATGCAACTGGAAATCAAGCTTCTTATGCGGTCACCAAAACCTGATATGGCACCATCTCAAAGGCTCAAAAGTGCTTTAATCACTGGTGGATTGCCTACCTAAAGTTTTTTTAAAGGAAACAGCAAGATTTGACTGAATTTGTCAGGATGGTGGAGCTCTCCTAACTCCTAAGGTGGGTGGATCTACACACAGGGGAAAAAATTGCTATAAATAACTCAGAAATTAAACCGTTATAACAAAAGAAAAGAAAAAAAACGCTATGGAAAATTGCAATTATATATTTTTGCTCTCCAACACCATCTGGAGATGGCATCCCACAGTGATAAGATCAGATATGCTGCCTTCTCTCTGACAGTTTACAGACAAAGAACAAGCAAAGGCATATCTCCATCCTTAATGCTGCAGTGCTTAGTGCTAAGACAGGAGATAAGAGACCCCTCGTCTCTGATCTTAGCACTTCATGCTTACGTCAGAGATCATAGATCTCTATGCCTGATGTTATACGACATCAGCTGATTGATAGATGCATAGGAGCTAAGTCCTAGGGGCCAAGTTTCCTTCGCCTTCCCAAGTCGATGAGCATTGCCATTCAAATGGTTTGTGCGTGCCATGTCATGTGATCGATTGTGCTGGGCGGGGCTTACCTGGGCCCCCCATATTTTATTTAAGTTGGCACCCCTGGATAGGTGGGTGTGGTTTGTTTCTTGGTTTTACTGCTTTATCTTTTGTAAACTGCTTTGAGGTTTTGTTTACAACGAAGTGGTATTTTAAATTTATGAACAGACAAACAAAGCGTGTTCTCTTTTCATAGAGAGTGTTGCTGTGGGGTCTGGCAGGCCACCCCACTGTTGCTGGGTGGGTTAGTATGGATGACCATCTGCAGTGATTGGGTGGTTGGGTTACTGGGCAAATTTTGGTGTTGCCATTTAGGGGGACGGACCAAAGATTATAAAATCAAGTCACGCAGCACTGACTGGGCTCTTTTGCTGCGTGCATTGGATCACCCGCCCACCCTCCCTAATCTAGGGCTATTGCGTTGACCTTGCTATGCCTGTCATGGGGTCGTCTGCTTTTGGGGCAGGGGCCTGGTAGGAATGTTGTCCATTTGGCTGATTGGCTGGTGCCATTTGGTTTTAGCCTACTGCATAGCAAATCGTCACAACTTGTAAGGTTGCGGTTAAGGTTAAAAAATTGGTTGGTGGAGGGGTAAGTGCCTGCCCCTCCAATGCTGCTGCTGAAAGAGAATTCCGTTAAAGGAATCCAGGGGCTTGCCATTCTTTCGTCCTGTCAGTGAACTGACATCGGAGCTAGAGGCGGAGGGAAGGCTCTCAAATGATGCTGGAGAAGGGCCCAGCAGGGAGAGAGGCAGCTCCGCAGATGGAGAAGCAAATCAGCGCAACACCAGGGATAACATTACAGCAATCCGTCAGTCACTGACGTCGCTCGTGCACAGCGACAGGCAGGCAGCATCATGAGCAAAACCGGAGAAGCTGGCGCCATGGAGGGAGCAGCTGGAGGGCAAAATCTGGTGGAGAGGAACCGAGATTTGGAATAGCATGTGGGTCTGCTGACGGCGCGGCTGGACGAAAGGCGGTCTCAGGATGCTCAGGTCAGACCCACCCCCATAGCAAGGAAGGTACCGGGACTGGTACACAAGTTTGGAGGGAAACCCCAGGACTACAGTGCGTTCCGAACGGAAATAGAGTACGCGTTGGAACCGCAACAGAATGATTTTGCAGACGATGGGGAGAGGGTTGCCTATATTGTCGGACATCTGCAGTATGGGGCCAGAGAATGGATCAGGCCCCTAATGGCAACGCAGAATGCCGCCTTGAAAGACCTGAGGAAATTCTTCCAGGCGATGGATGCAATGTATTCCAGTGATGTACAGCAAAGTGTGACTCGGCGGGAACTGATGGGCTGCAAACAGGGGAACCAGTCAGTTAGAGACTATTGGTCACGCTTTGCCATGTTAGTCCACCAGCTCGGGTGGGATTTGGACTCTGAACCCATTCAAATGCTGTTCGAGGAGGGGTTGTCCCCAACGGTGAAGGACGAGCTTTCCCGCGCACCCCGCCCGCAGTCGATGGATCAGCTGACCAAGGCTGGGCTTGCGATTGGTGTAAGGCAGGAAGCTCGGGCCCAGGAGAAGCAGGAAGGGAGAGAGCAACGTTACCATGACTACCGCATTCCTGAAATACCAAGGCAGCCTTCCCCACCGGCGGAGCCAATGGAAATAGATGGGGCGCGCGCGGGAGAGATTTCAAACTCCAGTGAAGGTTGCAAGAGGGAGGGAAAGGATGGGAAAACCACCAAGAAGTGTTTTCTCTGCCAGCGGCCAGGACATTTTGCCAGGGTCTGCCCGCTAAGAAAGGCCTGGCAAGGGATGGTGGGAGCTGCAGGGGGTGAGGAGGAGATGGTAAAGGAGCAGGGAAACGCCAACGCTTGGCTGCCACTCAGCGGGCACAGCAGCCAGGCCAGCAACCAATAGAAGTGCCCCGACCAGACCCCCCCAGGGCGGCTATAGCCATAGAAGTGGTGCTAGAACTCCGAAATGGGCACCCAGTCAAGGTGAAAGGGCTGTTGGATTCAGGCAGTTCCTGCAATTTCTTCAGCAAGGATTTTGCACTAGAGCACCAGCTCCACCTGCTGCCCCTGGATTTTCCCTTGCAAGTAACCACCATTGATGGCAGGGAGCTTCTGGGAGGGGAAGTGACGCACCAGACCCCACCAATGAGAATGAGGGTTTCCAGGCACACGGAGACCATCGCCTTTCACGTAGCCTCACTGGCAGGGCCCCCAATAATATTAGGGATGAGCTGGCTAGCACAACATGATCCAGTGGTGGCATGGCATCAGAGAACGGTCACCTTTGGGTCTGCTTACTGCTTGGAACACTGTCTAGGGGGAGAAACCCCAAGAATGACCGTGGCCAGGGTGGCTGGGATAGCTGTGGAGCCGAAAGGGGAGGTGCCACCACAATATGCTGACCTGCAGGAGGTCTTCAGCGAGAAGGAGGCAGATAGACTACCCCCACATAGGCCCTTTGACTGCCAAATAAACTTGCTCCCTGGGGCGCAGCTACCGGTGGGTAAACTGTATGCCATGTCGGACAGGGAGATGAAGGAGTTGCGGGAGTTTATTGACAAGAACCTGAAGAGGGGGTTCATAAGGGAATCAAAGGCGGTGGGGGGCAGTCCGGTGTTCTTCGTGGACAAAAAAGGGACTAACCAGCCCAGATTGGTCGTAGATTTTAGGGCGTTAAATTTGGTATCAGAACCCGTGACCTTCCCAATGCCCAGGATTGACGACATTTTAACACGGGTGAGGCAGGGAAAGATTTTTACCAAGCTGGACCTCAGGGGAGCCTACAATTTGATTAGGATGAGGAAGGGGGACGAATGGAAGACCACAATGTTCACCCCCCTGGGGGCCTTTGAGTACTTAGTTATGCCATTTGGATTACAGTCAGGCTCCGCCTGTTTTCAAGCTTTCATGCACCACGTGTTGGGGTCCCTGCTGTACAAGAACTGCGTAGCCTTCTTGGACAACGTCTTAATCTATTCGGACAATGAGAAGCAACATGTCAGAGACGTCAGGGAAGTGCTAAAGAGACTGCAGAAGCACCAGTTGTGGGTCAAGCTGGAAAAATGTCAGTTTCATGCCAGAGAAGTTGAGTTTCTGGGGTACAAGTTGTCAGACAAAGGCTTAGCGATGGACCCAAGCAAGGTGCAGGCAGTGCTGGAGTGGAAGGCTCCCAAAACCCGGAAGGACGTGCAGAGGTTCCTAGGGTTCAGCAACTTCTACAGGAAGTTCATCAAGAACTTCGCCCACTTGACAGCACCCATCACAGATTGTCTCAGTAGCAAAAGGAAGTTCGCCTGGACAGAGGAGGCCCAACAATCCTTTGAAAAACTGAAGAAGGCGTTCGCATCGGAAGAGCAGCTCCTGCACGTGGATCTGGAGAAACCCATGAGGCTAGAGACCGACGCGTCCGACAGAGCCATTGGGGCGGTTCTTTTGCAGCCAGGGAGGAGCAAGCAGGAATGGAGACCGTGTGCCTTTTTCTCGAGAAAGCTGAACAAGTCGGAGCAAAACTATACTGTGTATGACCGCGAACTGCTTGCGATCTATGCGGCGTTTCGTCGATGGCGACATCTGCTAATAGGGGCGCAGCACAAGATCCAGGTTTGTACAGATCACAAGAACTTGGAATACTGGAGGACCACACGAGTGCTCAACCAGAGACAGATTCGATGGGCACAGGAGTTCTCCAATTTTCCTTCGAAATCCGATACGTGCCAGGAGAGGAAAACGTGAGAGCAGATGCTCTCTCCCGGAAACCGGAGTACTTGGAAGGAGAGGGGCCACCGGAGATACGACACGTGATCCCCAAGGACCGATGGGTGTGTGGGGGAACTTTGGTGGGGCAACGAGAACTGGCTGGACTTACTAGAAACGACGTGTTCGCACAAACTAAAATCCGGGAACTCCGAGATGGAAGAGAAACCCAAGGAGGGTTTGAGGAGAAGGAAGGGGTGCTGTACTATAAGGGGGCGCTGTATGTACTGGGGGAGACCCTACGGGGGAAGGTACTCAAACAACTCCACGACAACCCCACAGCTGGGCACTTTGGACAGCACAAAACCATGATGCTCGTCACCAGGCAGTTCTGGTGGCCCAGGGTGAGGGAGGATGTACGGGAATATGTACGGGGTTGCGACCGCTGCCAAAGGGCAAAGGGGGAGCGGGCTGCCCCCGCAGGATTACTGGAACCCTTACCCACGCCGGGGAAACCTTGGGAGTTGGTGTCCATTGATTTTATGACCGATTTGCCCAAGTCCCGGGGGAAGACAGCGGTCATGGTAGTGGTCGATCTACTAACAAAAATGTGCCATTTTACAGCTTGCTCACATGCGGTCACGGCAGAGGAAACAGCCAGGTTGTTTGTAGATCACATCTTCAGGTTGCATGGGGTTCCTTCAAGGGTTATCTCCGACCGTGGGAAACAATTTACTTCCCGTTTCTGGAGGAAGCTCATGAGCTTGCTGCAGGTCGAAGTGGGCTTCTCAACGGCGAGACACCCGGAAACCAACGGGCAAGCAGAAAGAGCGAACAGTATACTCCAGCAATACCTACGCTGCCACGTCAGCGAGAGGCAGAACGATTGGGTAGAGAAACTAGCGCTGGCTGAATTTGCGTACAGTAACACTGAACATGTGTCAACGGGAATGAGCCCGTTCATGGCCAATTATGGGTGTCACCCCAGGGCCTTCCCGGGGAGTGGGGAGGAAGGTTGGAGCGTACCGGCGGCAGAGCAGTTTGTGGAAGAAATGGAAGCCCTGCACCAGCAGCTTAAGATGAACTTGGAGCGGGCCAAGGAAATTTACAAGAGGCAGGCAGACAAGCGCCGCAGGGAAGGGGAGACCATACGGGTGGGAGATCGGGTGTGGTTGTCAACCCAAGGGTTACCTTTTAAGGGGGGGTGCAAGAAGTTGCAGCCCAGGAGGCTGGGACCGTTTGAGGTAACACAGCAGGTAAACCCCGTGGCATTCAAGCTCAAATTGCCAGACAGCATGAAGATACACCCGGTGTTCCATAGGTCCCTACTCTCACCGTACAGGGAAGGATGAGGATTCCCGGGGCGAGAGGGAGAAGTCACCACACACCCGCAGGTAGAAGAGAGGGAGCACCACAACTTGGCCACGGAAATACTTGATTCAAGGTGGCGAGGGCGCCAGGTGGAGTACTTGGTGGCTTGGGAGGGAGAACCCGGGTCGGAAAACACGTGGGTTCCCGCGGAGGCAATCACTGACGGGTATCTGGTGGAGGAATTCCACCGCCTGTTCCCGGACAAACCCAAACCACTAGCGAGATTCTGGGAGGAGCAATTTGGAACCACAGACGATGAAGAGGATTTTGTGGGTTTTTCTGTCTCCGAAGGGGAGGGAGAAGAGGCTTCGGAGGAAGAAGAATCAGACTGGGAGGCCCACCCCGCGGGAAGGGACCAGAACGGGTGGGAAGCGGGTTTTGAATCCTCAGAGGATGGCGACAGCTCCTTCCGGGGGGTCCCCACATCGTCGGCCGAAGAAAGGGACGAAGTTGGGTCAACAGGTTGGGCCGGGGGTGGAGGGGGTCCTGGGGGGGAGGTGGATGTCAGGGAACTGACATCGGAGGTAGAGGCGGAGGGAAGGCTCTCAAATGATGCTGGAGAAGGGCCCAGCAGGGAGAGAGGCAGCTCCGCAGATGGGGAAGCAAATCAGTGCAACACCAGGGATAAAGGGGGGCAGATGGGGGAATCGGCGAGAGGGCTCCAGGACTCTTCACCGGACACCAGCGGGGAGAGCACGGGTCCTCCGCTACCCACGCTCTCCCTGCGCAGAAGACTTCTGCGCAGAGAGAGTAGGAGGAGACTGGGTGTCAAACAACTTGTATGTTGGAAAAGATTTAAGAAACGCCCACTGACGGATTCTGCTAGCGACTGAGGCAGCCACGAAGTGAAGGGCTGTCCAGACTGAAAGGTTTAACAAGGCAACAAAGCCAGGAGAGGCGGCAACTTACGCACGAGCAACCCATACTCATTACAGTCCATACCCCTGAATGGGGCTTAGGGCCGCACATGCCCCCGGGAGAATGCGGGGGGTGGGGCGGGATGAGGGTCTGGTGCCCGGCTCCATGCTCTCCCCAATATTGCTTTCGCTGGAATCCGGAAGTCAGTTCTGTCCCTGGGCGTGGGGACAGATAGTCATAACCAATGCCTAAGCAACCACTCACATTTATGTATTTTAATAATGTTGTGGCCAAAAACCTTAAACAAAAATTATGTGTGAATTGTGAACTATTTAGGGGTGGCTTGGGGGACCTCGACATGCAAACAAATAGTTTGTGGGCAGGGCCAGATTTGGGTTTGATGAAGCCCTAAGCTACTGAAAGTAATGATGGCCCTTTATATGTCCAGCTGTCCTTTGTCAACAACCAATTGTCACTGTTTCTTGTTGTTGAATATAGGCTATATGGTAATTTATGGACCTGATAGGTATCTAAACCAATTTGCCACTGTTGCTGTATGTAGGTTTTTATTTGTTTTTTTATCTTATATTTTGGAAATGCACATCCAGGTATTTTACTTTAATTTTTTGGGGGCCCCCCAAGAGAGTGGGGCCCTAAGCTATAGCTTGTTTAGCTTATGCGTAAATCTGGCGCTATTTGGGGGCCAAATATAGGCCATAGATTTCCCACCCCTGACACAGGCCTCTGGTTTGATCCAACAGGGCTCTCCTATGCACTCTGCCTGATACCTGAGGACAGAGAGGCAGTGGATTTCTCTTCTGCAATCAGCTCTCTCTGGACGCCGGTTGTGACCTTGTTTGTTTTGTAATAGCGTGTGTACATCACAAATCTCTCTTTCTGTCTTCTCCTTGAAGCAGTCTTTGATGTCTGTTTCCCCCCACTGCCCCTCCTGAAAGTAGCTATGTTAGCAACTTTTGCAACCCCGGTGGGGGTTTTATTAAAGTGTCAGGATAGCCTGATAATGGAACGGTAATGTAGAAGAGACCATTAGCAAAATGTGAAGGGATACATGTAACTTTCAGTCCTCCTAACAAAGGCAACCTTGTGTAGAATGCAAACGAAACCTAAAGCCTACAAAGTGCCTGAGGTTTTTTTTATTATTATTTTAAAAAACCCATTTACTGGCTGACATTAGACAGTGACCCACTCTGGTCCAACTGATTATCAACTGAATGGGTTATTCAAAATATGTCGAGGTAGGCTCAATTCAGTTCCCAATGGAGTATCCATACTGTACATCTTTCACTATGATGTTTTCCCTCCCTCTGCCTCTTTCTCTCTCTCTTGCGTGTTTGTCAGTGTCCCTCTGTCTTCAGCGGCAGCCAGGCAACAATCTTTGTGCCTGAATAATTTTGATTTCATGTTTGTGCATGTGTAGGGAGAAAGGTATTTCAACAAGAAAAGTCATGCCTATATAGCAGCTCTTCTGTATAAGAGAAACGAGCATTTGTCCCTTCAAAGGTCACATGCTGATTTCACATTTACATTAAAAAATATAAATAAAAAAATAGAACAGCGATGCAAGCAAGCAAATAAAAAACACATCACACAAATCCGTACGTTGAGCGAAAATGGGTGTCAAACGTGACAAAAAAGGGTTTTCTTGTGTGTGTGTGTTTCTTTGTGGCTGATTAGCTGCTCTCCCTGTGCAAAGGTCAGAGGGGGCAGGGTTTCTGTTGAGGCAGGTGATTAGCTGTGGGAGGAGCTTATCAGAGCTTGCAGGGCAGCAGCTGAAGAAGGAGCTGACTGAACCCAAAGGGTGCTCATCAATGGTTCCTCTTCATCCTGGAGAAGAGTGACTAGTGGGGTGCCACAGGGTTCTGTCTTGGGCCCGGTCTTATTCAACATCTTTATCAATGACTTGGATGATGGACTCAAGGGCATCCTGATCAAATTTGCAGATGACACCTAACTGGGAGGGGTGGCTAACACCCCAGAGGACAGGATCACACTTCAAAATGACCTTGACAGATTAGAGAACTGGGCCAAAACAAACAAGATGAATTTGAACAGGGAGAAATGTAAAGTATTGCACTTGGGCAAAAAAAATGAGAGGCACAAATACAAGATGGGTGACACCTGGCTTGAGAGCAGTACATGTGAAAAGGATCTAGGAGTCTTGGTTGACCACAAACTTGACATGAGCCAACAGTGTGACGCAGCAGCTAAAAAAGCCAATGCAATTCTGGGCTGCATCAATAGGAGTATAGCATCTAGATCAAGGGAAATAATAGTGCCACTGTATTCTGCTCTGGTCAGACCTCACCTGGAGTACTGTGTCCAGTTCTGGGCACCACAGTTCAAGAAGTACACTGACAAACTGGAACGTGTCCAGAGGAGGGCAACCAAAATGGTCAAAGGCCTGGAAACGATGCCTTATGAGGAACGGCTAAGGGAGCTGGGCATGTTTAGCCTGGAGAAGAGGAGGTTAAGGGGTGATATGATAGCCGTGTTCAAATATATAAAAGGATGTCACATAGAGGAGGGAGAAAGGTTGTTTTCTGCTGCTCCAGAGAAGCGGACACGGAGCAATGGATCCAAACTACAAGAAAGAAGATTCCACCTAAACATTAGGAAGAACTTCCTGACAGTAAGAGCTGTTCGACAGTGGAATTTGCTGCCAAGGAGTGTGGTGGAGTCTCCTTCTTTGGAGGTCTTTAAGCAGAGGCTTGACAACCATATGTCAGGAGTGCTCTGATGGTGTTTCCTGCTTGGCAGGGGGTTGGACTCGATGGCCCTTGTGGTCTCTTCCAACTCTATGATTCTATGATTCTATGATTCTATAAAGTTCAAGGCTCACTTGTAATGGGAAGAACAGAAATCAAGACTGAAACTTGTTAAGAGGTGTTGCTATCTTTAAAGATAATTATTTCCCTGTGACACTACTCTTGACTGAATATGGGTAGCTTGATCATTCTACAAATCCTGCAGGGAAGGGGACAGAGGGAGCTGAGCAAGTCAATTCCTCCTCTCTCTTCCCCGCACCCCCCCATGTCACGCTAACATTTCATCATATGAGCCAACTCTAGGGGGCTGTGGGTTCTTGGTCACCCACCATAATATAATTGTGGGGGCTGGGCACCTACAAAATAAATGGGCAAAGCCGGCAGGTGGCAGCAGCACTGCCTCTGAGAGAGAAGCAGTTCATCTCCACCCTCTGCAGCCAATGAGCAAGGCACCTTTTTCCGGGGTGGGGGGCTCAGATGCGGAGGCAGAGAACCCTTCCCCATGGTGCCTTGCTGGCTGTGGAGAGAAGGAGGAAGATATACAGTGGTACCTTGGTTCTCAAACTTAATCCATTCTGGAAGTCCGTTCCAAAACCAAAGCGTTCCAAAACCAAGGTGAGCTTTCCCATAGAAAGGAATGCAAAATGGATTAATCCATTTCAGACTTTTAAAAACAACCCCCAAAACAGCAATTTAATATGAATTTTACGATTTAACGAGACCATTGATCCATAAAATGAAAGCAATAAACAATGTACTGCAGTCACACAATTAATCGATCAATCAGTAGCTGAACTGGGTTCCACACAGTCACAAAAACAGAACAAAAAAGAACCGCAAAAACAAAAACGCAAAATATATAGCAGAAACAGACACTCAAATCGGAAGTGTGGCACTCAAAACAGAAGCGATACGCTCAAAACGGAGCACGTTCGGATTCTGAAATAAGTTCACAAACCGGAACAGTTACTTCCGGGTGTGCAGTGTTTGGGTTCCAAGTTGTTTGAGTACCAAGGTGTTTGAGAACCAAGGTACCACTGTATACAATCTGAGCCTACAGTGGAGGGGTTCACAGCATCAGCAACCCCCAACTATCTTGCTTCACCCATAGTCACAGCCTTGCGTGCAAGCAGAAAATGGGCATGGCTTTTTCTTTGGCTTCCCAGCCTGCTGCTTTCCATTTCCAGCTTCTAGTACAGTGATACCTCGGGTTACATACGCTTCAGGTTACATACACTTCAGGTTACAGACTCCGCTAACCCAGAAATAGTGCCTCAGGTTAAGAACTTTGCTTCAGGATGAGAACAGAAATCGTGTTCTGGTGGCGCAGCAGCAGCAGGAGGCCCCATTAGCTAAAGTGGTGCTTCAGATTAAGAACAGTTTCAGGTTAAGAACGGACCTCTGGAACGAATTAAGTACGTAAGCAGAGGTACCACTGTATCTCGCTCACATCATTCAACTCTCAACTCTGGCCTTTGTCTTTCTAAATATAGTACCAGCCAGTTGAGGAAAGAGGATGCACCCATTTCTCTTCTGGAGCTGAACCACTTCCCTTGTTTCCTTAACTGTCCGGGCGAAAATCGGGAAAATATCAGATTTTCCACCAAAATAGGTTTTTATTTTTAGATTTTGCCCCAAAAGCACAAGTTTGGGCAGAACTATGAAAGGTCCCCTGAAAAAGCTCAACAACTTTGCTACCCCCAAAAAAACTTTGCCAAGAAAAACTCAACAACTTTTCTGTCCGGATTTTCACTGTTTGAAATAGGGCAACCCTAGTATTGCTCCAATCTGAAGGCAGAAGTTTACTTTCTTCCATGGCACGTAATGGCAGCAGGATGGAAGATTCCCTTCCCTGATAGATCAGTGGACAGGATGGAATAATTGTGTATATGCACACTAGATCTGAATGTTTTCAGGAAGTGTAGATCATGTATTTGGTTGTTGTTGCAACTCAAAGGGAATTGAGTCAGGTTATACAAATTCCATTGAAATGAATGGAAAATGCGCTGTAGCATGGGCAGACTGAATTTTTGCCATGTAACATGTGGGTGGAAAACTGATGTAAGGCATGTAAGCTGAAAACACCGTTTTACACCACTTTCTCACACAAGATCTATCTATACACAGGGCAGGAGGCTCCAGTAAGGCAATAAATGCAATGGAAATGGTCATAAACGAACTCTCTTTACGAGCTTATTAAAACATTCACAATGTCGAAGATTAATGTTACGGGTTGAGAGGAGATATTTAATTGGTGTCAATTAATTTCTACTGCAAGACATCTTCTAAGGAGACAAGCCCATTATTTTCAGAGCATTTCAACTCAATGCCACCTCCGTCCCCCAACATACATAGCTGTATGACAGTAAAGGAGAACTGCGGTCCTTAAAGTTGCTTAAACATAGTTTTCTATCATAGTTCTGTGGAATGTACATGAGTTAATCACTAAAGAGGAAAGTAGCCAGAGAACACTTTTGGCTATGTCACATGGGCAAGGAAAAACATGTTTCATTTGCTGTTTCATTCTAAATCATTCCATAGGTATTTATTTAATTGCATTTCTAAAAATATTTAAAGACTGCCCATGCATATAAAATATCAATGTGATGCACAAGAAACTACACATATGCAATAAAGCATAAAATACCATTAAAAACTGTTATGTACTGAGTTGAATAGGATCCAAAAAGCAGAAGTATGATTGGTCTGCAGGAGCCACCCAATCCAGCTCCAGGTGGAAGTGAATCCTCAACCTGATTGGCCTACAGGAGAATCCCAGAATAAGCCAATCACATGCAACCCATTGTGTAAATAATGTATATAAAGCAGATATTTTGGGGGAACTTCCATTCCTCACTACTATGAGCTGAATAAAGAGCATGAAATCCACACTCGACTCCGAGTATATTTCAAAAACAGTACAAAGTCATCAGAATAATGGCTGGCTCATCTTGAGAAGATTAAACAACTGGCTAGGCCTAACTAAGTTCTTCTTTTTCTTCTTTTATCCCATCTTTTTCTTCTCTTACTCCCTTTCTCCTCTCTTTCCTCCTGCCTTTATCGTTTTTTTTATCCCCTAGTTTACGCAAGTATGCCTTATATACTGTGCGCTGGAATACGAAGGGAATTGTGGGAGGAAGAGGGAGGGTGGAATGGGAAAAAAGAAGGAAAACTGGGTGGAATTGCACAGTTGAGTCTTTGTAAGATTTGGAGGGGGGAACTGAAATAAACTGTTAATAATAATTTTTAAAGTCACTTGGTTACTCAAGGCTACAGGTGCTTTTGGTGGTCTTTAAAGGTCCTTGTTTATTGATAAATATGTAACAGCTATTTAATTGTTCCAGGGCAATTGCTCAGGGAAAATGTTGATCACAAATCTGAAGGTGGCAGTTGCACATTTTCTGAGAACTTAGAGTATGAACTAATAATGAGCTAATAATCATGTATTCCCCAAACATGCAAGAAATTTCTCTCTGGAAATGCAAAGGGCTGCTGTCTAATGCTAGGAGCAAAGATGGACAACTGCTTTTCTAGAGCCTCTTGCCGGCAGTATCAAGGAATGAATTTAATGATCCATATCTGAAAGGGTTGGAGCTAAAGCTGACAGGGTCAAAACTAATTTTCCATGTGATACACAGATTTGATATGACTGTACTGAACCATAGAAAGAAGGACCTGTTTGACGTCCCTCAGACAAGATGTTCACACTTAGTGTTCTTTTTGATGCTTGGAGTCTAACCATGGCTCTTTCCTGATTACATTCTGACTGCATTTTTGTACTTACACAGGAGTAAGTAACGTTGACTTCAGTAAGGCTTGCTTTTGAGTGGAACAGGATTTCACCACCAGCCTCTGACAGCCACACTGCCCATGTGATACGGTTCATGTCTACTGAGAAGCAAGTTCTATTGGTTTCATGGGGGCTTACTCCCAGGCAAGTTGCTATAAGATGGCAAGCATGGCCAATGGCCAGGGATGATTGTAGTCAGGGCTTTTTAAAAAGCCAGATCTTCGTGGAACTCAGTTCCATCACCTCTCAGGTGGATTCTGGCATCTCTCAGGTGGGCACCATTGTCATTCTAACAGAACAGGTGAATTCCGGCACCTCTGTTTTTCTAGAAAAATAGCACTGATTGGAGTTGTAGTTGAGAAATACCTGTCAGTCCAAAGTTGATTCAGCAGGAAAGGATAGGTTAATAAATAATAATAATAATTAAAAAAAAATTTATTTATACCCCGCCCTTCCCAGTTCAAAAACTGGGCTCAGGGCGGCTAACAACAAATTTAAAACACTTAATTATAAAAGCAGCATAAAATACAGTATAAAAACATGAATAACAATAAAATTCAAAAATCAATTCAGGTGAAATAAGCATTAGATAATCTCCAGGGCTAGCTGGCTGAAATGGTCCTACTTGGGCCAGCGAGGAGGCTAGAGGAGAATTAGCTGTGGGGTCTCAGAATGGGTGATCTTCATAAAAGGGGAGGGGGAGGGAAGAGAAGGGAAATAAAAGATCCGGCTGAATTCAAATTAAAGGCCGGGAATAGCTCAGTCTTACAGGCCCGACGGAAGGAGGTTAAATCCTGAAGGGCCCTAGTCTCAAGGGACAGAGCATTCCACCAGGTCAGAGCCATCACTGAAAAGGCCCTGACCCTGGTGGAGGATAGTCTGACTTCCTTAGGGCAGGGGACCTCTAAACTATGGTTATTCATGGACCTTAAGGTCCTCTGCGGGGCAGACCAGGAGAGGTTGCACTAATGGTGCACAAAGAAGGGAAACACATATTTGGTAGAGCAGATAAAGGAGACATTTGCTTATTTGATTGATATATATTTATTTATATACTGCTTACTTGCCCAAATGACTTCTAAGCTTTTGACAAGTGTGAAGACAATCGTAAAAAAATATAATGGCACATCATTTTAAAAGAGAGAATGTTAAAAACATCCATAATTGAAATGTACAATAAAACAAGCCCATTAAAACAGTGAAAACAGCAATTAAAACAATTAGATCAGGAGGCACGAGTCGGAAGAGCAGGGCAACACTTGTCTAAACAAGTGTGTCATGAAGAGCCAACAGAAGGCCAATACCAATGGAGCCTCACCTATTTCCGCAGGGAGAGCATTCAGGAAGACTGGTGCTACTTGTGAAAAAGCCCGCCTCTGTGTTACAACCTGATAATCATCAACCCATTGGCAAAACTATGGTAATCAGGTTCCATTTGTTGATCTTAATGCCGTTTGTTGGGCATGGGTTGGTTTCCAAAATAAATGCTTCATGTTTGCTAGTTTGCCCTCCCATTTTCTGAACTTTTTCTTTCACACAGGACTATTACAAAATGCATAAAACTCATACGTTCGCGACAGACGCAGAATGTCATGATGCCAAAACAGATGCAGAATGTGCACAGAAGTTCATAGCATCTTCTTGTAACTACATTAGATAAAAAATAATAATGTTAAACACAATCTCTTTGAGACAATACCAGACAGGCCTTTGAAGCATTAATACTCAACTAAAAAATGTATCTCATAAGTTTCACCCCCCCGGCCCCTTCTCTTGTAAGCATCACTTCTAGAAAACATTGAGAAATTGAGCCCATACAAAGATGGTCAGGCTACATGCCCAAATAATCTTAGCACGGATGTTGCAAGGTACTTAGATGACTTGGGGCATAGGTCCATGGTACAAATTTGCATGATAATTCATATACATAGAAACTTCTGGGAAATTAAGATAATGGATGTGCTCACCAGTACTGAACTTTGTAATACTCCTAGCAACTCTGTAGACAAAGTTTTTGTTTTAAAGAAAGTTTTAGAAGGGGTGGAGGGGCAGGAAATCTGGGACGAACCACTACACACCTGAGTCTTAGATCCTCTGGGCCACGTCCTAATAATGTCCTTGAAGCTTCATTGTCTCTAGCATCCTGTCACGTGAGAAGATTTCACCAACAGACATGGTAAAATATGTAATAGGATCTATGGTCAAATGCAGGGGTCAGCAAACTTTTTCAGCCGTGGGCCGCTCTACCGTCCCTCAGACCATGTGGGGGGGGCCGGACTATATTTTGGGAGAAAAAATGAACGAATTCCTATGCCCCATAAATAACCCAGAGATGCATTTTAAATAAAAGCACACCTTCTACTCATGTAAAAACATGCTGGTTCCTGGACCTTCCGTGGGCTGGATTGAGAAGGCGATTGGGCCGCATCCGGCTCACGGGCCTTAGATTACCTACCCCTGGTCAAATGGCTGTCTGGATACATAATGGGGCATAATGGATGGCCTAGGATCCTCTCTCCCAGTATGACCCACGGAGAGCCTCAAGGTCCATAAATAGCAAGACCCTAGTGGTCCCGGGCCCTAAGGAAGTTAGAGTAGCTTCAACCAGAGCCAGAGCCTTTTCAACACTGGCTCCGACCTGGTGGAATGCTCTGTCTCATGAGACCAGGGCCCTGCAGGATCTGATTTCTTTCCGCAGGGCCCGTAAGACAGAGTTGTTCCACCTGGCCTTTGGCTTGGAGCCAATTTGATTCCCTCCCCCTCTTTCTTTTTTCTTTTTTCTTTTTCCTTTCTCCTCCTGTGATGAGGCTGCATTTTAATATTTTAATGTTTCAATATTTTAATTGTTGTATTTTAATCTTGTTTTTAAGTTGTATTCATTCAACTTGTTTTTATTATTGCTTGTTAGCCGCCCTGAGCCCAGCCTTGGCTGGGGAGGGCGGGGTATAAATAAAAATTATTATTATTATTATTATTATTATTATTATTATTATTAAATTTCTAATAGCAGTGCCTATGCATCCTTTTATGTCATCATCCTTCCCAGTCCAGATATTTATTGGCTACAGAGATCTCATTTATGCTACTTGTTTGCTTCTTGTTGTTGTTGCTGTTGGCACCTGTCTGTCTAGAGAGATAATGGAGTGTGCCTCTGGGGGTGATGTCCAACTTCTGTGTTAGCAGCACCTAAGTGACTTCCTTGGGGCACGTCGGGGCAGTGTGTATAAAGGTCCTGGACTGCTCAGATGCCAATATCCACCTCTTGGCCTTGCTGATGTGGCCCAAAGGAAAGCAGAGCAACACGTTTGGCTCTAGCTTTGTTGTAGGAGTTGCCAGAAGGAGGTCTACAAGGAACCATCCAGTTGTCTTAGGTACTTCACTCCATATTTGTATAGAGTTGACCCCTTAGCCTTTTTTCCTCGTAAACATATCCCACAAGGTAGCAGAGGTTTAGGATCAGAGTTTTCCTTCTCCTAGATAGGCTACCTTTCCAGGTTGATGAGCCCCGTCTGCCCCTCACTTCCCTTTACAGCAGAGCAGATACCACGTCCCAGTTCCTCTTTTCTGTATTTATTTACAGTGGTGCCCCGCAAGACGAATGCCTCGCAAGACGGAAAACCCGCTAGACGAAAGGGTTTTCCGTTTTTGAGTTGCTTCGCAGGACGAATTTCCCTATGGGCTTGCTTCGCAAGACGAAAATGTCTTGCGAGTCTTGAGATTTTTTTTTCACTCCCCCCCCCTTTTTCTAAGCCGCTAAGCCGCTAATAGCCTTTTAGCAGCTAAGCCGCTAAGCCTTTAATAGCCGCTAAACCGCTAATAGCGCTAATCCGCTAATCCACTAATAGGGTTGCTTCGCAAGACGAAAAAACCGCTAGACGAAGACACTCGCGGAACGGATTAATTTCATCTTGCGAGGCACCACTGTATTTACTTGCATACAGTTCTTCCCTCCATTATAGAAGTCAAGGTATGATTACCACAGGGTCTCCCATCCTGGTACGGATCAGACCTGCTTCAGCAAAACCATCCTGTGCCAGAGCACACAAAACCTGCATTTACCTTTCCAACACACTCCTTGCCCCCATCCGGGAGCAGCTGTAGTGTTTTGGTGTGAAGAGGGGAGGGAGCATATGAACTGCCTTTAAATCTTGGTCCAACTGCGCTGGCTACCAATGAGTTTCCAGGCCCAATTCAAAGTGCTGGTTTTGACCTATACAGTGGTACCTCAGGTTAAGTACTTAATTCGTTCCAGAGGTCCGTTCTTAACCTGAAACTGTTCTTAACCTGAAGCACCGCTTTAGCTCATGGAGCCTCCCGCTGCTGCCCCGCCGCCGGAGCACGATTTCTGTTCTCATCCTGAAGCAAAGTTCTTAACCTGAAGCACTATTTCTGGGTTAGCGGAGTCTGTAACCTGAAGTGTATGTGACCTGAAGCGTCTGTAACCTGAGGTACCACTGTAAAGCCTTAAATGGTTCAGGATTGCAATACCTCAAGGGCTGCCTCTTTCCATATGAACCTACCTGGACCCTGAGATCATCTTCTGAGACGCTCCTTCATGTGCCGCCTCCTCAAGAAGTCCAGAGGATGGCAACATGAGAAAGGGCCTTCTCTGCAGTGGCTCCTCGTAAGTGGAATGCTCTCCCCAGGGAAGTTTGCCTGGTGCCTTCATTATAAACCTTTAGGTGCCAGGCAAAATCGTTCCTCTTTAACCAGGCCTTTGGTTGATCCGATTTACATTCTATGCCCTTTGAAAATGGTTTTTTTGGGGGGGGGGGGGCTATTGGGTTGTTGTTTTCATTTTTATTAGGTATTTTGTGGTTTTATATCTTGATTTTATGCTGTGAACCGCCCTGAGACCCCCAGGTGTAGGGCGGTATATAAATTCAATAATGATGATTGTCAGATGGCAAAGGTGGTTGCTCACGAGTAACCAGGCAGGACTCCGACCTGTCTTTTACAGGTTTTATTTAGGTGCAAAACTATTTACAGTACAGAACCCCAAAGTTCATGTCTGCCTCAATCGCTAGCAGAATCCAGGAGTGCTTGTTTCCTGGACCTCCCCCAACATAAAAGTCTTGTTATGCCCAGCCTTTTCCTTTTCCATTGGGCTGTCCTGCTTAATCTACACAGAGGCTGGTGGCAGTTGTCCAGGGATTCAGGCAGAGAAATATCCCAGTCCTACCTGGAGATAAAAAAATTCCTTCCAGTAGCACCTTAAAGACCAACTAAGTTAGTTCTTGGTATGAGCTTTCGTGTGCATGCACACTTCTTCAGATACACACACGAAATGCACACGAAAGCTCATACCAAGAACTAACTTAGTTGGTCTTTCAGGTGCTACTGGAAGGAATTTTTTTATTTTGACTATGGCAGACCAACACGGCTACCTATCTGTAACTACCTGGAGATGCGATAGATTGAACTCCAAACCTTTTGCCCACAAAGCAAACGCTTTGCCACTGAATTATGGCCCTTCCCCGAGGGCATGGATAACTTCTATTAGACTTTATAGATGGGAGGGAGGAACCAGACATGTGACTGCTGGATTTGATGGCAGCTACATGTTTATTGTCTCATTTGGCCCTTGGCCCAAAGCACAACTGTTTAATTCCTTTGTGGGGAAAGTTGGAGACTGACAGTACCAGGAAGTTCTCTGAAACCCAACCTCGCTTCATACAAATTGCTCTCCTTCTTCCTTTGTGCTCATTTCGCTCCGTTGCAGCTGTGTTTTGTTCAGGGGTCATTGCATAATTTAATTTGAACACCTCATTGTCAGCAATGATTATAGATTTCAAATATCACAAGAGGAAGCTTCTGATTATGCGAATTGTAAAGGAGACCAAACAAATGCAAAGGGTTGTGGTTTTTTTTACAGTTAATTTTTTTAAGACTAGAGGATTAGTTTCAGCTATTTACATCCCCAGTGAGTTAAGCAAACTATCCTGTTGTGGCAAGATTTTTTTCTATTTTTTTTTTTTTTAACAGAAGATGAAGTATTTTCCTGATGGGCCATTAGCAAAAGGCAAGCATGAGCTTCCATTCATCATTCTTCTCAAATATGTGGACCTGTTTTTCATCAACAGCTGTTGGCATGCAAACCAGGGCAGTTGAACTATCTTTTCACCATGTGCAGAAGGTGCGAGCGGCAAACAAGCTCATTAAATGTCTGTTTCCGGAGTGAAGACAAAAGTCGTATGAAAGCAGGGGAGGTTGTGGCGGGTAGGGGGGGAGAGGTGGAAGTTGTAAAACAATTCAGGGCTATTAAATTATTTTTTGTAGAGGGAAAAGAAAGTCTTAAAGTGTGATGAAAAAATATTGATTTCATTTTATGTGGAGCTAATGAGATGGCCCGAAAGGCATTGCTCGCCAGAAAACATTTGCTTTTTCAACTCTCCCTAGATTATATTGCATATTATAAACAGATGACATCTTTTATTCGTAACTTTTTTTTTTTTAAGAACTCACAAAAGCCATTGAAAGTTGCTCCAATGTGTCATGGTGCAGGGCCTTGTGCACAACAGCATCTGCTATAGTTGAGTTTTCCTGATGCACTTTCAACCAGGCCCAAAGTACGCACGTCAAAACCATGCCAGGTTCAGCTCTGCAAAAGTGTGCCAAGAAATACGTTAGAATTCAGTGCTATAGACTACGGTCACCTGTAATGTTTCCCATTGCTCTATGCAAGGGGTGGGGAATCTTTTGCACTCCAGATTTTGCTGAACTACAACTCCCACCATCCTTGACCATGGGCCAAGCTGCTAGCTGGGGCTGAAGCAAGCTGGTATCTAACAATGACTGGAAGGTCACAGGTTCCCTACCCCTGCTATAAATGCACAAAACCTGCAGTCTGGTTTTTTTTAAAAAAAATTTTAAAATTCAAAATTATAACAAGACATATTCTCCAAAAACATATCACCCTTGTCCCCCCCCCATTTTTCCTCCCCCCAAAAAACCCCCCCACCCCCCGACTTCCCTCAGTTCCAGTCTTTGGTTTCTCTAAGAATGCTGTTTTCTGCATGTTACAAAGTTGTATAGATCCTCAAACTATTTAGCTGATTATTATCAATAAAAAGTTTGTGAATGTTTATTCAAAACCTGCCAAGGAGTCCAGTTCGCTTTGTTGCTTCTTCAGATACTTTGTAAAGGGTTCCCATTCATCCTTAAAGTCACAGTTATCCTTGTCCCGTAGCTTATCTGTCAGTTTTGCCAGTTCTGCATAGTCCATCAATTTTTCTTGCCATGATTCTTTAGTTGGGGTTTCTTCAGTCTTCCATCCTTGTGCTACCAGAACTCTCGCGGCCCAGTCTGGTTTTGCACAAGACAGATGTGCCGATTCCAAGTTGAAAATGCCATTCTGAGTTGAAAATGTTTCTTAATTCCCATTTCTATGATCTCACACCCAGTTATTGCTGCGGAAATGTTTCCCGATACAGTTCCCTTTGAACTGTACATCTGAGACTGAATAAGTTCAAATGTTGCATTTCTAAGAGGGATTTCAGTGTGAGAATCACTCACCAACAGAGGTACAATTCTCCTTCCCCAACCACTCACCACCACCATCATGAGTGACTATGTCAGCTTTCTTAAGTGTTAATAGCAGCAGCAAAAACAACTTTAATATTTATACCCTGCCCATCTGGCTGGGTTTCCCAACCACTCTGGGTGCCTTATAGGATCTCTAAAAGCATAATAAAAACACCAAGCATTAAAAACCTTCCGATACAGGGCTGCCTTCAAATGTCTTCTAAAGGTCAGATAGTTATCTCCTTGACATCTGAAGGGAGGGCATTCCACAGGGAGGGCACCACTACCGAGAAGGCCCTCTGCCTGGTTCCCTGTAACCTCACTTCTCGCAGTGAGGGAACTGCCAGAAGGCCCTTGGAGCTGGACCTCAGTGTCCTGGCTGAACGATGGGGGTGGAGACGCTCCTTCAGGTATATAGCAATGAAGCTGAAGCTCAAAAGATTCAGGACAAACAAAAGAATGCAGTTTTTCACACAGCACACAGTAACTTGCTCCCACAAGAGGTCACAATGTCCACCAACTTGGATAGCTATAAAACAAGATGAGACACATTCATGGAGGATAAGGCTGTGATGATGGCTAGGTATAAGAGAGAAATTTGATTCAGCTCACATTTAAAGGCAAATCAATCAAGTGCTCACATTCGGAAACAATTTGAGAACCCAAGCACAGCCATGCTCCAAAATTCACACTGATTTGAATTTTGCGATGCAGTTTTTCAAACAAGGAATAGTTACAAAAAGGCACGCATCGGGGGTGTGTGCCCAATAATGAATATATTTTGAACAAAATGAACACATTTTTAATATAAGTGAGGCCTCCAGCTGGGAAGAGTGAGCCATTTGATATGATTAAAATTGAGTCTTGGACCACTGGATCTGTTTGCTTTATGTTAACGCAGCACAGAACATAAGGTAACTAAACAATAAGAGGGCTTCAGCACTGTGTTTGTGATAGCACGTCCTGGCATAATGATTCTGCCACCTGCATATTTTAAACCGACGTGGCCAACCTCTAGGTTACCTTAATATTTACCCACCAGATGGGCGCTGCATGAATTCCTGGGGCTGCAAGAACCCACAGCAGGTGATGCACAGAAAATCTGCTCTGCAGGATCTTCTCAACAGGAGTTGCCCAAGAGCAAAATGGAGCATAACCGAAAGGTCAAAGGGCATATTCTAGGTACGTACATCTGGCCATGTTGTCCGAGCCCTATGTGCCTAGAATGCTTTACACAGTTCATTGGGTGATTGATCCAAGATGAAGGTAGTTGTGGAGAAGTTTCTTTACTCAGGTTTTAGGTGGTTTGCTGATGCACACTGGGGTACAAGTTGTATATCCTAATCTAATTTGAACAAAGGGGCTCGGGCCTTTGGCTTAAAAAAGACAGTTTGGAGTTGGGCTCTCAAATGTTACATATAGTAATGGAGACTTTGTGATTGATATTCTCATTTTCAGCTATCAGAAAAAAGAGAACAATTTTGATAGAGTAGTTTGCGCATCCTCTTCCATTGTATGATACCTATATTTGGACACTGTGGGTAGCACTGTGGGTTAAACCACAGAGCCTAGGACTTGCTGATCAGAAGGTCAGCAGTTCGAATCCCTGCAACGGGGTGAGCTCCCGTTGCTCGGTCCCAGCTCCTGCCCACCTAGCAGTTCGAAAGCACGTCAAAGTGCAAGTAGATAAATACCGGTAGGTACCGCTCCGGCGGAAAGGTAAACGGCGTTTCCGTGTGCTGCTCTGGTTCGCCAGAAGCGGCTTAGTCATGCTGGCCACATGACCTGGAAGCTGTATGCCGGCTCCCTCGGCCAATAAAGTGAGATGAGCGCCGCAACCCCAGAGTCAGCCATGACTGGACCTAATGGTCAGGGGTCCCTTTACCTTTACCTAAATGCTACTGCTTCCCTGAGCTTTTGCTGATGCTTCCTTCTTGTTCATGAATGGTGACAAAGTTTTCTCCATGCTTGTGAGATGTATTGTTTTTCCAGATAAATGATAAAAATTATTTGTACAATAACATCTGCAAATATCATGCAAGACCGTGTCCTCTTTGGCGGTGCCTAAGAATGTTGCATGTGTGCTAAATAAGGAAATATATATATATATATCTACAGTAAAACCTATGAATGTGTACATGCACAATAGGGGTGCGTGTGATCTAAGCGACAATTTCTGTTTAAATTGAATGTTAATTAAGTTTGATCCCTCCTGTTGCTTTGACTATGACAGTAAAGTCCAATGGGCCCCAGAAATCCCATATAGATGCCTGAGCTATAAGAATCCTAAGCAAACACACACAAATGAATTGATCTTGAACATATTTCACTGTGAATTCAAGTTTTTACAAACCATTGTTCCAGAATATTAGGATTCTGGGTTGAGGGTGCTGTGGAGTTCAGCTAGCTCCAACTATTACAAGGAAGCTGACCCTGTAAAAAGATTCTGGAACCTTCTACTATTGGTGGAAATGGAATGAACATAATATCAGTTTATGTGCTAAATCACGAGCCTTTGGAGAAATGGAAGTGGTGAAATTAGTAATAAAATAAAATAAATGCTACATTTAAGAGACCAAATTTATTGTAGGTTATTTTGTTGCCAGTATATGAAAGAAAATGAACGAATATCCCCAAATTGCTTTCTAATCATTTAGATGAAATGCAGTCTACCAGCTTTAAAGCAGTTGGCTAGCTTCTAGGTTGCTGAGTGGCTGAGTATTTCTTTCTTAACAAATAAATCTGAGTTTGTTTGATGAATTAATGCTCAGTTATAGTGGGGCGCCTGTCTCATAAATGACCATTAAGTGATGTCCGGAATACTGGATGCATTCGGCAAGGCAGCTATAATTTATGTAATGATTCAACACATTTCACATCCTACCTTGATACAATTAGGATAGGAAAAGCTTTCCTGCTGACATTAACAGATGTTGTTGGAGATTGTTTTGCTGCACTCAGACCGGAGGTAATAATCAGTGAATGAAATTGCTTCTCCACAATGCAGACATTCACTCTGCCAGTCAAGGACTGGACAAAATATGTGAAAAGGGCCTGCGGTAGATGTCAGCATTCACTGAAAAAAACTTAATGTTATTCAGTTTGTTCCAATCTTTTAAATAAATAACCAGGTTCCTTGGTGTCACTTACCCTAATCAGTGTGATCATTAGATATCGACAACAACAAACATCAATAAAACAATGTAAGCTAGTGTTTGCATATTTTCCTGAAATAGTAGAAAGGTATGTGTGTCTTTGGGGAGGGAGAATTTACAGGATTATTGTGAAAATAAATTATTGCTGAGTTATGGGGTGTTTTTCTCATATATACAGACTGGGAACTCGATTTTCTGTGTTCTATTCCTTCAGTGATGGATGAACCTGACAGCTTTGGTTTCTCTCACCCCCCCCCCCTAAAAATAAGCTCACTTCTCCACATTTCAACATCAGTTTGTGATTGTTATTTTTTAAAAGTTCTCATGAACGTTTGTTGGCATATTTGTGTGAATTTCCCCCAATAGATACTTCTTTATTTTGCACTCCTAATTTCATTGGAGAATTGCATTGCGAAATTTGGGGAAGTGCGAATTTTGAAGGACAGCTGTGTTTTGGTTTGGATATTGCTTTGGACAAGGTGAGGTAGGTAGGTTCGCATCAGAATGCAAACTGAACCAAATTTCTTCCCCATCCTTAGTCTGTATGTAACCAACCCTGCCCTGTGCTAGCATCATTGACACGCCAGAAGGAAGTATCTGCAAAATTGGGGTGAACTTCAATGTTTGGAGAAGTAAAAAAGGGAGGAAGCAGTCCAAAGGCTAACCCCAACATACTCATCATTAGAACGATGGAAAGCTGATTTGGAGGGAGTAGTTGAAAATCTGAAAAGGAGCGTTCTAGAGTGCAATGTTTTGTTCTAGGTCCTCTTTGTATCTCTCAGTGTACATATATGTGGGTAGAGGAGGAGGGAACAGGCAAGCTTCCACACCCAAAAATGTCCAAAATATCAAAGTCGGGCATGCAAAAGTGGTAGACCTTCAGCCACAATCACAATACACCTCTTCCATTGGAATGGCTAAAACCAAAGGACGAGCTGAGATTGAGAACTCAATGTGTTAGATGAACCAATGGTGTGTGTGTGTGTGTGTGTGTGTGTGTGTGTGTGGTACCACTGTATATCCCCCCTTTCGTTCCCCAAAGCAGCTCACACGTCCCTTAAAAAAGCAATGTAGAATCTATAAAAGTAAATGGGGGGAACGAGTTAAAATCCAGACAATGGATTTTCTTTTTTAAAAAAATACATAATAGAAGGAAAAACTAAATCAAAGGTGCCACAGAACAACATAGGTTGGTGGGAATGTATAGGAATGCCATTAAAAGGAAGGCAAGTGAGTCTCCTGGGGGTAAGGGATTCTAAAACCTTGGTGCCTCAACTTAAAAGGCCCTGTAGGAGTGCATGATTTAATCAATTCCAGGCCTAAACGAGGAAGATGTAAAATAAGAACAAAGATGAGTGCCCGTGAGTGCAGATTTCATTGCTGCAACCACTAAGTACAGAGTCTCTGAACAGCGGGGACTGTTAAAGAGAGACATATTAAATGAAGCACCTACCCTCCAACATTTCTCCAATGAAAATAGGGACGTCCTATTCCATCATCTGACTGGATTGCCCCACGTACTCTGGGTAGGACTTCCAACATATATAAAAACATAATAAGATATCAAACCAAGAAAACTTCCCTATACAGGGCTGCTTTAAGACGGCTCAGGGGTCGGCTAACTCCATACCCTCCAATATTTCTCTGATGAAAACAGGGACATGCTAAGGAAATGAAGGACATTCCAGGATCAAATCAGAAACCGGGATGGCATCTGTAAATCTGGGACTGTCCCTGGAAAATAGGAGCACTTGGAGGTGATGTAAGCAAGGCCCCAGACTCTTTTTTAAAAAGCACTGCTGTACTTGTCAATGCAAACTTACTCTATCCATGGTTATCTTTGTTATTTTTTTGGGGGGGGGGGCACCCAGAAGGATTCAATTATTAATAAAACTGGGTTGGATTAAATTTCTCTAGGCCAAAGGAAATTGGGTCCATCTTCACTTTAGGAATACAAGCCTTTCGTCCATTTACATAGAGCCTTTAGTACTTTTGAATGCCAGGAAGGTGAACCAAGAAGGAGATGCAGAATGGCTTGCTTGGCAATGATCCTTAATATAAGTAATGACTGCACCCCAAACCCTAGGATTTTCCGCTCTATCTGCTTGTACCTGCTTTTAATAAAGCCTTTCCCCTGCGTAATGAAATGTGAAGGGCTCAACTGTTAAATGGATTTTAATTTGGAAGTAGCTGTGGGGAAGGGTGAACCCTAAGATGAATTGGAGGAGGAGGGTTGGTTGTTGTTTTTTTAAGAAATAAAATCTATTGTCCATGCTGACTGTTTTCCTATTCCTTCAGCACATCTGGTTCTCAGTTTAAAGCCGGAAAGTGGAGGGGAACATATAATATTGGCAAGGTATTCTGCCTATAGGGGGAAATAAAGAAAGACACACACATGCAAAAAAAGAAACAAACAAAATCAAAACCTGACATTCTTCTGATGAAGCCCAGTGTCTATGTAAAGCAAGAGCTTCCTGTTAGCAAGGAAATATTTCTGGAGTTTGGAGAAATGGAAAAGAATATTCCAATTCTGCGGAGTTTATATATTTTTTTTGTTTTTAACCCTTATCAGCCAAGATAGCAAGCATTTTGCAAAACTTAGTTTCTGCAAAACTGTGAGATTTTTCAATATTTGAGTCTGGAGTGGCAGGTATTTGCGTGGCGAGTTCCCACCTCCCCCCAGTGGAAATAAAGACACATGACACAGATATTTAAGGTTAATGGGCTAAATATGGCCACAACTTTATTGGTTACAGGTGATGAGCGGTATTGGCTTAGGCATTGGTCCTAATCGACTGCAGCTTCAGCCCAATTGCTTGAAGTCCGGGAAGGGTTAACCACCAGTAGGGGGAGTCCTGCTGATGCACATCAACTAGGAACTCCCCTGGGGTCACCGATAGGGGGCATGCCTTAGGCCCTCACCTCCCTAGGCTTCGGACAGGGCCACGCCCCCCAGAATCCTTTATCGGACTACCCTTCAATATGTGGGGGAGGTGATGGCGCTTCCTTCCCCCCTTCCATCTACATAATAATACCAATACCAATGCCTAACCGCCAATACCAAGGAAGTTGTGACGATTTGCTACGAGGTAGGTGAAAAACCAAGTGGCTGGTGCCAATTTGCCAAGTGGAAAAATTCCTACCAGGCCCCTTAATGGCGACCAACCAAGGTCCATAGCAAGGTCAAAGACGAAAAAACCTTAAAGGGCGGGAGGGTGGGAAACTGGAGCAGCTGGAAGCGGCAAAGAGGGAGATCCCCAGCCGCCCCTGCATTAAATGGAGCAGGCCACCCCCCCAGGCCAGCCAATTGGCTGGCCAGGGGATGACGCGATCAGGGATTCCCTCAATCACGCGGAGGCTGAGAGCCAGCCACCGCGCGCATGGTGGGAGGGTGAAGCCCGCAACCCCACCTCCTTTCTACGTCGGAAGTGGCTTTGTCCCTGTCTGCCTCTGCTGAGTTCCATAAGAGCAATATTATGTCTGAATTCACATGGCAGCATATTCCGTTTCCCCAGCAAATCACTAGTTGCTATTTTCTGTGTTATATTTGAACTTTCTCATGGCATAAATGCCATTTCCAGAAATCTAGACTAATCTAGTGAAAGTGTAGTACTCATTTCCATGCTAATCACTTCCAGAGGAAAAAAAAAATCTGTCTGCAACCACATTAAGACAAGGGGATAAAGTGACAAAATTCAGAGTGACATACCAGCATACCAGTTCTTCTTCTTCTTCTTCTTCTTCTTCTTCTTCTTCTTCTTCTTCTTCTTCTTCTATTTGCATTTCTGGTACATTTCAACAGAAGAAAAAACTGAAAGTAATAAGAAAATAGGAAAAAAATGACCTACATATTACATATTCTATCACATTCAAAAATACAATCATTGACAAGCTTCTCTTCCTCTCTTTCCTTGGTTCCTTTTATATTTCACTTCCTCTCATGTCTTCTTAGTTTCCCCAATCTTATTCTACCCCTCCCATTAATTTTAGTAATAACTTACGCTGCTGAAAATATTAACATCTTGCTAGGCTAATTGCATACCAGTTCTTCCTTGCCGTTTGCCATGGTGAATTTCAGGGGGACAGAAACACTTATGCGTCAAAAGGGTGGGGAACAAGTGTGTTGTCCAATGATGTTCATCACTGTGTCACACCACGCTCATTGTTGTGAATGAAATTTCGCATGATATGCTGGTATATTGGTCAAAATGTCCCAGTTCCATAATGCAACAGGTATGTGGTGTGAAAGCAATTTTGGAAAATGGCGTATAAGTGCTAGCATTATAATCAGGAAATCCACTGCAGTATTCCATACCCTCCAACATTTCTCCGATGAAAATAGGGATACCCTATTCAACAACAATTTTACTATTCATACCCCATCCATCTGACTGGGTTGCCCCAGCGATTCTGGCTGGCTTTCAATAAAAATAAAAATATAATAAAACATGAAACATTAAAAAAACTTCCCTATACTTCAGCCTTCAGATGGCCTGGGGGTTTGGATAACTTCATACCCTCCAACATTTCTCTGATGAAAACAGGGATGCCCAGTGCTTCCCCCTCAAAAAATGTTAAGGGGTACTCTCATTTTCCTACTCATACTGAAATACTGCCCCTCAATGAGGCCAAACTTAGACTCACAAAATGTTTAGGGGTATGTGTACTCCTGCGTACCCCCAGGGGGGAAAAGCCCTGGGGGTGCCCTAAGGAAAAGTGGGATATTCCAGGATCAAATCAGAAACTGGGATGGCTTATATAAATCCGAGATTGTCCCTGGAAAATAGGGACACTTGGAGGGTCTGATATTGTCAGGGTTCTGTCAGTGGCTCCTGGCTGGTTGCCCAGTAAAGTATAAAGACAAAGAAAAGTTTATTACAGTGGTACCATGGGTTAAGAACTTAATTTGTTTTGGAGGTCCATTCTTGACCTGAAACTGTTCTTAACCTGAAGCACCACTTTAGCTAATGGGGCCTCCCACTGCTGCCACACCACCGCTGCACGATTTGTGTTCTTAGCAAAGTTCTTAACCTGAGGTACTATTTCTGGGTTAGCGGAGTCTGTAACCTGAAGCGTCTGTAACCCAAGGTACCACTGTTCTGTCCTTTTTTATTTCAATCTTTACAGAGAGAGGCTATAGAACCCAGCCTCTTGGATAATGGCGTTGTCCCAAATGAATCTCCACCACCCGTCTCTCCCACTTCCTCATTCGTCAATCTCATCATTTCTCCTACGGGTGCTGCTACCTGCCCTCTGTCTTTGAGCTCTTTGCTCTCCTACTTTTAAGGTTCGCCGGGTTCTGGGAGTTGGAGGGTCTGGAATGCTTTCTAATGACAGTCTGTCCTCTGGGCATTGTTCTGGCTCTTCCATGATTTCCCAGCTTCTCCCCTCATCTGCCTCTGAGCTGTGAGCTCCCTCAACCCCCTGTTGTAAATCTATACTGTCTTCCTCTTCCTCCTCCCTGGAAGGGTCAGAATGGGGATGCTGTCTCTACCATTCCTCCTCTGCCCAGTCCCTGACAGATATTCTCTGTGTCTGAATGCCCCTGAAGATTAAGGAGGAGGAAGCTGACAGGCATTGACAGACCCTGGACTGGATATAAATAGGAAGGCAGGGAGGCAAGAATTGATTGACGCCAACACGTAGTTGGTGAAGCAGTGCCCCATTTGCTACCTTCCACTGCCTCTGGGTTTCTTTATAGGCAGTGCTTAAGTGATGAGCCCAAACTAGGCTTGAGTGAAACCGGCATGCTCCAATAATCCCCATTCTGCGGTAAAAACTGAGCGGACCAATTCCATCCAACACCACCTCTCTCATTACAATAGTCCCCAATGTCCAGACATGAGAAAAATGAGCACTGCACGGTTTATTGGATACTTAATGGTGTTTTGGGTGTTGGGTTGCAAAATATGTCAAGAATAGCAGCCTGGAAAGCGGCAGGCAGGCAAGCCGGTCATCCTACAAAGGTTCAGCTAGGAGTCAAGCAGTCTATATGCAGTTCAGCCTGCAGCTAGCAACCAGTTAACTCAGACTGTAGAGCCAGGAAGGATTAGCAGGTCTGTAAGGTCGGATGGGATATTATTGGCTCCTCAGGTCACGTGACGACTGATGGATTGAATACTATAGTACACCCTCTTGTCAACTGCAGCAATGGTGATGGCTGATGTAGCACAGGAATGAGCAGGTCAGCCATTCCCAACTGTAGAGAAGAGGGTGCCTGGGTTTTATTATAAAACTGGGTCCGGCGACGGGATTCCATTCAATTCCTGAGTTTGAGATACTGGTCTTCAGTCTTGTACATCCCCTGTTTATTCCATCAGTGCTGCAAAACCTGAAGTCTGTGTACACTGCAGGAAGGTGTCTGAGCAAGCCAAGAATGTGTTCTCCTCTTATGGCAGAAGCAGATTCACACATGGCTCCATTTTTGCTCTTCCTCCCAATCCATCTTGAAACGCTGTTGGGAATGGTCCAGTTGGTGCTACAGGACGTATGGCTTTAATGTTTTCCTGCAGATCAGTAAATATATGTTGCTGATATACAGCAGATCAGATGCACAAATAATGCAGCTTAAAAAAATAAATGTATTGAAACTTGGGTGTTTTCCCCCCTCCTTAAAGGACTGCATTATACATCCCTCTCATTCTTGTTCTGTTTCTGGAAGGTTCCTTGTGGCTTCCTGGATTTTGGAGACATTCCTTTTCCTTCTCCTTTGATGCCAAACTATTTTATGTAAGTTCTGAGACAATCAACTTGGCCATCTCTTTGTATGCAATTTCCTTCTGATTTTAAATTTGTCACTGGGGAAGACTTTTTCTTCCCCTAAGCCAAACAGCTGTTTTTTATTTTATTTTATATTTTTCTCTGGTTCTGCCTCCTCCACCCCCTCCTCCCCAAGTGGTCAACTTCCTTTTTTGGAGTTCATTCCTTTCTTCCCCCTCATATCAAAATAATAAAATACAGATTACAAATGGAATGGGATTTGCTTCAGTTAAATTCTGTTGATTCCGCCATCCTTGCTTCCCCTGATCTGGGTCTATGCCTATAGTAATAATAGTCATCATTCCATTTTTTGTTGTAGCGCTTCTTGAATTAAAAAAAAGAAAAAAAAGACTGCTGTGGAGGAAATATAAGTCATGCAAATCTATCTTGAGTCTCTAATTCAAAAGCCCTGTTTCATTTATTTCTAAAAATGTAACCTATTTTTCTTTTTAAAAGAGAGAAAACCCAAAATGACTTACAATAAAATGTAATCCGTAAACGAACCCCTGTGTTGCAATATAGACAAGCTGAACAATATAACACCACACGATGGTCAATAACAATGGCACTAAGCACTATTTATAGACTAATACAAATGATCAGAAATTTCAACCAAAGTTTCTAAATCTTCTTCACCACTCACAGCAGAATAATTCAAAAGTTTGATATATACATAATCTGCCACCAAATATTGCTGGAACAGAGTTCATCAGTGACTACAGTATCATATGAGCACTGATCCAGAGCATATTTTCTACAGTGTTTATATTTGCTTACATGTAAGATTGGCTTGTTAAGAAACTGAACTGCATCCTTCTCATATTAATTCTTACAAGTCTGGCTGATGAAGAATTGATCAATATTGGCTGATGAAGCATTGAATGAAACAGATGGTTATTCGGAAACTCTGTCCAGGCGATATTGGGTGACAGATTATGTATATATCGAACTTTTGAATTATTCTACAGTGATTGGTCAAGATTTTGAGACTTTGGTTGTAAATTCTGATCATTTGTATTAGTCTATAAATAGTGTTTAGTGTCATTGTTATTGGCCATCGTGTTGTGTTATATTGTTCAGCTTACAATAAAATGTAGCAACCTTAAAAACCACCATATATCCACATTGTAAACTCTCATCTTGGCAATGAGAAAGTTAATGCTACCCTTCATGCAAAAGCTTACCAAAATAGGAAAATTTTCATTCTCTTCTGGGAAAAAAAAGTGTTGGGTTTAGGTGGGTCTTTCCTGTAGGGAGTTTAGTAGACGTTGGACTACTCCCTTGAGACTTCATTCTGCACCAGAGATTAAATTTTGAGTATAAGGTGATTCAATTTACTTATTTGTTCATTTAACAAAATGTATATACAACTTACTCAACATAAAAACCTCTAAGTGGTTTTCAAAGAACAATCTAAAATATTTTTTTTAAAAACCCAATAAAATCAAACACGTGAACATAATTGTTTGTATCAAAAATATAAATAAAATCAGCAGATGAACTCAAACCTCATGTTAAACTTGTTAAGCAAGTAAAATTAGAGAACAAGAAGAGACAGCTTTCAAAGAGGATTGGAAACCATTTGTAGATTATCTAAGAAATCATTGTAAGAATGTTAAAACACTAGCCGGTTTGGAGTAAGCTCAGCAGTAAAATAAAAATAAAAATGCAATGTGAAAAAAATATGGAGGTATGAATAATTAGAATAAGCAGAATATGCAGCAGAAATAAACAATTTGAGGAAACCATGGAAGGGTGGAAGGGAAGTTGACTAAAATAAAGTATTTGATGAATTGATTGAAATAGGTTGAATTTTCGTTTTTCTTTTCTCCTTTTTCCTCTTTCTTTTTTCTTTCTTTTTCTTTTTAAAATTAGATGGTATTTTGAAAAATCTATAAAGAAAACTTTTTTAAGAAAAGAAAAAGAGATCTGAAATCTTATGTGATGAAGTTGCTAAGAGTAGACATCAAATCTGGGATACCCCTGGCTGAAATGTCATCTTGGCCACAAACACAACAAGCAGATTTAGGCAAGCTACCGTTTCCCCTGTGTAAGTTCCCCACCTCCAATTTAATGATGTGCAGCAGAATGGGGACCAGGTAGGATGGAGCTGCCATGCTAGTTTATGGACTGGTGGGTCTCTGTTGCTTTCCTGGAGGGTCAAATTGGTGAGGAGGTCAGCATGGTGCAAATGAGCTCTGGCAGTGTCCTTCCTGCCACCATGAACCTCCTGGTAAGTGACAGCAACACACCTGCCAGAAAGTAGCCCTGTCGTATCCAGCAAGCTACTTATGAATACAATCCTGCTCCTAGCAGGGATGGAGGGGAAATCCACCCTGAATGGATTTCTACACAGCTTACTATGTTGAGCTTTGTTTGCTTGCTTGTTAAATTTACACACTGCCTCAAGGATTTCAAGGTGGTCACATGGTTCTCCTCCCTGTTTCATCCTTGGCGACTGGGCCAAGGTCATCCAGTGAGCTTTGTGGCTGAGTGGGGATGATGGTGCTATGGACACGGGTGGCGCTGTGGGTTAAACCACAGAGCCTAGGACTTGCCGATCAGAAGGTCGGTGGTTCGAATCCACACAACGGAGTGAGCTCCCATTGTTCGGTCCCTGCTCCTGCCTACCTAGCAGTTTGAAAGCACGGCAAAGTGCAAGTAGATAAATAGGTACCGCTCCGGCGGGAAGGTAAACGACGTTTACGTGTGCTGCTCTGGTTCGCCAGAAGCAGCTTAGTCATGCTGGCCACATGACCTGGAAGCTGTCTGCGGACAAACGCCAGCTCCCTCGGCCAATAAAGCGAGATGAGCGCCGCAACCCCAGACTCGGCCACGACTGGACCTAATGGTCAGGGGTCCCTTTACCCTTTACCTTTACCTTCTTCTTGCATTGGCCACCCAAGTTATATCCAAGCCTCTTATGCGTTGTGAAACTTAAACAAGAACAACACACAAAAGAATTCTATACAAGTTAAAAGTAAAATTGCATGCAAAAAAAAAGAGGTATATCATGCATATAATAAATATAACAGAGTCAATCCCATTCGGTATTATATTTCTGTAAGCATAATTTCATGCATTAGTAACTGAGAGCTTTTTATAGTTATATGAAATGTTGCATGCATCTGTTCTTGTGCTGGTTCCTTTAGGAACCTTGCTGTGTATAGCAGGATTATAGTGCATATAATATGCAATAATTCATATTTTTAGCAGAACCAGTAAAAAAACAAGTCACTTCTAATTAAGATCAAGGAGGAAAACAAAAACTAGAAAACATCCATGGGGATAAGTTCAACATGGAGATGATTATTATTTTTCTTTCTTTTCTTTCTTCTTTTTTTAAAAAAGCCCCATCCCTAATTCCTAGTAACTGTAACATTGTCAGTCACCATGACTACTTGCGACCTTTTGTTCTGGAACGTGTTGTCATTGTTTTTATTTCTATATTTAACGAATAAGCCTAACAATGAATGTGATCACTGTAAGCCAGAGGTTTCCACCCTTTCTGAGTTCATGGCTCCCTTGACCAACTCTATTCTTTCTGCGGTTCCCCTGTGGGGCTCAGGAACCCAGTTATGTCACCCCTTGCCTACAGAGCTGCCAGCCTCTCACCCTTTTCACCCTTTTCGAACACCCTCCCTTGTGGAGTGTTCCCTCAGCCTCCTCTCCTCTCCTCTGGGCAGGTGCTGCTGCCACCCTTGGTCTCTAATCTGCCCTGCCTTGCCCCACAGGGGCCTGGGACTTGTCTGTCCATTCCCAATAGCAAGGGTTGGTAGACCAGCTGGCTGGGCTCCCTCAACTACTTGCTTGCTTGTTTACTCCAAGGCCGCCTCAGTTCCTGGCAACCAGCAACATCTGACCAGCCCCTGAGACACCATTCGCCTGCGGTGCGCAGCTTGTAGCCAGAGCTGCTGCAACAAACAGTTGTGCAAGCCTTTGGGAGGCAGAGACGCAAGAGCCAGTGTGGTGTAGTGGTTAAGAGTGGTAGACTCGTAATCTGGTGAACCGGGTTCACATCTCCACTCCTCCACATGCAGCTGCTGGGTGACCTTGGGCTAGTCACACTTCTCTGAAGTCTCTCAGCCCCACTCACCTCACAGAGTGTTTGTTGTGGGGGAGGAAGGGAAAGGAGAATGTTAGCTACTTTGAGACCCCTTAGGGTAGTGATAAAGTGGGATATCAAATCCAAACTCTTCTTCCTCTTCTTCTAGGGTTACCAGACGTCCTGGGTTCCCAGGAACAGTCCCCAGATTTGCAAATCTGTCCCCGGGAAACATGACAGCGGCAGCCTCAGCAGCCCAGAGCCAGCTTGGTAGCGCAGTTGGGTTTGGCTGGCTTCAGGAGCTGTTCGCTGCTGAAGGGGAACCGCGGATGTCCAGCGGTACAGATCTCCTGCCCCCTTCCCCCTTTGTTTTGCTGGATCGGGGGAGGCTCAGGAGTCGCAGGCAGACAGCCATTGCCGGGGGGCGGGCGCAAGGTGCACAGTTTCTCTGCCAGGCAAGGTGCAAAGCCCTTCTTTCGCACCCTGTGAAACATAAATGCACAGAGTTTTTTTTAAAAAAACTGGACAATGACAGCCCGTCCACAACTCCTGAGCCTCCCCCGATCAGTCAAAACAAAGGAAAGGAGGCAGGAGATTGGGGGAGGCTCAGGAGTCATGGGCGGGTGGTGCGCTGTTGCCAGGTTTTTTAAAAACTCTGCGCATTTATGTTTCACAGGGTGAGAAAGAAGGGCTTTGCACCTTTGTACAATATGCATGTGTTCTTGGGCCCAGGGTCTTTTGCCTCACCATCCCTACTACTGACTCCCTGTTGCTTCTCAGCTTTAATAATGATGATGATGATGATTTATTTATGCCCTGCCCATCTGGCTGAGTTTCCCCAGCCACTCTGGGCAGCTTCCAATCAAGTGTTAAAAACAATACAACATTAAATATTAAAAACAACCCTAAAACTTCCCAAAAATAAAAATCTGGTAACCGTATGCAAGAGGGCATCAGAGGAGGGTGGGAAAAAAGAAGGACAGAGACCAGTGTTGCCAACGGCACTCATGACCACCAATCAAGGCACCCTGTGTGCCACAGCACACTGGTAGAAAACCTCTGCTATAAGCAGCTGTGCAATTTTGCAGAACTTTTAGGAGAAACTGGCTTTGCTACTCAGGAGGATTAAAGAAAACAATCTTCCTTTCTTTTTTTTTAAAAACAGCACCAACCTGCAGTGCTTAGAGCTCGCCATTCCCCTCCCCTCTTCCCAATGTGTGCAAGTGAGAGCGAGAGCTTTCACAAACTGGTTCTACAGTCCTTGGCATTTAAATCAACTGCCAAGTAGCGCTCACAGTGGATTCTTTGCAAATAACTTACAGTTAACCACATAAGATGCACCGGGATTAAGCTAAACCTTCTTTTGATACCTAATGTGTTATGCTTCCCAGAGCAATTTGGTGGCAGAGACAAACTGTTAAAAAGTGCAGGAAATTCAAATGCATCCCCGAGCGAGCATGGGAAATAGAAAATTCCTATTTGTGCCGCCTCCAGTTCTTTGCCATGTTTCTTCATCCAAGCCAAAAACTGCGTTGCTCAATATTCCACAGTGGCCAGTGAAAGGATGAATGGAATTTAGTGCTCTTTTGTATGCTCTGTGAGGGAAGAGAAAGGGGCACAGTAAAGCTTTTATTGACCCAACTCCAAATCCAGTGTGTCTAACTAGGAAATTGTTCATTCAGTTGGAAGCCAAAAAAGCATCGATGCTTTAGTGAGGCTGAGACAGCAAAATCAATTCAGAAAACAACGGCTGTGTTGAGTATGTTTTTAGGGGAGGGGAGTCTCACTCAGGCTAGCACAGTCTGTGGTCATGAACAGGACAACACACTTTCGCTATGCTAAACTTTATGAAATTAGGATCAATGAGAAACTGCAAGTACGGCAATTGCTGTTGTTTCTAAATCATAATACCAGCTGTAAAATAATCTCATAGGAGCCAACTCCTAGGGACTGAGCTCCCTTCACCCCCCTAAAATGTTTGAGGTGGCTGATTCCCCCAAAATTGATGGACTTTGTCATTGAGATGGTGTGTGCTGTATCTTGTGATTGATTATGTGGGGCAGAGCTTACCTAAGCGCCCAATATTTTATTCAAGTTGACACCCCCTGGATACTGTAACCCCTAAAGTAAAAATCTCCACTCTTTCAGGTCTCTGGTAGACTTAACAGTCCTCTCAGAAGGCTGCTGGATGCTCACTATTTGCTTATCATGGTGTTTCATGGTCTTTCTTGGGCATTGGTCTTCAGCCCTTGCCTCCTGCTTGGCAAATCATTTTTCCTGGGTCACCTTAGTCTGCATAACTTCTTTTACATCAGATGGTCACTGGAATAATGTAGTTCTGAAGCTTGAAGGGAAGGGACCATAGCTCAGTGGTGGAAGAACACTTTTGTTTCACATGCCAGAGGCTGTAGATTTAGTCCCTGGCATCTCCAGGCTGAGGAAGGAAATGAAAAGACCCTCTGCTTGAGTTCATGGAGAACCATTGCAACATTGGGCTACACCAGCATTTCACCAATCTGGTGTCCTCCGGAGGTTTTAGAGTACAACTCCCATCAGCCCTGCTCATCGGCCACACTGGTTGTGGCTGATGAGAGATGCAGTCAAAAACATCTGGAGGGAACAATGTTAGGGAAAGGCTGACCTGGACAGACAAAGTGTCTGACCTGGGAAAAGGCAGATTCCTGATTGATTGCACATTCCTTGCTTCCCTGCCTCCTAGCAGCTTTACAGTCCCAGATTTACAGAAGCCACCCCGTTTCTGATTTGATCCCAGAATGTCCTGCTTTTCCTTAGAATGTCCCTATTTTCATTGGAGAAATGTTGGAAGGTATGGAATAAGACATCCCTAGGGCTTTTTTCCCCTAGCCAGAACTCTCTGGAACTCAGTTCTGGCACCTCTCAGGTGGGCGCCATTGGTATTCTAAGAGAATGAGGGAGGTGTTCATGGTGAGTTCTGGAACCTCTTTTTCTAGAAAAATAGCGCTGGACGTCCCTATTTTCATCGGAGAAATTTCAGAAGGTACGCTACGCTGCTGAATGTATGTGTCCAAATCTAACAGCAAACAAAGCTCATCAAAATCTGATAAACTGCTGAACTATTGTACAGTCCTCCTGGCCCATTCTGCACCTTGCAGAATGGAACAAAGTTATCCCTCGATCCGACATAAAGTGTGTTTAGATATTTGAGAAAAGATATGCTTAGAAATGCATACTTCTTGAGAAAATACGTTCAAGAATACACATTTAAATATTTTGTTAAAAACAACAACCACACAGATGAATGCAGAAACCAGACAAAACATATTAAAGAATGAACATAAGAGGAAATGAAATAGACCTATTTTTCAAGAAAAATAAGTGCTGGAACACACCACGAATGCCTACCTTGTCCTCTGATAATGGCAATGGCGCCCACCTGAGTTCTGGTGTGTTCCGGTTGACAAAAAGCCCTGAAAAGACCAGAAACAGACCAGAAGTGTATGCATGTAGACTCATTCCACACAAAGAAACCAAAAGGACTTTAAATTTTTTCTTTACCTGGGTGACAGCCTGAGAAATTATCAAGAAATCACCAAGAGGCTCTAACGGTGGAGCCAGTCAGAAAGACAGAAGCAGTAAGAGGGGGCACAGAGACATTTTTATTAAATGTAGTGCTAGGGAACTCATTCTGTTAGTAACAGGATTTACATAGGAGCAGTGGATCTTCTTCCCCTCTCCCATGCCCCCACCCCATCTGTTCCAGGTCCCCACCCCGAACCCTCCAGAATAGACGTGGCTATGGTGTGTGGTTTGGGCGAGTTTCATTGTGCAAAAATAAATCCATGCTAATTGGATACTGCCCAGAGCGTAACCTGCTGGCCCACAAGTTGCAAAGCACAAGGAAATGTGTTTGGAAGCGGTATGTGGTCTCATTTTGTGTGTGTGTGTGTGTGTGTGTGTGTGTGTAAGAGAGAGGATGGTGAGAGAGAGAGTGTATGACTGGGTGTGAGAGAAACCGGGCCCTACCCTTGACATATTCAACATCCTGGAGCCAGCCATGATTTCAGTAATATGTTTAAATAAATCCAAAGGGATAGACTTTCAGCTCCAATTAGAATAAGCAAGATTTCATTTACTTTTGCCCTTCTACTTCCTCTGAACTTCAGCAAAACTCATTTGGTTCTAGCCAAAATATGCTTGTCTCCTTGCCCGGTGTTTTTAATCCAAGGCTTGTTCCGTACGGTCTTTGAGACTCTGAAACGGCATCTCTAAACCAAGTTCCGCTATGCTCTTGCCCAGTTTCTTGAGGCTATGCTTTGCTTTATGCACTCTCTGTTGAGAGCAATTGAACCCAAACTGGATGCTCATGCTGCGGTCATAACTTCAGAGATCCAGCTACAATGGGGTGAAGGAATCATCTGGAGAATGTGCTCTTTCCTATCTTGAGGAGGGTGATGCAGAAATCCTCTCATCCTCACGGAGAGGAGGCGTTGTGATCGGGAACCGTTCCCGTGCGGAGCAGGGGGCGTTCCGGCCCCTGCTCGTCATCATCGCTGACGCGCCATGCCCCCAGGGAGCCTGCCTATCAGCGGCAGGCTCGGGGGCGGGGTTTAGCCGCTTAAACACGGCCGCAGCAGCTCCTTCCCTCATTGCGCTGCCGGTTGCTTCATCGGATCACCCGTCTTTGAAGACTTCGTCGTTCTGCAAGCTTGCCAGTCACAGGACTTCGAAGGCTTCGTTTTTCTCCCCAGCTTATCGGCACACCTTTTTTATGCAGCTAGCAAACAGCATCGCGGCTTTGGAGCGGACTCCTCGGAAGTGGCATCCGCTTCAGCGGCAAGGTTTGGAGGTGTCTGTCTAAGGAATCCAGCGGTCGTGGATCCTGTCCAATGCCCTGCTGGACTGGTGGCCATGGCGCGACCCCCGGTGACATCAGGGGAAAGCTTACAGTTGTATTTGCATCAACAGGCTCCCCCTACTGGTGATTAACCCCCGGTAGACTCACACCTCACTGAGTGGGTGGAGTCAACGTTGCTGTTATTCCAATGCCTAAGCCAATACCTCTCACATGCTGTAATCAATAAAGTTGTGGCCTTTTCCAGCCCATAAACCTATCATACTGTGTCCATGTGTCTTTCTTATCCCAAGCTAAGGGGGCAGGTCCTCGAATCACAAATGAATGTTTCCAGCCAGATCTCTGAACTGAGGAACATGCCTGCATTGTTGCCACATGCTCTCTTCCTTTGCTTTGAAACGACCTCTTAAATTCTCAGAGCCATCACACATTTGGATCTGGAGCATGGAAAGAATGTTGCCAAACAGAGGAGCATCTGAAATTGCTGCTCATCTGTCTAGTATAGTATTATGTACATTGATCAGCAGAGGTCCTCCCGGGTTTCAGGGAGAAGTCTCCCTGCACAGTGATGCCAGGAGATGAACCTCGGAACTTCTGTGGGCAAGGCAGATGCTTTACCACTGTGCTGGACCGGGGGGGGGGTTACCGAGAGGCGTGGTCAGAGTCTGGTCCTAGGTCGAGGGTCTGGAGACTGTCCACCAAGGGCGAAGTGGGGTCCAAAGCAAGAAGCCGGGCATGGTCGGGAACTCCGGAAGAACAGGTCTGGGTGCTGGCAGAAACAGGTTTCCAACAACGTTGCTCCTGCAACCTGGGACTGGGCTGACTGGCCTTTATCTCCTCTGGGGCCTAGGGCGGTCCCGGCCCACAGGTGACCCGCCTCTCCTGGCCTTAGGACGAGCACTCCTCCTGAGAGAAACCAGTTCCCTCCGCCTCTCTGCCCTGAGCCTCTGGGAGAGGCGCACCTGCAGGCAATGGGTCCTCAATCACCTCCGGAGCCAGAGTGGATACATCTGGTGTCTGCTCATGAGGACCCGGCACGGGTGCAGGCCCCTCAGATTCAAGCCCCTGCCCCGGCTCAGCCGGCCCAGGAGGCGTGGACTCCTGTGCAGGCTGGGACTCCTCAGATTCAGCTTCTGAATCAGATTCCCAGGCCATCACAACCACTGAGCAACACCCAAACAGACATTCATAATAGTCCTCATGAGCGAGCCATTCATACAGTCATGAGAAAGTGACATCACAAAGCAAGGAGACTTCAAATGACTTGAAAATCAAACTTCAGATCTTCTTTAAACTGAAGCCATGATCATGTCTTCATTCTAGCCTTGTGAAACAGACCACATTTGTTTCTATTTTCTCCTATGATAACAGATACCCATGTTTGCCATTTCTGACACACAGAAGACCTTATACACGTGGGTTGAGAATTTCAACGCGAGAAGGAAAACATGAGCCCCTTGGCCTCAGTATCTTGTCCTTGCAATTCTCATCCGGCTATACCTCCCCAGTACCCAATAGCATACCATGCAACTATATTGTTTTAAGTGGGCCACCACAGATTTACAGAAGCTGCCCTGACTTTAGATCCCAAACCCAGATGTCCATGTTGGCTCCCGTGCTTTGGCCGTATCAGAGTGCAGGACCAAAAGATGTGCATTCACCCCACGCTGTGTCAGGACAAAAAAAGGAAAAAAATGTAAGTAAAATTTAGCTTCCTGCTGCAAGCCACCACTTCTTCCTCCTTCCACCGCAGCTTTCCAGCTGACGTACTTCTTGGAAGTGACACCAGCTTCTGGAAGTACAGCAGTGGCGGAGGCCACAGAAGCTGTGGTGGAGGTGGCAGCTGTGGTGGTGGGCGGGTGAAGGTGCAAGGGGAGAGGGGGAGCCAAGGAAGGAGCTGGAGTGTGAAGGGGTGCAGCCTCCATTGAGGTCTTGTCCTGACTTCCTTCACTCCAGTGTTGGAGGTTGCCTTGGAATGAACCTCAATCTCCAGGAATCTCCTGAGGACAATCCTAGAGATGTGACAAAGCACCACTGCTGTCTCACACAAGTGAGACAGCATGGGTTCAACTTATAAAAGCAATTGTTATGAGTTGAGGGGGGAGGAAGAAAGCAGGCTGCATGTGAGATCCTACAAATATAAGCTAGGCTGTTTTCCTGGGTTGAGGTGATTGACTGGGCGATGAGCCATTAGGAGAACAAAGGAAAAGGAGCTCTGTTAGATGGAAAATCAGTTGTAATTCGTTAGAAGGATGAAGCCAGAGTTTAGAGTTGAAAGTTGCCATCAGATGGGGTATTAATAATAATAATAATAATAATAATAATAATAATAATAATAATTTGGTTAGAAGAAAAGCTGTATGCTGGACAGGTAGAGAGGGAGCAATGTTTGATTTCAGTTTGAATCCAATGCTGCAGCTATGGGAGAAACAATACCCTTTTGGGTTGCTAATGCTGTGAGTCTATCCGCTGTGAGCTCAGGTTGAAAATATGTATAAATAAACCCAATTGTCACAAATAAACCACAGCCTGTGCTTTGCCTCACTCCAAAAGGAAACATTAGCCCTGGATAAGCACCTGAAACTCCTGGAATCTCACACTGCTGGTCCGCGATTGGGGTGGCGGGCAACAATATTGAGCTCTCACAAAAGATCCTCAGCCAATTGAAATGCAACCTCTAGCCTTCAATTAGAAATGCAAACAAACTGGCTAGCATAACTTGCAAGCAGTCTTCTTAACAGTCTTGCTGGTGTTAAACTGCTGGCATAAAGTAGGAACCGCATTGAAGTGAGTATACAGCCTCTGACTGCCTCTATTTTTCTTATTTCTTATTTTTTAATTTAATTTCTATACCGCCCTATACCCGAAGGTCTCAGGGCAGTTCACATAAAAATACATAAAATCAAAACAACAACAACCCAATACCCGCCCCCAAAAGAGAGCCAGCATTTTAAAAAGGGTACAGAATGTAAATCGAGTCAGGCAAAGGTCTGGTTAAAAAGGAACCTTTTTGCTTGGTGCCTAAAGGTGTATAATGATGGCGCCAGGCAAACTTCCTTGGGGAGAGCATTCCACAGATGGGGAGCCACTGCGGAGAAGGCCCGTTCTCGTGTTGCCACCCTCTGGACCTTTCGAGGAGGCGGCACACGAAGAAGGGCCTCAGAAGATGATCTCAGGATCCAGGTAGGTTCATATGCTAATCTGCCACGTAACCAAACTTGAAAGCCTATTCATTTTGCACAGCAAGGAGGGCCCATCATATAACCTGGGATTTTAGAGGCCCTATCGCTCACCTGTGCTCCTCTTCTACTACACCACTGATGGTAAGGCTTGTCTTTTTGGAATCATGATGTGGGTGGGCTCCCCTTGATGGAAGTGGAAACTGACTGCATTCCAAGCTTGTTGAAATAGTTTGGGTATTTGCAATTTTTTTCTTCCTGAGAAATACTCTTCCTTAGAAATGGGGAATGTGCCTTCTTTCTTTGTCAGGTGTCACTTTCCCAACCAAAATGATTTGTCTTTGAGAAAAGGAATTTTGGGAAGGGTGGCTATCACTGAGAGGAGTGTTCATTACTAGAATTCCTCTCCCCCCACAGCCATTCTTACATAGTTTTAGAATGGCTTTCATCCTTCTTTAAAAACCCTTTACATTCAATAAACTGCCTAACGTTCTTCCTTCCCTTATTTTTACTTCTGATTCATTCACTTTTTGGGGAGGGGTTGGGCAATGTGGAATGTGGCCCTTTCCCGCAAGGACATCTGGCCCTCAGCACGAATAACGTTCCTCATCCCTGGGCAAGATGATGATCTCATATACTACACTAAATATATCTCGGGGGGGGGGGGGAATCAAACATCCATTTATATCTTTAGGATTTAGAATGGAAATCTAAGTAAACACCTGGGACCATTGTGGAACTGTAACAGGACCATTTGACCACCTTCTGATTCTTCCAAGAGTTAGCCTGCCAAGATAATCTATACGGATGGACAGATTGCCAAGATCAGGAGCCACCAAATTAATATTTCTACTTTTTCCATTAATAATGTTGGGCTCCATCTCAGATAAGCACTAGCAATCCTTTTTTAATCAACTTTTTTGAGCACCATCTTGGAGACGCATCAACTGCACTCGATCATAAGGTCAAGTTCATCGGATTAAAAGAACAGCTGAGGTTTTGAAGATAGTGTTTTACACTATTTACATAAAATGCCATAATTTCTGCAGAATATTAAACGCTTTGAAGAAACAGCAACAACACCTTTTGCTAAGAAAAAAACAAACCAAAACCCTTCATTGCAGAACAATGGCAGCTTCGTTTAGACCAAAGAACAGTTTGGAATGCATGAATTCAGCTGAATGTTATCTTTTAGACAGTTTGGTGTAATTATTTAATTAACGGAAATGGAGCATTGTGGTACTGAAGGATTTGAATGCGGGTTGAGGGGTGCTGTGGCTAGCTCATGGTACAGCTCCATTTCAGAGCAATTCACATTTTCAAATAATGAAATGGTGAGTTTTCATGGTTTGCCCTTCTGCACCCCTTTCAGCTTCATGTCGCAATTCAACCAAAGAAAGCCGTCTTTTGCCAGATAGCAGGGACATTGGTTGCTGAGGCAACAGGTTGATTGGGGTGGGTAATGGGGGTGGCGGAGAGAGTAGGCCTTTAAAATAAAGATGGCTCATTTCCAACTTTTTCCCCTTCTGGCAAGAAAACAGTGCTGTGGACTCCTGAAATCAATAAACCTGTTGTTTGCTGTGGAGATTTCACTTGGATTTTCAGCATTAAGCTGGGGAAAACAAGACATTTCTGTTATATCATTTTAAAGAATTTGAAAGAAATGGATAGTGCATTGAGATTCAATTTAAAATAATTGATAGGAAAACAAGAAAAAATGCTGAAGGTCTCAGAAAACACCATCTTACTTAAGATACAGTTACTGGGCTTTGTGACTTGCAGATTGCTTGGGCCATGCATACATTAGGGAAGATCTGACAGACCCTCCAAGTGTCCCTGTTTTCCAGGGACAGTCCCAGATTTACAGAAGCCGTCCCAGTTTCTGATTTGATCCCAGAATGTCCCGCTTTTCCTTAGGATGTCCATATTTTCATCAGAGAAGTGTTGGAAGGCATGGTAGAATGTCCCTCTTTTCACTGGAGAAACGTTGGATGGTATGGCGTTATGTGACCCTGAGCCAAGGAGGTAACTATACAACTTTTAGAAGACATCTGAAGGCAGCACTGTATAGGGATTTTTTTATATACCGTATTTTTCGCTCTATAAGACGCACCAGACCACAAGACGCACCTAGTTTTTGGAGGAGGAAAACAAGAAAAAAAATATTCTGAATCTCAGAAGCCAGAACAGCAAGAGAGATCACTGCGCAGTGAAAGCAGCAATCCCTCTTGCTGTTCTGGCTTCTGGGATAGCTGCGCAGCCTGCATTCGCTCCATAAGACGCACACACATTTCCCCTTACTTTTTAGGAGAGAAAAAGTGAGTCTTATAGAGCAAAAAATACGGTATATAAATGTTTAATGTTTTATTATGTTTTTATATGTGTTGGAAGCTGCCCAGAGTGGCCAGGGCAACCCAGTCAGATAGGCAGGGTATAAACAATAAAAATATTATTATTATGGAATAGAACATCCCTACTTTCATCAGAGAAATGTTGGGAGGGTATGGATCTGCAGAGTTAGTGAGCCACCAATCTGAATGTAGGCCAGCGATCATGCATGCAGGAGACTCCCTGTCCTTTGCAGTGCTAGGCAAGCAGCATAAGCAAGGAGTGTACCATGATCTTGGTGAGCTTCCATAACCTAGGTTAGAAGGTCGCATGAAGCCTGGCAATTGCACAGGCCTACGTTAGAGGCAGAGGTTACATTTGGATCTATTGATAAGGTAGATTTTCCCATTTATTTTGGTTTATCTTGAATGAGCCACATGCTAGTATATGTGGCATGATCACTCACACATCCCTAGCTCAAATGGGATAAACAAACCAGTAAGCTTTGGTAGATAGTGATGCCCAAACTGGAGATCATGGTCTGTTGAAGCCTAACAACATGATCACGATTCAGCCTGCATCTATGGTTTGTCATTGGCTTGATGCTCATGTCTTGTTAAAGGTAAAGGGACCCCTGACTGTTAGGTCCAGTCACAGATGACTCTGGGGTTGTGGCGCTCATCTCGCTTTATTGGCTGATGGAGCCGGCGTACAGCTTCCGGGTCATGTGGCCAGCAGGTGAACCAGAGCAGTGCACGGAAATGCCATTTACCTTCCTGACGGAGCGGTACCTATTTATCTACTTGCACTTTGACGTGCTTTCAAACTGCTAGGTTGGCAGGAGCTGGGACTGAGCAACAGGAGCTCACACCGTCACGGGGATTCGAACTGCCGACCTTCTGATCAGCAAGCCCTAGTCTCTGTGGTTTAACACACAGCGCCACCCGTATGCTTCATGTCTTGTTAGAAGCCAACAAACCACAACCTGTGGTTTTGTTGTAATGGAAAGCCAAAGCTTCTTGGTCTGTTTATCCTGCTCACACTGTGGGACAAGTGAAATAGAAGAAATCATGAATACATGCATTTTTAATACGTATGTTACCCTAATGCATGCATTTTCCCAGTAGTGGAAAACAGGGCTGGGCTCTGCTACACACCTGAGCATCCACTGGCTTGCATAGTGCTGTCCTCACACCTCTTCCTCTCTCTTCTGGTATAGAAGTGTACCTGGAGATGCAAGTGATGGAACCTGGGACCTTCTGAATAATAATAATAATTTATTTGTAGCCCGCTCATCTGACTAGGTTGCTTAAGATACTCTGGGCAGCTTCCAGCATGTACAAAAACATGGTCCTTCCCTACCTTATGATACATAATTTCACAGGTGCATATATTATCAATCCAGTTTGATTTTTGTAATGATTTCCCCCAGTGATAACATCCTTGCCCTAACCCTTTGTATTCTTCCCAGAACTTCACCATTGCCTTCCAGCATACAAAACACAACATATGCCGGCATGGGTGTTCAGCAGAGAAGGGCACGCTAGTCGGTGTTACCCCGACATTGTCGGAATTGGTCCCTTATTCTCAACTCACTACACAATAAATGGATTACACATTTAAAAGGACTGTATGCAATCAAGAAGAAATTTTAATTAATCACCAATAGAACTGGCTCCGTGGAAATAATGTGGCCTGACAGTTTAAGGTTTGATCAGCACATCATGGAGATTAAGAACACTTTTTGACTTGAACAGTCAGAGTCCCAGAGAGTCAGTTCAGCCTGAAATACTTTTGAAAAGCTAGTGTGCACAGATCACACAATGTCATTGTCTCTCCTAATGCTGCCATTCCACTGGGAGCCAATGCGGGGCTCTTTTAACTTCCGAGAAACCTCCCAATATCATGCTGTCCTGGTCAACACTGAAGCAACAGAGATTACAAGACATCAAACTACAATCTTTTTATCCCATGCTCTGTGTGTATAAAACAAGGAGTCAGCTTCCCTTTGAAGTACTAATTGACTGTCTGTATCAATCAGTGCCTAATCCCTTTCCTGCATACATTTGGATCTCCACAGTAACTGAGACTGGTTTTCCTCTGTTACACACAGGAAGGCGTGGGGGAGTGAATGGTCACAACGATGAAATCAACCAATGATCCAAATTTGAGACAGCAAAGCTAAAAACAGCTTCATTCATGGTTTGTGCTTTCGCTAGGCAAGTCAATAGCTGAAATCTTCAAATGGTTTACTCTAAGTAGTTGTACGACTGTAGCACTTAAGTGTCTGTAGTATATTTGCAAGGGAGGAGGGCGGGGAGGAGACCAACTAGTCCTGCCCCTGCGATCTCATTGCCCATGCCTTCTTAGCACCCCTGCGAGGTCCAAAAAATGCCAGACGACACTGCTCTGAAGTAGGCCTTCTGAATACTCTAGTGATCCAATGCCAGAGTGTGGTACTTGAGGACTGAAACTGATATATACAGTCCCTGTTGGACACTTGGAAGTGGAAGATGCAGACAGATGCTGCAGACTCTGTTTTCTGTTTGCTTCCTATAGCCAAGGGCAGCACATCCTGTTTTGCTGCCTGAGGAGAAACAATGAATGTGCTGCCCTGCCCTGCCACTACCCTGCCCCTGCCAAAGCCTCCCTTTCCTGGGTCATGTGGCAGGGTCCTCAAAGTGGCGACAACAATGGCAGGTTCTGGCAAGGTCTCATGAGTGCTCATGGAGCTCTCGTGAGATCTCACCACATTCATGAGGTCGCAAAAGATTCTAGCGAGATCTCACCAGAAGCTGCCACTGCAGGATGAGGCAGTGGGGTGGAAGGGATGCCAACAGGGAGCATTGCCTCTTGGGGTTATGCCACCAAAGATGGCTGCCTCATCCCACCTCATAAGCAGGCTGGCCCTGCCTACAACTTCCCGTCAATCTAACCAGCATGGACCCACTTCATATATGCACTTCCTTTGAGGCAAAGATGGTGAAAGTCCAAAGCCTTATAATGTAGCCAGCTGTTGCAGAGGAATTTGAGGAGAAATGTAATTAAAACTGTGAGAGATGTTGGCTGCTTGGGAGGAGTCTCATGAGATTATTCCACACCCGTCTGCCACAGCTGAAGAGCGCATAGGTCTGTCCTAAGTGCTTGCAGCCTTTATCGTATTGTATATTTTCCTTGGGGTGGACAGGGTGTTAAGGGAGTGGTAGTACCTCTGGTGAGGGGACACATTTTGCTCCTTCTGAGGTAGCTTGTCCACCTTAGGTCCACAACTGAACTCAGCTCTCACCTGTGGGTGTCAATGTGCAACAGCGGCCACAACCCAGGAAACGGCTTCAATCGGCTAAACCAGGTGAGGGTCTGAAACCCTCCATGAATCAGGGATAGAATGAGTCGACGAGACCAATAGTGGGCCCAAAGGTCAAGAAGGCGGTATCTGCATGTGTGGTAGAGGGAAGTAAGAGACAGATGGGGCTTGCACATATGGGAAGATAGCCCATCTAGGAGAAGGAAAACTCTGATGCTAAACCTCCACTGCCTTGCGGGATATCTTTAGTAGAAGAAAAGACTAAGGAGTAAACCTTACACAAATCTGGAGTGGAGTCCCTAAGATGGTTGGATGGCACCTTATATGCCTCCACCTGGCCATTCCTGCAGCCAAGCTGGTGCTAAATGTATTGCTCTGCTTTCTTTTGGACCACATCAACAAGGCCAAGAAGTGGGGTCTTGTTGCCTTCATACTCACTACCCATTCCTGCACCCCAGGGAGGTTACTTTGGTGCTGCTAGGACAGTGCTTTGGTTTCACCCCCGGAAGTGCATGTCAATGTCTCTCGAGACAGACGGAAGCCAACAACAAAACAATATTTTCCATGGACCTAACTAGCCAGTGATATGAAGCAAAACAAGCAGGAAGCAATCTTATCAAGCCATACAGCCAGGTCCTGTAATCCACTGTGCACTAACTACTGTACCCAAATTGTAAGCAGTGATATTTTCTTATTTATCTCCTGCTACAAAGATAATGTGCTTCCATCACCAAATGGTTAGGTGGTTCAGTTCAGTAGGAACTGGATTACATCTTAATAGTAGTGATTTGGATTTTTGTCCAGAAGGTATCAGGTTGTTAGGGGGTGAGTGGCCACCACACAGGGGGCAGCTTTTTCCTCCCAGTAGGGTCCTGAGGACATTGTTCTTGTTAAGTTGTGGGTGAACATATCAGACGACACAGCGATTCTTCTAACAGCTCTTGTTTATTCACAGGCCAGAACAGAACTGAACTGAAGGGTTCAGACAGCCTGCTTATATAGAGCTCCAGTACAACGTAACTGTAACAATTTTCTAAAACTATCCAATCACTGAACGTCACTTTCGATCCCTTATTTGCATAACTATCTACAGTATCCCCCTGCTGGCCCAGGGTGAGAACTTCAGTACATAACAGTTGTGATATAATGTCCTCCTACAAAGGCCTTGAGGGCCGAATTTGCCAAAGGGTGTACTACAGCCACAGCTGGAAAAATTCACCTAAGTTGCCAATAAATCATAACGTAAGAGCTCCCCTTGAAAATTAAATCAGTTTTTGCCACCCCACACCAAAATGGCAGAAAACACAGCCTCTCCACTTTCACAATATGAGAAGGGGCTGTGAAGGGGAAGGCGGAGAGGCTGTTTCAGCCCTATTTAAAGCTGTCTAAACTATAGCTGGATCATGCCCAAATTGTGTAACATATATATAACCGTATGCTGGGAAATGTTCCTCGCTAAGAGGTAAACAGAGATGTTCCGAGAACTAATAACAAGAGGAAGATGCATAATTGATCACCAGAGACTCAGCGAGAGAAAGCAGCAAACTGCAGCATGATTAAAGACAACAGAAGAGATATGGAATCTGGAACAGAACATAGCCTGGATTAGAATCCGCCCGAGGCTTCCTTGAGGAATGTTGGCTTTTTGCCAGTGAATTACTTTAACATGCAAAAAGGTGGATAAGCATAAATGACCTTGAGTTGCAACTCAAGTGTGGAGAGAAATGCTGTTTGTCCCTCTAAGCTGTTGTGAACCCTGTAAATTGCGTGGCAAGAGAGCAGTGCCGAGGGGACACAAGAGGTAACAGCAGACTCCAATCCACTCGCTGCTGGGGGGTGGCTAGAGAGCAGTGCCACACTTCGTGGGCCAAGAGGAAAGGCAGTTATGTGGCTGGTTAACTTTGTCTCTAGGAATGTAGCACACTGCACCTTCGTTTCTAAAAGGCTGGGGAATTGGGGGCATATTATTGGTAGTTTGGTGGAAACAACAACAACAATAATGTCCCAGTAATAATGTGGATGATATTGTTGTTGTTGCTACTTCTCCTAGTGGTTATCATTAGTATTACAGTGGTACCTCGAGTTAAGAACTTAATTCGTTCCAGAGGTCTGTTCTTAACCTGAAACTGTTCTTAACCTGAGGTACCACTTTAGCTAATGGGGCCTGCTGCAGCCACTGCGCCGCTGCCGCCCGATTTCTGTTCTCATTCTGAAGCAAAGTTCTTAACCTGAGGTACTATTTCTGGGTTATCGGAGTCTGTAACCTGAAGCGTCTGTAACCAGAGGTACCACTGTAATAATAATGGTAATAGTAGTCAAGGCTTTTTTTCAGGCACTTCTCAGGTGGGTGCCATTGCCATTATAGTGGTGCCTTGGTTCTCAAACCTAATCTGTTCTGAAAGTCCATTCCAAAACCAAAGCATTCCAAAACCAAGGCGCACTTTCCCATAGAAAGTAATGCAAAATGGATGAATCTGTTCCACTCTTTTTAAAATAACCCCTAAACCAGCAATTTAACATGAATTTTACTATCTAACGAGACCATTGATCCGTAAATGAAAGCAATAAGCAATGTACTGCAGTCACACAATCAGTCGATCAGTAGCTGAACTGTGTTCCACACAGTCACAAAAAGCAAAAGCAAAAAGCAGCAAAAAGAAAAACGCAAAATAAATAGCAAAAACAGGCAGACCTCAGCGTAACACTCAAAACAGAAGCGTGGCACTCAAAACGGTGCACATTCGGCTTCCGAAAACATTTCGCAAACCGGAACACTTTCTTCCAGGTTTGCAGTGTTTGAGTACCAAGGTATTTGAGAACCAAGGTACCACTGTATAAGGATCTAGGAGTCTTGGTTGACCACAAACTTGACATGAGCCAACAGTGTGACGCGGCAGCTAAAAAAGCCAATGCAATTCTGGGCTGCATCAATAGGAGTATAGCATCTAGATCAAGGGAAGTAATAGTGCCACTATATTCTGCTCTGGTCAGACCTCACCTGGAGTACTGTGTCCAGTTCTGGGCACCACAGTTCAAGAAGGACACTGACAAACTGGAACGTGTCCAGAGGAGGGCAACCAAAATGGTCAAAGGCCTGGAAACGATGCCTTATGAGGAACGGCTAAGGGAGCTGGGCATGTTTAGCCTGGAGAAGAGGAGGTTAAGGCAGTGGCGTAGCATGGGGGGTGCAGGGGGGCCGGCCGCACCGGGCGCAACATCTGGGGGGGGGCGCGCTCGCACTCGCAGCTCTCTGCCCCTACTAAAATCCACGGGTTAGGGGGCGCAAATTACTTGCCTTGCCCCGGGTGCTGACAACCCACGCTACGCCACTGGGTTAAGGGGTGATATGATAGCCATGTTCAAATATATAAAAGGATGTCACATAGAGGAGGGAGAAAGGTTGTTTTCTGCTGCTCCAGAGAAGGGGACACGGAGCAATGGATCCAAACTACAAGAAAGAAGATTCCACCTAAACATTAGGAAGAACTTCCTGACAGTAAGAGCTGTTTGACAGTGGAATTTGCTGCCAAGGAGTGTGGTGGAGTCTCCTTCTTTGGAGGTCTTTAAGCAGAGGCTTGACATCCATATGTCAGGAGTGCTCTGATGGTGTTTCCTGCTTGGCAGGGGGTTGGACTCGATGGCCCTTGTGGTCTCTTCCAACTCTATGATTCTATGATTCTAAGAGAACAAGGGAGGCATTTAATACGAGTTCCAGCACCTCTTTTTGGGAGGGGGCAGGAATAGCACTGGTATCATCATCATCATTGGAACAGTCCTAACAGTAATAATGATAATAATAATAATAATAATAATAATAATAATAATAACTGAACAGTAATGAACTACTGTCCATAATATTTTGATCCCTGTATGGGACAGCTGCATATTCCTGCATTGCAGGGGGTTGTAATATATGGTCCACAGGGTCCCTTCCAACTCTACAATTCTATGATTCAAAGTATGCAAAATGTTCACATTGGCAATTCTGTGTGACTGACTCTCTCTCCCTCTCTCTCTCATGTGTTAATAGCAGCCTAACTTTGTTGCAGCTCATCAGCTCCATGGAAGCTGTCAGGATGGCAAAGAAACAGAGATAAAAATGGAGCAGGGAGCAATTGTCGACCATCTTGCAGGCGCAAGGTGGGTCCTATATTGCACAAGCCAAAACTAGAGGAAATTTAATGGCATGGAATGCTGTCATCACTTAGAAATGGCGCTATGTGGATTTCCTATGAACAGGTGGAATTATCTTTTGGCTATCAGTCGGAATGTGGAGAGTAACTATGGAAATAAACAGAATGAATAACCCCAGAGCTGAATCAGAAAGTAAATAGGAGCCAATTCCACCAAGCAGTTGTGTTCACAGTAGTCATCGCCCTGATTTGGCAGAGCTGCTCCAAATTGGAGAGGAAAAGGTCCCGAGGGCCGAAGCAGGAAGAAGGCAGAGGAGCTTCTAACTGTATCGCAGCTGGCAGTTACAGCCCTGGAAGACCGAAGGGCCCTGGCCTCTGTTTGGGTTTATGAAACTTCTAATCTCCTTAGCTGCAGTGTAGAGTTGCAAAAATGATTAATGGAAACATGGAGCATAGCCAGGAAAGAACATTACAGCTCTCCATTCTGATCTAATTCATAATACAAAGCTCACCAATTCACTCAGCATGTCCAGAGCCACTGACAAAATGAGGGTGATTCGCAATACCAATGGAACATTTTACAACAGGCACCAAGTATCGGATTCTCATAAGGCTGCCAGTTTCATGGGTGCAAAGAGACATAAGTGCTGGAAATGGTGGCATTCTTTTTTGCCACAAAAACAGTGTAGGAAATATCAGTGCCCGCTTTCTCCAAAGCAACTGTTCTCAAAACGAATGAGCCAGTCCTCATAACCTTGGTTGGAGTTCCCTGCCACCTTGCACTAGATGACGTGATCATGTGATCTGCCACCATAAACTCAGATTATACCAGTATGCAAATCCTCAGCCTCTTTTTAAAAGGTGCATAATAAGAACAACAATAATTTTATTATTTGAACCCTGCACATCTGACTGGATTTTCCCAGCCCTTCTGGGCAGCTTCCAGCACATCTAAAAAACATAAGATGTCAAACATTAAAAACTTCCCCAAACAGGGCTTCCTTCAGATGTCTTCTAAAAGTAGTGCAGTTCTTTATCTCCTTGACATCTGATGGGAGGGCGTTCCACAGGGAGGGTGCCATTACCAAGAAGGCCTCTGCCTGGTTCCCTGTAACCTCACTTTTTGCAGTGAGGGAACCACCAGAAGGCCCTCGGAGATGGACCTCAGTGTCTGGGCTGAACAATGGGAGTGGAGATGCTTCTTCACGTAGCATGTGAACATACCCATCTTTTTTAAACTGAGCAAGTAGCTGGTTGGACCAAAGTACTGCACTGTCAAAGTACTGCACCCTTCAACTTCAGTGACCCTTTGCTTGAAGGAGAAGTACTCCAAGTCTGGTTACTGGTACAGTGGTCAATAGCTCCAGTCTAATCCCAATATCCTCCAGCTGAAACATCCAGGAGGAATCGCAACAGTAAAACTAAGATAATGAAAATGAGTTTCCAGGAAATTTAAATATTTTGTGCAGGAATGCTGAGCACAGCTCTTTTTGATCAGATTTCAGGACTGGCTGTTCCATCCAGCTGTCATATATTGTCCCTCAGGTAAATGTAATAGCAAGACAAACTCGACTACGAACGTAGGTTGCTTTGCTCTTTCATTTTTCCTGGAAAGTTTCCATCACCCCCTAGAAGGAGTCTAGGAATGCTGTGCAATAATCGTGCACAGGGGCTTTTGAAAGCTATTTTCAATTTTAAATGAAACAAAAAGTTCCAGTATGATTAAAATACCTTAGAGCAATAGAATTCTCTAGCGTTTGTAACAACTACATAAATTATTGCAAGAGAAGGTTCTGCAGACTGTTGTAGAAATCGGTCCAAAGAGGCCCTCCTATCTCATTGCACTTCATAGAAAGCCTAGGTCCAGGCTCTGAAAGAGGTATTTTCACCTTTAAGAACATCTGAAGCAACACGTGAGATGAATTTAGAGGGTCCTTCTGAGACAAAGCATCCACAGGAAATCTGTGTAAAGTTAATTCCAAATAAATGAATAAAATTAACAGAATTTCCGATATGCAAGTGCAAAATAATTCTATGAATTGGAGAAATGGAGAAACCAGTGGTCTTCAAGATGTTGTTGGTTTCAGCTCCCATCATCCTTCATTGTTGACCATGTTCGCTGGTGCTGATGCGAGACAGAGGACCTCAGGCTCCACATTTCTGCTGTAGGCAATATGGCTGTCATGTTCTGAACTTGGTCCTATAGCTGTTCCTTTGATAACCGCTTAATTTACCAACATCAGCTGATGACCATGCTTTGAAAAGCCTCAACTGATTATCATTGGACATTATGCTTCTGTTAAAGGAACAAGAGTAGCATGGGCTGTTTGTTTCTGATAAGCTGGCATCCCTCACAGATAGGCTTTTCCATATTAGACAGCCTGTGTGCTTTATTCCTGAGTTGAAGTTTCTTAGGTCTCTTCCCGTTCTATTTTTCTGATATCTGAACCCTGTCATTCTTGTTGGCTTTTGCCAAATGAAGTGTTGCCTTTTGCAACGTTGCCAACCCACTCTCCCTCCCTCCCCCATCACGTGAAACCACCCAGAACTATTGGGTTGTGGTCTAATCTCCATTTCAATGCGAGCTGCAAGATGTTACAGTCTTGGCATGCTAAGCTCCAGCTGCAATTCGGATCAAAGAGCAGCTGAAATTAATGGTACAGAGAGCATAACTGTAAGAGCAGTCAGGTGTTTTTATAAGTGAAACGGGTCCTCAAAAGCAAAAGAGGAAAGAAACAGATGAAACAGGCTAGTCTCGATAGATATATTTATGAACGGACTAGGAATTGTCAACTCTTCCCTATTTAGTACAATAAAGTAATGGGAAGTTAAAAACAGTGTAGCCTTTGATGAGGCAGGACTGTGCATGATATGGTGTTTTATTGCAGACCAGCAACCCTGGAAGTCATTTGGCTTGCCTCGATTTTATGGGAGCTAAGCAGGCAACTTGGTGTTAACAGAATGGTTCTTGAACAATAGGAGTTTCTGGGGAAGGTTCCCGGGACAGGCAACATCCTGTTAAGGAAATATGAATGGACATAGGAGTACCAGAAAGGTCCAAGGAAGAGTCTACTAAGTGCTGGTGGCAGGATAGGGTGGAAGAAGGTTGGTTCTGGATCTCTCATATGGTTCTTTTGATAAGTCTCATGTCTGTGTAACTCGTGAAAATGGTAAAGTGGCTTATCAGGAACATGGTGGCTAAGGTCTCGTGTTATTTGTCTCTGATGAGATAGAAGCACTTCCCCAAAGTCACATTTTAGCATCTTAAAAGGTAAAGGTAAAGGTAAAGGGACCCCTGACCATTAGGTCCAGTTGTGACCGACTCTGGGGTTGTGGCGCACGTCTCGCTTTATTGGCTGAGGGAGCCAGCATACAGCTTCCGGGTCATGTGGCCAGCATGACTAAGCTGCTTCTAGTGAACCAGAGCAGTGCATGAAACGCTGTTTACCTTCCTGCCAGAGCGGTACCTATTTATCTACTTGCAACCTAGCTTTCGAACTGCTAGGTTGGCAGGAGCTGGGACCGAGCAATGGGAGCTCACCCCTTCACGGGGATTCGAATCGCTGACCTTCTGATCAGCAAGCCCTAGGCTCTGTGGTTTAACCCACAGCGCCACCCGCGTCCTTTAGCATCTTAATTATCTATATATTTAAACTGGATTGTTTCTTAAAAACCCCACAGCAATCAGATAATTTCAAAATGCATGTCACAAAATGGTGTGATGGTATAATTCAGTGTTTCCCAAACTTGCATCTCCAGCTGTTTTTGGACTACAATTCTCACCATCCCTAGCTAGCAAGTGGTCAGGGATAATGGGAATTGTAGTCCGAAAACAGCTAGAGACCCAAGTTTGGAAAACACTGATGTAATACCTCCCAAACCAGGGATGTACAGTGGTACCTCCGGTTGCGGATGGGATCCGTTCCGGAGATCCGATTGGATCCTGAGGTTTCCACAACCTGAGGACAGCTTCTGCGCATGTGCGTGTGGCGAAACCCAGTCAAATACTTACAGGTTTTCCGCTTTTGCATCCTGAAGTTTACGTAACCAGAGGGTTATGTAATCAGAGGTACTACTGTATTTACAAAACTTCTCCAAAACAAAAAGGTTACATTTATCTGGCTGGTGAAGTATTTTAGAAGGCTTCAGAATTAACGCCTGCGGTGAGGAATTCCATTAGCCATGCAGAGAAATCACTCCACATATTTATTCAGAAGTAAGCCCTCACTGAGTTCAATTATTCCTGGGTATAGAATGGGATTTATTTATTTATTTTTCCTTACGTTTACATCCTCTCTTTCGTCCATCTTGGAACCCAAAGTGGTACACAAGTGATGGCCTCCTTTACCTGAAGACCATGCACCAGGCTGCGGCCAAAATGGTCAAAAACCTTTAATGTACACTTAGTTGGGATATTTCAGAGTAAAACCATGGAATCCAATGAACCAGAGTTTCTGAAACATGTTGCTAGATGGCAACTCCCATCATTCCTGACTGCTGCCCATGCTCTGACTGCGTCTGATGGGAGTTGGAGTCCAGCCACATCTGGAGGTCAACATGTCCCTCACCCTTGATTTACCTCCTGCCACTTTCAGTAAACAAACACACTCTGTTCAGGTAGCGGCTGTCTCTCATAACTGCAACATGTGTCCCACAGGCAGAAATGACTGAACATAAAAGTATCGGACACAGGTGTCTGGGTGTCAAAGATCATTCCCTGCTTGTACGCTCCATAAGGATGCAGACAAATGTGTGAAACAGGCCGGGGGGACTTGGCAAAAGTCATTCAATGTGGGTGCTGTATCGGTGACCCCCCCCCCAGGTCACAGGTCGCGTTGCTTTTGGTGCTGTACCAGATTAAATCCCGGCCTTCTGCGGTTAACAAAATAACCCGTGGCATGCTGAAAGAATGCCTGTGCATCTGAATGTTATTTAAAACAAGAGCACCAAACAATCACTCTGGATCAATTAAATTAAGGACCAGATTCTCAGAATCAAGTGTTAATAATGAGTGTTCTTTCCTCTTTTTTCCCTTTTGTTAAGTGCAGTGCAGGGTGGTAGTGATTCAGAGAGATTATAGCTGAGCAGCAGTGGTGGCTGGTGCCCATTGAAATTGGTGGGGCTGAAGGCAGGGAGACAAACAGCAGGTGGGGCCGGAACCAACGGCAGGCAAAGCCCACTAATTCTTTGTCCTCATCCTTCTTCCTGCTAGAGCAGGGGTCAGCAACCTTTTACAGCCGAGGGCCAGTCCACCGTCCCTCAGACCATGTGGTAGGCCAGACTATTTTTTTGGGGGGGGGGGAATGAACAAATTCCTATGCCCCACAAAGAACCCAGAGATGCTTTTTAAATAAAAGCACACATTCTACTCATGTAAAATCACACTGATTCCTGGACCATCCGTGGGCCAGATTGAGAAGGCAATTGGGCCGCATCCGGCCCCCGGGCCTTAGGTTGCCTACCCCTGTTCTAGAACAACACTGAGGCTTAGGACAAGGAAGTTGACAAGGGATGCTTCTCTGTGGAATGGCTTTAACTAAGAAAGTGAGTGGTAGCTGAGTTTGGTGGGGGCAATACCTCATTTGCTATCATGCACCAACCTCCACTGCTGGGGAGGGAAGAGTATTTTTTTTTAATTAAAAAATCCCTTTTTGAGAGAGAAATTATTTTTCGCTCTATAAGACGCACCAGACCACAAGACGCACCTAGTTTTTGGAAGAGGAAAACAAGAAAAAAAATATTCTGAATCTCAGAAGCCATAACAACAAGAGGGATCGCTGCGCAGTGAAAGCAGCCATCCCTCTTGCTGTTCTGGCTTCTGGGATAGCTGCACAGCCTGCATTCGCTCCATAAGACGCACACACATTTCCCCTTACTTTTTAGGAGGGGAAAAGTGAGTCTTATAGAGCAAAAAATACAGTATATTGAAATGCAAACACTTTGTTTTCATGCCCCAGCTGTTTTCTTTACCAAAAAATGTCCTGTTTGCCAGAGCAAGGAACAGCTTGCATTCATTATTCGATGGCAGGGAAGTTTTGACTAGCGCTGAAGTTGCTTCTCTTCGAAGGGGAGAGAAAGTAGTTCAACACAAGTTCACAGAGCTGCATGAATTGGCTTCCGGGACACTTGCTAAAAAATTGTTATGTTCAGAAACGTTACTATGATTTTTTAGTTAGTCACTCAGTGTGTGCCACAACTCTACAATTCTATGATTCTATGCTTTTTGACCACCACCTAGTAGCACTGGCATTGGACAAGCTTTGGGCAAACTAATGCCAGTGTCCTGGAAGAAGCAACGATCACCAGTGTCAAAGCAATGATTCTTCAACATCAGCTTCATTGGACTGGTCATGTTGTTCGGATGCCTGATTATTGTCTTCCAAAGCAACTACTCTATTCCACACTTAAAGATGGAAAGCATAATGCTGGTGGTCAACAAAAAAGGTTTAAAGATCTCTTAAGACATATCTTTAAAAATGTAGTCTAAACACCAACAACTGGGAAACACTGGCCTGCAACCGTTCCAATTGGAGAACAGCCTTTACCAAAGGTGTCGTGGACTTTGAAGACGCTCAAACTCAGGACAAAAGGGAGAAATGTGCTAAGAGGAAGGCATGTTTGGCAAACTCTCACTGTGATCAACTCCCAACCAGAAACCTCTGTCCCTACTGTGGAAAGATGTGTGGATCCAGAATTGACCTCCACAGTCACTTACGGACTCACCGTGAAGACCGTGCTCATAGAAGACAATCTTACTCGGCTTGATTTCATATCTCCCTGTGCAGTGGTACCTTGGGTTAAGAACTTAATTCGTTCTGGAGGTCTGTTCTTAACCTGAAACTGTTCTTAACCTGAGGTTTCACTTTAGCTAATGGGACCTCCCGCTGCCACCGCGCCACCGGAGCACGACTTTTGTTCTCATCCTGAATCAAAGTTCTTAACCCGAGGTACTATTTCTGGGTTAGCGGAATCTGTAACCTGAAGCGTCTGTAACCCGAGGTACCAATGTATTATACTAATGTTTCCAAACGGTAATAAAGTACAAATAAATGCATAAATATATATGGTGGTTTATCTTTGCAAATTAGATTTCTCTTGTAATGCTTGTATACTATAAAAGCCTGTATACTATATAAAAATTGACATTTATTGAAAATACTGTTTTTTCTTCTTACAGTGGAGAATGAAGAGGGGTTTTTCCATGGAGGGTACTGCTAAAAAACATATAAACCCTCTGTTCTTTATTTCATAAGCCCCAGGTTTGTTGTGTAATTAACATAGAAATTTTGGGTTGTGCATGCAAACTGAAAGGCAGTTTTCAGCTTTTCTTTCCATTACCTAATGTCAAGTCACTAAAATATGTTTTTCTTCACTGGATCAAATTTTTGCTACATGGAATAATTATTTTGATGTTATAGACTGGCATACTCTTTGGTCTTCTGTAAGTTGTATAATGAAGAAAGAACCAGGTGCTTGTAGCATTAAACGTATTGAACAATGATAGTCACCTGATTTGATAATTCCTGCTTTGGCTGCTCTTTCAGTGTCAACAGTTATTCAGTAACCACTGTTCACCACCCACTGGCTTGTTTTTCGTTTCAGTTTTTTATTATTATTTTAAAAAGAGGTCCACTTTATTCAAAGAATATGCATGTCACCCAAGCATAAACCTTTCCCCCTTAATTTTTATTGACTTCTAAAAGCAACAACTGGAATATCCTCCCTCTTCTTTTCCCCAAACCCAAAGGCATAGCTCAGATGCAAACAATAATATCAATATGAAGGAAAATATTAACAACCATATATTACAGAATGCGTCAGATACAGTTTGTCCTAGAGTCATTGTTCATTTGCTGGATGAATAGCCACCAGACTGCCATGAATGTCTCTCCTTTCTTTTGCCACACAGGGTGTGTGTGTGTGTGTGAGAGAGAGAGAGAGAGAGAGAGAGAGTTTTCCAGAAAGTGTTATGCTCCAGTTTATGCCACTGATGTACATTTGGCTTCTTTCCAATTTCTAATACTAGTATTCAAGCTATTAGTATTAAGAAGCAACCAGTTAAGCATTTGTATACAGTACATTCACAACTTACAGACATTTAACTTGTGTGTATTTAGTTTTATACGCTTGACAAAGTTAAAAAGAAAAAGAAAGGGGGAAGGTGGTGGTGGGGGGAGAGGCTGTAGCAACCACCATTGCACCCAATGTGCTTTGACCAGCACTTTTTTCCCCTTTAAAAATGTTTCTCTCATTTTGACTCAAGAAAATCACCATTTTATAGTTCAAATCGGGGAAAATAAATGCAGCAAATGGCCAAAAGTACAAAGAACATGCATTACTCATATTGAGGCCAAACTATCATCAGTAAAACAGCCCACATCCACATTCTACACTGCTTCACACATTAAACGCTTGCTTCCATCTGAGACTCAGGAAACACTGGGAAAGGAAATGAAGCCACCATTGGAGGTGGTAACAACAAAACTGACCAATCACAGTGCTAGATTCCAACTCCTACTTCACACATTAAACGCCCGCTTCCATCTGAGACTCAGGAAACACCATGACAGGAAATGTGGCCGAGTCACCATGCTAGAGAAGAAACTATTTTTAAAAAATTAGTTTCTTCTCCCCTTAGATTCACAAAATATTTAGGGGTATGTGTACCCCTGCGTCTCCCCAGAAAAAACACACACTGGTTTTGACTATATGTGATTTTGACTTTAGGCACTATCCCCAGAATGCATAAGTTGCACTCGATATGAGAAGCAGATATAGGGGAAGTGTTGAGTGCAGTGCAGTGAATGCCAGTTATGCAATAGTGTTCTATTGTTTGTAAATCTTCTGCCAGAGCTGTTCCGTTTACTCTGAAGGAATAAGTAACTGCCGAGGAAGCAGATGGAAGGAAGCTTTTCTCCATATTGGGATCACTGAATGCTTAAAATTGAAGACATGTTTACGGGCGTGTGTGTGTCCGCATGTGTATGGGAGTTTGTACCTTGAACACTTTTGGAAATACTATTAAAAACATGAATTTAAACACCCCAGAAGTGAATTATTTTATTAGCAACAACAAGGGACCTTATTCTACATGAGATGATGTTCTCTAATTTTCCATCTCCCCCACCCTCTTTTAATCCATAACTGCTGGTGGAATATTATTCACACATGGACTATGTATTTTCTCCAGTATAGTAAATTAACTTGAGAAGGTTGACAGCTCTTGTTTCTGTTTACAACACAAATAGTATTAATAGTGGAGTTGCATGAAATAAATGTCAGGTTGTGGGACTATTTATCGGAGCTGAGGAACCTCTCCTGTTACAGAAGGTGCAGGATAACTAAGCACTGTTGCTGGTCATCAAAGGAACATAGTTCTAACACTCTGCGTGGTTCCATATAATTCCATAGTAGACCTAATATGCCAGATAAATCAGCCTCATATAACCAACATACTTAACTCTAATGCATGAAGGGGTTAAGTCCACAGAGTCTTGCCAGGCTTAGCTAGGTCACACCGTCTCACCTTGGGAAGAAGGCTTACCAAACCCTTTGTTCTCTCACTTCAACCATATGAACCCTAGCAGTAAGGAAGTCTAAGCTGGATGCTCCAAATTTAGACCACATGGCTTAAGCATGCCATTTTTGCCTTTCTATTCAAATAATTTAGAAACTCTTACAATTTTTGGAATCTAAGTTAAACTGTCTGTCTTTTCTTGCTGCTGTATGAAACGGCACATGAATCTACCTTTGAAGAGTTTGTAAATCAATCATTTTTAACTTACTAAACATGTGATCTCTTTCTATGCTAAGGGAAGTGGGGAACTTTGGAAGGAACTTAGAAAGGGATATTACAATTGTCTAACAGGCTATATTTCCATGCTCTACTTTGCTGCATGTTTTGTAATTTTAAATCTCTGCTGGGGCTCACAAACCAAAGAGTATGTACCCCAAACCTGGACCTAGGAATCCAGGGAATTATAATTTTATATTTTACATACTGTATTTTCTTTTTTAATCAAAATACAAAATCCAGCATCCTGCATACAGCTTGTGAAAAACAAAAATAATGAAGGAGTGTTCCCACTCAGAATAAGAAGACCACACTGTAATGAACACTAATGCTGGGATTGGAAGTCTGTGGCTTGACATTTATTGTTGAACTCAAACTCCCATTAGTGGGGTAGGAGAGCTGGGGGATGTAATTTATATCTGGTAACCAAATGCCAGGGATGCGGGTGGCGCTGTGGGTTAAACCACAGAGCCTAGGGCTTGCCGATCAGAAGGTCAGCGGTTCGAATCCCCGAGACAGGGTGAGCTCCCATTGCTTGGTCCCTGCTCCTGCCAACCTAGCAGTTCGAAAGCACATCTAAGTGCAAGTAGATAAATAGGTACCACTCTGGTGGGAAGGTAAACGGCGTTTCCGTGCACTGTTCTGGTTCACCAGAAGCAGCTTAGTCATGCTGGCCACATGAACCGGAAGCTGTACGCTGGCTCCCTCGGCCAATAAAGCGAGATGAGCGCCGCAACCCCAGAGTCGGCCACGACTGAACCTAACGGTCAGGGGTTCCTTTACCTTTTACCTTTAACCAATGTGCCCCTTTGGTTTCAGATAGTACATGGGTAGATGAGTCTAAAATACCTAGCACACAAATTTTCATGGCCCTCTAGCAGCTATGTTGGTTCATTTACCGAAAGTAATGTATTTAGTATTAACTCTGGAAGTGTATACTCAATTCTGACCAAAGTAAGCCTCCTAGAGCAAAATCATCTTTGGGAGCTTACTTTGGTCAAGGAGAATTAGCAGGGGCACATTTCCCCTGTCTCTCTCAACACAGGTCACCATATAGGGCAAGCAAATTGAAATAGATCTAGAAAATCAGTTTCCTCCAAGAGCACCTAGCAGGGGGAAGTAAGAGACGAGTGACTCAGGTATGAATTGTAATGGGTCATGTGTTTACTCATTGGCAGAAAGGGTGAAGGTGAAGATGCAGTGGTGGTGTCTCCTGTTTTTTCCTCCCAGACAGATGGCAAAGCAGGAAAAGGTCGATAACTTTGTTAGACAAACTCACCAATATTCTTTTCCTTGCTGTCTCTTATCTGTTGTTCATTCCATCCTTCCCTTGACCTCCCGCTGGAGTGGGTTCATCAAGCACAGATAGACATCAGCAGCTGAAAATCAGATTTAGAGGTCAAAATAGGTCCAGTCTTTCTCGATGTACAAGATGTTTCCACCTTTATTTCCAGCACTGTTTTTAAAATTGCATCACCTCATTCTTTCACTGTCTTTTGTAGGAAATAATAGACCTTTGCTATCCCAATGAGATAGCATAGAAGCACGAGTCCGTTTGCGGCAGGTACCTTCCATGCAACTCATTTTAATACATTGAAATGGGTTTCTATTCCAGTAGTTTTTAAAAGAGCCAACAGTACCAAATATTGATCACATCCATATGCCCAACCTTGGGAGATTTGTCCCCCCTCTATTGTTAACAAATTCCAAAAGAGCAGTTCATAAAGAAGAGTACATGCAGGGAGGAGAACAGTCTGAAGGCATGTTCTTTTGACGATAATGATGTAGGATTTATAGAGGACATCAAGAATAAGCCATGTTGTGATCACTCATAACGCAGCTTACTTTTTGCGATGCTCTTTGTACCCCAGGCTAGAGCGATAATCCATCATGGACCTTTGAATAATTAAAACAAGTCAGATAAATTGAAAGAGTCCATCTTTAGGTTTTGGGTCGTTTTTGTTTTTTTTACTCTTTAATAAATTTTGCATGACTTGGCCATCCTCTGTTCCCATGGAAATGACAGCAATATGGAAGAAAATTAAACATGTGTGCTCCAGCTTGGATCAAAATATAATTCAACTGTGGCCCTGGCAAAGACTGAGCTCCTGGCATCGCATTTATATGTATGGATTGCACATCTGCCACACTGTCGCAAATATGCAGTAATGATCAGAACAGAATCTCTCTTTTTTTGGCATTTCTACTTGGTCAGAAATACTTATTTTAGAAATTTAAGCGTTGCTGCAGAACATATGGTTTAGATAATGGGATATAGCCTTTTTTTTAGAGCATAGAGGCTAAGAGTATGAAGTGAGCCAGGATGGAAGGAAGTTCTGTTTCAAATTTCATCTCGACTATAATAGGCAAGTCTGCACCTCTCAACAAGGCAAACAAGGCCTAAAAGGCAATAATAATGATAATGATGATGATGATAATAATAATAATAATAATATTTGTAATACCCCCATCTGACTGGGTTGCCCCAGCCAATTTGGGTGGCTTCCAGCATATACAGAAACATTATCAAACATTAAAAACTTCCCTGTACAGGGCTGCCTTCAGATGTCTTCTAAAGGTAGTATAGTTACTTATCTCCTTGACATCTGATGGGAGGGTATTCCACAGGGCAGATGCAACCCTGTAAGCTTACTTCTCGCAGTGAATGAACCACCAGAAGGTCATTGGAGCTGGACCTCAGTGTCTGGGCTGAATGGTTCTTTGGGCTTCTCCTAGCTAGATTTCCCCCTAAACAGTCACACATCGATACACCCTTGGGGTGCTTTTGCCTGGCTAGAAGGTCTCCTTGAACTGTAATAATGCCTCTCACTTGATGTGTGTGCGTGCCACCCAATTTTGTCTTGGCTACCCCAGGCTTAGGGATGCGGGTGGTGCTGTGGGTTAAACCACACAGCCTAGGACTTGCTGATCAGAAGGTCGTGGTTCGAATCCCCGCGACGGGGTGAGCGCCCGTTGCTCGGTCCCTGCTCCTGCCAACCTAGCAGTTTGAAAGCACGTCAAAGTGCAAGTAGATAAATAGGTACCGCTCCGGCGGGAAGTAAACGGCGTTTCCGTGCACTGCCCTGGTTCGCCAGAAGCGGCTTAGACATGCTGGCCACATGACCCGGAAGCTGTATGCCGCGAGATGAGCGTCGCAACCCCAGAGTCAGTCACGAGTGGACCTAATGGTCAGGGGTCCCTTTACCTTTACCTTACCCCAGGCTTTATTCCCAAATCCTTCTAAATGTAGATAAGTTACATACACACATGTCCAGAACCTGAAGCAGAGCTCTAAGGTACATGGCTAGGCAAAGTACTATGGCGTAGTGAAATGTGAGTAGGCATGAATAGGATGAACAGCTCACACAGGGCCCCCTGAATTATCCATGATTGACGTATGTGCACCAATTCATGCATTCACCCCCCCCCCATGATCTATATGATCCCATATCTAAGGAAGAAATACATGGAGGGGAAGAATTATTATGTGAATTCCAGAGCCAGCCCATTGGATTGGAGTATAGTGCTTAATTTCATATAGGAAGATACAGTGGTGCCCCGCAAGACGAATGCCTCGCAAGACGGAAAACCCGCTAGACGAAAGGGTTTTCCGTTTTGGAGGTGCTTCGCAAAACGAATTTCCTATGGGCTTCCTTCGCAAGTCGAAAATGTCTTACGAGTTCCTGTGGGGTTTTTTCCCTCCCCCCCCTTTTTCCCAAGCCGCTAAGCCGCTTATCAGCTGATCCGCTAAGCCGCTAAGCCGCTTAACAGCTTATCGCTAAGCCGCTTATCAGCTGATCCGCTAAGCCGCTTAACAGCTGATCCGTTAAGCCACTAAGCCGCTTATCAACTGATACGCTAAGCCCGCTAAGCCGCTAATAGCGCTAATCCGCCAAACCGCTAATGGGCTTGCTTCGCAAGACGAAAAAACCGCAAGACGAAGAGACTCGCGGAACGGATTCTTTTCGTCTTGCGAGGCACCACTATAGAATGCATTTTTGGGTTTTTTTGGTTTTTTTTTTGATAGCCATATTTAGAACCTCACATATTTCATCCTTGCATTGTGTCACAAATGTGGATAGCCAAGTAGTTTCACTTGTCTAGAAGTGTGGCCAGGCTAACAATGCTGACTTTTAATACTTCCTGTGGAATGAGCTTTTAAAAGCTGTACACAAGTGTTCACCATATGCCCCACATACCCAATCTGTTGTGTGACTATGGGGCTGATTGCTTACTGCTGTTCTTCATGTCCCAGGACAACCTTAGTAAAGAGGGATTTTTCTTTTCTTAAAAAAGGATTTGGCTGGGGTGGGACACAATTAATACATAACATAAAACAAATGGGAGCAGACTCAGTATATTAGTTAAACAAAACATGAAATACATTTCGTCCTAAAGTTCATTATGGCTTGCCTAGCTGTTGCAAACTAAGCACCAAATACAATTTTCTGGTGTTTGAGGGCACAAATGTGCATGTAAACTAAGGTTACCAAACGTCCCCGTTTCCCGGAGGCAGTCCCCGGATTTACAAATCAGTCCCCATACAAAATCCATTGAAGATGAAAAGTGTCCCCGGATTCATTGAAAAAATCTGGTAACCTTAATGTACACTCCAACAAACAGATATATTTGAGGGTAGATTGCTGATTTAAAGTGGCTGCAATTGAAAGATGGTCCAAATGAATTAAACAGAATGACTGTCAAACAGGGATAAATCCCAGATTCATCACAACATGCACTTGAATTGGGCAACCAAAATGTCCACATGGCTGCTGAAATCATGGCATTATGTGTTGCAGCTGTGTCTATTGGAAGTAAAGTAGGCCTTTACTTTGTCTTGTGACCACAAAAGTACTGTCTAAAATAGAGATATCAAACTTCTGTCTGTTCTCAAACTATGCCTTGCCAACCAAGCAGAATAAAAGACTCTGGTTTTGCCCCTTGGATCACCAAAATCTGCTGCTAGGGTCTGCCCCAGTTCTGTCTAATTCTTGGACTTAGCTCCCTAGCTTTACCACTGACACATGCTAGATTTGCTCTGCTCCAAAGAGAGATATGGGATCAGTTTTGCAAGTTGGCAATCTTATTCATGATCCAGGAGCTGGAGAGGAATTCTTTCTTGCAAACTAATTTTACAGCACAGAGGTACACACATACACAGTTAGCCTTCCTTCTAGGCTAGTTGATGCTATCATAGCAATAAGGGTTTCTGTCTTTGTTGCTGAATAATAAGAAGAAGAGTTTGGATTTGATATCCTGCTTTATCATTACCCAAAGGAGTCTCCAAGCAGCTAACATTCTCCTTTCCCTTCCTTCCCCACAACAAACACTCTGTGAGGTGAGTGAGGCTGACAGACTTCAGAGAGCTGTGACTAGCCCAAGGTCACCCAGCAGCTGCATGTGGAGGAGCGGGGAAGTGAACCCGGTTCACCAGATTACGAGTCCACCGCTCTTAACCACTACACCACACTGGCTCTCAGTTTAGAACAAAACCACATGCTTTATTAAGCAAAATATTAATATCCTGCCGACTGATATAAAATATCATGATTGTGTACAGCAATGGCCTCTCACCCCTTTTCAGGTGGGTGCTGATTGTGGAAGTTGCCTCCGTCCACCACCCTCAACCACTATGGCCCACGTACAGTTTTTAGGGGAATTCCCCGGCCGGCAGAATCAAAGGGCAGGGATCCCTTGCAAAAATGCCCGCGTTAAATGGGCCAATCAGTGGCCCTGCCAGATGGGCAGTGCCTTGCCGGCTGGCCAGACATTAGCTACAGGCCATGTCCGTTCAGCCAGCAACACAAAAAAGTTGACCATGTCTGCCCTCCACAGCACGGCTAGCCGAAAAGCAAAGGAGAAGACCAAAGAAAGAAGAAAGATAAGCAGATGGGAACGGCTCTAAATACATGTACAATAAAACCTAAAACATCATAGAAACAAGACAAAATAATCATTAAAATGATTGGCTAATCAAGGAAGTTTAAACAGCTGTATCAGCCTGTCAACAGAAAAAGGTCTTCAAGCGAATCCTGAAAATCATAAATGAGAATGTCTGCTGAAACTCTGCCTGAAGCGTATTCCACAGCATGGGAGCTGGTATGCTTCTGACGCACAAGGGGCAACTAACAGTGTTTCCTCAGTTTGGTTTGGGGCTGCAACATAGGTGGAGTGTGAGTCATGGTCCTAAACAGCCATGGGGCTGGGGTTAACCTTGGAGAGGAAAACATAGAGGCTTCATACAGGTGATATACATAGAGAGAATGCAATTAGCTATATTTTGCTTGCAATGGAGACACAATTAGTTGGGATGAGAGATACATCTTTATCTATGGCTACACTCATGGAATTCCTTAGTCCACAAGGTTTGTCCACTTTCCTGCTGGGCAGATGAGGTTTTATATGGTGAGCTTTGCTAAAGGTTATTATTATTATTATTATTATTATTCACTGATCCTGTAAACAAGATCCAGCACCAAGGGTGGTTCCCTCACTGAGAAGTGAAGCTACAGGAAACCAGGCAGAGGGCCTTCTCAACAGTAGTGCCCACCCTGTGGAATGCCCTCCTATCAGTTGTTAAGGAGATGAGTAATTATATAGAATTATATAACATTTAGGAAACATCTGAAGGTAGCCCTGTATAGGGAAGCTTTTTAAGATTTAACCTTTTACTATGTTTTTATATACTTTTATTATACATACGTTTTTATAGGGAGCGGGTGGTGTTGTGGTCTAAACCACTTACGCCCTCGGCCTGAAAGCGAGATGAGTGCTACAACCCCATTGTCACCTTTGACTTAACTGTCCAGGGGTCCTTTTCCATTACCTTATGTTTTTATATATGTTGGAAGCTGCTCAGAGTGGCTGGGGCAACCTAGTCAGATAGGCAGGGTGTAAATTAATCATCATCATCATCATTGATATTTACATTCTTTTATTATGGTTTGGGTGATGTAATAGCAGATTGGGTGACAATAGCTTTAGAGGAATCCAAATCAGTCCAGTTTTGAACCATCACACCAAATTGGGTGAAGTCATGTTTTGGTCTGTCGTTTTGATTCAAAATGGTGTCCAACATTCAAATACAGACAAAGACCTCCTCTACTGCAGGAACCCTGATGCCAACTGGGTGATGATATGGTGAATGGCGTCCGAACCCATAGAGATCAGACAGACAAATCACTTTCCAAAATATATGGTAGATTGCCATTTCTTCTTTCTACTCAATTTAAACAAGACCCATAAAAACATAGAACACTAATTGCTTGGATGAATCCACTGTGGGCTTCAGACATAGCCTATAAATTTCACATGATTGGAAAGGTTTCCTGGGACGATATGCACCTGCAAATTGTTAGCCAACACCCAGTGACACATTTTATGGTCCTTCAACAGCTCATAGTTTTATGCAGCTGTAGGACTACATGAATTCTGAATGCTTGACATTTGTCCTAAGTGGTGTTGACATTTCAGGGACTTAAAGAATCAAACAAAACACACAAGAACACAAATCCTTTGCATTTGATTTGCCCCATCAGCAGAAAAAGGAAGTCCTACCATCTCAGGAAGTTCAAATTATACTCAAAAGACATACAGCTGCAGAAATATAAAACAAGTAGTTGAAGGTCTGATTGCTATTAATGTATGGTATCTAGCCCTCCTTAATGGATAGTTGCTCCCTGCTCCATAAGGTATCTATATATACACACATATATATATAGAGAGAGAGAGATTAAATTTATTTCCATATTTATTATTTTCTCATGCTTATTTGGCTGACTACTAAGAGCATGGAGTTGTTTGTGAATAACCTCAAGAAGGGGCTCATGGGAGTTGATTTCTCATGTGAAACTTGCCATGCCAGGGGGATCATTTATAAAGTTATAGGAACTCAGGATCTCAGAAATACTAGGTCTGATCTATAAATTAATATTATTTATTCTGTAAACATTAACAAAACAAGGAGCTCCCTCCCAAGGCATAGACCTTTCTGCTGAAAAAAACATCTCACATGGTCCAGAAAATGTGAACAATATAATTTTTTTTTGAAATAACTACGTCCACATTCAGCCTGCCAAAGGTTGGTTGTCAGTTTCCAAAGCGGCAAATCAGTAAGAACACAATTCAGAGCAATGTTTGGAGGCAATATACAGTGGTAGCTTGGGTTAATAACTTAATTCATTCTGGAGATCCGTTCTTAACCTGAAACTGTTCTTAATTTGAGGTACCACTTTAGCTAATGGGGCCTCCCACTGCCGCCGTGCAATTTCTGTTCTCACCCTGAAGCAAAGTTCTTAACCCGAGGTACTATTTCTGGGTTAGAAGAGTCTGTAACCTGAAGTATCTGTAACCTGAAGAGTCTGTAACCCGAGGTACCACTGTACATCTATATCAGGGGAGGGGAACCTCTGTCCTGAGGGCAAAATACATCCACCCAAGCTCCTTTATCTGGTCCTTGAGATTGTCCCCAGGCCACACCTCTCACTGGGCTGGCTTCACACCTTCCTTGCATTTTTGCTTGGCCGGAATTTGCCCTCAAACTCTGATAATGATCCTTGCTTGCCGGAATGGAAGATAGAGAGGAGCGTTTGTAGACACTAGCCTACTGTATAAAGGTAACTTTCAGATTTATTGATCCACCCACTTTTGCCTCTGCCCTGCCCACCAAGTGGCTCCTGCAGGGTTGCCCAGAAGGGAATCTGAAAAACCCCCACCATATCAGAACTTCCAAGTATCCCTATTTTCCAGGGACAGTCCCTGATTTGCAGAAGCCGTCACGGTTTCTGAATTGACCCTGAAATGTCCCACTTCTCCTTAGGACATCCCTATTTTCATTAGAGAAATGTTGAAGGGTCTGGAGTTATGCGACCCCTAGCCAAAGAGATGAGTAACTATACAACCCTTAGAAGACACCTGAAGGCAGCCCTATATGAGGAAGTTTTTTGAAAAAATATGTTTAGTGTTTTGTTTTTATATATATTGGAAGCCACCCAGAGTGGCTGGGGCAACCCAGTCAGATGGGCAGAGGATAATTATTAAATAGGACGTCTCTATTTTCGTTGGAGAAATATGGGAGAGTATTCCATGCCTGCTTTAAATACCATATTTTTTGCTCTGTAAGACTCACTTTTTCCCTCCTAAAAAGTAAAGGGAAATGTGTGTGCGTCTTATGGAGCGAATGCAGGCTGCGCAGCTATCCCAGAAGCCAGAACAGCGAGAGGGATTGCTGCTTTCACTGCGCAGCGATCTCTCTTGCTGTTATGGCTTCTGAGATTCAGAATATTTTTTTTCTAGTTTTCCTCCTCCAAAAACTAGGTGCGTCTTGTGGTCTGGTGCATCTTATAGAGCGAAAAATACGGTACTTGATGGTGATTATGAGCAAAAGGAGCACGACTATCATTTTTATGCTCTGTGTGTTTCCAAGAGGGAACCAGCTTCAGCTGAAGCCTTTCTGAAGTATGCATTTTAATCATTATTATAATCGATCAAATTTTATCGAACCAGTCTGCTGTTGTTTGGGGGTTACTTTTTTTTTTTTAGATAGATAGATTTATTTTTTTTTAGATTTAGATTTTAGATTTAGATTTTTTTAGATTTACAATATCCTGAGAGATCCCACCCATCCTGCTCACAACTTCTTTGAACTGTTGCCTTCGGGCAGAAGATATAGGACAATGAAAACACGAACCACACGCCTTCTGAATAGTTTCTATCCAAGAGCTCTGATTGCACTAAATAATGATCTCAGGGCCAGTTGCAAGAAATAGCAAGCAGGGAGTAGGAAGGAATGAGACAGGTTTTTAGGTTATGTTATGCCTTTAATAGGTTATGTTACATTCTGGAGTATGATATGTTTTTATAGATTATGTCTGAATAGGATGAGAGTGTTGGAGATACGTGCAAATGTGTATGTGAACCCGGTCTTTGGGTGGGTGTTTGATTTTCGTTGTTGTGTATACTGTGTATATACGGACAATGACAATAAATTTATCTAAAAAAATAAAAAAAAATCTAAAAAAAAAATCTAAATTTTTTAACGTTCTGTGCAAACTAGGCGCTGTCAACCCTACTCTGTCAGCTTCCTGTTGAAGACCTTCATTTTTGAACAAGCCTTTTAGGTATTTTAAAAAAAATAGTCTATAGTTGTATTGGATTTCAGATCCCCCCCCCCCAATACATGGAATTGCTTTTATATAGGCAATTGGTTTCAATTCTTTTTACATATAGAATTGATTTAATCATTTTATTGTGAATCGCTTTGAGATATTGCAAGAGAAGCAATCCATAAATGGAACTAATTAATCAATAATTTGTTTCCCTTTCTTACAGTTTCATATTTTCTATGCTAAGAAAATATTGCTGTTCTACATAATCTGAAAAGTATTGGGGAAAGGGTGTTGTTGTTTTTTTAAAAAAATATTTTAGAGTCTTCTTTATAAACTTACCTTCTGTTGAGCAAGTGGGATATACATTTTGTTAATAAATGAATGATCCCTGGGAATACGGATACTGAGGTAAACAAGAATTCACTTCTGATCCAATAATGCCTGGTTATATTAGGATTTCTGATAGTGTCAGTGCAGCACTTGAATAATTGAATCAACCCCAGGAACTTAAAGATAATTGAGTTTTAATAGATACCCTGTATCCAATGTGCCATTTATTATCAATTCTCTCTGTCATGTTACCCTTTAATACAAGGTAACAAACACTGAAGTAGTCAGGAATCATATCCTCAGTGGGAATATTCAAGTAAATAAAGCAGGGCAGAGACATTCCGTGTGCATTAATTAGCAAAATTAAATGTATACCTTCCTGCACAGGTTACATAATACCCACATTCTTAAAACTTGTCGTTTGCCATCTGTACTCAGCATGTTGTCACACATGATCGTTAACTTTGAAAAGCAAGTCTTGCTGAACAAAGGCCATGGAATAAATGGGTTGCCGTAAGAAAACAATTTAAAAAGAGTCACCTGTTGAGAAAAGACACTTAATCAAACCTTGGCTTAAAAGAGAGAAAGAGAGAGAGAGAGAGAGACCACCCAAGATTAACAGACTCCCCACTCCCTATGCACACACCAGTTTAAAACCAAGTACGTTATAAGAAATGACTGATTGTAAGAGTTTCGGATCGAAACCATCCTTTCTAAAAGTAGACCTTTTAGAATACCAAAGGGATGAATTACATGCCGGATGATTGACTGCAGATGATGCAAACTGGAGCTGATTTAAAGGACACATTTGGAAGGACAGAAAGCCAGCTTGGTTTAAGGCAGGCACAGGCAGACTCGGCCCTCCAGATGTTTTGGGACTACAATTCCCATCATCCCTGACCACTGGTCCTGTTAGCTAGGGATCATGGGAGTTGTAGTCCCAAAATATATGGAGGGCCAAGGTTGCCTATGCCTGCTTTAAGGCAATAGCAATGGTCTTGGGGCCTAAGAGAACCAGATTTTGATTCTTGATTCTGAGCCGCACTCAGACCTACCTGGGAATCATCCCCATGCATGTGTGCTGGCTCAAGTGACTGGCGTAGAAACAGCTACCTAATGTGCCTCTCAAAGGATTCATTTATTTTATTATTATTTGGGTGGGGGCAATGTCAAATAACAAATCTTCCTGGGAATATCAGTGAAAGGTTGCATAAAATGGCTTGTAATAAATAATCAAATAAAACAAACATTTCTTTTGCTCTTCTTTTCACAGAAGAGGAGCTATGACTTTGAGTTTGTGACATCTGTGTTTTGACACTCTTGCAAGCAACTCTCTTGTGTGTTTTTCAACAAGTCAATCAATGCTGTGTTACCAGAACCAGCTCTAAGGGAGTCTGACCAGAAATCATGGTTCCTCTTTTGCTATGTTATGGGATGGGTTTTGTTGCCTTTGTTGAAAATAGGGATGGGATATAACCTGCCAGTTCCACTCTGCAGTTCATGTAGTTTTTGAGATAATGACAGTTTCCAATTCACAATGGACCTGGACACCAAAGCAGGTCCAAAGAATTTCAGACCCTCCAAGTCTCCCTGTTTTCTAGGGACATCCCTGATTTAGAGAAGCCATCCCAATTTCTGATTTGATCCTGGATTGTCTCACTTTTCCTTAGGATGTTCCTATTTTCATTGGAGAAATGTTGGAGGGTATGGAGTTATTTGACCCCTGAGCCATCTGAACACAATCCTGTATAGGAAAGTTTTTAATGTTTAGTGCTTTATTATGTTTTTAAATTTCATTATGTTTGGAAGAAAGGTGTCCAAGCTGACCAAATGAAGGCATTGATGCTACAAGTGGCTTGGGTGACAGATGTTGTGTGGCATATCTGCATTTTGCCTGGGGAGGAGGTGGGTTGTAGAATGGAACACTTTCTTGTACTCTTGCCCCATAGATGCTGTCTGAAGCAACAGCTTCTTATGTGCTAAGCAGCACTGTGACTGAGATATCTGTTTCATTGCCATGAATGAATTTGGAATTGGACAAAAAAGGAATGGACCAGAAGGCTTGGCGAATGTTCTTTAAAGGTCAGTGGCCAGACTGTACCAGCCATGCCTCATTAGGGAAATTTCAGGTCAAAGGCCTGGAAGAACTTGGAAATAACTGGAATGCAAGGAGAGGCTATGGGGAGAAGACGCATCCTCATCCCAGTCCCCACGTAAGAGGAGGGAGTTAATTTGTGTCTGTAAAGGCAAATATAGTTTTTGGAATGGATAGGGATCAAGTGTGCTGCCTTGTCCCCACAACTGATGTCATGCACACACATCACATGATGTGCTGACACTGTGCACACATGTCACATGACATACTAACGTATCACATGCGTGCCACAGGGCATGTGTGAGTGAGACAGGCAAGCCACATGCGTTGTGCGATTAAGGTAAGTACATCATGCAGTGTGCGTACACAGCCTCTGCATTTGGGGGCGGCTCCCTACTTGAAATTTTTTTGGGGGCCCTTGGTCTCCCTGGTGCCCCAGATGGTGCCTATGATAAGAATATTCACTCCACAGAGACAGATTTGGAACTGGAAGCATATTTCAGGGTGCAACCAGGGTTCTGATGTAGGGCAAAGGCTTTGCTGCATGGATGAATGATTAAACTCTTTGCCTCCAACTGTTGTCTACCTATAGCTTTGTAAATCAGGGCTGGGAAACTGGATCCAGGCAGTGGGGCAGATCCTTATCTCCCCCACCCACTGTAGGCCAGGTTTGACAGGTGATGTGAGATGACCTGTTTTTGCCTGCAGAATTTGCAATCTGCAGGTAAAGGCACCACATATTGCAGCTGATCATGTTGTTGTTGTTTAGTTGTCTTAGTCATGTTCGACTCTCCGTGACCCCATGAACCAGAGCATGCCTTGGAAACTCTCACTTTCTTCTCAAAGCTCCTCCTTTTTTATGTCCATTGAGTTTTCTTGGCAAAATACTGGAGTGGTTTGCCAGTTCCTTCTCCTGGTGGATCACATTTAGTCTAAACTTTCGGCTATGACCTGTCCATCTTGGGTGGCCCTGCATGGTATAGCTCAAAGCTTCTTGGAGTTTTTTCAAGCCCCTTCGCCATGGCAAGGCAGTGATCCGTGAAGGGGCAGCTGATCACAGAATCATAGAATTGCAGAGTTGGAAGTGACCCCCTGCAATATAGGAATATGCAACTGTCCCATACAGGGATTGAACCTGCAACCTTGGCATTATCAGCACCACACTCAAATCAACTGAGTTATCCAGGTGATTAGGGCTTGCATGGAGTGGTAATGCAGGCAATGGTACAACAATCTCCAGAAGGCACCATGTTGCTGGATGGGCACTCTCCTCAACCCTGCTGCTCATCAGGCAATGGCTTTTTCCATGTCCTACCCTCCAGCCCTGGGAGCCTTTCCCAGACCATGACTTTGAGAATAGCAGAAGCAGCTGGGAAGAGAGGAGTTCAGCGACAGTTTTTTAAAAATTATTTTATAAGTTATGTGTCCTTGTTTCTCAATTTAATCCTTTTACATGGTTTTGTATGACTTGTGGTCTTTTATGCATTGTGATTTGCTGCTATTTTTATCGATTACAGATGAGTAATTATTTATTATAATTGATAAGTGTAAACTGTTTATTGCTTGCTGATGTTTAATTTTAGTGTTTACTATTGGATTCTAATGGATCATTGCATATTGCTTTATTTGAAATAAGTTGTCTATTTTAAAGTGACTTTTTATATAGGATCAGAATGTTACTGTTAATGTCTGATGTTTTATTGTTATTTTTTGTGAGTGTTGAAAGCCGCCCAGAGTGGCTGAAGCAACCCAGCCAGATGGGCGGGGTATAAATTTAAAAAATATTATTAATTATTATTAATTATTATTATTATTATTATTATTAGTGGTAATAATAAACCCAATATTACAAACAGTACTGCCACCCCCAACACCATCGCTTTCCTGTGATTTCTCTTCCAAGAGGAAGCTATAACTGGGTAAGCGCTGCCCACAGAACAACTAGCCATTCTGAGAAGTGGGTGAAATGTCAGGAATGCCCTTTCCCCCCAATTCTTCCTGTGTTCTGTCTGTGTTTCTTCCAGATATTGCTGAACAGCCAGTGCCGATCCTCTCTTTCCAGCGCTCTAATTACAAACTAACTTCTCCCAGTGTTGCAAGTGCTACTAAAAGGAATGCCATTAATTTTTCTCCTTTCTTCTTCTGACTTTGTCTGCAGCTATGGGTGCAGAGATACAGGGAAGAGCAGCAGAGACCACCAGCAAGTAGCAGCTGTGATGTAAAACAGCAGGAAAGAGTTGTTCAGAGGGGAAGAAAAAGAAGGGGCCTCACCTTCTTCGGTAAAGGTTTGCGACAACATGAAAGGCATGAACTGTGAAACTAAATAAAGGCTTGACACACAAAAAGAAGGATTTAAACCAAAGTGAAAGAACATGGGAGGTTGCATTTTTTAAAAAAAACAAAACCACGAAAACATCGTGACATCTATTTTCTTACCACCACCCCCAGACCTTTTAAACGGCATCATGTTTTAGCAGCAGAATGGAGAACGTTTCTCTAAAATAGGAAGTTTGCAGCTGAAACCGGAAGCCTTACTGTCAGGGGTTCAGGAGCAGAGGCAAGGGCAAGGGAGGAAACAGAGAGCGAGGGAGAGGAGGCAGAAGAAAAGATGAGTGATGACGACGACCCGAGATCTCCGAGTCTTTCCAGTGAATCAGAAGATTCACAGAAAGGAGCACCAGTGGCCAGGGCAAGGGGGGAGCCTAGGGGGACACCCCAGGAAGATAGAGCCAGAGGGGACTCAGAGGGGAGCAGTTGGAAATCAGGACCAGCGTCACCGCCAGAGAGCAGGGAAGAGGAAGGGCGCCAGGGATCAAGCGCTGGCAGCTCACAACAGGGGGGAGGGCACGAGTCAGGAGTGGCCACACCTCCATCGGGGAGTGAAGAAACGGTCAGACGGAAGGTGGAAGGTTGGGCGCGCGTGCCAAGTTCAAATGCACAGGAAAGTGGCGCAGTAGGCAGCCCGGAAAGGGAGCCAGGTCCTAAAGCCCGCCGAAAGGAGGGAGAAGAGTCAGGGGGGTCAGCGTCAGCGTCAGAGGAATCCCGGAAGGAAGAGACCCCGGGGGGCAGAGGGACCCAGAGAAGAACAGTCAGGCGGAAAAGGTGGAGCAAGGCTAGGATATTAAGTTGGTGTACAAGGGGCGGAGACTCAGATGGAGCTTCGCCGATCTAACCATGAGACGTAGAGTTGCACGCAGCAGCTTGAGAATGGAAACTGTAACTCAATAAAGACTTTTATTTAATGATCGCTGGCTAGCGTGATCCTCTGTGAGCTAGGATCTGGAAGCAGCTCTGACAGTAAGCTCCATCCCTAGATTGTGGGCATCTACGTCCTCGCGGAGAGGAGAGAAAGCGGGTGCCTACTAGCGAGCTCACGAACGGCAGACAACATGACGGCCGAACAGCAGATAGTGGAACTCAGAGAAGCAGTGTCGCGCCTGAATGCCGAGGCTCTTGCATCCAGGAAGAGAGAGGAGGACGCAGCTGCCGCCTACAGGGATCTCCAGGTCAGGTTGGAAGTGCTTACGAAGCAAGGGCAACTGACACCCAAACCGGAGGGGATTGGGTTGGGGAGACGAACAGGCGGTCTGGTCTCTCACTTCGATGGGAATTTGCAACAGTACCCCAACTTTAGAGCAGATGTAATGTGTGCACTGCAACTGCTGAACAAAGACTTTAGAGATGAGCAAGAGAAGGTGGGATTCATCATGTCCCATTTGCATGGAGATGCTAAAGCATGGCTGCGCAATTTGTGGAGAGATAAGGATCCGGCGCTCCAAAATGCGGATGCCTTTATTAAAGCGATGGATGGGTGCTTTTTATCAAGCATTGACGTGGATCTTGCTCGGCAGCAGATACATGGACTGAAGCAAGGGAGGGCCAGCGTAAGGCAGTACCATGCCCGCTTTTTCGCTTTGGTCAGTGCCCTGGAATGGGACAGAGATTCGGCTCCTGTAAGAGACCTGTTTTGGGAGGGATTGCACGGCTCGGTTAAAGATGAAATTGCGAGGGGGGAGAGACCCCGGACCACGCAGGAGATCGTTCAGAGGGCGCTGGCGGTGGGGGTGCGGCTGGAAGGACGTCCGTGGAGCAGGGACGAAGGGCGTGGAGGGCGCGAACCAGCCAGGGGCTCCTCCTTCCTTCCCAGAGAAGCAGCGCGTGCGCAATCCACGCCTCCGCCAGGAGGAGGAGCGGAACCTATGGAGGTTGGAGGTGCAAGGGCTCAGTCAGCAGCCAGAGCCCTAGCACCGGCAGCAGTGAAAGCGAAGCCTCCTAGAGGGAACAGGAAGTGTTACATCTGCGATGATCCACAGCATATGGCGAAAGAGTGTCCCCAGAGGCTCCACAAGCACACTGCAGCCTCAGCAATGGTAACTGCAGCAACGCAGCAAGGACAACCACAGCAGGGAAATCATCAGCTTCAATGTCACTCAACTATCGGACACGCCCATTGTATTGGGCATGAGTTGGCTGGACAAGCACAGCCCGACGCTGGCTTGGTACCAGAGGCAGCTGACCTTCGGCTCTTCCTTTTGCGCTGAACACTGCATCGTGCCCAGGCAGGAAGGAGGGGAAGAGGAGTCACAGCTGCAGCTAGGCACGCTGCAAGCGGTTCCCCACAAGTACGCAGAATTTTTGGAGGTTTTCTGCGAGAAGGAGGCAGACAGGCTACCCCCCCACAGACCATATGACTGCAAAATTGACCTGCTGCCGGGGGCGGCGCTGCCCAAAGGGAAGCTGTATTCCATGTCTGAGGACGAACTGCAGGAACTCAAAGAGTTCATAGATCATAATTTGGAGCGCGGTTTCATCCGAGAGTCCAAGGCAGCGGGGGGCAGTCCGGTATTCTTTGTTAAGAAGCGGGACACGCCCCAAAAAAGACTTGTAGTGGACTTTCGCATCTTGAACAGTGTGACCAAGCCATCGGACTTCCCCATGCCCCGAATCGACGACCTCCTCGCAAAGGTACGGAAGGGCAGAGTGTTCACCAAGTTGGACCTGCGAGGGGCATACAACCTCATTCGCATGCGGGAGGGAGATGAGTGGAAGACAGCCATGTTCACGCCCCTGGGCACCTACGAATATAGAGTTATGCCTTTTGGATTGCAAAATGGCTCCCACGTTTTTCAAGCTTTCATGCATCACGTGTTGGCGGGGCTCCTCTACAAGACGTGCGTCTGTTTCTTGGATGACATCCTGATCTTTTCGGAATCGCAGCAGGAGCATGACAGACACGTCAAGGAAGTGCTGAGCAGGCTACAGCAACATAGGCTTTACGCCAAGCTGGAGAAGTGCCAATTCGACGTGACCGAGGTGGATTTCCTGGGCTACAAGTTGTCTGATAAAGGGCTCGCCATGGACAGCGCCAAGGTCCGAGCAGTGTTGGATTGGAAAAGCCCACGCAACCGGAAGGAGGTCCAACGGTTTGTCGGCTTCGCGAACTTCTATCGCAAGTTTATCAAAGGCTTTGCGATGCAGACAGCGGCCATCACGGACACGCTCAGCTCCAAGAAAAAGAAGTTCATCTGGACAGAGCAGGCGGAGCAGTCCTTTCAGGCACTCAAGCGTCTCTTCGCGTCGGAAGAGCAGCTGCTTCATGTCAACCCCAGCAGGCCGATGAGGGTGGAGACAGACGCTTCGGACAGAGCCGTGGGAGCAGTCCTGCTGCAGAAAGACCCGCAGGGGGTTTGGAGGCCGGGAGCGTTTTACTCAAGGAAGCTCAGCAAGTCCGAACAGAACTACACCATCTGGGACAGGGAGTTGCTGGCCATTCATGCAGCGTTCAAAGCGTGGAGGCACTTCCTGATCGGCGCCAAGCACACGGTGCAGGTCTGCACGGACCACAAGAATCTAGAGCACTGGCGCACGGCACAGTTCCTGAACCAGAGGCAGATACGTTGGGCTGAGTTCTTTGCGAATTTCGACTTCCGAATAGAGTATGTCCCGGGGGACACCAACATCATGGCGGATGCTCTCTCCCGTAAGCCACAGTATCTGGAGGAGGCAACGCCAGCGGCCGCCATGCACATCTTCGCACCGACAGTGTGGGCGTGCGCGGCGGCGACAGTTGACCTGGATGCGGTGCGACGAGCGTTGCAGGATGACTCCTTCGCGCAAGCAAAGATGGCAGAGGTGCACAGGGGCACGGCAGCGACCGACGAGTTCCAGCTGCGAGATGGTTTGCTCATCCGTAAAGGGGCCATCTACGTGCCGGGAGACGAACTTCGCGCCAAGGTACTGCAGCAGCTGCACGACGCGCCCACTGCCGGGCACTTTGGCAAGGAGAAGACGGTGGAATTAGTAGCCAGAGACTTCTGGTGGCCCGGAATGAGAGGGGAAGTCGCGGACTACGTGGCGAGGTGTGACACCTGCCAGAGGTCCAAACCAGTGCACAGACCGCCGGCCGGACTGCTGGAACCGCTGCAAACTCCGTTCGAGCCATGGGAGAGAGTGGCCCTGGACTTTGTCACGGATCTGCCCAGCTCGAGGGGCAAGACGGCTGTGCTGGTGGTGGTGGATTTGTTCTCCAAGATGGCACATTTCATTCCGTGTGCGAAGGTGGCCACGGCGGAACAAACCGCCAAACTGTTCATAGACCACGTGTTCAAGGTTCACGGTCTGCCGCGGTCTATTCTGTCCGACCGAGGGCGACAGTTCATCTCAAACTTCTGGCAGAGGCTGATGGGCTTCCTGAACGTCAAGATCAACCTGGCGTCGGCTAGACACCCGCAGACCAACGGGCAAGCGGAGCGGGTCAATGCCATCATGCAGCAGTACCTGAGATGTTATGCGAATCAACAGCCTGCGACGTGGGTGGATTACCTGCCTCTCGCCGAGTTCGCCTACAACAACACGAAGCACGTGTCCACGGGGGTCACGCCGTTCTTCGCCAACAACGGGAGGCACCCTAGAACCTTCCCGGGACTGGAAAGAATGGGGGAGGGGGAGCCGCAGACAGCAGATGCGTTCGCGTCGGAGTTGCAGGAGGTCCACGATCAGCTGCGGCGGCACCTGGAGCTGGCTAAACACGCATACAAGGTACAAGCGGACAAACACAGAAGGGTTGGCGAAGAGATCCATGTGGGAGACTGGGTCTGGTTAGCAGCCCACGCAGTGCCGGCCAGGTCGTTGGCGAAGAAGAAACTAGGGCATAAACAACTGGGGCCCTACCAAGTCGACGAACAGGTCAACCCGGTGGCTTTCAGGCTGGCTCTTCCGGAGGGTTCCAGAATGCATCCGGTGTTCCACAGATCGGTGCTCACTCCCTACAAGGCACCTCACAGGTTTCAGGAACCAGGAACGGCACCGGGTCCGCTCCGAGAGAGAACCGGGCAAGGGGGAGTGGCACAGGAGGAGCGCATCAACGAAGTCACGGAGATTTTGGACTCCAGATGGGGGGAAGAGGGGGTAGAATACCTTCTCGCCAAGGAGGGCACCCCGGCCAGTGCCAACAGCTGGGTGCCGGGCTATGCTTTAGACGAACCTCTGCTCAAAGAAGAGTTTCATGCCCTCTTCCCACATAGGCCAATGCCAGCAGACTTTTTCGACGACTGGCTTTTCACGCCCACGCTTTCAGCCAGCACGTTCCGGGGGTTCGACTCGGACGAGGAACCGACACGAGACGCCCGTTCCCCGGAGGGGTCACCCTCGGGATCTGCTTCAGAACCCTCGTATTGGTGGGATGATCGACCAGAGGAGCAGTTCCGCAGAAGGTGGCTGGAGGGTCCAGGACGAGCAACGTCTCCAGAAGGCAACGAGGGAGAGACGGACATGGACGTTTTCGGGGACGACCCGGGTTTCGAGCACGGCGGCACAGAGATGGAAGCGGAGGTGACCGTCGTCAACGAGAGCAGGGAGGAAGAACCGGAAGACTTCGGATGGCGGCCCGCCACGGGAAGCGAACTGTATCCGACATTCGTCCCCCTGACACGGCAGCACCCAGATCCCGCACCGGAAGGAGGGGAGGGGGGAAGAGGGGGCTTCGAGGGGGGGATGGATGTCAGGGGTTCAGGAGCAGAGGCAAGGGCAAGGGAGGAAACAGAGAGCGAGGGAGAGGAGGCAGAAGAAAAGATGAGTGATGACGACGACCCGAGATCTCCGAGTCTTTCCAGTGAATCAGAAGATTCACAGAAAGGAGCACCAGTGGCCAGGGCAAGGGGGGAGCCTAGGGGGACACCCCAGGAAGATAGAGCCAGAGGGGACTCAGAGGGGAGCAGTTGGAAATCAGGACCAGCGTCACCGCCAGAGAGCAGGGAAGAGGAAGGGCGCCAGGGATCAAGCGCTGGCAGCTCACAACAGGGGGGAGGGCACGAGTCAGGAGTGGCCACACCTCCATCGGGGAGTGAAGAAACGGTCAGACGGAAGGTGGAAGGTTGGGCGCGCGTGCCAAGTTCAAATGCACAGGAAAGTGGCGCAGTAGGCAGCCCGGAAAGGGAGCCAGGTCCTAAAGCCCGCCGAAAGGAGGGAGAAGAGTCAGGGGGGTCAGCGTCAGCGTCAGAGGAATCCCGGAAGGAAGAGACCCCGGGGGGCAGAGGGACCCAGAGAAGAACAGTCAGGCGGAAAAGGTGGAGCAAGGCTAGGATATTAAGTTGGTGTACAAGGGGCGGAGACTCAGATGGAGCTTCGCCGATCTAACCATGAGACGTAGAGTTGCACGCAGCAGCTTGAGAATGGAAACTGTAACTCAATAAAGACTTTTATTTAATGATCGCTGGCTAGCGTGATCCTCTGTGAGCTAGGATCTGGAAGCAGCTCTGACACTTACTGTTTGCCAAATTCTGCTTGACTTCCTTTGAAAACACTATCATGTCGAATCGTGTAACTTTTCTCTATAAATATTCTGTTGATTTTGGAAATCTCGGGCTGAGCTACCTCTCAAGGTATGGTTCAAAAGTATTTTGAATGTGCATTCTGGGAAATGATATACAATGAGTTGAAAAAAATGTTTAACATAACTTTTGTGAAAAAAACAGCTTTTTTTACTAGGAATTTTAGATGCAGAGATACTAAACGAGCAGAAATGATTGTTTATGTATGCGATGACAGCAGCATGGATACTAATGGCCCAGAGACGGAAAGAAGATAAAGTCCCGACCAGAGACGAATAGCTGATGAAGATGATGGACTATGCTTAAATGGCGAAAATGACCAGAAAAATCAGAAACCAAGAAGATAGAAACTTTAATAAGGAATGGGGGAAATTTACAATTTACTTAAGAGAACACCGTAAACAACTAAAAGCTTTGGTGGGATTTGAGTAACGCTTGTAATGTATTAAAAACTAAGGAGGAAAGGGATTATTTCAAGAAAGCAGAGAAAATATATGATGCAGTGGAAAAAGTTTGATAATGGAAACCATGGAGGGGTGGAGGAAAGTTCAAGGTTTCAGGAATTCTGAATGTTGATGATGATGATTAATGTTTGAATTTAAATGTATAGAGTAAAACTGAATAAATTTTTTTTTGGTAAAAAATAAATAAAACAGGCATGAGCCAGGAAAAATAATAAAATTGCAATGTGGCTATCTTGGAGTGACCAATTCAACTTAGAAGAGAAGCAAAAATGGTTACCAAGAGAGATACCTTTGCTGAAACCTGGACTCCCTTCTTTTCATATGTAAGCGAAGGAGATAACAATTCTTTCCCACCAACGAGCGCATTGCCTGGCCCCCACAATTGAGGGAGGTGACGCCGTGTGCCATGTGCGAGTGACATCAGCACGCCAGTGATAGTTGTGTTTTAAAATGTGTGCACTCAAACATGTGGTATTCCAATTTGGATACAAGCATTTAATAGAGAAGTTGAACAAATTCAAGCAACCTTTCTTCATAAAATCCTTGGTGCCCCTAAATGCGTAAATTATTTAACCTTATGTGCTGAATCTGGTCAACATCTGACAGAAAACCAAAGCATGGCTCTCCACAATCAAGGCCTGGCTGAAAGTCCATTTTAGAAAGTGTGTTCTCATTAAAAGAGAGCACGTGTTGCGGTGGGGGCAGCCAAGACACCCTTCTGTTGCCAGGCAGTTTGGGATGGGATGCCTCTGGCGGGGATTGGTAGCCTGAGTTGCTGGGGTAATTTTGATGTTGCCAGTTTGGGGGTGGGAACAGAGATTTTTTAAACAGTGCTCACAGCGATCTGCTTTCTCTTTCGCTGCGTGTACCGGATCACCCGCCCTCCCTCCCTTAATTTGGGTCTTGTGCGTTGACCTTGCTATGCCTGTCATGGGGTCGTCTGCCGTTGGGGCAGGGGCCTGGTAGGAATTTTGTCCATTTGGCTGATTGGCTGAGGCCATTTGGTTTTTGCCGACTGCGTAGCAAATCGTCACAACTTGTAAGGTTGCGGTTAGGCATTGGTTAAAATTGGTTGGAGGAGGGGTAAGGATTGGCTGGGCCTGCCCCTCCAATGTTGCTGCTGCAAGGGAATTCCATTAAAGGAATTCAGGGGCTTGCCATCCTTTTGTCCAAACCCCTGGAATCGGGTTTGGGCTGCTTAAGCCCCTGGGAGCATGCGGGGAGAAGCTGAGGCCTGTGGCGTAGCTCCAGTTCTCCCCAACATTGTTTCCCCTCACTGACTTTTGCTGGAATCCAGAGGTCACTTCTGTCCCCAGGCGGGGGGACAGATAGTCCTAACCAATGCCTAAGCAACCACTCACTCACATCCATGTATGTTAATAAAGTTGTGGCCAAAATTATGCCAAAAACCTTAAACAAAAATTCTGTGTGAAGTGTGTGTTATTGGGGTGGGGGTGTCTTGGGGAACTCGACACGCAACAGCATCTAATTCCTTCTTAACCTCTATGCTTAAAGACCATATTTTATCCAGATTGTATAGAGCAGGGGTGGCCAACTCCCAAGAGACAGAATTAAAAACTGGCAGTGATCTACCCCCTTTTGGGGGGTTCAGGTCAAAGTTGTTGAACTTTTTTTAAGGAAGGAGGACAGCCAGGGGTACAAGGCTAAGTTGTTGAGCTTTTTGAGAGAGGTGGGAAGCCCCAATTTTTGAGAATTCAAACCTAAGCTCAAGGGAGAATGGGGAACAGCCACTCACCAACGGATTGCTGGAGAAACAAACAGCCTCAGTGAGTAAATTCCGTCTTCCGTTCTGCAGATCATGTGACAATGGAGGGTGGGGCAGGATTCTATTTTAACAACGCTAAGGGACACAGCAATCGACCCGGGGATCTCCCAGTAGATCGTGATTGACCTGTTGGACATCCCTGGTATAGAGCAATTCAAGACAAAATCTGTAGTTTGGCCATTGCCCTCGAGAACCTTGAAGTACGTGATGAAAATCAAGCAGTGGCTCTAAGACCACGAAAGACAGCACTTGTTACCTCATACTCTGAGCTCTTGTTCTCCAGAGGCCTTAGGTATCAAAACATCCCACGGGACTTGTGTCAAATATCTAAAGGATCTACTACTCCCTTCCCATCGAAGAGCTTTTATGCTTGCGAGACTAAATGCTTTTCCCTCCCACATTCCATTTCAAGCCCGTATGTGTGCCTGCGATCAAGAAGTACCTGATTCAATGGACCACATTCTCTTAGATTGTCCTTTACACAGCAGACCTCGCCAGCTGATGCTGAGCAAAATGTTGGACATTCGGCCCACAACTCTGAGAAGAAGCCAAATAAGGTTTCTCCTGGCAGATTGGGACAAAGACATTACTGCTTTAGTAGCTTCCCTTTTAGCCACAGTTTTACCCGAAAGGTAAAACTATCCTTTCGGGAAACAGACATGGCATAGCAGAATATCCAAATGCACACCATAGTGTGACCCTTGATAGCTTCACCCTTGCCTTTCTAATTATTCCAGTTACACGAAATGTTTTATACTGTGATGCCAATAAAGGTACCTGATTGATCGATTGAACACACCCTCCAACCCCAAGACTTCTATATTGGCAAAACCTATCTGGTGTTTCGCAACTTTCTGATTAGTTGCAGGACCTTAGCCAGACCTAGCATAGTACACGCAGAATCCACAGAAGCAATTGGCGACTTGGCTGCTGACAGGATAGACGAAGCAGGAACCAGGAACTTGTAGTTAGGTGTTTATTATATACAGTGGACTATTTACAGGAACAGAACACAGATCTTTAGCTAGCTCTCTCTGACACGACTCACAACTCCTACACTCACTGACACAGAACAACTGAACCCAAACTCTGAACTACCAGTTAGTAGGCCATTAATTATCACTCCCTTGAGAGAGCTTGACTAATCAGGGAGCGGTCTCCATGTCTCTGTTATCACCAGGCAGACTTACTCCTTCAGATTGCCTTCTGGCTGTCTGCCAAACCTTAATTGACTCTGTGTGAGTAGCTGCACGTACACAGTTTCTCAACATCTTATATGTGTGAGCAGGCTCCTGGTGTCCTCCTACTAGGGAAGGCTTTTCATGCAGCAGTATTTCACCTTGTTGAATTCAAGAGCAGCAGTTCTGGTTATGTTAAATCAATTTTAAGTTCCCTCGTTTTGCCAGAAGACCAGCATTTGGAGAACAGCTTCACATATCACATTTTAAACCAGACTCCTTTTAAGATGCTGAGAGGTCCAGCATCTGAAATTCACTTCCTTCTGACTGCAGCATGTGTCAATGTCATTCCTCTTCTCTTGGTTGGCAAAAAAACCTTCCCTAAATATGCTTATGATCCCTTTAAAAAGAGCCATCTATATTTGACATCAGAAGCAATATGTTAAGGTTTTATGTCTCCAAAACTGAGAGACAAAAATAAAATAAAATACTGCTTTTGATTCACTTACCATGTATTTCCCTCCTTAAGTCCTTCTGCATATGGGCTCTTTTCAGTTTTCGTCAACTAACATAAACATCAAAAACAAAGTTAAGGAAAATATTTACACATAAATACATAATGATAAACTATATTGTGAAAGTTATCATCTCATCTTTCTACCACTTTTCTTGGCAGCAAATGTTGAGAGTATTGGAAGTAATTTCTCTCAGATGATCCCGTTCTGTAGAGAGAACAGGCAATGATGGCAGGTCTTGACTGCAGCATTATTGATTGCTATTTATTTCTGAAAAATCACTTGGAAAAAGCTCTTTCTCCTTCACAATTTGAAAGGACAAAGTCAGAAAAAGATAAAAAACAATGCTAACCTTTCAAAAATTCCAGTCAGTTCCTAACTGTAAATACCTGCCTGCAAACACATAGACCATATGTATGGGCTCATCAGGGGGTTTCGATTTGTTGTAACTCTTTGAGTTTACACTTAGTGGTTTGCTTCTGCCTAATACATTCAGTGTTGCTTAGGAGGCCATTTTAGACCCATCACTTGAGGAATGTCCTGCCCTTTATAAATTCCTGATAAAATATTAAAACTTCAGTAGTTGACACCCAAACAGCCCACTGACGTCCCCATTAGTGTCTATTTGTGTCACCAAGCGAGAACTGAACAACACTCAAAGTGTTTTTATTTCTTATTTAGCCCCCCCCCCTTTTTATGACAGTGTGGGTTCATATGGGCCCAATCATAACATCAAGCAACTACTCCAAATATGTATAAACTTCCATCAAAAGCAAGTCTTTCAAAGTTCATGCATCTTTCATCGTCTGTGTAACCCTTGCTCACCACTTAAAAGAAAGGACCAAAGGATTTATGATGAAGTCAGAATAAGCGTTCTTAAGAACATTTCATGTGCTGAACAGACTAGACGGCAAAGATCAAAATAAAGGCCTAACCACCAGAATAAACTCACGAGACATGTCTCTAAAGTGCAATCAGATGGCCCTATCTTTCCCTCACACACTTGTGGTAGCATGACTACCACTGAGTCAACCAAAACCCATAGAAGCACCCTCCAAGCATTGTGACCTTGAATTTGATATTTGTGTGAGGAAATCCATCCTTTCAGTTCAGCATATGATTGACAGAGCACCCTCTTGGCGAAATGCCTTGCAACTAGGGCTGTGCCCACCAAATTTTCACTTCAAATGTTGACCTTTTGACAACTTTCTGCTGAATCATTGGGCAAATTATGTGACAATTGATAATACCTGGTCTGTTGGGGCTGAGCCAGCCCAGCAGCTTCTCAGTCACCTAGAATGACTTGTCTTGGGCTGAGAAGTTTCAGAGCTGGTCTTCAAGATGACAAGGAAAGAGTTTAGATAGTCCTGAAGGGCTGTTTATGGGAGTCCCCTGACTTGAGTGAGCCAGTCTTCCTTTACATGTGGTTGAGGGTGGGGCCGTTGACACACGATCACTGTGTTTAATGGGAGACAGACTCCTTATCTGTGTAGAAATGTTAGGAAAGATATCAGAGAAGCCTTTAAACAGCTCCATTTTTTTAAAAAAATGGTGTGAAACCAGCCATGCTATTCCAGGATACAATATCCCCCCACTCCAATAAACGCCAAACATTTTCCTTACCTTACCACTGAAATCTTGTCCTAAAGGCCCAGGTATATGTATCTGTTTCTCTCCATCTCAAAGCCTATTCCAATGTCTTTCCTTCTTTCTTTTCATGGTTGGAAGCTCAATTAGTTTCATGCAATACTGTGCAGATTTTTTTGCATGGCGAGAATCTCCTTTTTTGCTGCTGGTCAACATTTAAAGAATATGTATAGTTACTGTAAGTGTGTTTAGGTACCCCCCCCCAAAAAAAACCCCTCTCTTGATAGTGTGTGTCCCTGTGAGCTCTGGCTTCTGTAAATATCCTTCTTTTTCTTTGTGGAGCTTGCAACTGTTCAGTGCTTATCCTCATTACAAGTTGACCTAATTCTAGTAGGACATGATTTGTACAATTAGAGCCATTGTATGGCCTCCTTTCAAACGCCAGTGTGTTTGAATAAATACTGTATGCATGACACTTTAAAAGTTACACTTGAAAGGTCCTGTCGTTGAAATCTTAGTAAAAATTGTAGCTGCAAGACTTTCTGGGGCTTTTCCCACACCCTAAGCTGCATTATATAAGCATTGCAACTGGATTCCATCTGAATTATTTTATAACAATAAAACTGCTCCACCCTGTTGAGAAGCAGAAGGAACTCACTGGGTCAGGTGGTGGTGTTGTGCAGAGAAGTCAGTGTGGTGTTCAGTGGTGTGTGGTGAAATTTGTTTTAGGTGATGTGGTGGGAATGTAAAAAGGTGAAATGCTTCTGGGAGATGATATATAATGAGTTGGAAAAAATGTTGAAATATACATTTATAAAGAAACCAGAAGCATTTTTATTGGGCATTGTGGGGAGTGATATAAATAGAAAGGAATGTAAGCTCTTTTTATATGCAATAACAGCAGCAAGAATATTATTGGCCCAAAAATGGAAGCAAGAAGAGTTACCGTCGATTGAAGAATGGAGGATGAAGTTAATGGACTATGCAGAATTAGATAAACTAACAGGAAGGATTCGAAACCGGCGAGACCAGAAATTCACGGAAGACTGGAGTAAATTTACGGACTATTTGAAAAGTAATAGTGAAGAACAGATGACGTTTGTAGGGTTGCAATACGTTTTGTGAGGAGTATTATTAGAAGTATTGTAAAAATGGATAAGGGGGAGGATGATTTGCTAAGAAATGTAAGGGCAATATAAAGTTAAGAAATGCATAAGAAGTGGTTAAAACGGTGGATCATCAGAGGTGCTGGTGGAAGTCCAAAAAGACTGTATAAGTGATAAGTTTTGTGGTACATTTTATAATTTATATGTTAAAATTAATAAAAAATATTATTAAAAAAAAATGTTTTAGGGGAAGAGTTTGGGCTAGAGGTTCCAGCTTGTGAGGGAGATTGGGTGGGGCACAACGCACATGCGACTTCCTGATGTCATGCTCGTGAGCATGGTGCCTCCTTCCTGAAGCTGGACAGAAACTTCCCAGATTTTGGGAAGGAGGTGCCAGGGCTCCGACAGGATGCTGCAGCCCTTCTGCCTCCTTCCCAAAACCAGGTGGGCTTTAGGAAGTTTGAAAGAGAGCTCTTGGACCCATCAGAGCATCGTGCCTCCCTCCCTAAGCTGGGCAGAAGCTTCTCGGGCTTTGGGAAGGAGGTGCCCAGATTTAATACTTTAATACTCTAATTTACCAGGAACGTTCAGGGGGCTAGCCTAGTCCCCCGTGTCCACTGACCACACACCATTGGTGGTGCCAATGCACTGGTGAAGGCAACCTGCCATTAACGCTGGTGTCTTTGCACTGTGTTGGTTTCTCAGCTGCCTCATCCTTCGTTCTGCCCTCCTGGCAAGCAACAGTGATCTACCTAATAGGAAGCTGGTATATAGGCCAAGTGCATATGGAAGCAAATTATATTGTTTTCTCTCTATGGTTTAGTACAGGGGGAGGCAGTTGGCCAGACTTGTATATATGCCAACAGAACGTACTAGCCTGCAGAAATCTTTACTAGCTTGCTACAAGGCTTCCGTGTTGAGTGCAGGTGAGGGCAATCCCATCCTCCACAGCTCACAGGAAATGCGAGCTTTTGACTCCTTGGCAGGTTGTGTTTTTTTAAAAGAGGGGGCAGAGGATCCAGCACTGCTCTGCAAGCCCTTTGTGTTTCTGTGCTGGTTGCAGAGAAATTGACTTTCTTTCCTCTGTGGCTGGCTTAGGAAACCATCAACTTTTCTGGACTCCACAGGCCCTCTCATTCACCTCCAAACAGGGATGGGGAATCTGGAGATGCCTAGGTTTGAACTGGAAGCCATTCCCCAAACTCTTTGCTGCATAATTCCCATTGCTATTGCTGTTTTTAAGACTTACTGTATCAATGAGAAGCAAGCAGACAATCAAAACTTGGAGCATCTACACATATACATTTGGTTGCAGTGAACATAAGAGCAAAACAAGCAGGCAACAGAAAACCTCCCACAAATATATCATCCACAACACACAAACCAATAAACACTAGTCAAGCGAAAAGGGAAAGGGGATAACTCAGTCTATAATTTTACTCTGTAAGGTAAAGGTAAAGGGACCCCTGACCATTAGGTCCAGTCGTGACCGACTCTGGGGTTGCAGCGCTCATTTCGCTTTATTGGCCGAGGGAGCCGGAGTACAGCTTCCGGATCATGTGGCCAGCATGACTAAGCCGCTTCTGGTGAACCAGAGCAGCGCACGGAAACTCTGTTTACCTTCCCGCTGGAGTTTATCTACTTGCACTTTGATGTGCTTTCGAACGGCTAGGTTGGCAGGAGCAGGGACCGAGCAACGGGAGCTCACCCCGTTGTGGGGATTCGAACTGCCAACCTTCTGATCGGCAAGTCCTAGGCTCTGTGGTTTAACCCACAGTGCCACCCATGGCCACACTTCACTCTATAAAGTCACCTAATATTTGTTTACCTTTGTTTTGATTTTGAATAGCTTCATTTTGCTGCCAGTGATGGCACTATAATATAGAATGTTAGTAAAAATTAATTTCCCAAAATGCCAAGAGGAGATTTCTCTAGGAACCCTAAAAAAGTAAGAAAAGCTGCTCTGAAACAGACCAAACACTGATCTGGTTCAATGGCCCAGAACATGCTTCTGAGAAGCCCCTCAGCAATAGCCCTGTTTCATTACTCATCTCACCCCAACCCCAAAGCAGCTAGTATTCAGTAGCAAACTGCCTCTGAATCTACAGCTATGATGATCGCAAAGGACAGGTTCACTTCATCTGGGAGATCAGATTTTTCTTTTTTCTTTTTTGTCAGAGCATATTCCAAAAATTACTCGCCGTATGCTTCCCCCTCGCAGACACTGACAAAATAGCGTTTTCGCCAGCAAGCTGGTTTAAAACTTTTTGAGGTTTTAATAGCTTTTAAGAACTCAACTGTAGCTATTGTGTTGTAAATTCTTTAGCGGCATGTGTGGGATGTGCTAGCAAATTCTTGCAAAGAGACCTTTCTCTGGAGGTTTTCATCCCGCTTGATTTAGAATGAGCAGGATTTTACAGTGTCAATAACCCCCCAGCTGTTTGCAGAGCCCTGTCCTGGCGATGGGAAGACATTGTAGCCTGAAATCCATATAAAGCACAAACTTTTTCTTTCATGATCAAGCTCGCACAAAAGGATTGCATGCAATGTTAGGTAGATTTGCAGTAGATCTCACTTCGTAAAAGTAACAGTGGGGCAAAAGCTTTATTAGAAATGTGTGTGTGTGTGTGAGAGAGAGAGAGAGAGAGAGAGAGAGGGAGGGAGGGAGGGAGAGAGAGAGAGAGAGAGAGAGAGAGAGATTTTACATCTCAAGCAAACATAGTACAGTGGTACCTCGGGTTAAGAACTTAATTTGTTCTGGAGGTCCGTTCTTAACCTGAAACTGTTCTTAACCTGAAGCACCACTTTAGCTAATGGGGCCTCCCGCTGCCGCCGCACCACGCCACCGCCACACGATTTCTGTTCTTATCCTGAAGCAAAGTTCTTAACCTGAGGTACTATTTCTGGGTTAGTGGAGTCTGTAACCTGAAGCGTCTGTAACCTGTAAACTAAAAAGGCCTGTTTCCAGTGACTGAGACCAGTGGCATAGCTAGCCCATGGGGGTGGGGTGAGCTGTGTGGCGCCTCTCTGCCGCCTCCCCATCGGCTGTAGGGCAGCTGAGGGAGAGGCGGTGGGCAGACGCAAGTCCCACACTGCCGTTTCAGGCAGCATGGAGCCTGCAGGGACCCAAGCCACCATGTCACTTCCAGGAGAGACACATGGCTCGGGCACACTGCAGGCCCCATGGTAAGTGCCAGCCCCCGCGGTGTGGCGCCCAGTGCCAGCCACATTTTGTTACATTTGCTGACTGAACTAAAAAGTTTAGTGAACCCATGTTTTAAACAAACAAACAAACAAACAAACAAACAAACAAATCAACCAACCAAAACTCATATTTTTGTCACTCCCCTCAGTGATGGCCCCGGGGTGGCCCGTACCACCTGCACTCCCCTTTCCTCCGCCACTGGCTCTTCTTGTATTCTAGGTAAGCACTTTAAGAGTGAGGGAATATCCGCACTGGTGCTTGTTTCTTGCAGTTCCACTCACACAGCACATCAGCTTCCTGCACTCCACATCAACAGTAGGCTGCCAATAGCGAAATGAAGTAAAAAAATTCATTCATAAGAAATTCCCACCGTGAAAAAAAGGTTTTAAGTGCTTATACTCACAGTGCTAAGCAAATAAACTAGAAAATAACACTTGCAGCTGTAAGTATCTTATTTTTCCATCTTTTAATAATTTCAATATGTGGGGTGGGTGACAATAAATTTTCCACACCGGGTACCACCTGACCTTGATATGCCACTGCCCCTCACGTCTTCAGTTAGGTTCTGAGTGCAAAGCCAGCCCCTCTCCTTGCCTCTTTTCCCAGCAGCACCCCTTGCCTCAGGCCTCTGAGAAAGAGACTTTGGGGCTTCGGTTCCCTCCAGTCTCTGGTTCATCCCCCCCCCAACCTGGACAAATCCAGATGCCTTCCCTGGGGAGTCTCTCCTTGCCTTGGCAAAAGGCGGGCGGCAGCACCTGGCAAACTGGGTGGCAAGCTGGACGCTGGCCTGATTCACTGCAGGACAGTTTGGGGGAGAAGGGGAGACAAGCCGCCACATCATACAACCATATGTCTGGCAACGAAAATCCACCTCTTTATTTTATATCTATTAAAATTTTATATTTAACTCTCAGTTTCTTCCCTTGCCAGACAAGGCTGCTCTGAGCCTGGTTTTGCCCGGGGAGGGCGGGGTATAAATAAAAAGTAGTAGTTGTTATTATTATTACTATTATTATTATTATTATTATGATTATGATTATGATTATGATTATGATTATTTAAACCTAGAAACATATTTTTGCCATTCTTTGAAGCATCTTGTTCTGCATACTATTGGAGTGGTTTGAAATAAAAATAGAATTTGGGGCAAAATATATTCATTTTTATAATCAAAATTCTTCCCATTAGAGAGAGTTTCATTCTTCCCCATAACTCAAGGTTTTTTCTTATATCTTTTCATGTCATAATTGTCTTGAAATATATTGGAGTTTTTCACTGTTAACCATATTTCCAGATACTTCACCTTTTTCTCAGTTGTCAGCCCACTGGCCATCTGCCAATCTTTTTTTGCCTGTGCATCCATCTTTTTCACCAAAACCTTAGTTTTAGTTGTTTTAAGATCTGCAACTTCTCCATATTTCCTTATTTCCTCCAATAACTTAGGTACACTTTTTTATAAGATTTTTTATTAGGAATTGTAACATAACATTTTATCAATAAAACATATCATCCTCATTTCCCCCCTCCATTTTTCCCTTCCCCTTCCCCAAAATAGAAACCCTCCTCCCGCCACCCCCCAGACTTCCCTCAGCTCCTCTCTCTGGTTTTTCCATACTTAGAATTTTCTGCATATTATAAAATTGTAAAAATCCTTAACCTATTTGTCTATATGTTATTAATAATAAATTTGTGAATGTTTATTCAAAACCTGCCAAGGAGTCCAGTTCATTTTGTTGTTTATTTAAATACTTTGTAAAAGGTTCCCAATTTTCTTTAAAGTCACAGTTGTCCTTATCACGTAGTCTGTATGTCAATTTTGCCAATTCTGCATAGTCCATCAGTTTCTCTTGCCATAGTTCTTCAGTTGGGGTTTCTTCATTCTTCCATCCTTGTGCTATTAAGACTCTTGCCGCCCTTGTCACATACATAAAGATATTCTTAAATTTCCTTGGCAGGTCTTTCCCTAAAATCCCTAATAAAAATGCTTCAGGTTTTTTGACAAATGTTAATTGGAACATTTTCTTCCACTCATTATATATCATTTCCCAAAATTTTCTAATTTTACTGCAATCCCACCACATATGGTAAAAAGTCCCTTCTTTTTCCTTACATTTCCAATACATGTTTGAACCGGTTTTATACATTCTTCCTATCTGTACTGGTGTTGTATACCATCTATACATCATTTTCATATAATTTTCTTTCAACAGAGAGCAATCTGTAAATTTTAAATCAGTTTTCCATAATCTTTCCCAGTCTTCAAAAATTATATTGTGACCTATATCCTGTGCCCATTTAATCATTACTGATTTCACCTCTTCATCTTTTGTTTCCCATTCTAACAGACACCTAAATATCCACCTTTCAGCAGCTTCACCTTCCCTTCTACAATTTCCTTTTGGAATCTGGATGTCGTATAGCTAAATCCTTTCTTGTTATCTTCTTTGTATATTTCATGTAGTTGCCAATAATGTAACCAACTCTGAAAATGGTAATAACTTAGGTACACTTGTCAATGGTTCTTCTACAGAAAACACCACATCACCCGCTTTTATCTTATAATTCGCTTGGCCCACCCATATCCCCTTTATGTCAGAATTATTTCTTATCCTCTGTGCCAACACCTCTAGGGCTGATATAGATTGAAGCAGTGATAGGGGGCATCCTTTTTTTTATAAAAAAATATTTTTATTCATTTTACAATACAAAAATATAAAAACACATAACAAAATTTCTCACATATACATTTTTTGTGCTTCCCTCAGCTCTTCTGCAAATCCTCCATTTTAATCCTTCTTCTGCATTTCTTAATTTTATATTGCCTTTTATTATAAACCTCCTCCCTCTTATTCCCTTTTTTACAGTATTTCTAATATTTTTTTTCCACAAAGCCTCTTGCAAACCTACAAACGTTATTTGTTCATCGCCTATACTTTTCAAATAATCTACAAATTTACTCTAGTCTTTGGTGAATCTGTGGTCTCGTAGGCCTCGGATCCTTCCTGTTAATTTATCAAGTTCTGCGTATTCCATTAACTTCATTCTCCATTCTTCCATTGACGGTAGTTCTTCTTGATAGGGGGCATCCTTGCCTTGTCCCCTTCTATACCTTACATTTTTCCTGTAATGGCATTATTTACAATCAGGTTTGCAGTTTGATCTGTATAAATTGCCTTAATTCCTTTGATGAAAATGACTCCTAATTCCATTTCCCACCTAATAACTTAATCATAAATGACCAAAACCAAAAAGAAATTCAATAGGGACTAATCTAAGGTTCTGCACTTTAGCAGCAAGAACCAGCTGCACCAATATAAGATAAGGGATACCTGGTTTGCTAGTAGTACATGGGAAAAGGATCTAGGGGTCTTAGTGGACCACAAGCTTAACATGAGTCAACCCGCGAGTGATGCAGTAGTAAAAAATGCTCATGCTATTTTAGGCTGCAACAACAGAAAAGTGTCCAGATCAATGGAATACAATAATACAATGAAATTCAAAACAGTAACAATTTATTGCACATTTATTCAAATCCATTAAAAACTATTTTGTTTAAGTAATGCAAGAAAATCGATCAGCTTGATCCAGTGACACCAGAGAGAGCCATTTTCACTTGGAAGATGCAGCGAGCTTTTTTTCTCCTGCTATGGACAGTAGGACTCGAACCAATGGCTTCAGGATACAACAAAGGAGATTCCGACTGAACATTGTTCAACAGAGGAATGGACTCCCCTGGAAGGTGATGGACTCTCCTTCCTTGCAGGTTTTAAAGCAGAGATTAGATGACCAAATGTCGTGGATTCTTTCTTTCTTTCTTTCTTTCTTTCTTTCTTTCTTTCTTGCTTGTTCTGCCCAATCTCAGTCCATATTTCATGGCTGCTTAAATCTTCTGCCTCCCTCCTGATTCTCAGCGCCTCTTCTTCTGCCAGTCTTTGGCCAGTTGAGATATCCAAATAGAGCAAGGAGGAAAATTATAACTCCTCAATGATGATGTCATCTGGATGGAAAAGAATGAAAAAGAGAGAAAATCTGTTCAATCCTCTCGGGCTTCTTGTAGCTGGAGTCAGTCTGGGTGCTGCCCTCCCAGGGCAGGTGGGAAAGGCCTGCCAGGCAGGCAGCAGGTCCTGCAGGACTCCCAGCAAGAAGACCTGGGAGGTGTGTCTTGGGCAAACAAGGGACAGGGAGTTCATTGTCCCCAAGGTGTGGGGCTTGCTTACCTTCTTTCAGATTATTTCTGAAGCACGCCAGCTCCGGCCGAATCACTGTGTTCTGCAGAGGAAAGACAAATCTGAGTCAGTTGACATTATGAACCCCACCCTGGATGGGTGTAAGAGAAGCAGCCCCACCCAGGAAGGATGGAAGCAACCAAAGAACTGAATACAGGAAAGCAAAATACTTACTCTTAGGTTTGGGAATCTTCGTGAAAGGGCCAGCAGCAGGGATATACTGCTGGCCCCTAATTTTCTTTGGTCTTCACTCCCCAAAAGGGCGTAATATCGGAGGTCCTGCAGGATGAAAGAAATGGGTCAGTTAGTTGGGTAAGGGACAGCGGAGCAACCCTAAACCACTCCTGATGCTATCAGGATACTTACGGTAAGCAACTGGAGAAGGGTGCTAGTATTGGGGGCTTCTAGGAGGAGACCCCCCAGCAGGCTTTGGAATGGTCTCTTCAGTTCCTGTGGGAAAAGAGAGAAGAGAGGTTGAGTGCTGCTGGGTTAAATTTTGTAAGAGTGTAAAAAGAAGAAAGAGCTGTGCAAAGAGAACTTAAAGCAGAGGACATACCTCTTTGTCTTCCTCTGCGCTCCCCAGAACTGCCTCTGTTGTTCTGTGGAGGATAGCACTCACCATAGAGGGACTGAAGTGGGGTCTCATAAAACTGGAGAGAGAGAGGGAAGGGGTGAGACACTGCCTCCTCCAAGTCTCCCTTGTCCCCTTCTCCCTCCTGCCTGACTTGCCCACCCAAAGCTCCCCCTCGAGTTCTGTCCCCCTGCAGCCCCACCCACCCCAAAGACCCCACTCACCTCAACTGCAGAAGGGCCTCGAAGGCCAGGGCCAGGCTCAGGGGGCGATCCCTGAAGTACTCCAAGTGGCCAAGGATGTTCTAGAAGAGAGCAGAGGAGGAAAGTCAGCTCCTTCCAGGAGTCTCCAGAGGATGGCTCCAACCCCAAATGCCAGCCCCTCTCTGCCCCTCCCTCCCCATGGGGGTCCCTCAAACCACCCATCACTCACCAGAATGGCTTTGGTTGTCTCCTCCTTGGAGTACTTCAGGGTTCGGAGCCCCCTGAGCCGAGCTGCCTGGCAGTCCTGGATGATGCCCAGGAGATACAGCTGATCTTTGTCTAGCAGCTGAAAGGCAAAAGTCAGGCTGTCAGTTCCTTGCGGGGGGAGTGCTCCTCCACATCTGAGAGTGCAGAGTGGAGTGCAAGGGGGGGGGCAGGTCTGAGGGATCCCCTTCCTGCTCTCGTTTTATCCAATACTCACCGCAGCGGAAGGGATGTGGATTCCCAGCACATCTGCAAAATGAAGGACATGGGGACAGGTGAGTTCCTTCCTGAGCCCCTTGCAAGGCTTTTCCAAGAGTTTTCTCCTGGATTCCAAGTCCTACTACAGGAGAAGGACACCCCAGGCCTTGGGGGCCAATCCTGCCCCCAGAACATGGCTCCCCAGGGAAGGTGCCCCTCCCGCTGACAACTGCCCCCCTGCCTTGCCCCGCAGCCCAGCCCCCTGATTCTCCCATCAGACCCCACAAAACGGGGTGGTTGCTGGAGGGGGGCGTGTTTTCCAGATGCTGTCGCAAATAGGGTTGGATCCAGCCGTCTGGCTCTGTGCATCTTTTTACTAGATGCCCCCCTAGCCCATTCCTGCCCTCCTCCGTCCCCAAAAGGAGGGCCACTTGCTCACCCGACACCGCGGGCTGCTCCAGGACTTCTAGGGGGGCCACCTTCTTGCAGCTGATCAGCCGCCTTAAGCGCCTGAACCTAGAAGAGACGAGCAGAGAGAGCGACTCAGAAGCTGGCAGCCCCAATTCATGTGTGTGTGAGAGAGGAGGGGCGTCTGGCCCAATTCCTGCCATCTCTCTGCAGTTCTGCGACCTGAAAGTGCATCGCCAGAGCTGAAAAGAGGCAGCCCAGAGCAAGAATGGCTGGCAGAGAGAGAAAGGAGGTCCCAAGTGCTATGGGTTCTAGAGCTCCAGCCCAAAGGAAAGACAAGCCTTGCCAGCTGTTAAAGGGCTGCTCTGCCTCGTCTTCTTAGGACAGCCCTGCCCTTCCTTGGTGAGGGAGGAGACCCCTTGGAGGGTCCTCCAAGCATCAAGGTGTCCCAGAAGAGGAGCAGAACATGAGGAAGGGGGTGGAGCCTTTCTTGGAGCCAGAGAGACCCCCCAGGAAGGGGAAGAAGGCCAATGTTGTAGGGCAGCTGGAGAGATGCAAAATGGAGCCAGGCAGAGGTGTAGGGGTTGGAGGGCTGGACTGGGAGGACCTGGGAGAGCAGGGTTCAAATCTCCACTCAGCCATGAAGCTCCCTGGTGGACCAGAGAGCTAAAGCTGTGGAGGGGACCCAGGACTCACACCCCGCCCCCAGGAGACCAAGAGAAAGCAAAGGAATGGTACTTACAGCCTGCACATCTTCTTGATGAAACCCCCCCTATCTAAGCTAACTACCTAGCTAAAATTCCCACCCAAGCCTGATCCCAAACTCTGATCCCACCCCCACCCCCAAACCCAGCCCTAACTCTAAACCTAACCCCCACCCTAACCCTACACTTACCCCTAACTATTTCTCTACAAACAAAAGAAATATGCACACAAATGTGCACAAATGCACAAAATGCGCACAACTGCGCACAACTGTGCACAAATGCGCACAAATCTGCACAAATATGCAGAAACGCACACAAATGCACACAAATGCGCACAAATGTGCACAAATATGCACAAAAAAATAAAAAAAAATAAAAAATAAAAAATAAAAAAAATAAAAAATAAAAAATAAAATAAAAAAATAAAATAAAAAATAAAAAAAATAAAAAATAAAAAAATAAAAAATAAAAAATAAAAAATAAAAAATAAAAAAAGTGTTAAAATAAGAAAGGTAAAATAAAAAATGAAATAAATAAAAATAAAATAAAATGAATCAAATAAAAGTAATAAAGAAAAGAAAAAGAAAAATAGCAAGCAAATCTCTCCTCTTCTACAACCACCACCACCACTACCTCTCTCTCCTGACTCTCCTCACTAACCCACAATGGCCGCCTGCAAGTCAGAGGCTTTTAAGGGAAGAGCAAGAGATGTCACAAAGGAGGGCAGGTCCTTGTCACCATGGCAACCCCTCCACCTGGACCAGGCCCCTCCTGAGAGGTGATGCTTCTCTGTCAAAACTTTGAGGCACCTTCTGTTCCGACTGCTGCTGGGCTGTATCTTCTATCCACAGATTCACATCGGAATTTCACATCCTTCTTTCTGCAACCCCATTTCCTTTCCCACAAAACCTTCCTAAAGAAATTTTTAAAACTTTCTTCCAATCTTCATCCAACGTCATTCATTCCTCCCGATCGGAGGAAATCCGCCATTGCCAGAGGCGCCAACCCGGAAGTCACCCATACAAAGGTGACCATATACTTTCAGAAATACTAACCAGTCCTTCTTTTGACTTTCAACTTTTGAGTCAGAAATTGAACATGACTAATGCTTTGATGTCCTTGGTTGAAGGTAACCCCTACATGCTCAGATGTGATTTTCTCTTTCCTTACATAGTCTCGTGTTCAAAGTCTTTGAAAAGCTGACGTTAAATCTAAGTCCAACCCACGTCCTCATTTAGATTGCCGAATAAAACAAAGCCACTTCCTGCAAAAATCGGAAGGGACAGCTCTGTGGGAAGACCTGCTGGGATGAGCAGTTTATGATGTTGTGGATCTCAGTGGGCTGATTTCCAGCTCAGCTGGTGTTAAGCCCCCATCCCCAGCTCAGCTGAAGATATGCCAGCATAACTTGCTCATCCCAGCTCAGCCATAGCTCAGCTGGCTGAGTTGAAACTGACGGAGCCATTTATGGTATAAGCCATGGGTAGGCAAACTAAGGCCCAGGGGCCAGATGTGGCCCAATCACCTTCTAAATCTGGCCTGCAGACAGTCCAGGAATCAGCGTGTTTTTACATGAGTAGAATGTGTCCTTTTATTTAAAATGCATCTCTGGGTTATTTGTGGGGCATAGGAATTTGTTCATTTTCTTCTTCAAAATATAGCCTGGCCCCCACAAGGTCACAATGGACTGGCCCCCTGCTGAAAAAGATTGCTGACCCCTGGTGTAAGCAGTGGTGTAATGGGGGGGGGAGCCTCAGGAGAGGTTGCACCGGGCCCAAAATTGCTAGGGGGCACAAAATTTCAACACCTGGCGCTGCCTGAATTCAGCCGCATGCTTCTGTTGTTGGGCTCTGTTGAAAGGGCTCTGTTGAAAATGGCTTCTCCATGCGAACCAGGAAGTGACCTCTCCAGACAATGGGACAACTCTTCTTTTCTTATCTCGGTGGCTGTAAGCTCCTGGGTGATGCGGACGCTGTTAGACACTTAAATGCGCATGCATACTCTGTCGGTTTCCCACCCTCCCACTCACCCCTCCATGCTGTCCCGGGCTCTGACAACCCACGCTACGCCACTGGGTGTAAGTGCACCCAAAAGGGACATTCAGAAGGGAAAGGAGATTTAGGCTGGATCCCAAGCCCGTTCTGCTCAGTCATGTGATCTGGCAACCCAACATAAAACACTATTTTAAAGGTTTCTTTCCCCTTTGCCATGCTTAGGCAGAGCAACAGCAGAAGCCCTGCTGCTGAATGTCTTCCAATGTGGTGTAACTTTACACCAGCTTGCTTTGTGCCACCCTTTTGCACATGGGATTGACATCCCCAGCATCCCCCATGCCTGTCAAGGGAGCTGACACATAGCACACTTTGCAGAGCAGAGAGAGAAGGCAACCCCTGCTAACTTGCAGTTAAGGGATGCAGGTGGCGCTGTAGTCTAAACCACTGAGCCTCTTGGGCTTGCCGATCAGAAGGTTGGCGGTTCGAATCCCCACAATGGAGTGAGCTCCTGTTGCTCTATCCCAGCACCTGCCAACCTAGCAGATCAAAAGCACGCCAGTGCAAGTAGATGAATAGGTGCCACTGTGGTGGGAAGGTAAATGGCGTTTCCATGCACTCTGGTTTCCATCATGATGTTCTGTTGCTCCAGAAGCAATTTAGTCATGCTGGCCACATGCCCTGAAAGCTGTCTGTGGACAAACACCGGCTCCCTCGGCCTGAAAGCGAGATGAGCGCCGTAACCCCATAGTTGCCTTTGACTGGACTTAACCACCCAAGGGTCCTTTACCTTACCTTTACCTAGTCCCTTTATTAATGAATCAGAACAGAAAACACATGGAGACTCGAGCGACATACTCCACCATAGGGAACAGCTTCTCAGACTGTCTTGCACCTCTGACTTCACTCCATTCCCTCTACGTCAGGCCCTTCCCTCTGTCTATGGCGAGCTCTAAGGGACCCTCTCTGTCTCTGCTTGGCTCTCTGTTCTGTTATATGTCGCAAATGGGAGGAGCTGCCAGGCTGCCAGCAGAAACACTGTTCCGGGGGGCTCTGTAAAGCTGCTAAGTCGGACTCCTCTCTTTGCTCTGTGCTGGGGCACCTGCCTATTTCCCCCTTTTCCTCAGCCTCCAAGCTCCCAGTCTCTAGTACATCCCAGCTCTTCCCCTCCTATGGGGTGCATCCGGTTGCCCAGGATCCCGGGTCCAAATTCTCTTTCTTTGCACTTTCCCTGAGAGGGCTCTCGGTCAGGCGGTTTCTACCACTCCACCTCACCTAGTCAGTCCCTGACAATGCCCTTAGCAATCCTCAATGTATGGGTCAGCCCTCAATGCATAAGGATTTATTGTGGCAGTTTGCTTGGTCCTGATGAAGGTACTCTACTTTTGCTTGGAGATAATTCTTCTGCTGAACCAATGCAGCCATCTGGAATTTTGAGTGTGTGTGTGTGGTTTATTACAAAACTCCATTTAAGCATTATGAAGTATTTGAATGCTGACATATTTAATAGCACCGGAGATGTTCTCCATGTGTTCATGATCTGCCTGTTGCCCTCAGACATCAGACCTTGAGGGAAGTACACTCTGGCCTCTGCCATTGGCCAGGGACCCAAGGGACCGAGGGAGGCCACAGCCCCTGCCTCCCAGGAAGAACGTTATGGCCAGAGGAAGACAAGTCTGTCCCCATCCATCAGGAAGCAATGAGTTTGTTTCCTCCTTGCCTGCCAGAAAGAACACTTGGCTCCAATTGCAGAGCAGAAGGGAAGTACACTATGGCCCCATCCATCAGCCAGGGGACGAAAGACTGCTGGGTCATTTTCAGACCCTCCATCCAAGCAAGACCACCAGGGCTGGAAGATCAGCCTGGTCCCAAACTGTATATAAATCCCTGTTTTTAGTTCACCACTTTGTTTCTGGCACTGTCAAACTGTTCTCCCTTTCCCCCTTCCATTCCCCTCCCCTTCTATGTTTTCTCTTTTTAGATTTGTCAGCCTGCCTCTCCTTCTCCAAGCTTGGTTCTTATTTGGATGGGGTCACTGGAGGCAGGTAACAGGTTTATCCCACTCCTCAGCTGAGTACTCTTTTGCTTTCTCACATGTAAGCAAAGAAGTGAGAACTACAAAGCGTGTTCTCCTTCAATGGAGAGCACGTGTTGTGGTGGGGTCTAACAAGACATCCCACTGTTGCTGGGCGGGAAAGATAAGTTGGCCACCGTTGCGATTGGGCTCTTCTTGTCGTTGGGGAGAATTCGATGTTGCCATTTTGTGATTGACAGCCATAAGCTTTATATTCCCTGCGCGCAGCATTGAGCTTCCTCTTTTCGCTGTGTGCATCGGATCACCCTCCCACCCTCCCTATATTTAGGGTTTTTCGCTTGACCTTGCTATGCCTGTCATGGGGTCGTCTGCTTTTGGGGCAGGGGCCTGGTAGGAATTTTGTTCATTTGGCTGATCGGCTGGTGCCATTTGGTTTTTGCCTACTGCGCAGCAAATCGTCACAACTTGTAAGGTTGCGGTTAGGCATTGGTTTTATGAATTGGTTGGTGGAGGGGCATGGATTGGCTGTGCCTGCCCCTCCAATACTGCTGCTGCAAGAGTATTCCGTTAAAGGAATCCAGGGGCTTGCCATGCTTTTGTCTGAATCCTGTCAAGGGGCTAGGGCCACGCAAGAGCCCCTGGGAGCATTTGGGGAGAGGTGAGGGCATGGTACCCAGCTCCATCTTTCTCCCCATTCGCGGGCATGCAAATGTCAGTCTGTCCCCCATGGTGGGGTCAGATAGTCGCAACCAATGCCTCAGCAACCACTCACATTTTTTGTATTTTAATAAAGTTGTGGCCAAAATTATGCCAAAAACCTTAAACAAAAATTATGTGTGAATTGTGTTTTATTTGGGGTGGCCTGGGGACCTCAACACGCAACACAATGTGTGGATGGCTGTTCAGAGTGCCAGTCAACCAGCAGTTCCATTCCAGGATACTCCATTCTATTCCCTCTTTTCTAGGTTTCGTTTCTATAAACAGTTAGTATTCGGTCACCACTGAGTATACCCAGCCCTCATTGGAATGATTTCGGTTCTTTCCCTTGCCCTTTAGCTTTGGATGTGCAGCATTCCTGCGCTGATGGCATTGCAATGATTACAAGTCAGTTCCCACGGGGAAAACGGTGAGGCTATATTCCTGATCAGGTTTGAAAATATTTATGCAAATCTGTTTTCCCAGAGCTGTACACAAGCTGCTCAACCTTGCAAGATTTTCTGGAGCTAACCAGAAAGAATAAGGTCAGAGCAAAAAAATAAAAAAATAAAAATGTATTGAACATTTCAGGTCCCCTTCTAGAATGAACACATACAACAGAAACGCTCGTATTTTCTTTTGAGAGACAGAGAGAAGTTTGTTCATTCTTGCTGGTGACTGAGCTCACTGCAGGAAGCCAGAAGCAGATCTTGCTTGCCATAAACCCAATGGTGTTTTTCCCATATAAATAAATGGTTCCCATTCTTTCATATCTGAAATAGGTAAAGTGATGTCCTTGGGGATACTGTCCTGTTGAGGGCATGGTGTGTGTGTGTGTGTGTAAATTTGTCTCTGCGCAGAATGCACTGCACCCTCAGGGCTCTTTATGAATTGAAGGCTTTTCTCAAAACACATGTGCCGACAATGACATCTTGCTAGTTAAAAAGAAAAAGCATAGCCATGACACTGAACTCCAGTGCTAATGCTGCAGCTCAGGGAAAGCTCTTTAGAAGAGAGAGAAAAAAATGCCTATGAATGGATCTTACCTGAGCTTGCTTATTGCTGCTTGCTTAGCACCTTAGGCAAATATTTGTTTTCTACTGTGGTACATATTTGGCATTGTTTGAGCTAACCCTTCTTTCAGAGTACATATAGTTTTGTAAAAATGCCAATACCTCGCTTTTGAAACACAGTTTATGCAATCTCGGAATGTCATTGCATGCTTGTTTTCCAGCAGGGATATTCATACTTTCATCACCTTATCAGTAGATCGTTAAGGAGAAATTTCTCCTGCGATTCTTTATGCCCCACAAGGTAGGCAGCGTGTCATAATCTTAAGTTGCTCAGATCACGAAGGCTGTGATCGTAAGCTTATGCACTACGAAGAAAAGGCATTCTACTTTGCTCAGGGCTGTTTCACAAATTACATGGTAGACATTTCAAGTTGCCACACTGAGTTTATTCCCATCAGGGAACAGTAACTCAACAGACACCTGGGTGAGTGTACTTGTCTGTTACACATGTTTTCACAAATGCGATTGTCATATTCATGGTTGCCATTTGCAAGGGAACAAAAGTACAAAATTGGGCCTGAGTGTCTAAACCTGCAAATTACTTTCCCAATGTATAAAACGCAAAGAAGTTTAAATCCACATTTAACACATGCACACACAAATTTAGAAGATCTATATCAAATACAATCTAAAATCTCATTGTTATAATCATGGCAATATAAAATTACATCAGAACATCATCTTATATGGCCAGCAAAATGTGACCAACGATATTGCTATAGGCCAAAGATGTTTCAACCCTAGAAGGGTCTTCTCAAATGGTCAATATGCTTAAATATCAGTGTTGTCACCAAATATGACTCTTAGCTAGTCTGTATAGACCTCATGGACTGAGCTATCTTATCCATAGAAAATGTTCATGCCCTTTAATAGAGCTGAATGTATGTATGCTGTTATGTAGCTTGCCCGATCATTTGTGATTCAGGGGTTTACTCCAAGACGTTAGCTTTCAAAGGTCAGCCAGCAAACATGCATTTTTAAATGTGCATGCCATATCAAGAACACTGTACTCCAGAAACAGTGATGGTTCCCCACCCCCACCCCCAAATAATGTGCAAAACAGAAGCAAATCCCTTTCTAGTGCATGATAAAGTACATAAAATCTGTCATTTGGCCTGTTTTGCTGAGGCAAGGGATCCCTGCAGAATTGACTCTATGGCCACAGGATTTCCTGCTGCTGCCCAGATGTGCCACAAATTCCCTGTTGGGTTTGGGATGTTTTTTTACATTAATTAAGGACATACGAAGTAGCATCTGCTCAGTATAGCCTATGTACGCTAGCCTTTCCCAAACCTTGTGCTGTCAGATGCTTTTAGAATACAGTTCCTATCATCCTTGACCATTAACCATGCATTCCCTCCCTCCCACCCCTCTGTGCAGCCCTGGACACTGGTAACCCACACTATGCCACTGGGCAAAAGGTTGGGGAAGGCTGGTAAATGCTAATTGCCTAGTGCTGATTCCCTGAGTGTGGATCAGTGCCACCATCCGCATCTGTAGGGCTGAGTGAACCCAAAGGTTATTTACCAAAAAAAGACAAAGAAAACCCTTAGCAGGGGGAGGGGGACACCCAAACAGCCCAATAAGGACTGAACATTCTGAGTTGTTCTACAAGATGCTGGCTGAAAAGTGGACTGGACTGGTAAAGGGACCCCTGACCATTAGGTCCAGTCGTGGCCGACTCTGGGGTTGCAGCGCTCATCTCGCTTTATTGGCCGAGGGAGCCAGCATAGAGCTTCCGGGTCACGTGGGCAGCATGACTAAGCCGCTTCTGGCGAACCAGAGCACTGCATGGAAACACCATTTACCTTTCCACCGGAGCGATACCTATTTATCTACTTGCACTTTGACATGCTTTTGAACTGCTAGGTTGGCAGGAGCAGGGACCGAGCAACGGGAGCTCACCCCGTCACGGGGATTCGAACCGCCGACCTTCTGATCGGCAAGTCCTAGGCTCTGTGGTTTAACCCACAGCACAACCCGCGTCTCTTAGAGTGGGGTGGAGTGGGGAAATGGAAAATCAGGGCAGAGAGAGGTTTTAATATAGAGTGTCCTGGTTGGTTATATTTTGCTCCAGATCTTACGGAAGGGTGACATGGATATTTTTAAAATAAATAAATAGTAAATCCTCAGGGCATTGCATAACAATCCCTGCTTAAGCCTCAAAGTGTTTTGTTTGATCACTGGATGTGCTCGAGTCAAATAAAAGTTACAATATGGCAATGTGGTCAGTAAATGCTGAATCAGGGATTCCAGCCCCATCTTTCTCTCTTTTTTCCCAAGGGCAAAATCTGAATATATTTCATGTAAAGGAGTTGAGCTTTGGGGATTATTTATAGGGAATCTACTGAAATATGTATAAGATCCTAATATAGCAATTATATTTTGTCTGCTAGGATGTGGTCAACCACAACTTCTGCCTTGAACTCCAAGCCAACCCTCATGCTAAAGCCATCAGAGAATGTCTATAGCTGGATGAATTTGTGGTAAATATGTGAAGAAAAGGTAGGTCACCTCCAAAGCAGTTCAACACCGTGCTGCCATTCATCTGGTAAAGTGGTTGGCTGCGTCTATCCAAAGGGCATATGTCAAAGTCAAAATTCACAAACACTTTGAAATTGCATAGCTCTGAATATGCTGCTTCCGTCCTTAAATGCAAGTGTGGAAAACTAGTCTGCTTATTATATATTTGGATAATGAGACACTTGGGCTTCCAGTGAAAGAGATGTAACCCCAAACTTGCTCCTTTAGAGGGAATTCAACCTCACCCAGAACAGGTAACTTGCCAGGTATTAGAAGAGGCCTCACATTAATTTGAGACAAAATAAACATGGAAAACACACTTCCATTGGTAATCATAATTATGCCCAAGAAAAAATTACATATCCTCCAAGTGTCCCTATTTTCCAGGAATGTCCTTGATTTAGAGAAGCCATTCCAGTTTCAGATTTGATCCCAGAATGTCCCACTTTTCCTTAGGATGTGGCTAATTTCATTGGAGAACTGTTGGAGGGTATGGAGTTATCCAACTCCTGAGCCATCTGAAAGCAATCCTGTATAGGGAAGGTTTCTTTTTAATGCTTTCTTATGTCTTTATATATGTTGGAAGCCGCCCAGAGTGTCTGGGACAACCTAGTAAGTTGTGTGGGGTATAAAAAGTAAATTATCATTATGGAATGGGACGTCCCTATTTTCAGTGGAGAAATGTTGGAGGGTATGAAATTAAAGTTTGATTTACTTGTAAAACTCTGTTAATAGAAATCTACTAATTCGCCTCAGTAGAGGAATTTTAGAATCAGTTTAGACTGAGTTTACACAACTTCGAACCCAATGGCTATCAATTGAGTCCTGCCTCCATGTTTCCAGTTGGAAGAAAATACAAATAAATAAGAGATTGCCTATGTGACAGGCTCAGCTTTATGGCCAGTTTACAAGGTATGCAAATTTGGCTTCAACTGTTGTGTGCAATTTCTGCACAGTGCACCAACAATACCTTCTATTGTTTTGCTGAGGGCTCTGCATTTCATCTTTGACCAGGTGCTTGACTATATTAACAGTTGTGTTTCTATAGTGAAGTAAACATCAGTGCCTGAGGGAATATATATATATATATATATATATATATATATATATATATATATATATATCAGTGTCACTTGCAAACGCATGGAAAGAAAGATGAAGAACTGCATAGTCCTCCAACTTTCTCCCAATGGATTTACTCCAGGTAGTTTTCAATACAATCAAACATTTGTGCAAAACAGTGAGTAATCTGAGCACAGTTCTACCCATAGACAGATCTGATGCTATCATGTTGTCCATCAATAAATTATGTCGTATTTGTTCCTCAGAGACTAGCCTGCCAAGCCCAGAGACGGATGCTTTTGAGTCCTGACTTCAACTGAAATGCCTGTCTCTGTCAATTATGAATCTATCTTGCAAGCAGGGATGAAATAAATCAGGACGGGTGTCAAGAAAACCGTCTCAGGTCACATTCACATTTGTGGTGCCAAAGAAACACCCTCTGTTCCCATCTTTAAACATAAGGCAACACCCCAAAACCACCGGGATGCAAATGCAGGAATTGGCGCACGTATTCCTAGCTGGAATAACACACATGTCCACACATGTTTCTCCTTTGCAATACAACAATCAACATACTTGAAATTCCACAGGTCAGCTGGTTATGGGAGAGTGTGGGAACTGGAGTCAGCATCGCCTACATCTTCTATTCCATCCAACGTGCAAATCAGTGGGGTTTCAGCTGTTTAAAAACAAGGCTGTATAGGCCTGCAGAGATCACTGTAACTGCTGGATTAGCAATAGCCAACAATGAAGATGGGACAGCCTAGCATCACCTTCCATTCCCTGTTAATGTATTAATACTGGCTTAACTTGCGGTTTGGAGTTGGGTGACACTGATATGCAGAGAACACCCAGCTCTCTCTCTCTCTCTCTCTTTTTCATCTGAACCATGAGTAGTGGTGGAGCCCAAAATGGGTGCCTGGAGTCGGCTAACTTGGGTGGGATTGAGGCTAACAAAATAATCGAGATCAAGACAGGTACTGTTGGTGAATTTCTTGGAAGTGGAATTTGACCTGTTCTGGACAAGGTTACACTGCTGCTTGAGGATTAGGTCAGAAGTAGCTTGCCAGATTGCCCTTACCACTATGTTAGCTTCCAGGCAGGTGGGTAGCTGTTGTTCACTGGGAGACAGGGGTGAGATGGTGGGAAGGTCAATATAGTTCAGTTGCACCAACAAGATTGACTCTGCCAGGGCGTTTCATTATGTCAGCCTCCCTGCACGATGCCCCTCCCAGCAATTCACCTTCTTCTCACATGTCCTCCTCAGGGTAATCCTACATTTGGGTGGTGTGTTTGTGCAGAGGCAAATTGCGCAGAGTGGGACTGGTTCAGTTGCACTGGGTGTGGAGTCTCTGGGGTGCTACCGGGAAGGCCACAACTATGATTTAGAATGGAGTAGCAAAGGGGTGCCAAATTTTGGTGTTGCAGACGCGGGTGGTGCTGTGGGTTAAACCACAGAGCCTAGGCCTTGCCGATCAGAAGGTTGGCGGTTCGAATCCCCGCGACAGGGTGAACTGCCGTTGCTCAGTCCCTGATCCTGCCAACCTAGCAGTTCGAAAGCACGTCAAAGTGCAAGTAGATAAACAGGTACCGCTCCGGCAGGAAGGTAAACGGCATTTCTGTGCGCTGCTCTGGTTCGCCAGAAGCGGCTTAGTCATGCTGGCCACATGACCCGGAAGCTGTACGCCGGCTCCCTCGGCCAATAAAGCAAGTTGAGCGCCGCAACCCCAGAGTCGGCCATGGCTGGACCTAATGGTCAGGGGTCCCTTTACCTTTACCTTAGGGTCAACATACGTCCGGAAAACCCAGACATGCCCTCTTTTGGGGGACCAACATGCCCATCTGAGTGGATTTTTACATTTTAAAGGAAATGTTTGGGGTTTGGGACGTGTGGCTTGGGTGGCTGTCAGGGACTGGATTGAGGGGGACGAGCCTGAGGAGGAATGGTGGAGATCGTCTCCCCTTTTCCTGAAGCTTCCATAGAAGAGGAAGGCAGTATTGAATTACAGCAGACTTCCTCAACCTTGGCCCTCCAGATGTTTTGAGACTACAATTCCCATCATCCCTGACCTCTGGTCCTGCTAGCTAGGGATCATGGGAGTTGGAGGCCAAAAACATCTGGAGGGCCGAGGTTGAAGAAGCCTGAATTACAGCATGGTTTGAGGGAGGTCACAGCTCAGAGACTGCTGAACAGAAGAGTTGGGAGGTGTTGGGAGAAGAGAAGGGGGAGACAGAGGCAGAGCAGCCAGGTGACACGTTATCACTGGAGAGTATTTCTGACCCCCCTTCTCCCAGAACCTGGCGTTCATTGAGAGTGCAAGAGCAAAGGACTCAGAGACAATTAGCCTCTGGTGGCCACCATAAGGGGAACTGCTGTAGCTAGGAAGAGAGGCAGGAGGAGCTCAGTTGAAGCAACGCCATTAACGGCAGATAAACTCCATTCCTTTGTCTCTCATGGTGATGATTGAATCAACTTATTAGTAAGAACTCTTTTTTCTCTCTGCTTCTTGCTGCTACCGGGGGAGGGATAGAATTTCTCCGAAGCATGCTTGCTCGGGTGTGGGCACGGGCTGCTGTTCATGCCATGGCCTCTGCCAGCCCAAGCCGGGGAAAGAGGCGCATGGGCACGACAGCGGTGGCCCTGCATGCCTTTACCCACACACCTCATTCCCCAGCTCGGGCTGGCAGCGGCTCAGGCTGTCCTCTTTTTTGCTCTTCGAGGTATGGCAACCTCAGGTTGTACAGGGCGCTGGTTAAATGTGAGACCCCAAAATCTGTCATTGGTGTGTGTGTGTATGTGTGTGTGTGTAAAACAAGTCAGCAGCCACCAAAGAGAGATGATCCGTTCAGGAATAGGATGGAGTGAAGGGCTCAGTCCCAACTCCCCTATATGCGTGATAGGCCACCAGACTGAGCATGTGTTATGCAGACCAATCCCTCCATGGGGATTTCCTCTTTTGGGCCTTGCCAAATGCACACATGGTATCCATTTGAGTCTGTAGTTCCTGGTGCAGCTGAGGATCTGAGCACATATGGACATAACTGGATCAGGGAAATGGGAGGGATTTGACACGTGTACTACGCTTATGCCAGGATGCAAAGAGTGTGCAGTCAAAAACCCTGGAAAATAGGCTTTTTAAAGGATTTTCAGTTCAACGGAAATGCTGTCAATGCTTGTAAACATTGAAAACTAAGCTAAAACTCAAACCGCTCTGCTTCGTACTGGAGGGGCACTTATCAATTACATATGCAAACAGAAAATGTTTTCCACTGAAACAGGCTTCTAAATGAGCTTCTGTGTCTAGCTGAAAATGAAATCTTTGTAGGTTTTCAGATCTACAGAAGTGAACTGAAATTTTCTGTTCTAATTCATGAAGTCTTTAAAAACCTTGCTCTTAACTTATCAAAATACCTTTAAATATCTGGGGGTCAGTTCCACTAACATGCGAACATAGGCTTCCATTTCCTTACCTCCCTCATTGTGTTTACAGAGAATGCAGTGTAAACTGTGTGTGCGTGTAGTTTGTGTATATGGAGAGAGGAAGAGGCCATCTACAAGTTTGCAATTTACCAGAGTTTAGTCTATGAAGAATGAGCTATAAACAAAGACGGCCAAAGGCCACTTGCTTTGGCCAAGAATGCTTGGGTTTCTGGCTATATTGTTTTCTTGGCCTTCAAGCTTTGTTCTTGCAACATTCCCCCCCCCCCCCATAGATGCTCAAACCAAAAAATTCTGCACTAGTGCCTCTTTATTAGCTATAGCCCCATGTAACATGATCTCTCAATTTATACTCAGAATGAGCATGTTTGTCCAACTCGTTTTCTGATGCATGTATTGCCCAGGGAGGCACATTATGTGACCCATGAGAACAGCAAAAGAACCAGACTGTACAACGCCGATGGGATAAAATCCAGGCCAAATCTTTATTGACAGCAGCAGACAGGGCAAGGGTTGGCATGGCATGGGGTCCCAGGATCAGTTCATCATTCCACAAGCCCCACGTTGATGGAATGGATCTGCCCCAAACCTGTTCCATGGGAGTCAGCCAGTGTTGAACCTTGCTGTGGTGCAAACTGAGCAAGCAAAGTCTCACTGCATGACCAGGGTGCAGATTCCTACCAGGCAGATACCCCAGCACTGAGCTTCAGTCAATCCTCCCTTTAGGCACCTTATGGGGGCTCCTCTATACCAGGGACATTCAATCCCCAAGAGACTGTGATCTACTCCCGGGGAAAAAACCCTAAAAAACTAGCAGTGATATACCTAGGACGGGGCAAAGCCAAACTTCTTGAGCTTTTTTTAGGGGAGCAAGCCAAACTTCTTGAGCTTTTTTGGGGGGGGACACATACTTCTGATCCTTTGGGGGGGGGGACATGTCATAAATTGCTTACCAGGTAGTAAACCCAGCAGTGATAACTCCGTCTTCCGTATTGGCAATTGTGCGTGGGTGATGGACAGAGCGAGGGGGCAGGGCCGGATGCTCTTTTCCCCCTGCGGAGGAAAGTCAGCACGCAATCAACCATGATCAATCGCTATCACCAGGGGATTGACCTGTCAATTGCAGTCGACTGGTTGGACACCCCTGCCCTATACTATGTTGATCTATGTTGAGAGCCAGTGTGGTGTAGTGGTTAAGAGCGGTAGACTCATAATCTGGTGAACCGGGTTCGCGTCTCTGCTCCTCCACATGCGGCTGCTGGGTGACCTTCGGCTAGTCACACTTCTCTGAAGTCTCTCAGCCCCACTCACCTCACAGAGTGTTTGTTGTGGGGGAGGAAGGGAAAGGAGAATGTTAGCCGCTTTGAGACTCCTTAAAGGGAGTGAAAGGCGGGATATCAAATCCAAACTCCTCCTCCTCCTCTTCTTCTTCTTCTTCTTCTTCTTCTTCTTCTTCTTCTTCTTCTTCATCTGCTCGATGCCATTTCTGCCCTCATACAAACAACATTCTTCTGCCTAACAAAGTAAGGCTATAATGTCACTGAAGGAAAGGTGGAAAAAGAGCCTCAACCAAGTGCCAATCAGGTTGAGAGAGGAAAAAATTATTTCTGGCCCTATCGACCAGCGCCCCATAATTTCTCAGTAAAGGCTCTCACCCGAGAGCGGGTGGGCAGGAATCTCTCAAGGCAAAATGGCCTTGACCTCAAGGGGAATCGGCCTTACGTAGGCTTTCCCCTCCCCTTTGCGAGGGCTCGTGGGAATGCTTTTTTGCCTCAGTCCAGCCCAGTGGATTCCATTCCACCAGCATCAGGTGAATGGAATGATGTACTGATGCTGGAGCCCTACTGCCATGCCAACTCCTACCCTACCTGCTGTGGTCAATTAAGATTTCATTCCAACACCTGGTGTTCTGCCAGTTCATTTGCTATTCTTCTGGGTCACATATTACTCCTGTCAGGGCAAACACTTTCCCTTCTTGAAGACTGTCCTGTATTTAATAAAATGTGAGAGAGTGGGACTAAAGAGTAAATCTGCCATTTGGTTACTCACTGTTTCTTAAGGTTCAAGAAAGAGAGACTGGTGTATGCTAGCCAAATTGGTCCACTTTAAATTTCTGTAGGATTCCCTTGTATATATTCTCTTTCTCTCAGAGATTCAGCCAAAGTAGAACCCTGTTAACTTCCATTCACTTCCATGGTAGACTAAAGCACATGCTTCATTCCATGCTACTGAAATCTGTGGGACTCAAACATGCTTTATTTTGACTAACTCGTACCCTATACGCTTTAAGCCAGTCCTTTATTCTGTGGCAGTTTGCCATTTGGAAAATACTTCCTCAAATATCGTAAATAATATATCAAAACAGGAAAGCCTGTTCCTTATTTGGTGCCATTTCCCTTTCTTCAAAAGCGTTTACCTTACGGCTACATATGTAGACTCTGCATTCGATGGCTTCCAAGATATTTTAGGGGGAGAAATCTCAAAATAACATAATATGCATTTTTTAAACATCTGCTGCAGCTGATGTCTTGTGGGGGAACCAATATGTTAACTTGCCCTCTGGTCAATGAGTTCTTAGTGTGCTAAAGAATAATACAGCAGCAGATGTACAATAAGAGCCGGGAGGCTGGAACATTTGGACTTTCGCCTTGTTCGTGGTAAAAGGAAACTAACAGAGGCTGTGTAAATACAACTCACCCTGCGTGGCTCCAATAGAAAGAATATTGATTTGCCTTTCAAATCATCAATGTAGTCTCTCTCTCTCTCTCTCTCTCTCTCTCTCTCTCTCTCACACACACACACACACACACACACAAAAACACACTGTATGTTGGCACCATCTCCATTGAAAAAGTAGACCTCTTCTTCTACCAAACTGGCGTCCAGTCAGAAGACTGACACTAACCCTAAGATTGATATGGGAGCAGGTATTTGAGGTCCCTTCTTGCTGCATCACTGTGTTTACTCACCATCTTAACATAATAGCTAGTGCTTGATTAACTTGAAACACCTCTTCCCATATGAACCTACCCAGACCCTGAGATCATCTTCTGAGGCCCTCCTTTGTGTGCCTCCTCCTCGAGAGGTCCAGAGGGTGGCAACTCAAGAATAGGTCTTTTATGCAGCAGTGCTCTGTTTGTGGAATGCTCTCCCCAGGAAGGTTCACATGGAGCCTTCATTGTACACCTTTAGGTAGAAATGGATAAAAGCCTCCCATCCAAACGGTGACTATCACCAGTGCAGGGAAGAAAAAAATTAAATTTTCATTTTTATCATCTACAATACTGTCTTATTTATTTTATAGTACAGTACATTGCTTATTGCTTTCATTTTATGGATCAATGGCCTCACTAGAGAGTAAAATTCATGTTAAATTGCTGTTTTAGGGGTTGTTTTTAAAAGTCTGGAATTGATTGATTCATTTTGCATTACTTTCTATGGGAAAGCACGCCTTGGTTTTGGAACGCTTTGGTTTTGGAACAGCCTTCCAGAATGGATTAATTTTGAGAACCAAGGTACCACTGTAGTTTTAGGCAATAGAAATTGTTGTCTTAATATCATGGGTCCAATAAGGTCCTTACAATATTCTCATCCTGTATTATGATACAGTGGTACCTCGGGTTAAGTACTTAATTCGTTTCGGAGGTCCGTTCTTAAGCTGAAACTGTTCTTAACCTGAAGCACCACTTTAGCTAATGGGGCCTCCCACTGCCGCCGCGCCGCCGGTGCACAATTTCTGTTCTCATCCTGAAGCAAAGTTCTTAACCCGAGGTACTATTTCTGGGTTAGAGGAGTCTGTAACCTGAAGCATATGTAACCTAAAGTGTATGTAACCCAAGGTACCACTGTAATGAGTTGAATATATTGATCCAGACAAGTGGGTGGCCGAATGTATGGATGAAAGAAAAGATCCATCCATCGATTTTCTGTTGAATTTCTATTCTGAGACATAAGATTCCAAGCCAAAAGTTGATAAATGAGAAAGGCTTACTATGTTTGTGGAGGGTATCATTGTTGAAATCATTGAATATCTTGGATCTTGATATTTCTAATCTGTTACTGATAATGATTAGATCTTATTTGTTTGTTGCCCTAGATATGATTTAACACTTGCACCTTCGTTTTTGAAATGTAAAACTTTTTAAAAGGTAACAACTAAGAAAATATAAAAAGAACCGAGGCTGCCTCTACACCTTACAAGCAGCTGTTTATTTCTTACCCTTACTTCTTTTAATACTTCACGTGGCATTATTCAGTTTCGCTTTTACACAAGAGCCAAGTTCTCCCATTCATCAAGATAATGTTTATATTCTTCCTGTCCCATTTGTCAGTGTTGGGTCATTCTGCATTGATCGAGGGGTCGAGGTAACCTGAAAGTGTGTTTGCACGCACAATGTGAAGCGCTCTCTCCAGACGCTTGGACCAGATTTATCTCGCCCTCCCCCACTTTCCTCTGGGAAGAATTAATGGAAACAGGAAATCTGCAAACATTTAAAATGGATATATGAGATTATTGAAAAAATGCCTTTCCTACAAATAGAGCTTTTAAAAGAAAAATAATCTGCAGTGTTTGGGACTAGTATGAAGTTAACTCAAGCCACATTTCAAAATAGTGCATATGATGTATATCACTCTCTTTAACTTTGTATTAATAAAGACCTTGGGAGTAGTAATGAGAGACGCTTTGAGGCTGGCACTAGATGCTGTCTATCCCACACACAGGATGTCAGAATACCAACATATGGGGTATGTAACCACCTTGGGCAGTTCCAGCAGGTGGCAGGCTGTGACCTGCATAGGCAAGTGATGAGGCTTGCTCAAAATGGCAGAATACCTGGCAATTTATATAATGGAATCATTGACATTTTGCTAGTGATTTAGTATCACTGTAGGTTTCTTAGTTGTCACAGAGCTACTATTCCCAGAGTTCCCTGTAAAGAAGGATGAACTGTTCAACCAATCTGGGAGATGCAGCTCTGGGACAGGAATACAGTGGTACCTCGGGTTAAGTACTTAATTCGTTCCGGAGGTCCGTACTTAACCTGAAATTGTTCTTAACCTGAAGCACCGCTTTAGCTAATGGGGCCTCCCGCTGCCGCCGCACTGCCGGAGCACGATTTCTGTTCTCATCCTGAAGCAAAGTTCTTAACCTGAAGCACTATTTCTGGGTTAGCGGAGTCTGTAACCTGAAGCGTATGTAACCCGAGGTACCACTGTAGGGGTCTACTAGCAACCCTTAGCACCCTTAAACTACAGCTACCAAGATTTTGGGGGGAAGCCATTGCTGTTTAAATAGGGCTGTCCCATGTCTGGGATTTTGTGGGCACTTCCGGGAATCAGGCCGCAAAACGGCGTCTGGGCGGATTTTTGCCGAATCAGCAAAATGTCCAGAAAAACCCAGACATATAGCAAGGAGGGCAATTAAATAATTTTAAAAAGCTTCAAAATTTCCCCCAAAGCCCCAAAACTTAATTTCTGGGGGGAGATGTCCCCCAAAAAAGCTCAGCAACCAGATTTTCACTTTGGGGAAAATGGCAACCCTAGAATATATGCTCTGAACGTGGTCTTACAGTTGTTGTAGTAATAATATTTGTTGAGTTGGAATCCTAAATGAATAGGACACGGAGCAATGGATCCAAACTACAAGAAAGAAGATTCCACCTAAACATTAGGAAGAACTTCCTGACAGTAAGAGCTGTTCGACAGTGGAATTTGCTGCCAAGGAGTGTGGTGGAGTCTCCTTCTTTGGAGGTCTTTAAGCAGAGGCTTGACAACCATATGTCAGGAGTGCTCTGATGGTGTTTCCTGCTTGGCAGGGGGTTGGACTCGATGCCCCTTGTGGTCTCTTCCAACTCTATGATTCTATGATTTTATTCTATGATTCTAATAGCTATAGTGGAGAAAGCAAGAATCATGTTCATTATTGCGAAAACTGCTGTCAGGCTCCCCGCACCGCCAAAAGTCTGTCACAAGATGTCTGCAACTAGTTTGAAAAGCCATCTACTCCAGAAACAAATTTACTCCATTATCAACTGTCATTATTTGTAAGCAAAACTGAATTTTAATGGAGTGAATACTCTGAAATAATTGGATGACCAAGTTCAACAGTCCATATTATATAACCGTCCCATAAGCATTGTACACCAACAGTTTCCAAAGAATCCAAGAGAAATAGCTGACTGAAAAAAAAATAGAATTCCCCAGGTCCACGCAGAGGCATATTTCAGTCCATAAGAATGCAACCCCAGTTCAAGACGTATCTGAAATCCTCTTTCTGGCTTAAAAAAAGATCACTATCAACTGTTACATTATCCTTTATTCAGCAGAATGTTGAGAGCTGCGCTTTTCACAACAATAATATTTTTGAACACAAAATATATATCAACATTGTTTCTTCTAAAGAGCTCTTATCAAACCATATAAGTCTTAGGAAGATTACCTATTCCTAGAACTGCCTTAATTTTGTTTCTTCTTCATTTTACACATTTAAAATGCCCAACCAAAGAAAATGAATGTGTATGCTGTAGATTTTCATCGTGGATTCAGCCACCCTGCTATTTCATTTTTCTCATGGCTTTCTAATATTTCCAGATGTTGCTTTTGCTCAGCTAATAGCTCCACTATGCTTAATTGAGGTTTTGGTATTAGCAAAATGGCCTCTGATTGGCTTTATTGTCTGTTGCATTTCTGGTCTGTTGACTGTAATAAAACTGATGGTGATTTCCTGTAGATAGTAGAAAGCAATATAAATAATTGTACAGTTGTTAAGAATGGGTAGGAAGTACATTCGCTCTAAGCAGCAATATAAATTCCGCCATAAGGGGGCAAACCGACGGCAAGATCTGCTGGGATAAGCAGTTTAGGATGCAGAGGATTTCTGGCTCGGTTGGTTGATTCCCAGTTTAGCAGGTGTTAGGTCCCCAACTCCTGTTCAGCTCATATATGCCAGCTTAGCTTGCTACATAGATGCTGGCTGAGCCATGGCCAGTGTAAGTCTTCAAAAATGTGCATTGTGGGATGAGGACCAGGGTGGGGTGGGGCTTAGGCTCGCTCCTAAGCCCTTTCAGTGTTGTCACATGACCTGGCAACCTGTCAGGCAGCAGGTTGCCAGGAATGGATAAGACAAGGAAAAGTCCTTACCATCTGCTTTTTATTCAATATTCACAGAGAGAGGCTTGGAAATGCAGCCTCTTGGAAGAATGGTGTCCTGAGTAAATCTCTACCCCACCCCCCACCCCTCTGCTTCATTCATCAACAGCACCACCACCCGTACGGTTGCTGCTTAGGGCCATCTGTCCCCGAGCTCTCCTACTTTTAAGGCTTGCCGGGTCCTGGGAGATGTTGGGTCTGGAATGCTTTCTAGTGATAATGTATCAGCCAGCCTCCCCCTCCTCCTCTCCAATTATTTCCCAGCTTTCTCCCTCATCTTCCTCTGAGCTGTGATCTGCCACAAACCAGATCTGAACTGTCTTCTTCTTCTCTGGAAGGGTCAGGCTAGGGAAGTGGTCTCCACCATTCCTCCTCTGGCATAGAACATGATTTTAAAGGCTTCTGTCATACCCTCCAACATTTCTCCAATGAAAATAGGGAGTTCCTATTCTAGAAGACTAAGAAAAACGATAATTTTATTATTTATGCCCTGCCCATCTGACTGCGTTGCCGCAGCCACTCTGGGTGGCTTCCAACATATATAAAAGCATAGTAAAACATTAAACACTTAAACAAAAAACCCTTTCCTATACAGGGCTGCCTGTACAGATGTCTTCTAAAAGTTGTATAGTTACTTATCTCCTTGGCTTGGGAATCAAATAACTCCATACCCTCCAACATTTCTCCAATGAAGATAGAGTTGTTCTAAGGAAAAGTGGGACATTCTGGGATCAAATCAGAAACCAAGATGGCTTCTGTAAATCCAGGACTTGAAAATAGGGGCATTTGGTGGGGGTCTGTTGCTTTCCCTCTGTCTTTTACTCTGTTATCACCAGTTTGGGCACTGCTTTCCTTCTGGGTGAAGATAGAGGAAAAGTAGGTGTTGAGCAGTTCCGCCTTTTCTCTGTCACTTAATGGCATGTTTCCATTTCCCCCATGCAGATGTTAGGTTAAGATGTTAATCTGCATCTACTAAGTGCACATAAAAGTACAAGGAAAGGCGCAAAAGGGAACACACACTCCTTCATTTATCGTATGCGAGCCTGTACCTTTTTCACCAGATAATCCTCAAGGCAAGAAATAGAACATTTGTTTAAAAAGTTACGAGGATAAAATAAAATAAAAAATTGCCACTTCAGTCAAAATAGAAAAACAGAAGAGAACCGAGCATCACTTGGCATTTTATTTTGTCTCCGGTTACGAAGTGCTGGAAACAGCTAGAGCTAAATATTATGGCAGATGAAAATCTGTTGCCCCTTCTATCGCTGTCGTCTTTCCCCTGCAAACATCTAGGGGGACTCAAAGCACAAACTGACATTGTACTGTCAGGTTTGCCTTCCTCTAATTCCTTGGCTGTCCTCCAGGCTTCTCTGTCTGGCGCATGGCACTCTTCTCAGGCCACACCCCCACTAGTCCTGCTTTATGCTTTCATTGAGGTTTTATTTTATTTTATTTTATTTTATTTTATTTTATTTTGACTGGCTGGAATGTATTCTTGACCTCTGATAATGTTTCTGGCTCATCTGAACGGAAGATAGAGAGGAATGTGCGAGAGCACAAAGGTGAACTACGGGCTCCTCGCTTCATCCACTTTTGCTTCTGTCATCTGACCCTCGTAAAGTTGCCAAAAAAATGAATAATGCCCTCTGTCTGAAAAATATTCCCAATACTGTTATGCTGCATGCATCATTTCCAGCTGCTCTAGGGAAGACAACTACATACTTGCAGTAGGCAAACATTTGCCATAGCATCTAATGTCACCATTATTGGTTGTTTTCGTTCCCCCTCCTGTTGAGACACGGGTCATTCCCTTTAATTTTGGTGAGGAAGTAGACACCTCAGTTTACAACACTTCCAGACTGAATCTGGCCAAGCCCAAAGTATTTTTTCACCACCAAAAGGGCAATAAGTAGGTTATTAAATACATTATTTGTGGGGGGGGGGGGGAGAAGCAGGTGTGAAGTTTGTCGATTTTGCTGTAAACATGAACATGAAGAGTGCTGTTCTGAAGAAGGGAGGATAGAAACAGAAGAGATGCAGCCCATTCAATCAAATTATCTCGTTTTAGCTTGTAGCTTAATTCTCTGCCACAAGAAAACAAAGTTTTGACTTGGCAATGGCTGAATCTCAGCAGGACAACGTGGAAAAGTACTTGATAGTATAGTTCTCCGATTCCCTTCCACAGAAATTGAAAGAGTATGATTAGCACCGTTAGTTATGACATTTTCAGACTTTGTCTGGCATGATCCATCCCCTCCCTTTTAGGAAAGGAAAGCCATTCATAAATTCTTTTGCAGTGTTTTGTGTGTGTGTGATGGAATGGCCGTTTCTAATTCCGAATGACTTCTGAAAAGCGGTTTCTCCAGCTCTGGTCTTTTTCCTAATCTTGCATGTAGTCAGCTAATTACTAGTCAGAGTCAAGAGCATTCAGCAATAGGACCTTTCCCAGGCTCTGACTTGCACTCCCCCCCTGCCACCATGTAACACGGCCAGTCTATCAGCTGTTCGCTGGATATTGAACAACAGCTGCCATCCACAGCAAACATCCGGCTTCTACTGAGTGCCATAAAGGGCCAATTGACAGGCGCAAGCTTCAGAATGCAGAGGAATGCATCCACAATTACAGTGTCATTCTTAAGGGTATAATAGTTCTAGCAGAAACAGAAAAAAGAGGGTAGGTTGACCACCCATATGAACAGGACTGTTGGGACTGTAGGTCAGGGGAAGAGCACAGACTCTGCATGCAAAACTCCTTTTCTGGCAACTCCACGTAGGGCTGAGAGACTTTGACCTGAAATTTAGGAGAGTGCTTCCGGGTTCTGTCCTGGGCCCGTTGTTGTTCAACGTCTTTATAAACGACAAACGCTATTCTAGGCTACATCAACACAAGTCTAGTGTCCAGATCAAGGGAAGTAATAGTACCATTCTCTTCTGCCTTGGTCAGACCACAACTGGAATACAGTGTCCAATCCTTGGCACCACAATTAAAGAAGGATGCTGGCAAGCTGGAACGTGTGCAGAGGAGGGCAATCAAGATGATCTGGAAACCAAGCCTTATGAGGAACGGTTGAAGGAGCTGGGTATGTTTAGCCTGGAAAAGAGGAGACTGAGAGGAGATATAATAGCCAACCTCAAATATCTCAAACTTGTTTTCTCCTGCTCTGGAGGGCACGACTTGAACCAATGGCTTCATTTAGCATTTGAAAAATGAAAGAGAGAAACAGAAATTGGTGGAAAGTGGCTTGGTCAAAGCCACTCAAAGAGCGTCATGGATGAGTGTCTTCCTGGACCATATTCAAAATCTGCTCCATTGCACAACATCTATCTGTCTGTCTGTCTGTCTGTCGTGATCTTATATGCCATTTTGATCCCAAAGTCACAGGATGCCTTTTCTCAACCAATGTGGTTTAGATCTAGCACCAGAGAGTGTTACGTGAGCCTTCACTTAAATACTTCACAATGTTTAATTCCCATGTTTGTAGAGACACAAACACTGCTTAGTGACAGAATTATCTCGACAATGCACAATTATTACCAAGTGAAGTAAAAAAAGAAAAAGAAAAAGTATTTTGGATTTAATGAGGAGGAAACTGGGATGTTGCAACTCCCTTGAAATGTAGATTTCTACTTCAGCCTAACCCATTAAGTTTTTAGGGTTTTTTTTAGTTTTTGAGGCTGTGGTATTTGGCATCATTTCTTCTGTTCTTTTGATAAGTACCTAAACAGGATGTCCTTGTAAATTAAATGAAAAACAGCTCTGGAAGGTTTCCTCCCTCAGGAATAAGCATTAAGATTGGCAGATGGTTTAAGTGGAAATACACAGGAATGCACTTTAGCCACTACTTGGAAATTGTTCCTGCAGATATTACCAAGGTAGATTCACAAAGTCCCATTGGGCATCTGTCTGCAATGAGTCAGTTTCTAATGGCCTGGAGCAGAATCCTTTAATCCAAATTGTTTTCAAACCACCATAGTCTTAAGAAGTGAAATGTAAAAATAACTTGGAAGTTAATGATCATCTCAGCTAACTTCTCACGGCATTCTCTTTAATGTTGCTGGTATTAGCCTGGATAGTGATGATTTAGTTCATCATAACCCCAGAAGCCTTCCAGATTAATTCATCGTTTTGGGGGCACCTTTTTACAAACCATGATCCAGCATGGCTTGTAAAAAGGTAACAGAGTCACTCACTCTCCTGAAATACATCCATGAAGGTCAGTAGGAACCCAGTCAAAGCCTACATCTGCATCAGATATGTTCCTTTTTGCTGGATCGCAATGCCTTAATTTTAAGGGGCGGATCTGCACTCATGGTTTTTAACGTTAAGGAAGGGTTAAGGAAAGGTTTTGATAACTATATGAACATGTGACTACATTTAACGTTCATAATGTGTTATTAAAATGTGACACTAGAGGGCATGGCAGAGAAATCAGCAACTGACAGTAGGGAAACAGCGTTATGACAAAAGAAACAAAGGTGAAAAAAGGAGAGTTTATTTACAAGTATGCCATTACATTTTAGAATGATATCTCTAATATTGTTCTAATAACGTTAAACAGGTCAATGTAGATCCAGCCAAGGTTTCCTCTGCTAACTATACTGTGGAAGACTGTGACTGTGGCTGGATCTACACACAGGGGAAAAACCCACTATAAATAAGTCATAAATTAGATTGTTATAACAAAAGAAAAAAACCCTGTGTAAAATTGCGTAGCCAAATTTTGTGCTCTACAGTGCCATCTGGTGTTGCATCTGTACAATGGTGTTACAACTGCGTGTAGCTGAGTCCTGTGTTCCTCTTCACTCTGCTGCCAGGTGCTAACCGCTGCTGGGCAGTTTCAAGTCCCCTGGTTTCTTTAGCTTTAAAACAGCGCTTTTTAAGAGAAGATGCTTCAAATAGAAAACTGTTCTCTGTGAAGTAAGATACTTGGACACTCTGCCGTGAGGCTTCCCACTTTCCCCCCCAAGCGTGCCACATGGTTGGTCAATGATGGTTTACAATTCACGGGGATGCAGGAAAAGGGTGTAACATTTGGGCTGAAGGTGCAGGGCAGTGGGTGTCTAATGGCATTTGAGAGAGTGCCTCTCTGGGATCGCCTCTCCTGGTATCGCCTCTACCTTAAGGTCCACAAATGACAAAACTTTGGAGGTCCCAAGTCGTAAGGTAGTTAGGTTGGTCTCAACTAGGGCCAGGGCCTTTTCAGTACAGGCCCCGACTTGGTGGAATGCTCTGTCACAAGAGACTAGGGCCCTGTGGGACTTGACATCTTTCCACAGGGCCTGCAAGACAGAGCTGTTCCCCCTGGCCTTTGGTTTGGACTTAGTCTGACCCTTATGTTTCCCTCCCCTTATGGTTTTGATCTATGGGCTACTATTAAAATGAGGCTGCATTTTAAATTGTATTTTAACCCGTATTTTAAATTGGTTCCCCCTCCCTCCCATTATGTTTTTATTGTAATTTTACTAGTGTCAGCCGCCCTGAGCCCGGCTCTGGCCGGGGAGGCAGGTATTAATATTAATATTAATAATAATAATAATAATAATAATAATAATAATCTTTTGAGGTGGATGAAAAGCGTTGCATCTTCGTAAAGCTGTTGGTTTGCATTGATAGAAACTCATCGGAATGAAGGAGCTAGCAGGTCAGACTTTGCCACAAACTTCTGCTGTAATCTGAGTAGTGTTTGACTCTCCTTTGTAACATATGTGCAAACACTGTTCAGAACAAAAGGTACTCTTTAAGTCCTCAACAGCCCTAGAATGGAGACCAAGGCCAAGCAAAGTACTGCCACTGGGGCTGCCAGTGGGTTTAAGAGTTCTGCAGGATTTTATATAAATATAATAGCTCTCCAAATAAAAGTTGAAAATGTACTGAAAAAAGAGTGGAGAAACCGTGTGTTTTTTCAAATAAGTGGAAGTACTGTTAACCCATACTAGATCTCACTGTCACCTTTCATCTGTTTATGGGTCTTCCACATATAATAACAAATATATTTTATACTTACTGGTGTTTCAATATTAGTAGCAGTAATATTAATGGTGCTTTCCTAAAGCGGAGAGCCAAAGGATTACTTTAGATGTTACCATGATCTTCTGTGCACCTAGGGACAGCAGATGTTTTCCTATTTAAAAAAACTGATTGCAAAATTGTTTCAGCATGACTGAGGTGGGATGCTGATGAAAGAAGCACAGGTCCTAAATCCCCTGGGGTATGCAGAACCAAATGTGCGAATCTTCGAATTCTAGGTTTATATGTTTTGTGAATCAGATCCCAAAGGCAACAGTGTCCTTAAAGAGCAATTGCTGTCAACATCAGGATGTGGAGCTGACAGATGTGTCCTTTGTCAATAACAAATGCAGCTTGATCCTCCTAGTAAAGTTACTTGGAATCCATGTAGATTGCTATTATGAAAATACAGCTCATTAAGCAGATTAGACAGATTTATGGGAGACATCTTATTAATTTCTATTTGCTATGCTCGCTAAGTGGAATGTCTGTGTTCCACAGATAATTCTGGGGATAAGCCATAGGGGAGGGACCTTCCATAGTCAGCTTCCAAGACACATCTGGCTGTCCACTTTGAGTAATGGAATACTGGTCTAGATTTAATAAAATCTACTGGAAAAAAATAGATTCTTTGCTGTCAAAAGGATTTGTATGTCCAGTAACACACTGCTGCAATATGCTAAAAGATGGTGGTGCAATCTAATGAGCCTCAGCCACCGAGATTATAGTAAGTCCCTAATAGTATCTGATTTCTAAATTTGGAGACTTATGAAGCCTTTGACATTTTCAAACCCAGGGTCTACTGTGAACCTGAATCTGAAATAGAGGTTCTCTTGCTGTTTTCTTATATATTATGCTGCTATATCCATCTATCCTGAAAAAAACCAGTTAAACCTAATGGAAATTGTTTATAACTAGGGTCATGACTCATATACGACCAATCTATTCATACCCTCCAACATTTTTCCGAAGAAAATAGGGACATCCCAACTGTTCTCTGGTGAAAATAGGGACATCCTACCATACCCTCCAACATTTCTCTGTTGAAAACAGGGATGTCTACCATACCCTCCAGCATTTCTCTGATGGAAATAAGGATGTCCTAAGAAAAGCAGGACATTCCAGGATCAAATCAGAAACTGGGACAGCTTCTCTAAATCCTGGACTGTCCCTGGAAAGTAGGGACACTTGGAGGGTCTGATCTATTTTGTTCCATGTGTTTTCGTTCTCCTTTTCTCATTCTGAAAGATAGCTGTGGAGCAACCTTCCTTAGGGAAACTTGCAGTCCTGCTGTACATTGTGAGCCATCAGTTGAAGACCAATTGTCTAAACCAGGGATAGGGAACCAGTGGTCCTCCGGTGATTGTTGGACTCCCACTCTCAGCTGCCGCTACCCAACATGGCCAATGGTCAGGGCTGATGTTTGACAACATCTAAAGGGTCAGCGATTCGCCGCCCCCGACCTAAATGATAGTTTCTGCCATTCTTACTGGTTCACCTTCCCTTCTTACTTTCAGAATGAATCACACAATGGGCCAGATTAATGTCTGGCAGTTCAGAAAAAAGCGTCAGATATTTAATATTTTCCCCATCTTCCTGCTCTTAGAACACTTAACATTAAAATCAATACAAATGCAACCACTTAAAATCCATTCACTTGTCTACTTCGTCTTCTATGAATGATTATATATATATAATTTCCAGGGAAGTGTTCTAGCAATGTATTTCACTTTAAAACATGCAATTAAATTTCAGAGACATGCCCTTTTATTCCCGTGTTTCAAGGACTATTATCGCCATAACTGGGAACAAAAGTGTTACTCATTGCATTGAAATAATGCTATTTGCAACAAATGCTTACACCTTCAGCAATGAGCTATATCTTTATCCAAAAATCAATGCCTGATCTATCCATATTTGGATAAAGGGCAACCAGATCTGAAGCAGGACAGAGCAGTGACATTTCATAATTATATATATCTATAATCAATCAATCAATCAATCATCTATCTATAATTATATTGAAGAGACTTGTGTAGCAAGTACAGTTCGTTATAGAGGGATGGGCATATCTGATCCAACTGAGGTTTCTATCTTCTACACAATGATTAAATATGTTCAGGAGTCCTATACACCACAACATCTGGCAACCCTGTTTGTGTGTAAAGAGAGTTGGTTTGTGTTTTTAAATTATGCCATACTCCTAAACATATTTATTTTCAGGGAAGGGCCATAGGTCAGTGGTAGAGTATCTATCTTACATGAAAAAGGTACCAGTTTTGATCACTGGCATTTCAAATTCAGAAGCACAGGCTCCCATCACAGCTATACTATACTGACATTGGAGGAGGGGGGCTCTGAACATTAAGGGGGCCCTCGCCCCTTGAAAAAAAATAAAGATCAGTTGATCCCACAGAGCTTCAGCCACTAGGAGCCAGCGCCCTTGCATGGGATACAATGGTTGTATCCAATGATGGCTTTGCCTGGAAAGTGCTTCTGGTCATCTAAGTTGGCTGTGAGTCCTGGAAGACCTGCTTCTGCCTTGCAGCCCCTTTTCTACCTAGCCTGGGAGGGCAGGGCCCCGATTGACTCCAGCTACAAAAACTGAGGCTGCTGAAAAGGCCAGAGCTCTCTTGGCTGTCCTTCTGTGCAAACCGAGCTCATTGAGCTCTGAGCATCCACAGCCCCTGCCATGAGCCACCATTCACAGGATTTGCAGCTACAGCAGCAGATACGTTCTATGCTTATGAGCAGGGGTCAGCAAACTTTTTCAGCAGGGGGCCGGTCCACTGTCCCTCAGACCTTGTGGGGGCCAGGTTATATTTTGAAGGAAAAAAATGAATGAATTCCTATGCCCCACAGATAACCCAGAGATGCATTTAAAATAAAAGCACCCATTCTACTCATGTAAAAACACCAGGCAGGCCCCACAAATAACCCAGAGATGCATTTTAAATAAAAGGGCACATTCTGCTCATGTAAAAACACGCTGATTCCCAGACTGTCCACAAACTGGATTTAGAAGGCAATTGGGCCAGATCCGGCCCCCAGGCCTTAGTTTGCCTACCCATTCTTATGAGAATATTTTATTCTTTTGCTAGTGTAAAGGTAAAGGTACCGCTGACCACTAGGTCCAGTCACGGACAACTCTGGGGTTGCGGCACTCATCTTGCTCTATAGACTGAGGGAGCCGGCGTTTGTCTGCAGACAGCTTCTGGGTCATGTGGTCTGCATGACTAAGCCATTTCTGGCGAACCAGAGCAATGCATGGAAACACCGTATACCTTCCCGCCGGAGTGGTACCTATTTATCTACTTACACTTTGATGTGCTTTTGAACTGCTAGGTTGGCAGGAGCTGGGACCAAGCAACGGGAGCTCACCCCATCGCAGGGATTCAAACCACCGACCTTCCAATCAGCAAGCCCTAGGCTCTGTGGTTTAGACCACAGCGCCACCCGTGTCCCTTCTTTTGCTAGTTAGGCTGTTTCAAAGATGCCTTTTATATTTGACTTCACTTAGTAATGCATTCCTTTGAAAGATTGAAGATAATTCTTTTGTTAACTTTGCTCTACTAAACATGCATTCTGCAGTTGACCTCTGTAGTGTTTCTTTTAAAAAAATGTTTAGGATAATATTTTAGTTTCCTGTTAATGAATGTTTGAATGAATGTTAATTGTATTTAAATGTATACTTTATATTCAACTTTCTTCAGTAAGGTTTTATTCTGGATTGTTTTATTTGCTGTTTTAATGTAGGTTGTAAACTGGTTTGAGATCTCCCCCCCTTAAAAATATAAAGCAGTATAGAAATGACATGAATAATAATAATACCCCCAACACCCCCACCCCCTTCTAAGATTAGAAAGCCTTCTAACATTATAATTATGCAATAATTATAAATAGGAATGCATTGCAACAAACAATGCAGATCTCCTTTCAGCTAGAGCTACTAATTTCTGTGCACCTACTGTATACAGTCATACCTCGGATTACGAACACTGTGGGTTGCGCGTTTTCGGGTTGCGGACCACGCCGACCCTGGAAGTACTGGAACGGGTTACTTCCAGGTTTCGGTGCTCATGCCTGCACAGAAGGACAAAATGACGTCACGTGCATTAGCAGAAGCACCGAATCGCGTCATGTGTGTGCGCAGATGCGGCGCTTCAGGCTGCGAATGCTGAGGGTTGCGAACGTGCCTCTCACACAGATCACGTTCGCAACCCGAGGTATGACTGTATAGACAAATGATTTGGAGTGCTCAGATATCTTCTTTTGGCATGACGTAAGCTGTGCTTAAAGGGACGCGGGTGGCGCTGTGGGTTAAACCACAGAGCCTAGGACTTGCCGTTCAGAAGGTCGGCGGTTCGAATCCCCGTGACGGGGTGAGCTCCCGTTGCTCGGTCCCTGATCCTGCCAACCTAGCAGTTCAAAAGCGCCTCAAAGTGCAAGTAGATAAATAGGTACTGCTCCGGCGGGAAGGTAAACAGTGTTTCCGTGTGCTGCTCTGGCTCACCAGAAGCGGCTTAGTCATGCTGGCCACATGACCCGGAAGCTGTACGCCGGCTCCCTCGGCCAATAATGCGAGATGAGCGTCGCAACCCCAGAGTCGGCCACAACTGGACATAATGGTCAGGGGTCCATTTACCTTTACCTTTACCTTTAAGCTGTGCTTGCTTGAGGTCCCATTAGTTTAGCCTGGCAATGCTCTTTAGGTGCCTTAGTGATGGGTTGTCCTCAAAGCTCACTTTTCAGACTCTGTGGTTCAGCGGGTGAGATAGGGACCCCTTTTGACGCCAAACTCCCTCATCCACCTGGGTTTCTGTGGTCCTGGGTGTGTGTGTGACAAAGCAAGGCCTCCCTTCTCACCTTCAGGGTGTGGCCCTGCAGTTGGGGCAGGTTAGGGAGCTATGCCCTAATTCCTTAGGGAAAGGTGGTTTACCCAATGGCTATAGTTACCCAGTTAAGTTAGTCCTTGACCCATAGCCATCCCCCTCTGCTGATTTTAATTTAATAAAAGTGGGCCAGTTCAACCCCAGCTTTTGTGTCTGCCTCTTTATTTGCTTATCGGGATGCAAATAGTGTTTTACAAGCATTGAATTGATCTGTTTTTAAGCTTTTTTAAGTACTGGGCCGACACATATTTCTACACCTTTGAACTCTATGCATTTAAGGCCATTTATATTTTACATATGATTTGATGCAAAATAAAAAATTCACTCAGAATAACATCTGTAACATCCTTTGAAAATATTTAAATAATAAAAAAGAGGTAGATTACATAAGAAATAACAACTGAAAGTTGAGGGTTAGCTCGCTCTGATACTTAAAACCAAGTAACACTTTTCAAAAACCATTATGTAGCAATCACATTATATATGTAGAGCCCTAGACTAATCGTCTAACATTTAGATCCATTGCAAACTGTTTCTCAGATGCGGGAGGTAATGGATATGCTAGTTGAAAGTTGTTGTAACTCAAGCAACGGAAAGAATTACCTTATGGCAAAAATTTGCAAGCCAGCGAAATTAATCTTACCTTAATGTATGGTAATCAATACCCTGTTTACCAATAGTGGGGAACAGTATTGATGACCTGCGTGGAGTCTTGGACTCTGCTGTGGGGAGACAAGCAGATACATAAGATTGACTTTAGTAGTCAATGATGGCCTGTGAAGTAGTCACTCACAATTATACAGCATGTGCTGGGAATCCCAACGCACCCCCTTGTACAGGAACCGTCAGGGCGGAAAGCAGAGGTCTGCAAGGGCAGTGAAACAGAACTACTCATTCATTTGGTGATGGATGCACAGATGTTTTCCTCCCTCAGGGAGGATGGAGGAGGAGGAAAGAATAAAAGAGATAATAGCATATCATGTCAGCAGCTTTCCCCAGGAACTGCAAAAGTGATTCGCTATTATCAAGGGAGTTTGGGAGATAATGCATTTGGAAGAGCTGCTCCACACACAGGAAGTGGAAGCCTGGGAATGCAAGGAGAAAGAAAAGAAGAAGAACGAAAAGAAACGTAAAGTCAGCAACATAAACGAGAAGTGGAAAGAGGCAGTAAATATAGAAGCGCTAATATTTAGTATTCACCCTTCGTCTTCTTTGGGACTAGATGAATTTGGGCTTTTTCCTGTGTGAATTGTTCTGTATGAAATAAGAAAGGTGATGTTTAAATGTCTTCACACACAGAGGATATTGGAGAATTCTGATGGAAACTGCCAATGTTTGCATATTCATCCTATGTCCGGAATGGAAATTAATCCAGAGAATACAATTGGTATTTGCTGTTGTTGTTCTTTTCAGTCCAGAAACAACATGTAATTGATGGTGCCCCTCCCCCAGCAATTATATGTCCTTTGCATTGAAATGAACGGTGTGGAATAACGTAACTACAATGTCATTAATTACATATCTAATTATCTAATTTCCACTTTAGCAGACAGGGAAACAAATATTATTTTTCTTGGAAGCCGACCTGCAGTAGAAGGGAAACAGTGCTGCATGTGACAAATGTTGGACAGAACAGAAGGCAATGCCTTCCTCCTCCTCCTCCTCCTCCTCCTCCTCCTCCTCCTCCTCCTCCTTTCAGTGGAACCAGTTTGGAGTTAGAGATGGCGTCAGGGCCAGAAGAGTCATGATGCAACATGACAGGTTAAAATCTGGCTTTTCAGATCATGACACTACGAAACATATATATAACTAAGGCTAAGTTATTAGGAGAGGGGCACATTTTGAGGAAAATGTTAGCAGTGGCAGAAGTCATTGTTATTGAAATTTGTTTCCCATATTTCTACATAAACAGTTCCTTAGGAGGAGAACAACATAAAGAAGAAAACAGAATAAACAGTAATTAAGTTTATAATAACATAATAACTGAAGCATATTAAACTCCTTAGGGTAAACAGTGACCAATTTACAACATCTACCCACTAATGACTCCCTTTCTTGAGTCTCTTGAGTCTCTTTCTTATTTTTTTAATGATTGCAGTTATATTTAGCAAACTGCTAGGCATTGGTGAGAATGGGCATTGCCCATTCTAGAAGTCCTCTCGTGGACGATAATGAAGCCCTGTAGCTCATATATTCAATTAAGCCATATCTTAACAGCCTTACAATGAAATTGGACATTGATGCTAAATCTTAATGGTTCTGAGGAAGGAAGCAGAAGATGTGAGTTTCTGAGAATGGGACCTCAAGGAAATCATAGGTAGGTGTGGAAATAGTTGGGCAATATAGGGGAGCCCATGGGGTTTTTTTGATAGTGCAATCTTATATCTCTCTAACCCAAAATCAGTCCCACTGAGTTCAAAGGGGCTTACCCCTAAGTAAAATCGGTGTAGGTCTATAGGATGACCCTCGGAGCCACTGGTGCCAGTCACATTTTTCTAGGCTGGATTGCACTGCTTTCAGTATTGGTGGGGTCCCCATTGTTGGTGAGGCCTGGAGCAATTTCCCCTATTGTTCCCCATTCCTAAGCCTGAGCAAGAGGTCATGCAAACACAGTCAAAGCTGGTGGTTGTCCAGGCCAGGAGCAAGTCAACAGAGAGGTCATGTAAACACAAAGCTGGTTGTTGTCCAGGCCAGGAACAAGTATGAAATGCAAGTCTTCACTTTAAAAGTTCAGTCAGCTAACATAGGGTTGCCATATTTCCAAAAGTGGAAGTCCAGACAAAGTTGTTGGGAAAATCCACCTGGATATCATTCTGCTGCCCAATTCCTGGATGTGTCTGGGAAAATGCAGATCAGGGCCACATTTAGGTTTGATGAGGCCCTAAGCTACTGAAGGTTTTGTTGTTGTTGTTTAGTCGTTTAGTCGTGTCCGACTCTTCGTGACCCCATGGACCAGAGCACGCCAGGCACTCCTGTCTTCCACTGCCTCCCGCAGTTTGGTCAAACTCATGCTGGTAGCTTCGAGAACAGTATCCAACCATCTCATCCTCTGTCGTCCCCTTCTCCTTGTGCCCTCCATTTTTCCCAACATCAGGGTCTTTTCCAGGGAGTCTTCTCTTCTCATGAGGTGGCCAAAGTATTGGAGCCTCAGCTTCAGGATCTGTCCTTCCAGTGAGCACTCAGGGCTGATTTCCTTAAGAATGGATACGTTTGATCTTCTTGCAGTCCATGGGACTCTCAAGAGTCTCCCCCAACACCATAATTCAAAAGCATCACATCTTCGGCGATCAGCCTTCTTTATGGTCCAGCTCTCACTTCCATCCATCACTACTGGGAAAACCATAGCTTTTACTATGCGGACCTTTGTTGGCAAGGTGATGTCTCTACTTTTTAAGATGCTGTCTAGGTTTGTCACTGAAGGTAATGGGGCCCTTTATATTTCCAGCTGTCCTTTGTCAACAACAAATTCTCACTGTTTTTTTGTGTTGAATATATGCTATATGGTACTTTATGGAACTAATAGGTATCTAAAGCCATTTTTGTATAATAAAATATGTATTTTATCAAAGTAATTTGTTTTTTATCTTATATTTTGGACATGTACATCCAGGTTTTTTTCTTTTAATTTTTTTGAGGCCCCCAAGAGAGTGGGGCCCTAAGCTATAGCTTGTTTAGCTTACACGTAAATCTGGCACTGATCCGGACTTATGGCAGCCCTAGCTAATATGACAAAACAGCATCATTTCTAAGTCCCAGAAAACCCCATTGTTCGTCTGCTTTTGAATGTGTGTTTATATCAGCAGCAGTCTCCTCTCTTTCTCTCAATGTTATCCTATCAGTGAAGAGATGTGAAAAAAGAGAAAAAGGAATATTTGAAAGACATTGCCTCCAAGTGACCACTGTGACTGTGAGTCAGGTATGAAGTATATTGCTTAACAAATGCTTTTCCTGTTTAGAATAAACTTCATCATCTTTGTCTGAACATGCCTCTGTGAATTAAAAACCTGAAAGTGATTGACCTGCGTCCAAGATACATTGCTTCATCTCTCTCCAGCTGAGACTACCTTAATTATAGGTAGGCAGTTTCCCTGCAACCAATGAAGTAAAGAAATAAGTAATAAGAAGAGCTAACAAAGACATGCAAAATGGGATTTCTTATGGACCACATAGAGAGAAAAGTCAAATTTGGGGAGATTGTAAACCAAGGCCATGGAGCATTCAAGAGAATTTCCACTGGCAAGCTTTTACCCTGCAGAACTACTTCTTTATGTAGAAGCTGGTACTTGTAACACCTGGGCTGTGAATAGACTTTTCAACCAGTAATTAGACACTTTGGGGACAGCAGAATCTCAGAGGTAGGGTTAGGAAAGGGTTCTCTTAAAATAAATTAACTCCACCATCCTCTGCCTGCCAGAACATCACTTAACGATAGCTTACTTATTACAATGTCAGAAAAGAAGTTGGATTCTTACTGGATTTCATTCTGGATTATACAAGGGGATTTCCTGCTGGATTCTGTGCAATATTCTCCAAAGGCACCCACACAGCCACCCAATATCACATTACAAGTTTTCAAAATAAATCTGTTTTTGCAGGCTAATGAGTAATGAGCCATTTAAGAGAAATCACTGAGCCTCACCACCCCCATTCCCGTGTCCAAAGAACTTAGCATTCAGTGACAACTCTAAAGGGATTTATTTAAGCCTCAAATAAGTATTTGTGGGGACTTAATTAGAGGAAGTGCTTGAGCTGCTGGATTCAAATGCCAAAAGGGATTCGTTGGGGACTAAAACGAATCCTTTCCTGTTCTCAAATTAGCCTTTTCAAAATAGTTTGGAAGGAGGGGGCACTTAAAAAAAGAGAGAGAATTCTTGTTTTATGTTGAGCCCTCTGTTGGAAAGCAGTGCAGCCATCACCCAATTTAGAGAGATGCATTTCAAGAATATTACTGTTATCCTTACTAGAGGCTAGGCCCATAGCTGTCAACATCTCCCATTTTTTAATGGGAAATTCCCTTATTCCGAATAGGATTCCTTGCAAGAAAAGGGAAAGGTTAACAGCTATGGCTAGGCCTTGATAGTCCCATGGACTGCAAGAAGATCAAACGCATCCATTCTTAAGGAAATTAGCCCTGAGTGCTCACTGGAAGGAAATATCATGAAGCTGAGGCTCCAATACTTTGGCCACCTCATGAGAAGAGAAGACTCCCTGGAAAAGACCCTGATGTTGGGGAAGATGGAGGGCACAAGGAGAAGGGGACGACAGAGGACGAGATGGTTGGACAGTGTTCTCGAAGCTACCAGCATGAGTTTGACCAAACTGTGGGAGGCAGTGGAAGACAGGAGTGCCTGGCATGCTCTGGTCCATGGGGTCACGAAGAGTCGGACACGACTAAACGACTAAACAACAACATGGCTAGGCCCCTGTTCTCTCTGCTTGCTAACCCCCCTTGCCTTTCTCCCCTAGAGCTTCTCTTTTCCACCTCATGCAATGACTAAGGTTGAGTCTCAGCATTGTTTCTGAAGCTCCTTTGCTCTTCTATTCTGCTTCTTCTCTTCTTCAATTCACCTTCACCCCCATTCCATCTTTCAGTGGTTCCATTCCCAGCCTTCCCAAGTTGAGTGGGAAATCTGAAGGGATAATTCTAAGACTGTTCAGTTGACGCCTCCACACAATTAATACTAACTTCTGAATAAGAATTAAGAGAATTGGGAAAGCAGGCTGGAGGCATAAATCAGTGACATGGATAGGGCACCTGGGATAGCTTTAACAGAGGATTATCCAAATTCATGGAGGATAAGGTTCTTGGTGGTAGGGTGGACGTGGGTGGCTCTGTGGTCTAAACCCCTGAGCCTCTTGGGGTTGCCGATCAGAAGGTTGGTGGTTTGAATCTGCATGACGGAGTGAGGTCCCTTTGCTCTGTCCCAGCTCCTGCCAACCTAGCAGTTCAAAAGCACGCCAGTGCAGATAAATAAACAGGTACCGCTGTGGTGGGAAGGTAAATGGCGTTTCCGTGTGCTCTGTTTTCCATCACAGTGTTCTGTTGTGCCAGAAGTGGTTTAGTCATGCTGGCCACATGACATGCAAAGCTGTCTGTGGACAAATGCTGGTTCTCTCAGCCTGAAAGCGAGATGACTGCCGCAACCCCATAGTCACTTTTGACTGGACTTAACCGTCCAGGGGTCCTTTACCTTACCTTTATGGTAAAGATTTAATATTCACTCCAGTTCATAATGGGTGGGAATCTGTGGCCCTACACATGATATTGGACAACAACTCCCTTCATTCCAGATCATTGGGCATGCAGGCTAATTGGAGTTGGAGTCCAAGAGTATTTAGAGGACCACAGATTCTTCACCCCTGGTTTATAATAAGAAATGGCTAGGACTGCCCATTCTCTGCCAATTTATGCAGGCCAGCAAACAGGAGCAGAGTTGTCCTGGATGGTTAGAACAGAATCATCTCCTTTGAGCAGCAGAATGGCCTTTGAAGTTTAGGAGAGCTGCTCACAGGGACCTGATGGGGATTTTGGTTTTTGTCCATCAGCTTCCTGCTTGGACATTTCTGGTACCTATGGACCCTACAAATCATGTCTGTGCCATCATAGTCAGAGTATTGATGCTTTCTTCTGACTGGACAGACACTTAGCATTCATTGCAGTAGCATCCTGCGTTTAATCTTTGATTTATATTCTAATCTACTTTCAATTACCCGGCTTTTGAAACACAGCTAATAGAGAAGTACTAAGGATGAGGCCTTTAGAGTAAAATCGATACAAATTATGTTGCCTGATCTCGTTAGTCTTAGTAGTACTCACTTAAGAACCACTGTCAGCCTTTGCCGTCTGCTGATAACTACGCAAGGATATCTTAAAGTTAATCTGCCTGCAAAGTAGAATTGTTCCATATTAGACATCATCAAGATTGCATGGTGATTATCTTCCATTACACAGCAGCTCAAGGGAATCATCTGCGTTACGGAACGAGTCAACAGCTGATAGGTTTTACTAAATAGAATAATGTATAAGCAAGGGTCATAATGCAATAAATATGTTTGGGGAAGTTGACAAAGGAAGTCGCTTCCTTTTTGTTGTAAATGTAAAGGTAAAGGTACCCCTGCCCGTACGGGCCAGTCGTGTCCGACTCTAGGGTTGTGCACCCATCTCACTTAAGAGGCCGGGGGCCAGCGCTGTCCGAAGACACTTCCGGGTCACGTGGCCAGCGTGACGAAGCTGCTCTGGCGAGCCAGCACCAGCGCAGCACACGGAAACGCCGTTTACCTTCCCGCTATAAAGCGGTACCTATTTATTTACTTGCACTTAGGGGTGCTTTCGAACTGCTAGGTGGGCAGGAGCTGGGACCGAACGATGGGAGCTCACCCTGCCGCGGGGATTCGAACCGCCGACCATGCGATCGGCAAGCCCTAGGCGCTGAGGGTTTACCCACAGCGCCACCCGCGACCCATATAAATGTAAATGTACCAGCCATTTATTTTATTAATTTGAGGCCAGCAGAGCACTTTTGTGTCATTTGGACTGTGGTGGGAGATTGCGCTCCATGAAAAAGTTAGTCCTAGTGGTGGCATAAGAATGGGGAAATTTGATAATTTCGATTTCTCATTCCCCCCCCCCCACTCTGAAGTTCACTTCTTCACATTTACACATCTGTTTGTGCCTTTTGCTAAAAGAAGACCTCATGAGAATTCACCAGCGTTTTTGTACCTATTTTCCCAATATACAGATTTTTGTATGCAGTTTCATCTAATATTCTGGTTACTTCTTCGTTCTTGTTACTGTATACGTGCAAATCTATGCACACACTTTACCCCACAACATGCATTTTTGTATACATCACTCGACTGAGAACTGCATGGCAAAATCTGGAGAAGTGTAATTTTTGAAAGCTGGCTGTGCTTTGCAAATTGCATAGTTTCGTCTTTAAATGGGAAGGGATTTGAATTTCTCCTTCATCAGTAGCACTGTGACCTCAGTGCTACAAATCCGCAATCTACAAAGTTTCAGGAAAAATAGTGTATCACTGACGCAGGTAATGTTAGTGTTCTCATCTCTAAACAGGACAAGTTAAAAGCGGCCTGTTTTTGAGAATGCAATGAGATAACCATTATTAATTGGTTACTCTCCCAATTGGCTTTAGAAAATCCAAGTGATATTGATTTCATCTGGAGCTAGCTTGTAGAATTGCTTTTCTGCTTTTGGAGGAAGAACCAGAGAGGCACAAACAAGGGTAACACCTGGAAAGAATACTACAGCAGCTGCAAACTCCGCAAACAGCTTATTATATACTTTATGATCAACTTTAGAATTTGCAAATAGCACTGTGTACTGTTCTCAAAAAAGGCACCGATCTAGACCAATCATTTAACTTTGAAAAGACTGTGGTCTCATAGATTTAGCAATAGCAGGGCAGGTCACTTTTTGCAATGACCTTCCAAACTCATGACACACAAACATACCACAAAGAGGGCTGCCAAGTCTTGAAATAATATTAATAAAAAAAAATCTGGAACCTGGATCCCAGAGTTGCTATCCTGAAGCCCTCCAGATGTTATTGCACTCCAACTTCCAGTTGCCTGGGCCACCACGGCCAATGGTCAGCTGTGATTCAGCAACATCTAGAGCAGGGGTCAGCAAACTTTTTCAGCAGGGGGCCGGTCCACTGTCACTCAGAACTTGGGGGGGGGCAGACTATTTTTTTTTGGGGGGGGGACGAATTCCTATGCCCCACAAATAACCCAGAGATGCATTTTAAATAAAAGCACACATTCTACTCATGTAAAAACACGCTGATTCCTGGACCGTCCGTGGGCCGGATTTAGAAGGCGATGGGTCCTGAACAGGCCCCCGGGCCTTAGGTTGCTTATCCATGATCTAGAGGCTTGTGGGTCATCTTTTTGTGCATTGCTTGCAATCTTGGTTTATTAGGAAATAAATATCAAATATCACTAAGGAAAGTGTTTGCTTCAACCTTAGAATAGGGGTCATTAGAATATCTGGCCCATAAGCCAATCGCCTCCACCTGTCCATCAGCTGATGTCACTGGTGATGTCAGGTGATGGGTAGGAGGTCTGCATTGGCTTCACAATCCTGTTCTCAGGATCTCATACTTTTCCTTTTTCTTTTTCCAATCTTAAAGGTGTGGCTTTTTAACAACCCTCCACTCGCTTCCCTAGAAAACAGGAACCAAAGGTATCTTGACAAGTGGGTGGTGTTTCCCACATGAATGAATGAATGAATGAATTTACTTTATTACGGTCACAGGCCAGCATAACAGTATGAGTCTAAGTGAATAATTATTAAATAAATGGGAGCAAGAACCAAACATAGCTTAAAGCAGGGGTAGGCAACCCAAGGCCTGTGGGCTGGATGCCGCCCAATTGCCTTCTCAATCCAAATCTTGAAAAGGATTGGGCCCATGGAGCCAAAAAGTTTTCCCATGCCCACTTAGAAGACACATTTATATTATTTTTTGCTGTCTGTGAGGAAATTGCCTGTTTTAGTTGTTCCTTTATGTTCTGTTGCTCTGTTTAATACTGGTGAGGGATGCAATATTTTTTGCTAGTTTAAAGGACCTGTGAATTACTCCTTAAAAAGGGAAACTATTCTTGAAATCATCTGCTGTTTCTGCTGCATTGGGCATATTAAAAGTACAGTGGTACCTCGGATTACATATGCTTCAAGTTACAGACTCCGCTAACCCAGAAATATTACCTCGGGTTAAGAACTTTGCTTCAGGATGGGAACAGAAATCATGCATCTGGAGTGGCTTTTCGCAGAGTACAGATAACTGAACTTCCTTCTGGTTGTAATTGTATAAGCCAGGGATGGTCAAGGTGATGCTCTCCAGATATTTGGATTATAACTCCCATCATCCTTGACCATTGGCCATGCTGGCTGGGGCTGATGGGAGCTGGGAGTCCAACAACATCTAGAAGGCACCTTCTACTCCCTCCATGACATTTATAGTTCTTTAAAATTTTATGTCCCCTCCCCAGTCTTAAAAAACACATACACCCACACCATCCCTTTACTTTTTCCATCCTGTAAGAAAACTGCAGACCCTCCAAGTGTCCCTATTTTCCAGGGATGTCCCTGATTTAGAGAAGGCATCCCCGTTTCTGAATTGATCCCAGAATGTCCCACTTGTCCTTTGTTGTTGTTTAGTCGTTTAGTCGTGTTCAACTCTTCGTGACCCCATGGACCAGAGCACGCCAGGCACTTCTGTCTTCCACTGCCTCCCGCAGTTTGGTCAGACTCATGCTGGTAGCTTCGAGAACACTGTCCAACCATCTCGTCCCCTGTCGTCCCCTTCTCCTTGTGCCCTCCATCTTTCCCAATATCAGGGTTTTCCAGGAGTCTTGTCTTCTCATGAGGTGGCCAAAGTATTGGAGCCTCAGCTTCAGGATCTGTCCTTCCAGTGAGCGCTCTGGGATGATTTCCTTAAGAATGGATAGGTTTGATCTTCTTGCAGTCCATGGGACTCTCAAGAGTCTCCTCCAGCACCATAATTCAAAACGCTTGTCCTTAGGACATCTCTATTTTCATTGGAGAAATGTTGAAGGGTATGAAACTGTCCTTTTCTTTATCTGCACTATCTTTCTGCTTCCTTGTATAAACCACAACAAGAAAGTTAGCACCTGCAAAGGACTGAGCGAGAGGAGCTGGAACAGTGTCGTACAGGTGGCTGACCTTTCTCTGGCCTTCCACAATGGAAGAAGGAGTTCTGTGTTTAACAGGCTGCCCCATTCCCTCCCCAGGCCTTCTTTTGGCTAGAGGCGCATTATACATAATGTGGCTTTGAAAAATAAACACATGACTGTTTTGTAGACTTAACCTAAGCATTTAGCCCACTTTTCTGTCATTCATAACTAAAGGACCACCAGCAAGCTTAGCGCAACCTCTGGCCTTCATTAAGCACATTGTAGGTTTCCCTTCTTCCCCCCTTCTTTTTTCCTTAAAAAAAAAAGTCTTTCCCTTTCTGTCTTATTCTGTGTCACTTCATGGGTTAAGTACTTGAGAAAATGGACAATTTCGAAGCAATAGATTACCCATTCATGGCTGGCTGTTGTTTTTCCCCCTTCTCCCTTCCTCCCCACCCTCTTGTGTTTCTTTCTTTGCTGTTTCAATGAAAGATGGAGAAGAACAAAGAGATTTGGAAGAAAGTCAAGCTAATCAGATTGAAATCTCCTTTAGTTCAGAAATGCAGGAGTTAAGTCCCCTAATTCAGACTCTGAACTGTTCAGTAAATTGAGGGGAAGCCACAGAGAACATTCTTTATGGGGTTTTGTAGTTTCTGGGAAAGGAAACGCAATGCGCTTTCAAAATGGTCACATTAGCCCCACTCCCTGAGGCACCTCATCTGCAGGAACGTTTTTCTGTAGCTGAACTGTAAACATTGTCATCTGGAAAAGGGAAATGTATGAATATATGGGCTTTGGAAGGAACAAAATGATTCATTTGGAGCTGTCCAAAACACCTTGGATTCACTGAGAGTATTTCATACGGAGGCTATCATTCCTCTCCTTAATGACTGCAAGGATGTGTGTTGAATTCTGCATAAGTACAAGTCATGGATGGGATGTGTTATCACTGCCACCACCTTTTAAAATAAGAAATATCACTGAGGAGAGCATCTATTTGTAGCACCTGCACTACGTATGAAATGGTCCATAGAACCCTGTTTGTTCGAGCTCTGCTATAGCTCTTGGAATCCTAAACCACCAGTAAAACAGACAAATAATTAAAGTGGGAATCATGCGTGGGTCATGAGTGAAAAGAGAATGAAACAAGCATGTTTGAAGGAGAATCTAGCAAGCGTGGCTCAAAATCTCCAGCCCACCCCAATTTCACTGTCCCAGGATGAACTTGGAGGAGTATTTTGATAATTGTTGGGTGGTGGCGGCAGTTTAGTGATGCTAATTGTACTCGCTTCTTCCCCTTCCCCAAATAACTTTCTAACAGGTAAGGTAAATGGTAAAGGTAAAGGACCCCTGGGAGGTTAAGTCCAGTCAAAGGCAACTATGGGGTTTGGCGCTCACCTTGCTTTTCAGGCTGAGGGAGCTGGTGTTTATCCAAGGACAGCTTTCTGGGTCATATGGCCAGCATGACTAAACCGCTTCTGGTGCAACAGAACACTGTGACGGAAACCAGAGTGCATGAAAACACCGTTTACCTTCCCGCCACAGAGATACTTATTTATCTACTTGCACTGGTGTGCTTCTGAATTGCTAGGTTGGCAGAAGCTAGGACAGAGCAAGGGGAGTTCACCCCATCATGTCGATTCAAAATGCTGACCTTCTGATCAGCAAGCCCAAGAGGCTCAGTGGTTTAGACCACACCACCACCCACTTCCTAACTTCCTAACAGCACTGCAACAGCACCCATTTCCTTCCAGACTCCCCCTTTGGAATGATACCATACAATGATAAAGCATCATTCAAAGGTGCATTCTGGGTCAGGGAAATGGCAGGTGCCAGCCTGAGGCTACCAGGTGGAACATCCATATTTTATTTTATTTTATTTTATTTTATTTTATTTTATTTTATGCACATCCTACCTTTATTCCCAGAAGCTCAAGGTGATATGCATGAATTATGGTATGTCAGGTTGTGGTGATCTCAAGAAAAGGTGACAGATAATATACATACTCCATGGTATTTCACTATATATCCCCCTAGGATATACTCAATGAGACACTTAGGAAGTTTATTTTGGATAACTCTCCACCCTTTCTCCAGTCTGACCCCACTTAAAAGAATGCAGCTGCCAATATCATAAGGCGATTTCAATTTTCCAGACATTAGTTTACATCATAAAGCATATCTGTTAGCATGTGTAAATGATTGGCAAGTTTCTCCTTCTATGAATACCCCGACTTGGGTAATCTTAAAGGTAAAGGGACCCCTGACTGTTAGGTCCAATCGCGAATGACTCTGGGGTTGTGGCGCTCATCTCGCTTTATTGGCCGAGGGAGCTGGCGTACAGCTTCTGGGTCATGTGGCCAGCATGACTAAGCCGCTTCTAGCAAACCAGAGCAGTGCACAGAAATGCTGTTTACCTTCCAACCAAAGCGGTAGCTATTTATCTACTGCACTTTGACATGCTTTTGAATTGCTAGGTTGCCAGGAGCAGAGACCAAGCAATGGGAGCTCACCCTGTCGCGGGGATTCAAACTGCCGACCTTCTGATCGGCAAGCCCTAGGCTCTGTGGTTTAGACCACAGCGCCACCCACGTCCTTTGGGTAATCTTAGAAATGGCTTATTTTAACACCTGCATTTGGGTTGCTAGTAGACCCCCCCAATGTATAATTAAAAGAGAGAGCCTGGGCCACCTTCAGTTTTAGCAATAAGAGAAACATGGTGTTACAATTTGACCTATATGCTCAAAATAAATTATGAGATCATCCAGATTTGAGGATAGAGAGGCTGCCTTTTTTGTGGAATAAATGAGCTGAATATGGGATATGTACAATAGATTAGCTGCTAGACTTACATGAATGTAGTTTGTCATTCCCTATTTTGTCATTCCTGTAACAGGATACTTCTCCCTTGTTGTTGATGTACTGCTAAATTCACAAAGCAAGCTCTTGAATGAAAAGCACACCAGGTTGTTTTCTTGGTGAAGTAGCAAATAAATTTTACACTGCAAATAAATTAATTTGGAGCTCATCGTAGAATCCATTACAGTGCTGTTATGCTTGATTCCTTCTTGTGGGTTTCCTGTAGCTTGGCCACTGTGAGAACAGTACACTAGACTAGATGAGTCTTTGGCGTGATCTAGTGTGTGTGTGTACACACACACACAAACACGTTTCTGGATTAGATCCTAAAAATACTTTTTCTGGTAGACTTCTGAAGATAATGAGATATGGTGATACCAGTGCACTTAATGCTACAACGCTTGTTTTCAAAGAAAATATTGGCTAACGAATGTCTGCACATAAGATCTGGAAATTTGGATGAAAGATGAATGGCTCCAATGTAGTAAATCGGAGGTCTGAAACTCAGACTGAAAGCACCTGTCGATTAATCAAAACTATTTGTCAAATTAATTAACCACTAAATGTGAAAGATATAACTCACACTATTTTTTGAAAGGCTATTCAGTAATGATGAGTATAGTTTTAAAGCCAATTTGTCAACACAATCCAGCCTGCCCAACACTCCTTCGATCTAAAGACACAGCTCAAAATTTTCATTTATTATTGTATTACAAAATTACATGATTGGACCCTGTTGTGGATAAAGTTCATAGTGGGCAAAGAAAGAGGGTTTCACCCTCCAGAGCTATTTTCCTGTTGAATGTGGCCATAAAATCTGTTGTTTGTCCTTGTTGGGAAAATCATGGACAGCATGGGTCAAGTAGCAGTTGCAGCTGGGGAGTTTTTCAGCATGAAAAGGTATAGTGGGGAAAGGGTTAAACCTCCTCCCTACCATACTGTAGTCGCAGTCTGTGCCAGACACTCCCCAATTGCCTTTTTTTAAAGGCATCAACTGCTCCAATACCACATCTTGTTGAACTCTTAGACATAGTGATCTCAGTGGAAATACTGAAGTATGTACATTGTCCATTGTACCTAAAAGTGTACAGTTTTCCAACTTCTCTTCAACTGATGGCTCCAGGGGAGTGTGAACAGGCTTCTACTTACTCAGCAGTAGTCTTCAGTTTCCATGGATTTGTCAGCTATTTGACTACAAGTCCATGCACCACAACATATGCAATTCCAGAAGGTCTCCACAACCTTCAGGAGTGGGAAGGAAGAGGTGGAAATGAGATTTTCTATTAGGATAATCCTGCTCACGTTTCTCTGGATATATGTCAATGTGTTTGAGATGAACTTACAAAAATAAATTACATGAATTATAGTTGACAGAACACATTGTCATCCTTACACAGTTGAATTGAAACAAAATGCTGGAGAAACTTTTAATGAAAAGAAAAACCCCCACACACAACAAACAAAGAAACACTACCAGTCCAAAGCTTGGAAAGTAAAAGGAACCATTTCAAGCTCAGTATGACAAACCTAGACAGCATCTTAAAAAGTAGAGACATCACCTTGCCAACAAAGGTCCGTATAGTAAAAGTTATGGTTTTCCCAGTAGTGATGTATGGAAGTGAAAGCTGGACCATAAAGAAGGCTGAACACCGAAGAATTGATGCTTTTGAATTATGGTGCTGGAGGAGACTCTTGAGAGTCCCATGGACTTAAAGAAGATCAAACCTATCAATTCTTAAGGAAATCAGCCCTGAGTGCTCACTGGAAGTACAGATCCTGAAGCTGAGGCTCCAGTACTTTGGCCACCTAGTGAGAAGAGAAGACTCCCTGGAAAAGACCCTGATGTTGGGAAAGATGGAGGGCACAAGGAGAAGGGGACGACAGAGGATGAGATGGTTGGACAGTGTTCTCAAAGCTACCAGCATGAGTTTGACCAAACTGCGGGAGGCAGTGGAAGACAGAAGTGCCTGGCGTGCTTTGGTCCATGGGGTCATGAAGAGTCGGACACGACTAAACGACTAAACACAACACACGCATCTCCAAAAAGGAATTAATTTCAGTTCATATCTGTCCCTTTATAAAATGAACTAGCTCAGTTCACATCAAGTTCAGAGTTCAAGTTAATCTAAATTATCCTTGGCCTTTTTTTTTGGCATTCAGATTGTTACAGGCTGTTGTCCTGAAATATAAAATATACGTAAGAAAAGTAAACACACCCACAGTGGAGTGTAAATTGTTTAATTTATTTCCCGCAACAATTATGATCTTTAAGCTTAAAGGCCCAATGCAACTAGATAGTTTTTGTGTTTTTTTAATGTTCAAAGTTTTACTCCAAAGCAAAATTTATTCACGTTAGGTTCACACGACAATTATGGAAATTACTTCCAAGGTGCAGTTCATATATTTTTGAACTAATTCAGTGAACTTTATTAAACTGAACTTGTTCATCCCAGGCTCTACATCAGCCATGGCCACCTCACCACAATAAAGTAAGCCCCTCGCTGCATCTGCCCAAAGTCTAACACAATCTGAGAATGAGACCGAAAAATGTAAATTTCTTTCACAGTAGAGGACATCATCTGAGAAACTGGAGAACAGATTTCAACATAGCAGTACTTAAAATTCTGTATGTGCCACCAGCCTGCACACAATTGCTTCTGCAAATTATACCATTGGCCCAAGCAGCATTTGCTGGGATTAACTAATATTATGCACACTCCAATATGCCACAGAGTTCCTCTATGTGACCTGTTTAGAGAGCATTCATCCTGTTTTGCTAAATGGTGGATGCTAAATGTTATTGAGAGTTCTGATTTGTTTGCAATGGCAATGATCATTCCTATTCTGACTTGCTTAAACAGACCTTATATGCATCCATTAACCATTCATTCATCCTGCACTTTTTAGCGCATTTGCCCATTACCTTCCTAACCACAGAATACTATTTTTTTTATTTAAAAAGTGGATTTATTGTGCTATGATGATCCACAGAATACTATTTTTATTTATTTATTTTAAAAGTGGATTTATTGTGCTATGATGATCGAGCACTTCAATCCATTTTATTTGCACAAACCCACATTTCCAGTATGTGTTTGGATCCCTCCCACAAAATACTGACAGTCTGGATGTGATCTAAATTTCTAACACCTTGCTCCTTGTGTAGAATCACAGTTCCTGGCAGCTTCAGAATGCCCCTTGGAACATCTGGGGCAGAATCCATCTTGGAATGACGGCACACTATGTGATGACATGACATCATTCCCAGGGGTATTCTTGGGGGTGGGGGGAAGCTGGCAGCCACCAGCTGTGAGGGAGCAGAAGGTGGTGACAGTTGAACAGATAAGACCTTTTGTGTGTGTTTTTTGCTCCAAACAGAGCATTTTACAATTGACTTCTTCTTTTTGACTCCTGAAATGCTGTTAATTATGACAGGCTTGGTTGCAGAAGAAGTGAGAGTACAGTGGTACCTCTGGTTACGAACTTAATTCATTCCGGAGGTCCGTTCTTAACCTGAAACCATTCTTAACCTGGGGTACTACTTTAGCTAATGGGGCCTCCCGCTGCCGCTGGTGCCCAATTTCTGTTCTCATCCTGAGGTAAAGTTCTTAACCTGAGGTACTACTTCTGGGTTAGTCACTTACGTGCTCCACCAGAGATCTGATAAACATTCTATGACCTTTTAAATTGCTTTTATTGTCTCTGGAATTTTTTATAATGTGTATATATATATATGTGTGTGTGTGTGTGTGTGTGTGTGTGTGTATGAATGAATCTTCCCAGAGTGGCTGGGACAACACAGCCAGATGGGTGGAATATAAATAATAAAGTTGTTGTTGTTACTTCCGGGTTAGTGGAGTCTGTAACCTGAAGTGTTTGTAACCTGAGGTGTTTGTAACCTGAGGTATATTGAAGTATCGAAGCAAACCCACTGTATATAGGCTTTTTTTTTGGCAGGGGTGGGGAATTGTTGTTGCACTAGCTGTGTCACAAAGCAATGCAACCCAGAAGCAAGTTTCAGGAGACTTCTGTAGGGTGATCTCCCCCCCACCTCGACCCACCAATTGCCCTCTTCCTATGTGCTATAAACTTGCCGAGCATCCCTTTGACTAATGTAGTCAAAATCAACTGCTTTCCATTTTCAACCTATAAATGGTTGACCACGTGATACAATTTCCCTTGAGAAGTTAAACTTTTGGAGACTGGGAAACGTCACACTGCTGTGTAAAAGAATAGATTCAGCTGTGCCTGGGAAAATCCAAAGCCCCTTTCACAGTCCACTTGAGTCTTAGTGGTTCACCCCATCATCTCTAGTCACTCCAACCCCTCTTACGGACAAACACAATGGACAGCCCACTTTGCCGAGTTTCACAAAAAGTTCCCAGTCCCATAACAAATAGAATTAATTATAGGGGAAAAGACCCCCCAAAATTATATCTTTAAAAATTTAAGCCCATTCTATTTCTCCTTTATGGCTGCGCCTCCTGCTCTCATTTAACTTTAGCTGAGTGATCCTGATCTGTAGCGGGAGTGAAGAGGCTCAGACACAGCAGAAGAGGGAAAGGAGGAAACTCAGCAAATTGTCCCTTGAAGGAGATCAAATAATTTTCGTGTGGCTAATGTGTTATTGCATTAGGTGGATTGCCATTTGATTTGCTCAGTGAGTTGATTAAAAACAAGAGCAGCTATTAGCAGAGTTCAGAGTAATAACAAAATAAGATGCACCGCTAGGCGAGCAAAGTTAAATTAGTCACGTTGTGGCTGGGAAGGAAAGTTGTATTTGTATTTTGGATGTAAGGAGTGCTAAGAAAGTACGAAGGCTGATTATAGCTACTAAGTACAGTGGTACCTCGGGTTACATACACTTCAGGTTACAGACTCCGTTAACCCAGAAATAGTACCTCGGGTTAAGAACTTTGCTTCAGGATGAGAACAGAAATTGTGCAGCAGTGGTGTGGTGGCAGCGGGAGGCCCCATTAGCTAAAGTGGTACCTCAGGTTAAGAACAATTTCAGGTTAAGAACAGACCTCCGGAACAAATTAAGTGCCGTATTTTTCGCTCTATAAGACACACCAGACCACAAGACGCACCTAGTTTTTGGAGGAGTAAACAAGAAAAAATATATTCTGAATCTCAGAAGCCAGAACAGCAAGAGGGATCGCTGCGCAGTGAAAGCAGCAATCCCTCTTGCTGTTCTGGCTTCTGGGATAGCTGCGCAGCCTGCATTCGCTCCATAAGACGCACACACATTTCCCTTTACTTTTTAGGAGGGAAAAAGTGAGTCTTATAGAGCAAAAAAATACGGTACTTAACCTGAGGTACCACTGTATTTACAATATACACCAGGCCAGGAACTGTATTGAGCTGTTTAGCTAGTGGGGTTCTTGGTTAGTTTGGCCGGAAAGCTGGGGCCATTTCTGAGGTTTTCTAGTGTCTGTGGAAGCAACACTGATTCCCAGGATCACTTGACTTATGAGCAGGGCTCAACCTGGCAATGGCAAACAACAGATTTACTGTATTTGCACTACTTCAGGGAGATCACTTTTTATGAGTCAGAACATTGGTCCATATGGCTCAGTATTACGTACACTGACTGTCAAGGAGTCTTCCAGGCTTTAGACCATGGGTAGGCAAACTAAGGCCCGGGGGCTGGATTCAGCCCAATCGCCTTCTAAATCCAGCCCGCGGACGGTCTGGAAATCAGTGTGTTTTTACATGAGTAGAATGTGTTCTTTTATTTAAAATGCATCCCTGGGTTATTTGTGGGGCATAGGAATTTGTGCACCCCCCAAAAAAAAATATAGTCTGGCCCCCCACAAGGTCTGAGGGACAGTGGACCGGCCCCCTGCTGAAAAAGTTTGCTGACCTCTGCTTTAGACTTTGCCCAGTCATGCCTGAAGATGCTAGTGTATCAACTTGGGGTCTTCTGCTCAGGACCTAGGCCAAGTAGGGCTTTGAATACCAAAATAATAATAATAATAATAATAATAATAATAATAATAATAACAACAACAACAATAATAATATTTTATTTATATCCCGCCCTCCCCAGTCAAAGCCGGGCTCAGAGCGGCTAACAACAGTAAAATAAATACAACATTCTAAAATCATTTCATTATAAAATTCAAATCAGATTAATGGCAACCATTGGGCTAGAGTTCTGTGAGGATTGCCAAAGGAGGGGGTCAGGCTGTGCCTTGGCCAAAGGCCTGGTGGAACAGCTCTGTCTTACAGGCCCTGCGGAAAGATGTCAAGTCCCGCAGGGCCCTAGTCTCTTGTGACAGAGCGTTCCACCAGATCGGAGCCACAGCCGAAAAAGCCCTGGCTCTGGCTGAGGCCAGCCTAACCTCTCTGTGGCCCGGGACCTCCAAAATGTTTTTGTTTGAAGACCGTAAGGTCCTCCGTGGGACATACCAGGAGAGGCGGTCCCGTAGGTAAGATAAATTAAATCTGGCCCCAAATAAAGTACTTACCCAGCATCGCCAGCTGTTATTATATATTTCTCTGGGCACTGTAAAGTTGCCTTGATAGGTAAGCTGGCTATAGTTAAAATGCAGTCTGGCTGCAAGGGACTCCATTTTGTGCCAGGTCCAATTGTGGGAGGAAATGTCATCTAATGTACCTGCTGGATTTAAGGCCTGTGTTGTTGGCATATTTGTGGTGTCATGCTGAGGCAATGTCATATTCACTTCACTTCTAATGAATAAATTGCAATACCTGACAATAGCAAACAAAACATTAAGGTCTGTGCCTTATCGATATTTAGCACAGCCTTTTTTCAAGTATGGGACACAGGTGACGCTGTGGGTTAAACCACAGAGCCTAGGACTTGCTGATCAGAAGGTCGGTGGTTCGAATCCCTGCGACGGGGTGAGCTCCCGTTGCTCTGTCCCTGCTCCTGCCAACCTAGCAGTTCAAAAGCACGTCAAAGTGCAAGTAGATAAATAGGTACCGCTCCGGCGGGATGGTAAACCGTGTTTCCGTGCGCTGCTCTGGTTCGCCAGAAGTGGCTTAGTCATGCTGGCCACATGACCCGGAAGCTGTACACTGGCTCCCTCGGCCAATAAAGCGAGATGAGCGCCGCAACCCCAGAGTCGGTCACGACTGGACCTAATGGTCAGGGGTCCCCTTTACCCTTTACCTTTTTCAAGTATGAAGTGAGTGCATCCAACGACATGTATTCATGGGGTCTACAATAACCTCCCTTTTTCAATTATTTCTGAGATGGTAATGATTTATGACTGAGAGAGGCTTCTCTGTTTGCCGATGGAAATTTACATCTGGTGTGTGAACTCCTTCCTGGCTTAAGAAGAGTTGTTCATGAAAGGGCTGAAGGCAGAACAAACAGCAGGTTCTAATTGTTTGAGCCAAGAAAGTTTTTGAGCCAAAGAAGGGAGTTCTAAGTTCGAGGAATTTTTATTTTCTCTGTTTTCTTGACAAAAGTGTTGCACTGAAATAAAAAAATAATTTTGCCTCTTCATACTTCCTCTGTGGGAAAGGGATGTGTTTTGATAAGAGAAGAACTTAAGGTGGAGATGGGAGATGTAATGTTAATAAGAACAAGAGCAATCCATGTGGCAAATATATTGTTGGATATTCCACTGACTGTTGGCATCCTTCAGCAAACGTTTGGTGAGCAAATAAAAGTGATTAGATCTAAGATTGATGAAATGGTGAATGAAAGAGAAGCAGAGAAGAATGAAATGCAAAGTGGAATTAAAGAGGACACAGAGACTTTGGAGGAGAAAGGATTGCCAGATCAGGATGGTGAAATGGCAGAGTTGGAGGCAACAGATGGTGAAATGGAAAAGTCCTTCACAGAGGTGTTTAGAGAAATGAAACAACCAAATGGGGGAGTTGTGATGTTGGAGGAGTGGAATGAAGCATGGAAGGAGAGAAGAAGAGACATCCTGAGTTGACAGAGAGAGAGAGAGTTGAGAGAGAAAGGACTCTGTGTACAACTTGGAGTCAATTCAGAGGAGAAGCCTATCAAACGTCTGACTCTTTTCTTGGAAAAAGAATAAAAGCAGTGGAAATGGCATATTTTTTTTAAATTGTGATGGGAAACCATGGCAAATACGACAGGACATGAGAACAGAAGATACACAAAAGACTGCAAATTAATGAATACATAACAATAAAAGCATTATGGGATATTATTTTAATATATGATCACAGTAGAGATGGACAGACTTATTGTTTAATACAGTGGTACCTCGGGTTACAGACGCTTCAGGTTACAGACGCTTCAGATTACAGACTCCGCTAACCCAGAAATAGCACCTTGGGTTAAGAACTTTGCTTCAGGATGAGAACAGAAATTACGCGGTGGCAGCAGCAGCAGCAGCAGCGGGAGGCTCCATTAGCTAAAGTGGTTGCTCAGGTTAAGAACAGTTTCGGGTTAAGAACGGACCTCCAGAACGAATTAAGTTCTTAACCAGAGGTACCACTGTATGGAGGAATGGTTGTTGAAGTGATTGGAGACAAAGCTGATACATTTGATTAGAGAAAAACCATTGCTGACATTTATTAATAACAATAATCAGAGAACCCATTTTGGACTTTGTGTGTGAAAAGGAAAATGAATTAATCTGAGAAATTTGGGTTGGATGATCAGGAAAATATTGCTTGATGGCTGGGTGTCATTCTAGAGCGAATATTTTGAATAGTTTCTTTTATGTAACTGACAAATGGTAAATTGGAAGTCCTTTTTATTTTTTTCCCTTCCTTTTCCTTCCTTGCCGTTCTTTTCTTCTATATTTTTGCTTTCCTTTGGTGTCCTCTGCTCTGGGTTATTTTGAGGGTTCAAGGATTACACACACATGAAGGTGGTGGATGGTCGGTGGAAGGACTCTGAGTGAGAGGCAGAGAAGGGAAGACTTCTCAGGGACAGAGAAACTGGGAGAAGAATGGAAAGCTCCCAGGTGACTGTTCATCACTATCTATATGAGACATGGGTTTGAGAGAGGAACCTGCATTTTCAGTTTTCTTTTTTCTTTCTGTTTCTGTTCAGATTAGTTTCTTTCATCTTATTCTACCATGAAAAATATTTAATAAAATATTTAGAAACAAAAACCTCAGACTTTTTAGACTAAGGAAAGTGATGGAACAATGCACTGGAAATTGTGGGGTAACAAATTGCTTCATGCAATGATATATAGCCTCCCCACCAGAAAATCTGAATGGATGGTCAATAAATCGACAATGTCATTCAACTTCCCCACAAACTTTGTACAAACAGATCATGAAGAATATTCAGTAAACAGGTAATCTGTTTGAATATTCAATAAACAGGTAATCTGTTTGAATATTCAATAAACAGGTAAACAGGCCGTAACAATGCTGGTTGTATCTCATCTCTACATGATCATATTCATTACTGACTCTTTGGGAGATATCAACTAACATGTTCCATCAACACAATGAAACGTTCTCCTTACATTATCATGTAAGGTTATTGTGTCAATAGGTACAAAAATTCATACCTGGTCAGAAGGGTGGTGGGAATGGGAGATTGGCAGAGATTGGCACTCCCATTCCCACCACCCTTCTGAGTAATACCCCTCCCCACCTTCTCACTATATAGAAGGATCTGGCAACTTCTGTTTCAGTGTATCTGAAGAAGTGTGCTTGCACACGAAAGCTCATACCAAGAACTAACTCAGTTGGTCTTAAAGGTGCTACTGGAAGGATTTTTTTATTTTGACTATGGCAGACCAACACGGCTACCTATCTGTATCTAGTCTTAACACTAAGCCCAATGATAACACTAAACAACTCTTTTGTGTTAATACAGAACATAAGGAGTCATTTAAAAATATTTACATTCCAGGAGGTTCTGAATGGCAAAAGTAAAGAATCTGTGGTCATTTAGATCCTTGGGGTTAATAGTTTTTCTCTGTTTGCTTTAATTTTGGGTCAAACCCGAATACTTTTGTTGTGATGCTCTTAAATGTTGAGATCATTCCTGCAGGTGCAATGGGAGAGGCATGTGAAATAGCACAGAACTTTTGACTTTTGTAGGAAAGATATGAAGCATGAAATGGTGCAAATGAGAAAAACAAAATGAATAGGTTTAACCCTGTTTGGGTCGCCTGTGATTCTTAATATGTGGGAGAGTTAACTAAGTTGGCTGTTATACACTTCCTTACCAAGCAGACATCAATGGAGCCTAAACATAAAATTCTCAGTAAAAGGGAATAGGTCCCATATGCAGTTTAAATATGTAGATCTCAGTATCTAATTCTAGGATGTTTGCACATTTGGCTGTATATTGGCATTGTGGAGGGAGAAACAAAATTAAGAGAATGATCTGATTTCTGCTACACTGTTATTCATACAACATGATGCTGTTTGCATGGGTGGCCTAATATTGATGCCAAAAGAATTATTAGGATATAATGTTTGGAACGAGTGCTTTCCTTGATATCTTCCTTCTGCCATAAGTATATAAAAATACATGTATGATGAGGCTGATGAACAATAAATAAGGGTTAGTAGGCCATCCTGGTTTCAGTCCATTTTGCCAGTATTAAAAGACCTACCCTAGATTCAGACTAATGGTTTTGATTTTTAAGACCTGAAACAAATTAATACCAGAGTACTTAAAGCTGTCCTGGGCAAACTGGAGGCTTATGGGCCTTTATTTTATTTTTTATTTTAAAATATTTGTATGTCATCTTTCCAAATAAAAATTGCTCCAAGGCTCCTCTCACATTAAAATAAGAGTACACCTTAAAATATGCGCACATCAGCTGTAACAAAATAAAACAGCCGTCCCTGAAACTCCCAAGGAACAAATAAATAACAAATTTTGTAATGTGTCATTCATAAAATCAACAGGGGAAAAAAAATCCCGCAGCTGAGCAACATGGCCCATCTAAAGGTCACCTGAAACAGAGTTCTTGCAACTTTCAAAAAGGCAGGTGTAATGGACTTCTGGGGTCTTTTACTGATGTAACAGGGTTTCTCTGGGTTCAGATCACAGGCAGGCCAGACCATGGAATTGAGGCAGTCAACTCAGTGCTGGAGGCTTTCCTTGTCCCACAGGACAAAGGGACTGGCAAGGACTATTTAATCCAAAACAATAAGAAGTGCTTGGCTAGAAGAGAGCTTTAAGTTACAGTATTCCCAGGGGGAGCACAAAGACAAGAAAAACCCCTCTTTAACTGGGAGGAAAACAAAAGGGATTACATTCCCAGATTAGAGTCCCGCCTCTTGCTTTGCAAGGTGCCTTTTGCTCTCTGCCTAATACGGGGAGCCCATGTCTTCCTGGTTTATAGATTTCATATTCTCTTGGCTTCCCTCCTTGCTTTGGGAACTCCTGCAGGTTGCCTCTGCTGCCGGGCAGTCTCCATCTGCTCCTCCCTTCGGTACATCAAAGAGAGGGTGTTTAAATGGTGCGAAAGTGGCCATAGATGGAATTACCAGCTTCACCCTGTATGCCATACACTGGGATGACCTGCAATCTTAAGTTACTACAGGTCATGAATTCTACAGTGGTACCTCGGGTTACATACGCTTCAGGTTACATACGCTTCAGGTTACAGACTCTGCTAACCCAGAAATAGTACCTCGGGTTAAGAACTTTGCTTCAGGATGAGAACAGCCCCATTAGCCCCATTAGCCCCATTAGCTAAAGTGGTTAAAAACAGTTTCAGGTTAAGAACGGACCTCTGGAACAAATTAAGTACTTAACCCGAGGTACCATTGTACTAGCATAGTTTAAATTTTACCACCTCAAACTAAAGGAGGATAGCTGGGCATGCATATTTTTCAATGAATAAATCAATTTATGGTTGTTGTTGAAGGTTTAGGAACTTAGGAAGTTCCTCTGAAGTTTGGCCAAAATCTGTTCCCCTCAGAAATCTCTCAACACTTTCAAGAACATGGTTTCTACCATACCAGCTATGCTCCTCTGCACCTTCTGTGGTTCATCAATCTCTTAATATGTGCCTAGAACTGGACACAATAAAGGTAAAGGACCCCTGGACAGTTAAGTCCAGTCAAAGGCGACTATGGGGTTGCAGCAGTCATCTTGCTTTCAGGCTGAGGGAGCCAGCATTTGTCCACAGACAGCTTTCCAGGTCATGTGGCCAACATGACTAAACTGCTTCTGGCGCAACGGGACACTGTGCCGAAAACCAGAGTGCACGGAAATGCCCTTTACCTTCCCGCCACAGTGGTACCTATTTATCTACTCATACTGGTGTGTTTTCGAAGTGCTAGGTTGGCAGGAGGTGGGGCAGAGCAACAGGAGCTCACTCCATCGTGGGGATTCGAACCCCCGACCTTCCGATTGTCAAGCCCAAGAGGCCCAGTGGTTTAGACCACAATGCTACCCATATCCACGCTGGACACATTACTCCAGATGCAGCCAGACTAAACAGAGTGGAACTGTTACATCTCATTATTTGGACACTATGCTTATGGATACTATAGCAATGCTTCCCCAGCCACTTTCAGCTGTCCTACGAACCAGGCCAGAGGTGAGTAGGGAAAGGAGAGTCCACAGAGGACAAGTTGCAATAGGGAATAAAACAGAACCACTCCAGTCATCAGACACAGGAAGTTAAACATATGGAATGGAGATCAATGAGATTTAAAAGTGCTTCCTTTTGGCTGGATCACATTCTCTCCCAGTAATTTCATTTTGCATTTTAAAATTAACTTATAACGGAGGATTCTTTCTTTAATGGCTGCACTTGTGCAATGTAATATGAAATAAATTAATTTCAGAGTCTGGTGTAGTCCTTCAGATCTTACTGATCAGCAGTTTCTGAATGTAGGTCAAATGGCACTTTTCTTGTGTGGCTTTAACTTCAGAGTTGTCTGCTAGTTATCTTTCCTTTTTTAAAAAACGATTCATTCACTTAGACTGCATTTGTTAAGCAGGTTTTGGAGGCTCATAATGCTTTCTTGAGAGTCCCATGGACTGCAAGAAGATCAAACCTATCCATTCTTAAGGAAATCAGCCCTGAGTGCTCACTGGAAGGACAGATCCTGAAGCTGAGGCTCCAATACTTTGGCCACCTCATGAGAAGAGAAGACTCCCTGGGAAAGACCCTGATGCTGGGAAAGATGCACAAGGAGAAGGGGACGACAGAGGACGAGATAGTTGGATAGTGTTCTCGAAGCTACCAGCATGAGTTTGACCAAACTGCGGGAGGCAGTGGAAGACAGGAGTGCCTGGCGTGCTCTGGTCCATGGGGTCACGAAGAGTCGGACACGACTAAAAGACTAAACAACAACAATGCTTTCTTAGAAGAAGAAGCATCAAGTCCCTCAATTCCTCTCCAATTTGAATTAAAATTGAAGCTGGAGAAGAATTTCCCCAAACTGCTTCTGGACAACCCCCAAACCACTTAACTTGCCAGAACAGCATGACTCCAGCGTTCAGCCTCATGCAGAAGGGGGGGGGGGCTCTTTTCTAGCAAGAAAATAAAATAAAAGATAAGATAAGCTCTAAGCTTACTGCTCACTAGTGACTTGCAAGTAGGTTCCATTTGGTTTGGTGACTTACAAGCTTAGCATTTCTCGTTACCATATGCATGCTTTGCACACTTTGTGTTTCTAGAGCAAAGTGCCACAGAAATAGGAGATCCTTAAATTGATGGCCTTCCACCTTTTTTCTTGAGGGATCTGCCTTCTCAGATTTCAGGAAGTCCTATTCTTTACAAAGGTTTCTAACGGAGAGCACACCCACTTTAGGTGCTATGCTCACCAAATCACCAAATGCTCACTGTCACTATGTGTTCACACTATGGTTTTTTTAAAATTATTATCATTCAAAAAACGTCAAGGTTTGTTGTTGTTGTTGTTTGCAAAGTTTAAAGTGTGCACATAAAGGTGGGCTTCAAAGGTTTACGTTAAATTGATGCCTCTTTTAGGAAACGTCTGATTTCAAAGTTGCTGGTTTTTCCCCATGTCTCGTGTCTAAATTAAGCCTGGATCTTAGATGATAGTTTCAAATCCCTATGTTAGACATGGAATTATGAGGAGAAGCCTTCACATCACCATCTATTTGCTAAATATATTCACATATGGGAAGTAGTTGCAAAGTCAAATAGCTTTCTTTGATTCCCCTGCCCCCCAAGGTAATTCATATAGTGTGTGTGTGTGTGTGTGTGTGTGTGTGTGTGTGTGTGTATATATATATATATATATATATATATATATATATATATAAAACCTACTCAGAGTGCCCTTATATTTGGAAGCAAATAGCATCCTCTAGTGGACCAATTAGGAACCAAACACTATGCACTAAAAAACATGAACATTTCAAATAATTCAGACAGGATACAGGATTTTAATAGTCACTGGAATTCATTTCATATCATTTTAATTTGCCTTTGTTAAGGGAAATTATTAATCTATTTTAGATGGCTTTGGGCTTATTATTTTGTTGGGTGGTGGGGTGTGAGGCATTAGCAGACTTTCATGGCCATGAAACCCATCTCCAAAACATTGTTACTTTTATTCTTTGGCCCATCTATGAAATTTCTCACATGTTCCATTTGAGGAAGAACTCAGTAACTCACTTTAGGGCCATCTGGAAGCCCTTTATTGACCAGAACTGAGTTGGGATGCAGTCTGCCCTGTGCCAATGAATGTGCAAAGCCCCTTGAAAGGAGAGGATATTGTATAATGAAGTAAAGAAGAGGCAGAAGTCCTGATGGGGTCTTCACAACTGTTGTTCATCATGTCTATTTAGTGGGAAATTTGATGCTATGATCCCTAGCGGTGTACAAACCTATCAGCTTTGGTTTCTCTTGGTTTCTTGTTCTTCCATTGATCAAGTTGAGTTTTCCACATTTCTTCAGCAGTCTGATATTTTTTTTAAGTCCTCATGAAAATTTGTCAGCATTTTACAGCACATTTCTCTTAATATACACGTTTTGGCAGGTTATGCGATTTTCCATAATCTATGCATTTTTTTGCAAACAATTTTCCTAAATATAAATTGTTTGTTGAGCAGGATTCGTATACCACTTACCATATTTTTCGCTCTATAAGACGCACCTTTTCCCTTCTAAAAAGTAAGGGAAAATGTGTGTGCGTCTTATGGAGTGAATGCAGGCTGTGCGGCTAAGCCAGAAGCCAGAACAGGGAGCCAGAACAGCAAGAGGGATCTGGCTTCTGGGATAGCCTCTTGCTGTTCTAGCTTCTGGCTTAGCCGCACGAAGCCGCATGAAGGCTCCCCACTGCCCTGCGGAGGCTTCGCGTGGCTCTTGTGGGAGGTGGGGGGAAGGGACAGAGCGCGGGGCTCTGTCCCTTCCTCCACCTCCCAGAAAAGCCAGCAAGAGCCACGTGCTCTTTAAAGAGCCATGCCTAGCGTGTGTGCGGCTCTTGCGGGCTTTTCCCCGAGGAGGGAGAAGGGCAGCCCATCACTGACAGGCTGTCCTTCTCTCACCTTATAGAAAAGCCCGCAAGAGCCGCACTCCCTTTAAAGAGCGCACGGCTCTTGGCTGGCTTTTGCGGGAGATGGGGGAAGGTACAGAGGGTCAGCTTAGCCACGTGCAGCCTCTTCTGGGGAGGGGGAGCCTTCATCCCCCGGCCCAGGAGAGGCTTCAGCGGCTATCCCAGAAGCCAGAACAGCAAGAGGCTATCCCAGAAGCCAGATCCCTCTTGCTGTTCTGGCTTCTGGGATTCAGAACTTTTTTTTTCTTGTTTTCCTCCTCCAAAAACTAGGTGCGTCTTATCGTCTGGTGCGTCTTATAGAGAGAAAAATACGGTAAATTGTAAATAAAACCTCAAAGCAATTTGTGTATGTTATGAATCTTTGCATGTTATTTTCACAAATATACGGTGCTTTCTGAGGACACCCCTCCCAATATAAACATTTTGCACACATTCTTCCATTGGAGAACTGCATTGCAGAATTGAAAGAACTGTGAATTTTGAGGGGCAGCTGCATTCCACTTTGCATATTCTTTCAAGAAGAATGGATTTATTATTATTATTATTATTATTATTATTATTAGAATTTATATACCACCCTATGCTTGGAGGTCTCAGGGCATTAAAATGCAAAATGAACTGAATTACTCCCCACCCCCCACCTCTAATGAAGACTGCAGTTTTATTCAGCCCCCAGATTTCCTGAGATTTCCTTTCCAATCGCCATCTGCGCCAATTCCTTCCTTTCCCCCCTGGCTTATTTTCTCCCAAAAGAATTCTGCTGCGGAAGAACTATTGAAGAGCCAGTAGAATTTGGCACTCCTCTGTCAGCATAGGCCCAAGTGTGCGGTAAAATGCTTAGTCCCACGTTCTCTCCAGATTTCGAAATGAGGTTACAAGGCAGGACTATCCAGCTTAGACCAGTATGTGCTCTCTCTAAGGAGTACAGATGTTTGTTAATGACTTCTCCAGATTCCTGGCAGAAAATGTTAAAATAAGATTTTTGAAGGGATAGGAAAGGTAAACTTAAACAATATAGTACAATATGGACAATATACTCTAGCACGTTGAATTATATTTGTGGGCTCAGTTATTAGGCTATGCTTTGACTTCTTTTTTGCAACAATACTGAAGAAAACTGTTGCAAAGACTTTAAACACAGGGTAGCTAGTTTATAGTTATGTTCTGAAAACTAGGAAAACTATGGGATGTTTTAGTCAGGCTTGTATTTTTTGATGATTTACCATGGGAAACATATATAGATGCCAAGTCAACCCACTGGTCCTCCTAGCTCAGTATTGCCTACACTCTCTAGCAGTGCTTCTCCAGGGTTTTAGACCAGGGGTCGGCAAGGCTTATTGGGTGTGGGCCGGATCACTCCTGCGGAGATCCTCCGTGAGCCAGACCGGCGCAGCTCGATGCTGGAAACTGCGTCTGCGCATGTCCGTGGTGTCGGAAATTGCTTTTGTGCATGCCCAGATGCTGGAAAACGCTCCTGCGCACATTTTTTGTGATTTTTGGTGTCCGGGCATCCGCAGAAGCGATTTCTGGCACCACAGATATGCACAGACGTGATTTCTGGCATCTGGGCATGTGCAGAAGCGATTTCCGGAGCCGCAGAAGAGAGTCCCCGTGCCACGCTGCGCCGGTTTAACACAGTGCGTGGGGACTCGCCGAGCGGGAAGCTTGGTTCGGGGGTGGCTCGTGGGCCAGTTAAATGGCCTCTGTGGGTTGCTTCCGGCCCATAGCTGCAGGTTGGGGACCCCTGTTTTAGACTTTCTAGCAGAGACAGTTTTAGGGGAGTGCAACCAGTTCGGTTACACTGGGCACAGAGCCTTGGGAGTGGTAGAGAGGATGCCACAACTATTATTTAGATTGGCGCATGAAAGGCAGGGGGACATGGAGTGGGTGACAGAGAGAAGGTGAGATTGCTCAACACCTACTTTGCGTCTGTCTTCACCCAAAAGGAAAACAGTGTCCAACCTGGTGATAACATAACATAACATAACATAACATAACATAACATAACATAACATAACATAACATAACATAACATAACATAACATAACATAAAACATAACATAACATAACATAACATAACATAACAACATAACATAACATAACAACATAAAACATAACATAACATAACATAACATAACATAACATAACATAACATAACAACATAACATAACATAACATAACATAACATAACATAACATAACATAACATAACATAGATGCAAAGAGGGAGCTGCAGAATGAATATCCCTTAAATAACCAACATTGTCTAATCTCCCTGCACACAAATCTGGATGAATTCTCAATAAGCGGGTCCTTGGGAAGCATTCTGTATCCAGGGCTGCTTTTACTCTTTGTTGCTGTGGGTGTTTTTGCAGGAAAGGTTGTATGTGTGTGAGAGAGTATGTGTGTATGCATGCAACATTTTCTCCCAAAAGAGCAGTAGTTTCCAGCCTTGCATTCATCTAATAATAATAATAACAACAATAATTTTATTGTTTATACCCTGCCCATCTGTCTGGGTTTCCCCAGCCACTCTGGGCAGCTTATAGCACATAAAAAGTTGTAAAACATTAGACATTAAAAAATTCCCAATACTGGGCTACCTTCAGATGTCATACAGTTGTTTATTTCCTTGACATCTGATGAGATGGCGTTCCACAGGGCGGGTGCCACCACCAAAAAGGCCCTCTGCCTGGTTCCCTGTAACCTCACTTCTCACCAGAAGGCCCTTAGAGCTGGATCTTAGTGTCTGAGCTGAGCGATGGGGGCGGAGACGCTCCTTCAGGTGTACTGGGCTTTCAAGGTCAGCATCAACACTTTGAATTGTGCTTGGAAACGTGCTGGGAGCCAATGTAGGTCTTTCAGGACTGGCGTTCTATGGTCTCGGCAGCCACTCCCAGTCACCAGTCTAGCTGCTGCATTCTGGATTAGTTGTAGTTGTAGTTTCCGGGTCACCTTCAAAGGTAGCCCCAAGTAGAGAGCATTGCAGTAGTCCAAGCGGGAGATAAGTAGAGCATGCACCACTCTGGTGAGACAGTTTGTGGGCAGGTAGGGACTAAAATTGAACATTGTTTCCCTTGACATTTTTATTTATGCAACATGAGACACATGGAGCATAAACTGGGGGGAACTGACAAGGATTTCCCCCCTATTAAAAAATAAAGGAAAATGGGAAGCAGGAAGTTTACAAGGAGTTCACGTTTCTGCTTGCTCGGCAGTTAGGAAAGGAAGCCTCTTCCATAGCAGAGAGACAGAAAGAGGGAGAGGGAGAAAGGGAGAGAGAAAGAGAGAAGAGAGAGAGAACCAAGGAGAAGGGAAGGCAAGTCATGGTCTCCAGCCAAAATAATAATAATAATTTGAGGGAATGACATTAGGGAATAAGCAAAGGAGAAAGGAGACTGGATCTTCAGCCAAAAGCCAGGGGTCAGGCTCGCCTGAGGGGAAAGCAGGTGATGATGACTGATCCAAGGTGCTCATTAGGAGCCTATCAAGGGAGAAACAAACAGAGGGGCAGGTGTGCACAAAATAAATTTTGGCACTCAGAAGACCTCTCAAACACAACAGCCAATTTAAAATAAAATACCACAATTATTCAGAGACATTAGAATAGATTGAACAAAAGATCCCCCAAAAGATAAATATTCTAGCATAACTGCATGTGCAGTCTGTTCTGGGAAATACGTGGAGCAAAGCAACGGCAAAAACTGGTGGCGTGCTTGTCCAACAACCACCAAGCTACTACTGCTGTGGAGCAACCTTATCAATTGCCATTAGGGGGCAGCAGTGGAGACTGTGGGTGTCTCAGTCAGCACCATATACTGTATTTTTCGCCCCTATAGGACGCACTTTTCCCCCTCCAAAAATGAAGGGGAAATGTGTGTGCGTCCTATGGGGCGAATGCAGGCTTTCGCTGAAGCCTGGAGAGCGAGAGGGGTTGGTGGCCCTCTCGCTCTCCAGGCTTCAGGAAGCTATCCGCAAGCCGTGGGAGCCTGGCGCAAAGTCGCACAGCTCTCCCATGGCTTGCGGAGAGCTGCCTGCAGGCTTCAGGCTTTGCGCAGCTCTCCGCAAGCCTGGGGAGACCGGCACAACTTCCGGGCTCCCTAGGCTTGCGGATAGCAGCCTGTTCTGGGGGCTGGGGTCGGGGGAAGCTCGGGCTTCCCCCGCCCCAGCCCCACGTCTGGGGGAAAAAATAATTTCCCCCCCTTTATTTCCCCCCCAAAAAACTAGGTGCGCCCTATGGGCCGGTGCGCCCTATGGGGCAAAAAATATGGTATGTGCCCAGTGTCTTATTCGCTGGCACTCAGGGTAGGCATACAATGGCTGGGCAGTGTCAGCAGGGACTGGTAGCCAGTCCACAATTGTATGCTTTCAGTTTCTCCACCATCACATCCTTCATAAGTGGTCTTCCCTTCTCCCGTACTTTCTGCAAACTCTGCCACTGGCCACTGGTGTAATAAGGTGGCATCTATTCAAACTTATATATTTTCATGAGATGCCATAATATTCAATGGAAGGTAACAAAATAGCTCCGAGAGAGAGAGAGAGAGAGAGAGAGAGAGAGAGAGAGGGAGAGAGAGAGGGGGGTGGGACCTGAAGTATAGGACCACACTATATTAATACAAGACGTAACATTCTACATTGAAATACGGGACAATCCTATTTTATACAGGACAGGGGACAACGCTACTAGTGATCCCCATGTGACTGTATCTGTACCAGTGCTTGGAATAACATGAACCCACTGATTATATCATAATCAGGGTGGGTGGGAGAGATGCAGAGTTACATAAGATGCCTTATTTACAGCATGTTACCTAATAAGAGAGAACTATGTGGAAGACAGAAGTGCCTGGCGTGCTCTGGTCCATGGGGTCACGAAGAGTCGGACACGACTAAACGACTAAACAACATGTGAAAATGCATCACAGGTGGTATCTGACCAGAAAGGCTGGCAAAAATGAATAAAACATACAACAATAAGTGCTGGATATGTAAGAAACAAAAAGGAACCTTCTTCCATATGTGGTGGACATGCCCCGCAATTGGGAAATTTTGGAGCATGATCCACGAGGAAATAAAGAAATTACTAAGAATATCATATAGTAAAAGGCCAGAGGCATTCCTTTTAGAAATTTTAAATGACGATATTCCAAAAGACAGAACTAAATTTTTCCTAAATGTGATGTCTGCAGCAAGAATCCTGGTGCCTAAGTATTGGAAAGGAAATCAGTTACCCACTAGGGGAGAGTGGTTATGTAAGCTTTCAGAATATTTAGAATTAGCCAAATTGACAGATATAATAAGACAAAAACCAAAAAGTGAAGTGAAAAAGAAATGGGAGTGTCTAAATGAATACAGTGGTACCTCGGGTTACATATGCTTCAGGTTACATACGCTTCAGGTTACAGACTCCACTAACCCAGAAATAGTACCTCAGGTTAAGAACTTTGCTTCAGGAGGAGAACAGAAATCGTGCTCTGGTGGCCCAGCAGCAGCAGGAGGTCCCATTAGCTAAAGTGGTGCTTCAGGTTAAGAACAGTTTCAGGTTAAGAACGGACCTCCGGAACGAATTAAGTACTTAACCTGAGGTACCACTGAGGTTCGAGGACAAAAATCTGGCCGAGTCTGGAATAACCTTGTGAAGTGAAAGGATAAGAAAGAGGGATTTATATCTGGATGCTACGATAGAGATGATAAGGAGAACAGGAAAACAGGAAGACACAATGAGAGGTAAAGGAGGTACTGTGGGATTGGTGGAAGTCAATGTTTGTTTTTCTTTTTAGTGTATATATTATTAACTTGTAAGGTGTGGATTTGGGTTTTTTTGTTGTTTTGAATGTCGGTTTTTGTGTTTTGTGTATTGTTATTTTTCAATATTTTTTGTGTTGTTGTGTGGAAAATACTAATAAATTTTATATATTTTTATTTTTTTTAAAAGATGCCTTATTCTGAGTCAGATCACTGACCCATCTAACTCTACAGCGACTCACAGTAACTCTTCAGGAGCTGTGGCAGGGGCCTCTCCCAGTCGTATCTGGAGATGACAGGAATTGAAACTGGGACTTTCTGTGTGCAAAACAGATGTTCTGCCTCTGAGCCACAACCCTTCTCCAAGTGGCAGGTTGCGTGTGTACACTGTGGCAGAAAGAAGTACAGAAGTTTATACTTGCCTGTAATGAGTATGAGTTACTCGTGCGTAAACTGGTGCCTCTCTAGGCTAATTTGCCTTGTTAAACCTTTCTGACTGCACAGCCCTTTCTAATTGTGACTGCCTCAGTCGCTGGCAGAATCCGTCAGTGGGCGTTTCTTGAACCTCTTCCAACATAAAAGTTGTTTGACACCCAGTCTCCTCCTCCTCTCACTGCGCGGGAGTCTTCTGCACAGGGAGGGCGTGGGTAGCGGAGGACCTGTCCCCTCCTCACTGAGTTCCAGTGAAGAGTCCTGGAGCCCTCTCTCCGATTCCCCCATCTGCCCCCCTTTATCCCTGGTGTTGCGCTTAAATGCTTCCCCCTCTACTGAGCTGTTTCTCCCCCTGCTGCTGGGTCCTTCGCCCGCATCATCTAGGAGCCTTCCCTTCGCCTCTCGCTCCTATGTCAGTTCCCTGACATTGCCCAAGGAAGCAGGAAGGAGAAGTCTTCTGGAAGGAGAAAGTGGAAACCTCTCAGAAGGAACTACATGGCCTAGCTGCCAAACGTACAAAAGGGTGAGTGCAAGTACTGGAGAGAGAGAGAGTTACTGTTTCTTTCAATGCTTAAGGAAGAAGCTGTAATCTTCAACCAAGCCCATGCTTTGATAAGCATGTAAATATAAATACATTGCATCTGAAGTGGTACCTCGGTTGTTGAACGTAATCCATTCTGGAAGACCGTTTGACTTACGAAACGTTGGACAACTGAGGCGCAAAGGGTGGTCTCCAAGTCAATTGAGAAAATTGAAAAACACGCAGAGGAAGCCATTAGTCTTCCGAGGTGTGTTCGAAAATGGAAGCAATTACTTCTGGGTTTTTGGCATTTGGCTTCCAAGGTACCCATGTATTCTTCTTTAGCTATACAGTGGTACCTCGGGTTAAGTACTTAATTCATTCCGGAGTTCCGTACTTAACCTGAAACTATTATTTACTTGAAGAACCACTTTAGCTAATGGGGCCTCCTGCTGCTGCCGCACCACCGGAGCACAATTTCTGTTCTCATCCTGAAGCAAAGTTCTTAACCTGAAGCACTATTTCTGGGTTAGTGGACTCTGTAACCTGAAGCGTATGTAACCTGAAGCGTATGTAACCCGAGGTACCACTGTATGTTCTCCAAGTAACACCTTTTGAATATTTTAACAAGTGTTTGGACACTGTTTTAATTTCAAGAAAAGAGTCAGTATTGCATATGATTTGGCTTCCTAGCTGCAATGTAACTACTCTGCTAACACTCCAGATGTTTGAGCTGGGCCAGTACTGAATCAGAGCAGTGTAATATCATATTACATTGGGATTACAGTGGTGCCTCGCAAGACGAAAAGAATCCGTTCCGCGAGTCTCTTCGTCTTGCGGGTTTTTTCGTCTTGCAAAGCAAGCCCATTAGAGGTTTAGCGGCTTAGCGCTACAGTATTAGCGGCTTAGGCTTAAAGATCAGCTGATAAGCGGCTTAAGGATCAGCTGATAAGCGGCTTAGCATCAGCTGTTAAGCGGCTTAAAGATCAGCTGATAAGCGGCTTAGCCATCAGCTGATAAGCGGTTTAGCAGCTTGGGAAAAAGGGGGGGGGGAGGAAAAAAACCCTGCAGGAACTCGCAAGACATTTTCGTCTTGCGAAGCAAGCACATAGGAAATTCGTTTTGCGAAGCACCTCCAAAACGGAAAACCCTTTCGTCTAGCGGGTTTTCCGTCTTGCGAGGCATTCGTCTTGCGGGGCACCACTGTATTTTAAAAAAATTAATAAATGCAAACTATGGTTTGTCTTGTTTCAGTGAAAGTTTTTTTTTTTTTTTGCATATATTTGCCACTTTTGTGTTTTAATATTGCAAAAACGAGCATTATTGTTGATGACCTATGAAACAAACCACAATGAAATCAACTCAGTTCTGACTCCACTGGACTTGTGCTGAACCTATGTGGACAAGTGCAAAATGAGTTCTGTCCTGCCAGGTGCTTGGAACTCGGGGAAATGGTCTTTATGTAAGGAATGAGCTGACATAAATTGCGTGTTTTGGTTTACTTGTCTTCTGTTGCAGCTGGATGGCCTGCTATGCATACTAAGTTCCATCATTGGCAGGGCTGAGACATTTTTCATAGCAGGACTTGCACACTTCATTATTTAAACATCTCCGAGGGACAAACAGAGGGTCACAGCAATGTGAGCTGCTCACCAGAGAATGCAGCTGCTGACCCTTTCGAGAACCCCTTTTCTAATCTGACATCTGCAAGAGCTATGAATATTGTTTTGACCAATTATATCTTCAATTTCCCCAACATTAAGCATTAAAATAAAACAAAAAACACAAATCCCGTTGTTGAAAGCGTTGTCCATTATTATTATGGAAGAAATTATCATGGAAGAAGTTGTGCATCTCTTAATAAATGATTCCTTCAACAAGTAACATTGGCCAAATATTTCCTGTATTGTGGAATTATATAAGCTCTGATCGTACTGGTTGCTTGAACCTGCTGATTGGCTATGGTCATGGTTAGAGATCCTGCTCCATGTTCTGCAGGGGTGCCAATTTGAATAATTTGGGGGGTGGCAGGGCTTCCTTCATAATCACATGACATGGCACACATGCACTATTTGCATGACAATGGCCATCAGGTGGGGGAGCTGGCCCCCTTAAATATTTTATTGGGGGACCTTGGTCCCTGGAAGTTGGTTCCTATGCTATTTTGCCACCAAAGGAGGTGGTTTCATTGCTGGTTTAGAGCTGGGAAGTCATGATTTTTGCCAAGCTTTTAATTGATTTAACTACAGTGGTACCTCTGCTTCCATATTTAATTCGTTCCGGAGGTCTGTTCTTAACTTGAAACTGTTATTAACCTGAAGCACCACTTTAGCTAATGGGGCCTCCTACTGCCGCTGTGCCACTGCTGCACACTTTCTGTTCTCATCCTGAAGCAAAGTTCTTAACCCGAGGTACTATTTCTGGGTTAGTAGAGTCTGTAACCTGAAGTGTATGTAACCTGAAGCATATGCAACCCGAGGTACCACTGTATATGCTAACTGCTGGTTTTGTTTTTACTTTGTTTTCATAATGGTTCTGCTGTTCCCAGTTTTTATTGCATCAAGAATGTGATGAATCATTGGGAACCACATTGGGGGCATTCATTGGGACCAAAATTAAATGCTAATATAAACAAACATTTAATGGTATTCTTAATGCACTGAGTTACACAGGTTGCTTACTGAAATATTGTGGGTATTAGCTATGGTTAAGAACCTTAGAAGAGGTAAGGTAAAGGTAAAAAGGGCAAATGACCCCTGGATGGTTAAGTCCAGTCAAAGGTGACTGTGGGGTTGCAGCGCTCATCTCGCTTTCAGACTGAGGGAGCTGGTGTTTGTCCACAGACAGCTTTCTGGGTCATGTGGCAAGAATGGCTAAACAGCTTCTGGCACAACGGGACACTGTGATGAGTGCCAGAGTGCATGGAAATGCCATTTACCTTCCTGCCACAGTGGCACCTACTTATCTAGTCATGCTGGTATGCTTTAGAACAGGGGTCAGCAAACTTTTTCAGCAGGGGGCCGGTCCACTGTCCCTCAGACTGTGTGGGGGGGCCCAGACTATATTTTGGAGAGAAAAAAATGAACGAATTCCTATGCCCCACAAATAACCCAGAGATGCATTTTAAATAAAAGCACACATTCTACTCGTGTAAAAACACCAGGCAGGCCCCACAAATAACCTAGAGATGCATTTTTTTAAAAAGGACATGTTCTACTCATGTAAGAACACGCTGATTCCCAGACCATACGTGGGCCAGATTTAGAAGGCAATTGGGCCGGATCCAGCCCCCAGGCCTTAGTTTGCAAACCCATCCTTTAGAACTGCTAGGTTGGCAGGAGCTGGAACAGAGCAACGAGAGTTCCCCACTGTTGAGCGGATTTGAACCGCCAACCTTCCATTGGCAAGCCCAAGAGGCTCAGTGGTTTAGACCACAGCGCCACCTGTGACCCTTAACCTAAGAAAGACCCTTAACCTTTACCTTTACCTTTTAATCTAAGAGGAGCCTGATGGATAAGTCCAATGTCTCTTCTAGTACAGCATCCTGTTGTCACAGTGGGCAACCAGATGCCTACAGGAAGCTAACAAGCAGGATGTGAACGAACAGCACTCCCCCATAGTCTGATTTCAAGCAACAGGTATTCATAAGAAAACGGTCTCTGACCATAGTGGTGGAGCATATCCACTGTGGCTAGAGGCCAGCGGTGGTGAGTGAAAATGAACCCCACTGGTCAGGAGCCAAAAAATGTGTCCCATGGCTGAGGAGCAAAAACAGTGACCTGCTCATAAGGAGAAGGAAAATGGGCAAAAAAGAGACCCAGGAGTCAGGAGTTGAAAATGAGGAAAAACATGGCACAATAGTTAAGAGAGAGAAAATGAGGAGGAATGTGATCTGAGCAGGTCGGCTGTTGAAAAATGAATGAAAAGGGGGCCCTGTAGTCTAGGAGCTGAAAAATGAGCAAAAATATGACCTGCAGATTAGGAGCCAGAAAATAAGCCAAAAACCTGTGTCCAGTGGATTATAGGCCAAAAAATGAGAAAAAAACATGACCGATCAGTAGTTGAAAAATGTGTCCGCCATGTGGGTAATCAGGAAAATTAGGAAAAAAAGTGACCTAGGGGTCAGCAGCAGAAAAAATGAACAAAAATGTGACCCATGGGTGAAAAGCCAAAATATTAGCAAAAGAATGATCTGTGGGTTAGGAGCCAAAAAAGAGAAAAAAGCAACTTGACCCATAGGTGAGGAGCTTATAAATGATCCAAAAAGTAACACACACATGCACAAATTTTGCTGCTTTATTTATTTATAGAATCATATCTACATATGGATTTGATGAATATTGTTAACATATGTTGAATATTAAAATAACTGTATTTCTGTATTTCTGAAGATAAGTTTCTAACTATTCAGATGACTTTTCTCTTTTCGTCTTCTTTTTTAAACAACAACAACAAGAACCAGCTATTTCCAGAGTTACAGGATCCAGAGTTATTCATCCTGGAAATCTGCTTTGTAGAAATAGGTGTCTCTGGTAGAGAAACCCCCCTTGCTCTGGGATATGTTTGCGTGTGTGGAATGAGCGTCTCTGCATCCACCTTTCCCAGCTTTGCTGCTCTCCCGCCAGCCACCAGCAGCCTTCCCCTTCTACCCATATAATACACAGGCAGGAGGCACGACTGCTGGTTAGATTCATATGTGCATTTTTGTAAACATTACTCAACTGGAGAACTGCGCTGTAAAATCTGAAGCAGTGTGAATTTTGAGGGATGGCTGGGTTTCAGTTCATATAATGTTTTGTAAAGTTTGAATCGGGCAAATTCACCTTTAAATGTGAACTGGATCCAGTGGTGGTTTTTTGGGGGGGACGCAGGTGTATGATACCCCTAAACATTTTGTGGGGGGTGCGGGTGGCGCTGTGGGTTAAACCACAGAGACTAGGAATTGCTGATCAGAAGGTCGGCGGTTCGAATCCCCGCGATGGGGTGAGCTCCCTGTTCCTGCCAACCTAGCAGTTTGAAAGCATGTCAAAATGCAAGTAGATGAATAGGTACTGCTCTGGCGGGAAGGTATACGGGATTTCTGTGCTTCTCTGGTTCGCCGGAAGCGGTTTAGTCATGCTGGCCACATGACCCGGAAGCTGTACGCTGGCTTCCTCAGCCAATAAAGTGAGATGAGCGGCGCAACCCCAGAGTCGGCCACGACTGGACCTAATCTTCAGGGGTCCCTTTACCTTTACCTTTAAACATTTTGGGAATTTAAGCTTGGCCTCATTGAGGGCCAGTGTTTCAATATGAATAAGAAAATGAGTGTACCCCTAAACATTTCTTTTAAAGAAAAAATAAGCACTGACCGGATCCAATTTCTCACCCATCCATAGGTGGCACTTAGGCTTTCAAAAAGGACTCCATAGTTGGTTAAAATCCAGGGGAGCCCTCATGAAACTTGATTCTGGACAGACCAGAAAATGTCTCATTCTTGTGGCTCAGCTTCCACATGTATAGTCAGGACAGATAACTTCAGAGCCTGGATGAGATTAGTACCAGATGAGTGGGCAGCCACTCACATGGCAGTCAAATTTGTGCCACTCAAAACTACTTTCCCGCCTCAGCTCTTCTTCCAGCTCCCCCCCCCCCCGGTGTCGCTTCTCTGGCTCACCACAAGGTCTGAGGGACAGTGGATCAGCCTGCTGCTAATTTTTTTTGCCAACCCCTGCTCTAGATGATACTGAATTACGGTTTCCATAATCCCTGGCTGTTGGCTATTCTGGCTGTAGCTGATGGGAGTTGTAGTTCAGTAACATCTATAGAGAGACCTCAGTTAACTATACAAGTTCTGGATCTGTCTACTTATTTTCATATTTATACAGTGATAGCTCGGGTTAAGAACTTAATTCGTTCTGGAGGTCTGTTCTTAACCTGAAACTGTTCTTAACCTGAAGCACCACTCTAGCTAATGGGGCCTCCCGCTGCTGCCACGCCGCCGGAGCACAATTTCTGTTCTCATCCTGTAGCAAAGTTCTTAACCCGAGGTACTATTTCTGGGTTAGTGGAGTCTGTAACCTGAAGCGTATGTAACCTGAAGTGTATGTAACCCGAGGTACCACTGTATTCATGTTTGCTCACTTGTGCACAATTCCAAGTAGTAATAATAACAGTCAGTTTACTAACAGACTTGCTTCAGACATCAATGCAATACAGGCAGCTGTGGTGCACATGATTGCTGCATTTGATAGAATCATTAGCTTACTTAAGTAGAAATGTCTGAAGGTGCTCTCATGAATGAGCTTGCTCCTGTGGCATGGAGAGAGTGGGGCAATCTGTGGGAAACATATAAAAATAACGTAAAGGTGATCTGCAGTTTAATTCTAGATGGTGTTTGAAACACTTTGGTTAAGTATCCTATTTCCACTAGATGGCACCCTATGCCTCAATATGAAGGTCTTTTTGAAGGGTTTAGCAAGCATTTTGAAAATAAAGTACATCTGTGTATCTGGGGTGGAATATGGTAACTTCACTGTTGTCTTTTAAAGTGGGGGACAGAGGGAGAAAGACTGCCATTTAGGAGACAAGAAGAGAGAGAGAAAGGAAAAAGAACAATTTTATTTTAGAAATGTCTGATTAATGAAACAGCTATACAGTTTGAGAAGCTGTTACGATTAAGTGACTGGCCGGAGCCCAGGGCACTTTTAGTTTGATATAGCTCAGAGCAGTTCTACACATCACATAGAATTACTTGTATGATGCTCCACAGCTTGAAAGGGAAGAAGGGCATTGAACCCATTGCCTTGGCTCTAGCTGCTGACCCCTGCCCATTGAGCTAAATCCTGAAGAGGCAATTGGCTGTCTTTGAGAATGGTCCTCCATATGGTCAGGAACTCCAGTCATGCAGGGGTTCTGATTGAATGGAGAAATCTCCTTTAGTACATCTCCCTGCTGAATACAAGAATCCTCATCAGCATTGGCATTCTGCTGGCCTGAAGATAAGGCTGTTTAGGCAAGCATTCTCCTGTAGTGAACTTCTGGTGTTAGGAAAAAAAGTGCAATAAAATGGTGATGACTTTTCCCGAGTTGTTTTTAAGAGCAAATTGCTGCATAAATGTGGAGAACTGAATGTAAGATTGGCAAAATGAGAAACCAAGAGAACTGAAATCCGTAGATCCATATACTCTCTCCATCAGTCCCTCCTGTTCACTCAGTGTATGCGCACAAATATCACAGCTGATTTCCTGATTTAGGCAGGAAATCAGTACCATTTTGAAATCAACCCTGCAATTTGTAGGCATGTAGGTGGTGACTGATGGGACATGGGTGGCGCTGTGGGTTAAACCACAGAGCCTAGGACTTGCCGATCAGAAGGTCAGCAGTTCGAATCCCCACAATGGGGTGAGCTCCCGTTGTTCGGTTCCAGCTCCTGCCAACCTAGCAGTTCAAAAGCACATCAAAGTGCAAGTAGATAAATAGGTACCGCTCCGGCAGGAAGGTAAACGGCGTTTCCGTGTGCTGCTCTGGTTCGCCAGAAGCGGCTTAGTCATGCTGGCCACATGACCCGGAAGCTATACACCAGGTCCCTCGGCCAATAAAGCGAGATGAACGCTGTGGCGATCACACAGGGCCCCCAGACGCTTGACGGTCTATTGACCCTGTGCCACCGCTGCGATTCGATCTCCGCTGCCACCACCCCATATCTCACGGGGACACATGGAGTCCAGTCAGTTGTTAACATTAACAAATAATCAAGTTTCTTTTTAAATGAAGGAAGAAGCTTATGGTTTCAGTTATTTTTTCTTGGCAGTTTCTTAATCTTAGTTCCTAACAACTTCAAACTGATTATCCCCAACTATCTATCTGACTCCACCTAACAATTCCTCTCACTCTCTCACAATACAACTCGACCAACCCACTGCCTATTACTCCTTCTTTCTTCTCCAATGCCCAAACCTCAACTGACTTTCAAAACTTCCCACTCTAACTTTTACTCCTCCCTTGCATTCCCATTGGCCAGTCACATCACACTCATTTAACCCTTTCCTTATGACCCACCTAGGAGGCAAACGCCACAATGCTGCAATCCCAGAGTCGGTCATGACTGGACTGAATGGTCAGGGGTCCCTTTACTTTTATCTTTAGGTGGTGACTGAACTGTCCCACTGGAAATGGTGACCAGGTGAGCAGGGAAGAGCTGTGTGTGCTTGCTATTCTCAAGGATTGAGCCAGTGGGAGAGAAATGGTCCTGAGTGGCCCTTTTGACTTGTTATGTGAGGTGTGGAGACCCATGAGCCTTCCAGATGTTGCTAAATTACCATCCCTTGGGGTGATGGGATTTGTATTTTGGCAATATCTCAAAGGCCAAAGCTTCCCCACCCCTGCGTTATGTGGAATATATTCATCTGTTTTCCTGCCGGATCTGTAATATGTGAAATGCTAATTTGGGAAAGTGTGCTGTGCTATCTCAAAGTAATTTATGAATTCAACTGTTAATCATTAGGGAGTTGGGGGGGCCTCACCACCACTGAACTCCCAGACAATGGTAGAGACGTTTCTTCCCCCCTGGAAGGAAGTCATTACCTCGGTTTGTCATACATCCACCAGTCTCCATGCTGTTCACCCAGCGATGGTGAGATAAGTAAGGGTTTGATTCTGCGATTGATTCCCCATTGCGAATCTCATTCACTTTATAATGTGGGTGTCAGCTGGCAGAAGGCTTTGCTCACAAAGGCTGTTAAGAGCTGATTGGAACAGGCTTCACAATCCTGCTGGAGATGAACAAGATGCAATAGAATCCTGCTGACCCCGTTTTAGTCATATTGTTCCCGCAAGGTGTTCTCATGAATTTTAAGGGGCTACAAAGGCAGGGGGGAGGGCAGAAACGCAGGTAAACCTCAGCATGCATACAGTTAAGGGGAAGAGACGGGGTGAACTGCATATGCATCAGTATTCTTCACAATACAAAGTAGAATCGCAAAGATTGCTATGCACTACAGTAATGGAAACACTTGATAGCATGAACGCCCATGTTAAAACACGTAGCCCTGACTATACATTCGAGAAGATAATGTCTATTCATTTAGGCACTTGCTAGAACAGAAGAGCTTCCTAAAAGCAGAATTGGAAAGAGTTTGAGGCTTGGGGGTTCCGATCCTCCAAGAACGGTTTGCCTCTCCAGGGAACTGTTTTGCAAGCATGCCTAAAAGATACAATCCAACACAGAGTGAAGACACAATTAAGCCTGTTGCTTATCACTTGAGCCAATTCACACAATTGTGTGTGTGAGAGAGTGCTTTTTATTCCCCACAACTGCGTAAGGTTGCAATTTGCGTAAGTAAACTGAGCGCAAGTTGCTGACTCAGTGCAGTTTAAAAGTTGCATAGACATTGAGTCCTAGTTGTGTGGAGTATGATGATTGAAATGAGACTTCTATGGGATAATGTGCACAATCAATTTATGCGACAGGACCTATAGAGCCCCCACATAATAATAATCAGCAACCTCAATATTACTTGTTTTCATGGAGTCATTATCACTGCTCTGCTATCAGGGATAATACTTCTTTTGCTAGCTCATCACCTAACAAGGACTAGGGTGTGATAAGAATAAATGACAGCGGGTTATTTAGGATAATGGTTTCACACAACCAAGCAGTAAGGTCATTAACCTCAGCTATAATGGGGAAACTGTTAAATCCTTTTGCTGAGAAAGGTGGTCAAGTATGATGGCTAAAATTCCGTTTCGGCAACAGGGGTGGCAAATAATTTTTTATTCAGGCCAGATTTTGCAGTGAAGCCTCCCTCTTCCTCATTCATCCTGTAGAACCAGTAATCAGGATGGAAAGCAGGTCTGCAGTTTGGTCCACAGATCTACAGTATGAGGCCAGTGTACTTATAAGGTGTTCCAAAGATTATTCTCTCTCTGTATTTTCTTGCCTTTCCCAGCGCAATGCTGCTTGGAGCAGATTCCAAAAGGAACACAACATTCGCAAGAGAAGTGCAAGCAGACAATAAGGGAAGCTAAAAAGGAGTTTGAAAAGCACTTTGCTAAAAATATAAATACCACCCTGAACAAAAACATTTAAATACAATAGCAGCAGGAAACCAACTTGGGAGGTGATTGGACCTTTGGATGACCAGGGAGGCAAAGGTGCACTAAAGGAGAAGGAGATTTCAGAGAAGCTGAACAAATAATTTGCAGGGTCTTCACAATAGAATATATAGGGCTGTTCCTTCAGGCATAGACCTTGGGAATATGGCTGCCTGTGCAAAGCCACAATTTGACACACATTCCCTGAAATATACTCAGAGTCGCAAAGTGATTTCAGGCTCTTTATTCAGCTCATAGTGGTGAGGAGGAATGAATGGAAGTCCCCTCACAGTATCTGCTTTATATACATTATTTACACAATGGGCTGCACATGATTGGCTAATTCCGGAATTCTACTGTAAGTGGTGAGGAGGAATGAATGGAAGTCCCCTCACAGTATCTGCTTTATATACATTATTTACACAATGGGCTGCACATGATTGGCTAATTCCGGAATTCTACTGTAAGCCAATCAGGTTGTGGATTCACTTCTATCTGGAGCAGGATTGGGTGGTTCCTGCCAACCAATCATACTGCTGCATTGTTCTAGGACCAATCAGACTGCTGCATTCTGAATCCTATTGTTCTAGGACCAATCAGACTGCTGCATTTTGGATCCTATTGTTCTAGGACCAATCAGACTGCTGCAGTTTGGATCCTATTCAACTCAGTACATAACATTCCCATTGTGCCACCTTTCCAAAGCCTGAAAGGGGAGGTGCTGGGCTTTGGGAAGGAGGCACGAGACTCTGCCAGGGTCCTAAAGCTCTCCTCCTCTTTCCTAAAGCTGGGAGACCACTAACAAGGCTTTGGGAAAGGAAGAGGGAAGACTCTAGGACCCTGGTAGAGCCCTCATGTCTCCTTCCCAAAGCCCAGCGCTTACAAGGCTTTGGGAATGAGGTGGGCACTCTTTTGGTCCTTGCAACGGGGGGGGGGAGGGGCAGAGGGAACCAGTTGTGCTGCCTCAAAGCCACTTCTGGTTCCTCCTACCTGAACTAACTTTTGCAGGAAGGAAGTTGGAGAAACTGAAGCAAATCTTGACAACGTATGAAGATCTAGGGCAGGCATCCCCAACCTTCGGCCCTCCAGATGTTTTGAACTACAATTCCCATCATCCCTGACCACTATTCCTGTTAGCTAGGGATCATGGGAGTTGTAGGCCAAAACATCTGGAGGGCAGCAGGTTGGGGATGCCTGGTCTAGGGCTTATTGATAAACAAAAACAGACAAAACCTTGGCTCTGGGTGGCACACTGCTTTCAAATGGAAAACTGCAAACAAAAATAGGTAACTTGTCCCTCAGATCAACCTTCATGCCTGAGGACTGGAAAGTGCTCAATGTAACACCATTTTTTAAAAAGAGAATGTGGGAGCAGGGATGCAGATCCAGGAAAACTGGAGGAAAGCACATACTGCAGATTCTTCCACACCAGAAAGGAACCCTAATTGTTTGCTCTGTCTTAGGAGAGTAAGCCCCACTAAGCACAGGGGGAGCTACTTCCAAGTAAACAAGTACAAGCTTGCACTGCCAAGCATTGCACACACAATTTCAAGCTAGGCCTTTGACTCAGCTGAGTGTGTGATCAGCCCCCGCTGTAGATCTACTCACTAAAATTTGACCCCAAGTATCTTTGGGAATCTAGGGACGCGGGTGGCGCTGTGGGTTAAACCACAGAGCCTAGGACTTGCTGATCAGAAGGTCGGCGGTTCGAATCCCCGTGATGGGGTAAGCTCCCGTTGCTCGGTCCCAGCTCCTGCCAACCTAGCAGTTCAAAAGCACAAAGTGCAAGTAGATAAATAGGAAAGTAAACGGCATTTCGGTGCGCTGCTCTGGTTTGCCAGAAGTGGCTTAGTCATGCTGGCCACATGACCCAGAAGCTGTACGCCGGCTCCCTCAGCCAGTAAAGCGAGATGAGCGCCGCAACCCCAGAGTTGGCCACGACTGGACCTAATGGTCAGGGGTCCCTTTACCTTTATCTTTGGGAAACTTTTGGTGTGGTCTGAGAGGAGAGGAAAGTTTTGGTCTGTAATCTGTGGTGAAAGTTCTGCCCATGATCACGGTTCACTTGTCTGTATTTGCAGTGTAATAGCTAAAAGCACAAACTTTCAGAGATATTAGGCAAATCGTGTCCTCCCTAAAAGAGGGCACGTGTTGTGGTGAGACCTGGAGACCGACTTCCTGTGTTGTGGGTGGGTAAGATTGGACAGCCACAACACCCGATTGGGAGGTCCCTCAATGTTGGGTTCAATCTGGCCAAAGGGGCGCAGTCCAAATGGATCGAGGGACCTATTTATACCCATGCACGTGACCCAGAGCTTCCTCTTTTGGTGTGTGCATTCGGAACACCCGTCCACCTCTCCCTAATTTTAGGGCATTTTGCAATTGACCTTGCTATGCTGTCATGTGTTGTCTGTCGTTGGGACAGGGGCAAGGCAGGAATTTTCCCCACTTGGCTGATTGGCTGGTGCCATTTGGGTTTCACCTGCCACGTAGCTAATCGTCACAACTTGTAAGGTTGCGGATAGGCACTGGTTCAGGTGATAGGGATGGGAGAATGGTCTCACCATCCCTATGTGAAGGGTATTCTGTTAAAGGAATCCAGGGACTCAACTGGTTTGGTCAACCCCTGAGAGGGGATTGTGACCATGCCTGAGTCCAGGGGGGCATCTGGGTGGTGAACAGAGTCTGTACCTGGCTTTTCATCTACCCAGGTGTTCACCCTTGGCTGACCTATGCTGGTGCCCTGGGTCAGTGCTGCCTGCAAAGGTGCAGGGAGCTAGTCGAACCAGAGCCTATGCAACCACTCACCTTCTGTAATCAATAAAGTTGTGGCCTAAATTCTGCCAAAAGCCAAGACTAAAATTTGAGTCAAGTGTGTCTTTATTTAGGGGGGAGGTCTCTGGGTTTGAACACGCCAATTGCTACTGTCTTCATTCTGCCTGGTATATACAGTGGTAGCTCGGGTTAAGTACTTAATTCATTCTGTAGGTCCGTTCTTAACCTGAAACTGTTCTTAACCTGAAGCACCACTTTAGCTAATGGGGCCTCCTGCAGCTGCCGCGCCGCCGGAGCACGATTTCTGTTCTCATCCTGAAGCAAAGTTCTGAACCCGAGGTACTATTTCTGGGTTAGCGGAGTCTGTAACCTGAAACGTATGTAACCTGAAGCGTATGTAACCCGAGGTACCACTGTATATGGGGATATAAATATTTGTCTATCTTATAGAGATGTTGTAATGATTACTAAGCTAATGTGTATGAAGTGTTTTGAGCATTTGCAAATAGGTGTGTATTTATATTTTATATATTTATATTTATGTTTATATTTCATTCAATTTCTATACCGCCCTTCATTGGGAGATCTCAGGGCAGTTCACAAGATAAACACAGATCCCTGAACATAGGAACCAACTCTAGGCACCATGGGGGCTTCGTCCCCCACAATAAAGTATTTGAGGGGTCCAGGCCCCCACAAAATTGATAGGCATTTCCATTCAAATGGTGTGTGTGCTCTGCTTCATGTGATCAGTTATGTGGGGTAGAGCTTAACTGGACCCCCACAACATTTTATTTAAGTTGGCTCGCCAGTACCTGAAGGTGTTCAAATGATGCCTTATTGTTATTATTTTGACTATACATATTATTTGGCTCGAAGCAACCTTGCATGGACCTTTCAAGGCTTACTCATTTTCATTGTTTGCTTGTGGCTCATAACAGTTTTCTGCAGTCCTATTCATATACCAGTTGATTCATCGTCTATTTGTCTCCCTAGTGTTCTGTTTCATATTGTTACTACTGCTCCATAAAGTAAATCAATAATACGCATGTGCTTCTGCTGTATATCTAAATCTTTCCAGTAGCTCCTTTCTATGATCCAATAAACAATTAATGATGTTGGAATGACATGGACTCACTCTCAATATTGCTACTGCTGCATTTATTATGTGAATGGGAAGTTCTGTACCCACCAGCTCGTGTTTAGTTTGTTTATTCGTTGCCTGACTCCTTGATGCCCATGGACTTAAAATGAAGCAATGCTTTTAATTATGGGTGATGCTGATACATTCTAAGCAATATAATCAGTGCAAACAAAAATTGTGAAAATATTCCTATAAAAATCTGAACATTAAGCCCACAAAGGCAAACACTGCACGTTTCTGAGCACAATTCAAAGGGTTGGTGCTGACCATTAAAGCCCTAAATGGCCTCAGCCCAGTACACCTGAAGGAGCGTCTTCATCCCCATCATTCAGCCCAGGCACTGAGGTCCAGCTCCAAGGGCCTTCTGGTGGTTCCCTCACTGCGAGAAGTGAGATTACAGGGAACCAGGCAAAGGGCCTTCTCGGTAGTGGCACCCACCCTGTGGAACACCCTCCCATCAGATGTCAAGAAAATAAATAACTATCTGAGTTTTGGAAGACATCTAAAGGCAACCCTGTTTAGGGAAGTTTTTAATGTTTGATGTTTTATCGTGTTTTTAATATTCCATTGGGAGCCGCCCAGAATGGCTGGGGATACCCAGCCAGATGGGCAGGGTATAAATAAATTGCTGTTGTGTTGTTGTTTCAGTATTCATTAATTATCTAAATCTGCTAACACTATCAGCCTGCCTCTGAAAATGTGTACAAGAAAGGTTGAGCAGAAAAGAACATGGCCCCCAATAAAGGTTGCCAAATGAGAAAGATACTGTTAAGAGATGTGCAGGTTTGTGGTGGCAGAGGACCATTTTCTAGGGATGAAGGAATATAGAGAGAAGATACGGAAAAAATAAAGCTGTGAGTTGAACATAGTAGAACTAGATGTGACAAAGAACAGTGTCTCCAAAAGCACCATTCCTGTCTTGAGTTCCCCTCCTCCCTTTTATAATAGAAGCACATGATGTGATAGCAGTCTGTGATGTGGAGTGGCATGAGGGAAGCAACATCATATTGTCATGTCACAGGCTTCCAGTACAATACATTATTAGGAGACAGGAGGAAGAATTTGATGCAGGCTTCCAGTTTCAGTGACAACCCCATGATCTTCACGATGAATTATTCCACTCTTACATTTCGCATTATAACATAGTCAGCTAAACTCAAATGCTATTACTAATGTGACAGCATCCATGCTCATATGAGCATACATTTGGAACGGATATCCACAGTGTTTTGTGTCTCCGAATTCAGACTATTGTCACAGGGTTTGGGAAATGGGAAGGCTGATTACAGAAACACCCTTCTGTTTTCCTCTAGTGATAACTGTATGTCCAATTGGAAGACAGACTCATGGGCATCAGCCTCTGGATTGCAGCCAATCTGTGGTATTTTGCAGATCACTGTTTTTGACACTATTACTGAGTTCCCACAAAGGGAAATGGTCAGGAATAAGCGAAAGACTGGGTGAGCCCTGAGTTGGGAGTTGAAGGAAAGCTTATGGGCTGTGAAAACATGACCTGATTCAAGGGTTATATAACAACAACAACAACAACAACAACAACAATTTATTATTTATACCCCACCCATCTGGCTGGGTTCCCCCGGCCACTCTGGGTGGCTCCCAACAGAATATTAAAAACACAATAAAACATCAAACATTAAAAACTTCCCCTAAACAGGGTTGCCTTCAGATGTCTTCTAAAAGTCAGATGGTTGTTTATTTCCTTGACATCTGACGGGAGGGCGTTCCACAGGTCAGGTGCCACTACTGAGAAGGCCCTCTGCCTGGTTCCCTGTAACTTCACTTCTTGCAGTGAGGGAACCGCCAGACGGCCCTTGGAGTTGGACCTTAATGTCCAGGCTGAATGGTGGGAGTGGAAACGCTTCTTCAGGTATACTGAAATAATGTCTCTTCGCCCCCCCCCCCATGTAGTTTTATCTTTTAACATTTATTCTGTACCAACAAAACTGTATGCTTTCTTATAACCAGAACAGGCCACAGGCCAACCCACTGAGAAAAGAGTGAATGGCTGGTGGTTAATAATAATAATAATAATAAATTTCATTTATACCCCGCTCTTCCCAGTTCAGAAAACTGGGCTCAGGGTGGCTAACAACAAATTTGAAACACTTAATTGTAATACAACATAGAAGCAGCATAAAATACAGTATAAAAGCATGGGTTTAGATTGAGAAAAACAGAATGTTGAAGGGCACAAGGTATAAAGTGATGAAATGCTGTTGTTGTTTTTCACCTTGGAAGTTAAATGGACACTTTCAACTGTCTACATAGAGTTTATGCAAACCTTACTAAGGAAGAGATGGGGTCCGCTACCATAAATAAGAGATGTGCATGGAAAAGTAATTTGTAAGGACTGGGTTATCAGTAGTTCAGCTGTCAGCTGTCCTCAAGCCACATGGGGTTCTGTGGTGATTTGCATTCAGTGAAGTCAAAGCTTTCCCCAAAATTACTGTGTGTGCTATTTTAATAAAGGTTGCCTTGTAATTATGCAATGTAAGCAGTTTCAGAGACTTGTTCTCTAGACTTTATTTTGTGTACCCGTGCCACAAAATCACAAGTAATCTTGCAGTGTTTTACTTGAGATCATTCCCAGCAAGCGCAATCAGTTCAATATTTGTATTATGCTTGAGTCTGAGGGTCTAGAAGTGTAAAGGAGCCTGGTTTGTGGGACTGCTCTGGGACAGCTCAGTTTATTAGGGAGGTCAGATTGCAAACCATAGATCCTGCCTGTTGCTTTAAACATTCAAAGGCAGAAGCAGGATGGTGTAGGTGGAGCACTGCAGCAGACCCACAGGAGATGGGTCAGTTCAAGGCAGTAGCAGGCGATGTGGTAGGGTGGTGGCACTTACTATATTATTATTATTATTATTATTATTATTATTATTATTATTATGTACCCTGCCCATCTGGCTGGGTTTCCCCAGCAACTCTGGGCGGCTTCCAACAAAATATTAAAAATACAATAAAACATCAGACATTTAAAACTTCCCTAAACAGGGTTGCCTTCAGATGTCTTCTAAAAGTCAGATAGTTGTTTATTTCCTTGACACCTGATGGGAGGGCATTCCACAGGATGGGAGCCACAACCGAGAAGGCGCTCTGCCTGGTTCCTTGTAACTTCGCTTCTCACAGTGAGGGAACTGCCAGAAGGCCCTCGGAACTAGACCTCAGTGTCCGGGCTGAACAATGGGGGTGGAGACGCTCCTTCAGGTATACTGGGCCGAGCACCAACACTTTAAATTGTGCTTGGAAACGTACTGGGAGCCAATGTAGGTCTTCCAAGACCGGTGTTATGTGGTCTCGGCGGCCGCGCCCAGTCACCAGTCTAGTTGCTGCATTCTGGATTATTTGTTGTTTCCGGGTCACCTTCAAAGGTAGCCCCACATAGAGCGCATTGCAGTAGTCCAAGCGGGAGATAACCAAAGCATGCACCACTCTGGCAAGACAGTCTGCGAGCAGGTAGGGTCTCAGCCTACATACCAGATGGAGCTGGTAGACAGCTGCCCTGGACACAGAATTGACCTGCGCCTTAATGGACAGCTGTGAGTCCAAAATGACTCCCAGGCTGCACACCTGGTCCTTCAGGGGCACAGTTACCCCATTCAGGACCAGGGAGTCCTCCACACCAATCCATCCCCTGTCCCCCCAAAACAGTACTTCTGTCTTGTCAGGATTCAACCTCAATCTGTTAGCCACCATCCATCCTCCAACAGAACCTCCAGACACTTACACAGCCTTCACTGGTTCTAATTTAAAAGAGAGGTAGAGCTGGGTATCATCCACATACTGATGAACACCCAGCCCAAACACCCTGATGATCTCTCCCAGCGGCTCCATATAGATATCAAAAAGCATGACCTTCTGACAGCTGAGTCACTGCTGCTTTTACCTGGAGGGAGAGTGTAAAGGTAGTTGGGAAACTGGCACACTATAAAGACACTGGAGCATTGGATTGAGCAGTGACTCAGCACTGTCTGTTACTGATACAGACCAGTAACAGACCACAGACCAGCAGTGAGAAAACCAACTGAAGGACGTTCTAAGAAGAATGAAGGTTGGGAGTAGGCAGAAAGGCAGGCAGACAGGGAGATTTGGAAGTTGTCAGACTGTGAGAAGACAGTCTGGCAGATAAAGAACTGGCAAGCTGATAGACTTAGATACCTAGAACTAGACAAGGAACTGTACAGGCAAGACCCAAAGTCTAGCAGTAGTCCAGCAAAAGACTTAGGTCCAGAATTTGAGGCATTAATTGCCTGATGATCTCAAGAGGAAAAAATGGGTTGAACCTGCACTGGGACCTCCACTCTGCAGTGTCAAGTGTTTCACTACAAGGGGTACTATAATACTGACCAGGTTCTGCTTGATTTAAGTACTGCTTGATTGTAGCACCCTGCTTGTGGTTAACGCTTAGCTGGAATGAAATATTCAACGCAGCAATAGAGAAATTAAAATAATAATTTATTTGTCAGACAAATAAATGAGAGACACAGTGGTATATGGATACCAAAGCTCTGCCTACTCCAGCCCTGATGGCCAGCACTTATATTTCCTCAGCCCAGCCCCCTTGCTCCTCCTTTGGCTGCCTCTATCCAATCAGCCTGGTTGAAATTCCTATTGGTTGTTTGCTAGAACCAATCATAAAAGATACACCCATTTCCTATTACCTTTTATGGGAGACAAAGAGCTATATTTCCTTCTATCCATAAATGGCAGACAAGTAGCCATATATCTTATATTTACCTCGACCAGGCACCTTAATTACCAGATAACCTTTGGCCCCTGTTGCCCTATTCACTGCAAACCATATGGCTAAAGCAGATGGTGCATGGTTTTTAATTTTTTTATCTTAAAGAGATCTTGAGTTCACCTTCTCTCACACCATAATAAGAATCTAACATAAGAATCTAACATTTCTTACTTTCTAAATCCTTTGCATAATTACATTTAAGCCAATATATTTCATACATAACATAGATAGATTTTTAGAAGGAAAGGCCTTTTCAAATTAAAAGGAACTTAGTGAAAGCTAAGTTCTCTAAATTCTCTGAAGCTTCAAAACAGCTTGGAGAGAAGCCTTTTTCCCTATCCAGCTGCTGTTTCTAAAAGCAACCTCTTCAATTTAACCTTTAACCTTATGAAAATATGGCTCGAGTCTTCTGTTAAACAATAAATTTCACTATTTACCAGCTCTTAATTGTGTTTTTGCAGCTTGATTGTATTCTGTAATTTGTATGGTCAGTGTGACCTTTTGCTCCCAGCCTCTAATTTCCTTTTACAACCCTGAAATACTGCTATTTATAGCAGTGGGGCCCTTGAACAGCTGCCAGAGTATTCAGCTGGTCTCTCCCTGGCATGAGAGATATAAATATTTACAAATATATTTTTTAAGCTCATTTTAAAATGCAGATCTTGATTAGATGCCTCATGATCTTCATTCATGGCTGCTGTTGCCATGACTTGCTTCAGCAGATAAGAATGGGAAAGATGGCTAGTGGAGAAACAGGCCAGAAGATGCAGAGACCGCGTGCTGTTCTATCTCATTGACAGGATGGGATCTGGAACTTGAATGCTACTTTTTATTTATTGGATTGTAAAGGAAAATATTCCCTCTGCACAATTTCATGCCAAAGGATCGAAATAAACCACAAATGTTGTGATTTCTTCCACTCCTCAATTGGCAATCAGATGTCTAGCTCTGACATTAAAAACAACAACACTGAATTACATATTTAAAATTTGAAGCACATGCTAGCTATCATCTATATAAAAACTTCTGAAAAATCCCAGTGTCAACAGTCAACTGCTTATAATCTTAGAGCATTCCTGTGTGGGCCACTGCATAGAGAGTAATGTGCAAAGCTGCTTACACTGCATTATCAGAAGGCCACCATTTTTAAACAACATACACAGTGATTTTCATATATTACCAGGAAGGCTTCTGCACACATTGCAGAACAGTTAATAGATTCCTAAGGAAATACAAACATGCTTATTAAATTACTTGACAATGAAGGGGATCCAAAAACCTACATGAATTGCAAATGAAGCATTTTGGAAGAAGCAAAGTGTGGTTAACAGATGAGCTTTGACTACATTTTACATCAATATCATAATAGTTTTTCAGTTGGGGGGGGGGTTGTGTTCACACAAAGCTTTCTGCTTACTGTTGGGCAGACCCCGTAGATCACTGAGATATTCATAGAAGACTTTCTTGATAGTGATGTAACCTGTTACAGATCCTCCAAGTGTCCCTATTTTCCAGGAATGTCCCTGATTTAGGGAAGCCGTCCCGGTGTAAGATTTGATCCTGGAATGTCCCACTTCTTCTTAGGATGTCCCTATTTTCATTGGAGAAATATTAGAGGGTATGGAGCTATCCGACCCCTGAGCCGTCTGAAGGCAATCCTGAATAGGGATTTTAATGATTACTGTTTTATCATGTTTTTATATATGTTGGAAGCTGCCCAGAGTGGCTGGGGCAACCCAGTAAGATGTGTGGGGTATAAACAGGCAAATTACCATTATGGAATGGGACATCCCTATTTTCATCAGAGAAATGTTGGAGGGTATGCTGTTGAGTACCATCAGGAGATTGGGAGAGAAGTGTCACCAATATGGAGAGGACACTCAAATCTCTCTTTGCTAGACTGCAGACCCTCCAAGTCTCCCTATTTTCAAGGGACAGTCCTGGATTTACAGAAGCTGTCTTGGTTTCTGATTTGATCCCAGAATGTCCCACTTTTCCTTAGGACGTCCCTATTTTCACTGGAGCAATGTTGGAGGGTATGGAATTATGTGACTCCTGAGCCAACGAGAGAAGTAAATTACAAACTTTAGAAGACATCTGAAGGCAGCCTGTATAGGGAAGGTTTTTTTTAAAACAACAACAATGTTGAACGCTTTATTATGTTTTTATATGTGTTGGAAGCTGCCCAGAGTGGCTGGAGCATCCCAGTCAGGTGTGCGGGATATTAATATCATTATTAGTATTATTAAGGAATAGGACTTCCCTATTTTTCAGCATAGAAATGTTGGAGGGTATGAGACTGGTGCCTGAAGGCAGTGATGGGCTGGTTGTAGGCCAATAAATTGAAACTGAATCCAGAAAAGACAAAGGTGTCATGTAATGGTAGCCCAGGAAATTGCCTGCACCAGTGCAGCTTTGCTGCCGTGGCTAGAAATTATCTTTCAAGTATAGTTTAGAATTTTATAGTTACTAAAATGATTTGAAACTTTTAACCATTAAATAATAATAATAATTTCTAGCGTTTCCAGCAAGGCTGTGGCAGTGCAGGAGATTCCCTGAGTTGCATTGCCCAGAATGCCTTGTTTTGAAGCACCCTTGTCCCTGTCTCAGAACATGAGGGAGGGGAAAGGGGAGATAGAAGGTGAGATATTGCTGGTGCTGTTCCCACATAAGCAATTGCATAGGCAGATAATTTCTGGACTGGCTTATGCAAACCAGCCTGGCTGGTTTAGTGAAGAGCAAACCTGTTAACATGACAAAAGGTGTTGATTGTTTAAAACGTTTCCATAAAGAACACCGGCCTTTCTGTTAGGAATAGTTTGGACTGAAGTTCCCAGGTGTCGGAAAAGCGTGTTCTCCCTCACAGAGAACGTGTGTTGCGGTGTTGCAGGCCACCCCTCTGTTGCCAGGCAGGGTTAAAAGATAGCCTGTGGCAACTGTTGGATGTTTGTGTTGCTGGGGTAATTTTAATGTTGCCATTTGGTGGGAGGGCTTAAAGGTTTTAAAATCCCTGCTCTCAGCTCAGAGCTTTCTCTTTCCCTGAGGGCACCGGATCACCTGCCCACCCGCCCTAATTTCAAGGTTTGTGTTGACCTTGCTATGCCTGTCATGGGGTTCTCTTCCGTTGGGGCAGGGGCCCGGTAGGAATTTTGTCCATTTGGCTGAGTGGCTGGGCCATTTGGTTTTTTACCTACTGCGTAGCAAATCGTCACAACTTGTAAGGTTGGCGGTTAGGCATTGGTTATAAAATTGGTTGGAGGTGGGGTATGGATTGGCTGGGCCTGCCCCTCCAGTGCTGCTGTGGAAAGGGAATTTCGTTAAAGGAATCCAGGGGCTTGCCATGATTTCGTCCAAATCCCTGGAATGGGAATAGGGCCAGCAAGCCTCGGGGAGCATGCGGGGAGAGGTGAGGGCCTGTGGCTCAGCTCCCCAATATTGTTTTCCCTTACTGGTTTTCGCTGGAATCCGGAAGTCAGTTCTGTCCCCAGGCAGGGGGGGGGGGGGACACAGAGAGTCTTAACCAATGCCTAAATGACAACTCACATGTATGTATTTTAATAAAGTTGTGGCCAAAATTATGCCAAAAACCTTAAACAAAAATTATGCGTGTGCTGTGAATTATTTGAGGGGTGGCTTGGGGACCTTGACACGCAAATGTTATTTATGCATGCAAGAACGGCAGCTTGAGTTTTGTTAGCCCAAAGATGGAAAACGAGGGAGGCCCCAAGTAAGGAGGACTGGCAACTTAAGAAGACAGAATTTGCAGAACTAGCAGGTTTAACATATAGAATAAGAGAGCATCTATTTAAAGAGGAGTGGAAAATCTTTGCTGAGTATTTGGAAAATAACTGTGCACAGCTGATGACGCTGGCAGCATTAAGATAAATTCAACAGTGTGATTAATATTTGAATGATGTCAGTTGGGAGAACTGACTAAAATGGCTACAGTAAAATCCAGTGAAATATGCAGGAATACAGTAAAATACGCAGGAAATATGCAGGAATGATAGGCAACCATAGAAGCAGAAGGAGGAAAGTCATAGATGGTATTATGTAAAATGTTTCTTTTGAGATTTGTAATTTGAAAACTTAATTAAAATTATTATTTTTTAAATGACAAAAGGTGTTGATTGGCCATTGGAGAGGAATCCTTTGGCCTGGGGAGTCAGATGTTACCAAGGTGTGTCTGAGGGGATAGAAAAAGGGAGTTTTCAAGCAAGGGTTGCTGGGAAGAAGGAGGAAGAAGAGCTGAGATCCATAGGGGGCAGGCTGGCTGAAGGCTGCCTGTGCTGCTGTGGAGTACCAGCCCCTCTTGAAAGGAGCATGCTGTAAGATCTGGACTCCCTTCATGCAAAACTGAAGGTTTAAAAGGTGAATAAACCATATTCCTTAAAGCCACAACAGTCTCCACCTGGTCTCAATTCTCCAAAGGACCACAGATCCTGTATGTAACCTCATGGGCTCTTGCCAATGCTTGGCAGAGAGAGGGGCAGGTACCCAATTTTTGTAACAATATTGTGCCACTCCTGATAAAACCTTGGTTGAAGTGACACCCCTATTTCCTTGCCTTTCCCACTGACCACAGGCAAAGCCCCCATCTGCTTCCCCTCTGCCTAGTGGGCTGAACTTCATAGCTTGGGTTTTTTTTTGTTTTCTGCTGTTTATGTGTCAGTTTGGAATTCAATCTCATTTTGTTTCAATAGGTTAAAAGAGAGAAAGGAGAGTCCCCCCCCCATATGATTCCCCTCTCAACTCAGATGTCCAGTTGATGTCTGCCACCCTTTGCTGAGAAGATAGGGTGTGTGCGCGCCACATCCTAACACCACACACATTTGAGCCAGAGAGAACTCACATTTGATGCAGCCGCAGTAATTTAATTTATTGCCCTCTTGTGAGAAAACATAACAGTAGACTCCTTCATTCTGTGAGAATGTGGCATCCTATTTTGAAAATATAATAAATGAAACACAAAATATATTAATGCAAAGTTATGGCTGACATTTAACATACACCATAGTCTGCGAAATCAAAGTTATTGCTCCCACCCAAACCGTATCTCATTCGTTTTGCATAAACATGCTCCGTAAAATATGTGTGCAGGGAGGCTGAGTTATGGTTTCCATGGAGACGCTCACTCTGAATATGCATATTTGTCACTTTCCTGCGTAGAACTTTCAGTAAGAAATTGCCTTTATTAATAAACTCGGCTTCTTGGATGTTAGGAATATATTCATTTTAATGGCACACAGAAAACTTTTATGAATGGACAGGAACCATGCTCCCCTCTGCTGCCCTCCAGGATACTCAGGTCTGTTTCCCTGTATGCTTCTTGGTTTAGTTCTCACTTAGGAACTTTTTAAAACATTGTTGGTACCAAATCATGTGATCAGCAGCCTCACCTGATGTATAAGCCACTCGGTGGGCATTTGAATGTTTGCAAATTTACCTACAGCCCTGCACCTGCACACCCAAAACAATGTGATGTTCAGGACATGAGGTCAGCAATTCTATATGTTAGAGAACTCAACACAGGGATGCCATCAGTCTGTTGCACCAGACTGAAGGGCTACCTTGACCATTATTCTGTTCCTACAGTGTCCCATAAGCAGCTCATTGTTCCCTGCAGCATCCTTGCTGCATGGCATCTATAGTAAGGTTACCAGACGTCCCCGTTTCCGGGGACGGTCCCCGGATTTACAAATCAGTCCCCTGACAAAATCCTACCATTCCTACTGAACTTGAAAAGTGTCTCCGGATTCATTGGAAAAAAAATCTGGTAACCTAAATCTATTGTTCTGCTCACAACCAGCAACTGTTTATGGACTTCTGTTTCAAAGTGCACATGGTAAGAGGCTGGCTCAAACAAACGTTGCAAATGTTCAAAAGGTGCAGGGGAACCAAGAAATTAAGACTGTGTTGTAAACATCAGTATTACAAAAGCACTTTTTTAAAAAAAAGTACATTTTACTTAGTGAAATTCCAAACTAACTGATGTTTTATGAAGCTGGATGAGTTACCCTAGCTGGATAAATGAGTCTTTGCTATGAGTGTCTATTTTGTATTATTTTAGTTTTGTTTAAATGTATCTTATGTGTGTGTTTGACTTTTTTTGCTGTTTTATTATACATTGCCTTGAGATGATTGTGTAAAAAGCAATTAATAAACTAATAGCAACAACAACAGGCAAAGGAAATTGATGCCGTCTGTATGTGCTTTATTACCTAAAACTACCTAGAAATATTTCACACAGTGATACACACACACACACATACATACATACATACTTACATACACACACCGGTATATATTTGTCCAGTAGCACCTTAGAGACCAACTAAGTTTGTTCTTGGTATGAGCTTTCGTGTGCATCCCAGAGTCGATCCATAAGTAAACCTCCTAAAGACACACACAGAGAGAAATAAAAAGATTTAGCAGATTCATAACTGCCTTTGGGGATCACCCAATTAACCAGAGAGAAAGTTCAGCATAATGTAATGAATATGGGACTCATTAGTCATTGCCCAAACTTGTGGTGATAACCACTAGACAGTTTTTGGGAAAAAATAATATTAGACAAATTCATGGAGAATGGGCCGGCCAGTGTCTCTTATCCATGTTTGGAGGGTAGAAAGAAACAGAGCAGACTGTTTCCCTTATAACTTACTTGTGAGCTTTCCACCAGCATTTGCACAGCCCCTGTTGACAAGAGAATGGTGGGTTGAGATGTCCTTGATCTGAGCTTGATGTATTTCAAAAGAAGAGGTGTCAATCGCTTTGATAACTACTGGGCATCCAACAAAGAGTCTGGCATATCAATAATAAAGCTGTCCCTAGTGCAACTCACTGTGTGCTTTTCATCATAATCTACCAATATAACTGCTTGCTTCCTGGTACAATTTAGAAGCAATTTTCTATTATTTGGCCCATCCATTGTAATTTGGGTTCCCACCCCCTCCTCCTGAAACTTTATTTAGCGCTCTGAGAGGAAGTCCATTTACATCCTTTCAATAGAGAACATTGTCTCCAGTACATTCAAAGACAGGCAGCTGCCTTTAATATTCTGTCACTTCTTATTCTGAGTCCTTTAATCTTTGCTTACCTCTAAATAGGAGGATACTGGGTGTATGGGATAAAGGCATAATGATTAGAACAACAGGAAATTATTGGTAATGGTGAAATGAGGGAGAAGCAAGTTTGACATAAGTACAGGAAAAAGTATTTCTCCACATTAGCTAACGGAGTGCAAATTTGATGAAAAGCTGCTCTTGTATTGCCTGGTGTATTAGCTTGGCATTCAAAGGTGACCATTTCATCGAGTAACACTGATTATCTTGAAAATAGATTGTTCACCACTGTGACATATATGTTCAGAGTCTGAACAAAAAGAAAAGTGCTATGTCACAGATACATTATGTGCTCAACATTAGGAAATGTTAGCTTTGGGGGCCATTCGTCTGAGGCAAAATTACATATCTCAGGAAAATTTCCCATCAGCTTCTTCGTAACATGCATTAGCTTTTTTCCCAGCACGCACGATTGCCAAATGATTCAAATTAATGAAGTTGACATATTCTGTACAAGTTGGCAAGCCTACAGGTAGTATGTGCCCTTACATGTTGTACCTTCCAATTACAAAGAATTCAAAACTTTTATAAAACTAAGTGTAGGGAAACACGTTGTTGTGGATCGGAGACTTGGGGGGGGGGGCTTTGCAAGTAGCACTGCTCAGCTGATCAGTATTGCCTGTAAAGCCCATTTTGTTTGAGCCCCATCTTTCCCTGCTGTACACCTGACATCATATATGATGCCTCATGGACCAAACGGGGAGGCCTGGTGGGTCTAATGAAGCCCATGGATTGAAGGTTCCCCACCCCTGTCTTATGCAATCATAATGACTTTTCTTAAAACAGACATATGATTTCCTTGTTTTCATTCCATAGCAACCGTTCCCCCAGCTGGTACCCTGAAAATGTTTTGGACCACAACTCCCATCGCTATTGATGATTGGTCATGTTGACTAGGGTCAGTGGGAGGTGTAGCCTTTTGGTTTTTTTGAGGGAAGGGGCATCACCTTGGGGAAGGCTGTCCTATTAGAACAAGACGTTATCAAACAGAATATCTGTACAACACATTGTCAAGTGCAAGGAAATGAGCAAAATAGCTGCTGTAGAACAGCTTTTCCCAAGCTGTTCATGTAGATGACCACGGTATCAGTCAATATCTTCATATTAGATAAATTGTTTTCTTATCCCTTTCTGCTTTTGTTCTACATGTTCTTATCTATTTATTTTGTTTTGTTCATAAAGTTTACACACTGCTTGATTGTAACAATAACAACAACAACGCCTCAAAGTGGTCCCCAAAAATGTTCTTCTGCTGTAAGTTAAGCAGATACTTCCATTAAATGACTTTGATCTGAATGCAAGATTAAGCAACAGCTGTACTTCCAAATGTAAAAAAAGAGAAAAGAAATAGCAACAACCTCAACAGAATTGTTGGCCTTAGTTTCATCACCTTGGACAGCAGCTGTACAAGCACCCTGTACCTCAGTAAAACTCTTCTCATGTTGGCTGCTCTGAAAGCTCAATATATTTGTTCTTCCCATCTGCACAAACGAGTCTTTCAGCTGCCTGGGAGGAAGCAATTTTCCTTTGTCCCTTCAGCAGTGACACTGAATAACACTGAGGCAATTCCAGGTCTCTATGGACAGAAGCACCCAAGGTCAGCGTAGTACATTCTGTCTACATATAAAAATGGTTCTCTTCACGTAACTCTGCATTACCTTCCAGCCTGTTTGAAATCCAGGTTTTGACATGGGAAAAAAATGAAAAGGCTACAATGGGAAGCCTCAAAAGGTGAACACATCTATTATTCTGTAAACAACTGCAACAAGCTGAAAGCCTCAAAGGCCTTATGAACACGGATTGCCCTTCTTTACTAGCAAAAGTGAACATGAGTAACATAGCAAATTATCTGGGTCGCTGGTCTTCAACTGTGAGTTGGGACTCACTACTGGGTCATCACCTGATCCACGACAGAAGCACTACCACCATGCAAATATATGGGGAAAGATTAACAAATGGTCCCCCAAATGCATGTTTGAGTTAAAAGTGGGTCATGGGTCTTGAAAAAGTCATATTATACATTCCTGGGAGATGCAACACCCCTGTTTCTCAATGAAGCACGAAAAAAAGTGACATTTTACTAGTTTCCATACTGAGACATAGGATAAGAAGGATTGAGGCTGGAAATCCTCTTATTTGGTATTATCACTTGTATTAGTGATTCTTGGAAGCAGAGAGTGGGCAGGACTAAAGCAGGCTGGCAAGTGAGATACCAATCTTAGCTTCCCTGGCCCTTTTCTCTTGGACCTGAAGATCAGGGGGGCTTCAAACCAAAAAGCAGTAAATAACCACTACACACACCGGAAATGGAAATCTCTCAATCTCTCTCTCTTTCGCTCTCTGATATAGCTGCCATCTAAATACAGTGGTGCCCCGCAAGATGAATGCCTCGCAAGACGAAAAACTTGCTAGACGAAAGGGTTTTGCGTTTTTTGAGCTGCTTCGCAAGACGAATTTCCCTATGGGCTTGCTTCGCAAGACGAAAACGTCTTGCAAGTTTGTTTCCTTTTTCTTAAAACCGTTAATACCCAGGGTGCATTGCTTGAAGAGGTGCAGTTGCGACTTGACTTTAAGGAGCAACTCATAGCACGCGGTGTGGTAGCCTTTTTTGAGGTTTTTGAAGACTTTGGTGATTTTTGAAGCTTTTCCAAAACTTCTTTTGCAGCCATTTGGTAAGTTAAACTTTTAAAACTTTTTTGGGGGGTTTTGGATTTTGGGTTGGGGTGTTTGGAATTCAAGGACTTGGTGTTGGGGAGGGGTTTGCAAGAATCTGGAAGCTTGTGTGGTTTTTTTCTGCATTTTTATGATTTTCTGTGACCATTGGGCCACTCTGCTTTTTTTAAAAATAAATAAATCTGGATTTGAATTTCTGTGTGGTGGGTGGCTGGGGGAACAGTTGGGGAGGGGTTTGCAACAGTTGGGGAGGGGCTGGGGGAACAGTTGGGGAGGGGTTTGCAACAGTTGGGGAGGGGCTGGGGGAACAGTTGGGGAGGGGTTTGCAACAGTTGGGGAGGGGTTTGCAACAGTTGGGGAGGGGCTGGGGGAACAGTTGGGGAGGGGTTTGCAATTTCTGTGTGGTGGGTGGCTGGGGGAATAGTTGAGGTTTTTGAAGACTTTGGTGATTTTTGAAGCTTTTCCAAAACTTCTTTTGCAGCCATTCGGTAAGTTAAACCTTTAGAACTTTTTTGGGGGGGGGTTGGATTTTGGGTTGGGGTGTTTGGAATTCAAGGACTTGGTTCTGGGTTTGAATTTCTGTGTGGTGGCTGGCTGGGTGCTTTTGAATTTTTTGGATGTGAAGCACTGATTTTTTATTTTTTGGGGGTTTGCGAAGGTGGGAGCTGTGCTGCCATGGGACCCAAGAAGACTGCTGCTGCAGAGGCCGGCGAGGGGAAGAAGGTGAAGGTTACGCTGGAAATGAAGAAGGAGATCATCCGGAAGCACGACGGTGGAATGCGTGTGACAGACCTCGCCAGGGAGTACGGGAGGAATCCATCGACCATCGGGACCATCCTGAAGATGAGGGAGAAGATCCTTGCGACTGATGCAGCCAAGGGAGTCACCAGGATCGTGAAGAACCGCCCAGCTGTTCTGGAGGAGGTGGAGAAGTTGCTGCTCATCTGGTTATAAGAGAAGCAGTGTGCAGGGGACACAGTGACTGAGGCCGTCATTTGTGAGAAGGCCAAGGCCTTGCACGCAGACCTCGTCTGGGAACAGCCAGGAACCTCAGGCGAGCCAGAAGTCTTCAAGGCAAGCAGAGGCTGGTTTGACCGGTTCAAGACGAGATCTGGAATCCACAGCGTGGTCAGGCATGGAGAGGCTGAGGGACATTTGTCAGAACTGAGGGACATTTGCCAGAAGTGGAAAGATGTGCAGGCTTTTGCACAGCGGCACCACCCTGACAAGGACCTGACACGTGACCTTGCGAACACTTTTGATATGAGGGTCATGTCGTCTTTCAGGGAGGTGCTGAAAAGGTGGATGAAGCAGCAGACCATGGACAGGTTCTTCAGCAAGAAGCAAAGAGTGGAAGAGGAACCTTCTTCGAGTTGTCCCCCAGAGTCTTAGAAAATGTACTGTACACTTTGTTGATTTTTAAATGTTTTTCCGTCATGTTTAGAAACTTAATTTATTGTTCCTTCAATTTTTGAAATGCTCTTTACAGTATGTGTGACTTTAAAGAGCACTTAATAAACTCTTGTTGTACCAAATTTGGCTTTGTTTGGACTTTTCTTGACCATAGGAACGCATTAATTGAATTTCAATGCATTCCTATGGGATTTCGTGCTTCGCAAGACAAAAAATTCGCTAGATGAAAAAACTCGCGGAACGAATGATTTCGTCTTGTGAGGCACCACTGTAATGAATTTAAGACTGCAATCCAGTACACACCTTCCTGGGAATAAGCATCATTAAACTCAATGTGACTTACTTCTACATGGATTGAACTGCTGGTTGTATCCTTTTTAACTACTCAATCAATGCACTGTTCTCTCTCTGTATCATCCCCATAATTTCTCATGCAAATTACATTCAGCTTCTGAAAAAAGTAGTGTACTAATGGCGCAACGCAACCATCTGAAAACAAGATATCCTAGATTCACACAAATTCAGGAGAAGGAAACAAAACCTTTTAAAAATAAAGGCTTTAAAAAAGAATTCAAAAAAGCAACAGAATTCTTGTGAGTTTTTTGGATGGACGGATGGAAGAAAGGAAGATTTTCACAGCTTTGTTTCACTGTAGCATTATATTCTCCCAATCGCTTACGGTGGGTGCATAAGTAAAAGTTGAAATTGAAGGAATTAAAACAGACATTAGGACATTGTAAGAAATATGGAGAAAGTCTGTGATTAATGACATCATAAGAAATATGGAAAAAGTCTGTGATTAACATGGCTATTTGTTTGTTTTTATACAATTTTATCCCACCCTTCAACAAAGATGGGCTCAGGGCAGATAACACCACCATATAATGCAATATAATATGAGATACAGTTACAGCAACCAATAGAAAAAGATGACAAGCAAAATATTGATCACTGTTTCATTATACATAAAATACATATTCAGAAGGTCTGGCAGAAGAGACAGGCTTTCAGCTGACACCCAAAGATGGAGAATATTGGAGCCAGCCTCACATCAGTGGGTATAGTGTTGCACAATGAGGGTGCTATTACCAAGATGGTCCTCTCTGTTAGTAGCAGTTCCTCTGACTTCATGCACTGATGTCTTTACCAGGAGGCTCTCACCAGTACATCTCAACATACAGGCAGCACAGTATGGGGAGAGGCACTATTCCTTCACTATTACGTAAGTCTTACTACTTTAGAATCATTGCTGCATTTAAAAAAGGGATATTCTACATAATGAATTAGTGTAATAAATAATATTGATCAATAGGATTTGCACATGCATATATTTATATTATCAAAAAAACTTCCCATAGCCCCGCTGCTTCATTCCATAGAGAGCTCAAGAACTTGATGCTATATTACTGGAAATTTGTCCTCTTTTGGTATTCCTGGGCAGCTAGAGCTAGGAAGACTTACATCCACTTATCTATGCTTGGGGTCCTTGTGGATTCCCCCCCCCCATAGAATGTGTTTTGCAGTCAGTTTAGCCCTAGCAAACTATTATGTTTACCCTCTAGCATCCGAGACACCAACTTTCACTCACAGAGCCTTCTAGTCATACTAGTTCTGACAGGAGCTTCTTTCCAAATGTGAGAAATCACTAAAACATCTCCTTAAAAGAGTGGGTGATGTCATTGTGACAGATTGATTAATTGCTTCAACTAAACGTGTTTCTGAGATGCTGAAGTACGTGTAAGAGGACTCACTACTCAATAGCACAACGTTCTCTTTCCTTTTCTGTTACAGTAACACACTGCAACTAAAGTAGCCTTAGAAATATACAGCCCCATCATTTCAGAGATGTCTCTACTGATTTATCAACATGAGTTTGAGTTGAATATCAACCTGTTACAGCTTAGAGGCTTCATATTTGGTGCTAGCCATTATCAGAGAAGGTTTATGAAGATCACTAGGCGTTAGTATAACTCAGCTAGATGCTACTCATTTTTATAGTGACAATACCACTTTGGGACATGTTATCTACCAAAAAACTCCTTTCTTTTTGTAATAGTAAAGTTACAAAATGAGCAGAATACATTCTGAAAATGAAAATACATTATTTCTTTTTTAGTCTGGTGCATTTGCTTTAAGAATTGATAGGCAAAGCAAGCAAGCTGACAGCAGATAGATACTTCCACAGTCAAGGAAACTGCCCTCTGGAGAAGTGTAGGATGATGGACTCCCTAAAGAAATTAGCGATCTGAAGTTACTTGACAAAATAATGATTCAGACCACGCAACCTTTTCAAATTGCTGTCTGTTTGAATGCTAAAATAAGTAATCTTGTTCTCTAAACATGCTGTAAGGATAATGCACTATGCCTTTCATACCCCCTGGAGGATAATAATATCTACTTTGTCAATCGGTGCTGCCATACATCCTAATTTAGTTATAAATCAGATAATGTTTGTCAGCTGAAATAACGTAAGCAAAGGGCACTTTGGAGTGAAGTACGTTTGAATTTCTATATAAGGCGGTTTTAAGACTTTGGAATGTGGTTATGCATATGTAAAACCAGTGAAGAAATGACTCAGTAATGAAAAACTGTTGCGCAGGAAGTTGTAAGTTTGAAGTATTATACTGTCAGAGAGGTTCCAGTCTCTGTTAGAACTTAAAACTGTGAAGATGTGCTTGGGCCAAGTGTGTTCTGGTATTGCTCTATAAGTAACCTATGAAAAGGGATGCGGGTGGCGCTGTGGTCTAAACCACAGAGCCTAGGACTTGCCGATCGGAAGGTTGGTAGTTCGAATCCCGGTGACAGGGTGAGCTCCCGTTGTTCGGTCCCTGCTCCTGCCAACCTAGCAGTTCAAAAGCACGTCAAAGTGCAAGTAGATAAATAGGTACCGCTCTGGCGGGAAGGTAAATGGCGTTTCTGTGTGCTGCTCTGGTTCGCCAGAAGCGGCTTAGTCATGCTGGCCACATTACCCAGAAAAACTCTCTGCGGACAAACATCGGCTCCTTTCACCAGTAAACTGAGATGAGCGCTGCAACCTCAGAGTCATTTGGGACTGGACTTAACTGTCAGGGGTCCTTTACCTTTATGTTTTTAACCTATGAAAATGGAACATCCTAGTCCATACCCTTCAAAACTTTCCAATGAAAATACTGATGTCCTGAGCACTCCTGCAGGTATGACAAGCACTGAGATCCTTGGAAAAGGATATATTAAAAATATATCAGGTTATTCTGATATAATAATAATAATAATAATAATAATAATAATAATAAAAAATTTTATTTATATCCCGCCCTCCCCAGCCGAAGCCGGGCTCAGGGCGGCTAACAACAATCAAATAATCAAACAATCAAATAATCCAACATTCTAAAAACATTTCATTATAAAAATTAATTAAAATCAAATTAATGGCAACCGTTAAGCAAAATTCTGTGCAGGTTGCCAGAGGAGGGAGTCAGGCTGGGCCCTGACCAAAGGCCTGGTGGAACAAAAATTTAGGTACTGCATGGATAAATTGTATGTAGTCATTTCAAATCCAGGCAGTCTATCTACCCCTTTTGCACTATTGCACCCTGCCATATGTATGACATATATATTCAGGTTATACAGTTCTGATGTACAGGGCTGTCTTAAGCATATGCGGCACTGGGGTGCAAAGATTCACCCAGCACCCCCGCCCCCAGCTTGCCCAGTCCCAGGCTCACAGGAGGGCAGAGCCGGCTGGCCGCCTCAGCATCTTGCTGGCTCGGTCGCCCCCAAACTGCAGCAGAAGAGCCTGTCGTGGCGCTCCGACCACTCCACTCTCAGGCCCCAGACTTTCGGCCTGGCACCCCTGAGAGCCCAGCGCCCATGTGCCCCACATCCCTAGCGCCTGTGGGTAAGATGGCCTTGCTGATGTACTTGCACATGTAGTTGAATGAAGGGCATGCATGCACATATGATTAAAAAGAGAAGATGAAAAGCAGAGCATAGAGATGCACTCTATAGAGTGCAACAATTCTGAAAGGGAGATGAGGCATTTCCATAGGTCAATGTCATGTCTTTTTGGGTGTAAGGTAAAGGTAAAGGGACCCCTGAACATTAGGTGCAGTCATGACCGACTCTGGGGTTGCAGCGCTCATCTCGCTTTACTGGCCAAGGGAGCTGGCATTTGTCTTGGTCATGTGGCCAGCATGACTAAGCTGCTTCTGGTGAACCAGAGCAGCGCACGGAAACGCTGTTTACCTTCCCACCAGAGCGGTACCTATTTTTCTACTTGCACTTTGACGTGCTTTCGAACTGCTAGGTTGGCAGGAGCAGGGACCGAGCAACAGGAACTCACCCCGTCGCGGGGATTCGAACCGCCGACCTTCTGATTGGCAAGTCCTAGGCTCTGTGGTTTAACCCACAGCGCCATATATACTAATTAAACACAAGGCACTGCAGATCTCTGGTCTATGAAGCCCTATTAATTAGGGAGGGTTTTGCTTTGCTTTGCTTTAAAAGGCTTTTGTAGTATCTGCTTTACCACTATAATGGCCCAAGAGATACACGTTTCTTAGTGACTGGTACATGCCCTGAACTTCCTGTTCCATGAGGACAATTTGGCTATCAAATCCTTAGGGAAAATTCAAACTTCATTTGGAAAATCAATAGGTAGCCCACAGATGAATCAGACAGGATGCATTTAGATTTGGGATTGTGATTTATGCCCACATGCTGCAGAATTTCTCAACTTCATCTTGGAAAAAGAAAAATAATTTTGATGTTTAAAAGAAGATTATTTTTAGCCTTTCAGACTAATAGTTTTCTGAAGTTGAAGTCTCAGAGGGAGCTGCATAATCTGTAGAACATCCTCTATTTTCGGCTTGTTACCCCATTTCCTAGGATGTACTCGGCAGCGCCAGCTCAGCAGACAATTGTAGGATAGTTGTCATAAATGGCACTTAGCCTCCTGGGCTTGGAAATATGACTGGAGTTAACTGCGATGGAAATTTTGTCACAAGAAAGCTGATTGTGTTTACCAAAATGTGAGAAGCTCATGGAGGCAGCAGCTGGTGCCTGTGGGTTATGCTGTCCAAAACTTAGCTAGTTTAATGCTGAGATGTGGATTTGTACTCTTGGTAGACATTTATCACAAATGCCCTTGGCAAACTGTAGAGACTACTCTTGAGTTGCTCATAATCGTTGGAAAGGAAAGCATTTTAAAAACAAGGCACACAATAAATTAGGTTAGTGACTGTTGCAATACAGAAGTAACATAAATGAGCAAACCTGTTTTGTATGCAGAAGTCATGAATTAATGGTGGGCAAGTTGAAAAGGGGTGAATCCACTACCCAGTCACTCAGCTGGTTGTGTGACTTTGCCCCTGGATTCACTGCTCACCTAAACAGCTCTTCTTAGGCATTTGAGAAAAGCAACATATCAAACTGGGCTTATCTCTTTTTTTGGGGGGGGGGGGGAGTTGTTTGTATGGGGAGTCTTGTTCCAACATTCAGCTTGTCAAAGTGAACAGGGTTGATGCAAGATAAAGACAGTGGTAGCTAGCAGCCTTTGTGGATAATTATCCTCAAAAGCAATGGCCTCTTTGGTTGAGGTCCTATATATTGATTTCAAGTGAACTTTCCATTCTCTCCTATGTCATGCACATGTCATCTCCTGAACCCTGCGGAGATATGACTAGACCACACCATATCACCAAAGAACTCATTGATTCTATACCTTGAGTCATTTCTTTCCACATAAGCATTGGCTCCCATCTGTTCATATGATCAGAACTTCACAAATTACTAAGGCAGAGATAGCATCATCGTACCCTCCTGATGTATAGAGCATCTACCACCCTTGCCCATTGGCCATGATGGATGGGACGGGTGGGAGCTGTGTTTCACAACATGTGGAGGGCATCACAGTGGCCACTTTTAAGATTACAATGGCTGAGCTGGGATTTAAACTCGCTTCCACCAGCTCAACCTCATCCAACACCCTCTACCCTATACTGCAATGGGTCCAGTTTGTTCCCTTACATATGATATGACTATCTGGAGGGCACTATTCTGGCTACTTCCATATTAAGAAGATATGGGATCAAACTTGGAGTTTGGTAGTAGCCACACTGGGCCTTAGTTATTTCTGTATTTCCTTCTGGCCTAAAGCGACAACAGTCTTATGCATGCAGTATTAAGCAAGATATCCATACATTGTCAAATTGTGAATAAGGAAAGTCAATTTTAATTGAAAACTGGTGAGTGATGAGGATGCACTGTGTGTCTGTATAAAAATAGGCCTGGTAAGTTAATAAAGAAAGCTGGATGTGATTAATCATCTCACTCCTAACACAAATAGTAATAAAAAGGCTTCTTCTTTTTCCCTGGGAGGGGAGAAACCCCAGATTCTCATACATTCACAGATTTTAAATGAAAATGTCAAACATTAAGTAGGAAAACTAGTGGACTTTAAAAAGCTCCATCAAATTACAGCACTTCTATTTCAAATTTTCAGGCAGACCTCATGTTCCCCTTGATAGGGCATAATGTCGTGCTTCATTATCTGTGTTAAAAAATTTCCATAAATTTCCATTTCTCCTATAAAGCAAGATAATGTGAGCAATTGTTTAGGAAATGTCAGAATTGTTTTCTCAGTCCTGTATGGAACCCTACTTTCTGTCAAGACATGACTAAAATGCCAACTGAAAATTAGCATTTCAAGTGTCCTTATCCTTTGCTTCCAATGTGGGCTAAGAAAAGCAGAATGGTGGTGCGTTTTTGTTTTGTTTTTTGGTTGTTTTTTTTAATCCAATCTCTTCACATTTGAAGTTTCTTTGTGGGGGGAGGTTACTTAGGTGGCTGCAGTTTCTTGCCTTGTCACAGAATGATTTCAAGGAGATTGCAAAATGAAATGTGAATTTTTTAAAAAAAAATAAAGCTTTGTAACTGTTCTCCCCCTTCTGATTCTCTCTCTCTCTCTCTCTCTCTCTCTCTCTCACACACACACACACACACACACACTTCAAAAATTTGCCTTGAAACTTCCTAATACTATGTAGGCTCTTACATAAAGAAATCCTCAAAAACTGGTACACACTCAGTATAACATTTTAGTTAACACTGGTATAATGGAAACTGTTGTGGTGGACTCTGGGCTTGCCGATCAGAAGGTCAACGGTTCGAGTCCACGCGACAGGGTGGGCTCCCATTGCTCTGTCCTAGCTCTTACCAACCTAGCAGTTCGAAAGCATACCAGCATGAGGAGTTGAATAGGTACTACTACGGCGGGAAGGTAAACGGCGTTTCCATGCACTCTGGCACTTGTCTCAGTATCCTGTTGTGCTAGAAGAGGTTTAGTCATGTTGGCCACATGACCCAAAAACTGTCTGCGGACTAATACCAGCTCCCTTGGCATGAAGCGAGATGAGAGCTGCACCCCATAACTACAAAATCCAAACTAGAGACAGAGTTAGGACCTGACCATTAGGTCCAGTCATGACTGACTCTGGGGTCGCGGCGCTTATCTCGCTTTATTGGCCGAGGGAGCTGGCGTACAGCTTCCGGGTCATGTGGCCAGCATGACTAAGCCGCTTCTGGCGAACCAGAGCAGCGCACGGAAATGCCGTTTACCTTCCCGTCGGAGCGGTACCTATTTATCTACTTGCACTTTGACGTGCTTTTGAACTGCTAGGTTGGCAGGAGCAGGGACCAAGAGTTGCTAGAAAGTAAAAGGAAAACTTTGTCAAAAATGTATAAGCTATTACTAGAATGGCATACTAAAGATGAAGAAGTTAAGGCAGTTATGATTAAATGGGTGCAAGATTTTGGTCACAATATTGAATTAGAGATGTGGGAAAGATTATGGACAAAAACAATTAAATTCACTGCATGTACGGCATTAAAAGAAAATATAATGAAGATGATGTATAGGTGGTATTTGACACCGACTAAACTAGCTAAAATGTATAGATGTGGGTGGCGCTGTGGGTTAAACAACAGAGCCTAGGACTTGCCAATCAGAAGGTCGGCGGTTCAAATCCCTGCGACAGGGTGAGCTCCCATTGCTCAGTCCCTGCTCCTGCCAACCTAGCAGTTCGAAAGCACGTCAAAGTGCAAGTAGATAAATAGGTACCGCTCTGGTGGGAAGCTAAACGGCGTTTCCATGCACTGCTCTGGTTCGCCAGAAGCGGCTTAGTCATGCTGGCCACATGACCCGGACAAATGCCAGCTCCCTCGGCCAGTAAAGTGAGATGAGCACCACAACCCCAGAGTCGGCCATGACTGGACCTAATGGTCAGGGGTCCCTTTACCTTTAAACTAGCTAAAATGTATAGAACTCAAGATAAGGTATGTTGGAAATGTAAGGAGAAGGAACGGAATTTCTTTCATATGTGGTGGACATGTCCTAAGATTAAAACCTACTGAGATATGATATATAATGAACTGAAAAAGATTTTCAAAAATACCTTTAGTAAAAAACCAGAGGCTTTTTTATTAGGGATAATAGGTGAAGAAATTCCCCCCAAAAGACATAAATATATTTATGGATGCTACCACGGCAGCAAGGATACTTTTAGCCCAGAAATGGAAGCAGCCGGAACTTCCAGCGTTGGAAGAATGGCAGACGAAGATGATTGAATACGCCAACTGGCAAGACCGATGGGGGAAATCCGAAACCAGCGCGACAAATTGTTTGCAAAGGACTGGGATAAATTTGTACACTATATGAAGGAACATTGTAAACATTTGCAGGATTGTTTTGAAATATTTTGTTAGGTTATGATTGGATACCTGTTTATAAATATTAGAAGTAAGTCTATTAAGTACGGAGATAAGGTAAATAAGGTGATTTAGAAGCGCGAAGATAAATGTGATTGCATATGGAAGTCAGGGAGGGGAACGGGAAGAAGTCAAAGCTCAATTTGAGCAAAGATATATGCGATGAAGAGATTTTATTTGGTTGTTATAAAGGAATTTTTTTAAAAAATACCGTATCTTTTGCTCTATAAGACTCACTTTTTCCCTCCTAAAAAGTAAGGGGAAATGTGTGTGCATCTGATGGAGCGAATGCAGGCTTTCACTGCGTAGCGATTGCTGCTTTCACTGCGTAGCGATTCCTCTTGCTGTTCTGGCTTCTGAGATTCAGAATATTTTTTTTCTTCTTTTCCTCCTCGCAAAACTAGGTGCGTCTTGTGGTCTGGTGCGTCTTACAGAGCGAAAAATACGGTAAATATTATATTGGGGGGGGGGAGAGAGAGAGAGAGAGAGAGAGAGAGAGAGAGAGAGAGAGAGAAAGGGAGAGAGGTGAACCCCATAGTCAAGTTTGACTGGATTTAACCACCCAGGGGTCTTTTACCTTACCTTTTATTCTACACCAGCACAAATGGACACCAGCCACCACTGTTTGGAATCAATAGTTTTGCATGGCTAACATCTGAATATTTAGGTAGAACAGAAAACAAAAAGACACAAGAATATTGCATACTGAATTACACAGGAAAATAAAGGTCCAGATATAAACTCATAAAGTAGAATAATGTTAAGTTGCTAAGATAAGTCACAAATTATAAATGTAAATGTATATGTTATGCTGGGTTTTAGTGGGGTTTCTCTCTCAATGAAATGTTTGTGAATTAGTACTCTATGAAAGTATATTAAAGGAATAAATCACTGGCAGGAACTTTCTCAGAAAGGCAATAGTGTGGATTGTGTTCTTTCTGTCTCATATTTTAAGACTGTATTTTCTTTTCTGGTTGAGAAAAACCAGGAGAATTAATTAGTATCATCCATCCATTCATTCAATGGATTTTAGGAATGTTTGCGACAAAACAAAAAGCAGTGGTACACAAAAGATAAAACATTGTATCCCTAAATTCCTGTTTAAATGAAAGTGGTATCCTTTCTAATCAAAATCCACAACACTGAAAACAACTGTTTTGAAATGGATATTGGAAAAAAGAACCCAGATACCAGCTACAGATTCCTGCTGCTTAGCTGGAGGCCAGCAATGCATCTTCCAAATAGCAAGTGAAATGAACATGTCTTTACTAACTTCCAGAAGGAGAGGACAGAGCTGGGCTGGCAAACCTCCCTGGAGAAGATAATCCAGAAAACAGGCATTGCCATGGAGGAGGAGGAGGAGGAGTTTGGATTTGATATCCTGCTTTATCACTACCCGAAGGAGTCTCAAAGCAGCTAAAATTCTCCTTTCCCTTCCTCCCCCACAACAAACACTCTGTGAGGTGAGTGGGGCTGAGAGACTTCAGAGAAGTGTAACTAGCCCAAGGTCACTCAGCAGCTGCATGTGGAGGAGCGGAGACGCGAACCCGGTTCACCAGATTATGAGACTACCGCTCTTAATCACTACACCACACATGGAAAAGATACTTCTCTCTTCCAATCTGACCACAGCTAAAGAAGGATTTGGGTTGGGGTCATAATGTACCAGAAGGCTGTTAGGACATATGCAATTAAATATACTTATCAGTTTTGTGTCTTGGTTACACTAGACTTCCAGTGTAGTGTTCCTCCTTTGTGAGTGGACTGGTTCCTGAAGTGTGCTAGGACAGGGTGGGATACCATTGCATTTCTATAACTCTCCCACTTCTTCTCATGTTGACTTAACTAAAACTGGCCTAAGTATCCCACAACCTGTTCCTCTCCCCCTTTGAAACCATCCCACTTCCTGTTTCCCTCACCCACTTCCATCATGCAGGCATGCACACCAAAACTCTAGTATCACCAAGACATACAGAAGGAAAAGGAGTAGCAGAACCCCATTCCTCTTTGAATTTTCCAAGGGACTTTTCCAAGCAGAGATAATCAATCATGTGTTGATTCTACCTCAGCTATCACAAGGGGCACTTGGGGAAAGAAATATAATGGAAGGTCTGAGTCCAGACCTGCCACAAAGCTTGGTCTGCTGCCCAGAGCTTCAGGCTTGGATCAATATCTATTGACCATGTCACTCAGCTGCAAAATCAGGGTCAGAAAGACCCTGCACAAACTTGCAAAGATTTCTGCTATCCTACCATCACATGCTAAACAATTTCCAAACAAGAAAAGTCCTTTCTAGAAATGTGCATACTTACATATGCAGAATTGTGGGAGTGTTCAGGGATGCAGGAGAGGATATATTGTTTGATTATAGCCTTTCCAAATTGTGTAAACAAGTTCACAATTTAGCAGAGTAACATTCCCCCTTAGCGGATGCATTTGCTCAGGCTTGCTAAAGCCTCTATAATAACTGTTCTGGTATTTTCCCCTTATTCCCTCGGAAAAGATAAGACACGACACAGTCTTCTACATAAAAAGAGTTTACTCACTCACATTCTGTTCACAATCAGATCCCAGAAGGCAGACTTATCTTAGAAAAGTAACATACACCTGGAAACTATCTCATAAAGAGACAGTCCCTTTGTCCTCTCTTGGCTGGAGAGCATCTTTGGCTAAGCAGATGTTGCTTCTTCAACGAAAGTAGTCATAGAGAGAGAGATGACGGCCAGTCCTATGCTTTTGTTACCTGCACAGGTGAGGCCACGCCCACCACATGCAGTGGAAGTCTGTCCCAGCCCAGAAGGAAACAGAAAGTTTACCTGCTGGCTGGACAAACACATTCCTCCCCGTGTGTAAACATGTTCACTCTAGGAATGTTGTACTTGACGGCTTTTGTGTTTCACATCCCACAAGAATGCCACATGCCATGACTTAAAATGTGTACCGTGCAGAATAACAGTCACTATGGTGGGTTAGAACTGTACAACTCGCCTCCAAACTCTGGTGTTGCGGAGCTTACCTGGACAGGGCAGCGTAACGGCAAGGTCAGGGCTGTACGGATGCGCCAGCAGGAATGCTGAACTGGTTACGCTGGTGTGTCTGCAGAGCCTTGACCTTGCTGCCACTCTGCCCCATCCAGGTAAATCACAATGATGTCAGCGATGGAGGGTGTTTCTGCTAGGGCTGCCATATTCCAAAGCGCAAAATCCCAGACACATTCAGGGTACCCCACCACACCACACCACATCTCCGTCATTCCCTCCTTCCCTGTCACTGACCCCTTCCTCGCCTACCTGTTCACTCCCTCCTTCCTTCCCCTCTCTTACCTTTGCCTGTTTTTTTTGCTCACAAGATTCTGCATCTCTGGACAATGGGAGGTCAGAGGTCCATGCAAGGCCTGACGGTTGGCAGAAATGCTGCCAGGCCTAGCGCGGCCCCCCAAAATAAAAAACAAACAAACAAACACACCAATTGACATTTCATGTAAATTGCACAAATCTTCCCAGAGGGTCATGCTGCCCCCCCCTAAAGAGGACATGTCAGGGAAAACCTGGACGTATGGCAAACCTAGTTTCTGCCCCACCACACCAGCTGCTACTACATGTTTGTAAATCAGTGGATGAGTATGTATGGTGAAGTTGTAGCTCAGGCATGGGCAAACTTGGCCCTCCAGGTGTTTTGGGACTACAGTTCCCATTATCCCTGACCACTAGTCCTGTTAGCTAGGGATGATGGGAGTTGTAGTCCCAAAACATCTGGAGGACCAAGTTTGCCCATGCCTGCTATAGCCCCTTATATTTTTTCCCCCATATGTGTATCACAGTGATTTATAAGTAGCAGATTTTGCAAAGAGGAAAAGGCACAGACAGAAACTACCTGGTAAGTGTGCATGAATGTGTCGTTGTCGTCGTCATCATCGTCATCGCCATCGTTATTGTCATCATCCTCATCACATAGCATTCTCCTAGAGGATAAGGCATCAATTCCCATACAGGTGACTCCAGTATAGGAGTTTTACAATAAGTGAATCAATCCTTAAAAATGTAGTAATGTATTTCTTTACACCATAATGGGTATTTTATAAGAAATTATAATTATGTGTTCTGATGTTTGACCTATTCTTAAAAGCCATAGGTGTTGAAATGTATAGTGTTATAGAAGTTACTGAGTAGGCTTCGCTGCTTACATCAAACATAGTTTCCTCTAGGGAACTGTAACGCCAGAAGAAGAAATTATAATGAGCTGCAGCACTCCTGTAGATTTAGTTTATTGTACAGTTTATGGATACAGTTGTGTGGCTGTGTATAAAACAAGATCCATTATCTTCTGGTTTACTATGTAGGCTGTAATAAATATCTGAGTTTCACACTTTGCTTTGGTATTGTTACAAGAGATGCTGGAAGATCTCTCTTAAGGGAACCAACCTCAGCCTTCCTAATGATAGATGTTCCCCGTAACAGCATGGCATATTCAAGGATAATGAGTGTCGCCAACAAAGATTGGCACCGTCTTTTCCAATATCATAAAACTCCCACCGCCACTTTCCCCCTTCACAACCCACAGTTACAATGATATTTGTATTGGCACCTGAAAGAGATTGATATTTTAACCAGTTGCTGCATAGTTCCTTGGGTTTTGGAGATAAACAGCTAAATATCACAAAATGAGATGTAGAAATTACATCAGAAGTGTCGTTAGCAATGAGATTTTAAGTTGAGACATGAAATAGCCCAGGCTTAGTTTGTTTCGATGTACTGGGAAACATTCATTTGCAATTAAGAATGTGTAAAACTTGCTCTTTATTTCAATTTAATTATCCTTTTACTTAATGTATACATCAATAGAATTAGCAAGTACACACACACATTATTAGAATTACAATAATGCAAAAGGGTTGTAGGAATGTCTATTATCCTGAAAATTATCATTCCAGCACTCTCCTACAACATGTTAATTTAGACATTGCTATAATAATCCTCGTTTTGTTATACCTTTCTGAAACTGATAGAGCAATTAGGATTTTTGCTTTTTTTGCTGCAGCAGCAGTAAAAAGGTTTGCCCTTATCTATATTCCAGTTCTTTTAGTAAACCAACAGAGATATTTTGGGCTCCAGAGATAATAAATATCCAGTCATTTCTCTTATTAGATTCCAAATTGAGGAGTATATTAAGTTGGTCTTCCCATTGGGCTTCAGTATCCACCAATACTCTATGAAAGTCATTCCATTTTAAAGTTATGTTTTATTGTGACTTTTTGCATTGGGTCAGATTGTTAAAAGGTGTGTGCTATTTGTTGTATACGTGGTTGCTGTAAACTGCCTTGTGTATAGTAATATAGAAAGGCAGTACAGTCATACCTTGGTTTCTAAACAGCTTAGTTCCCAAATGTTTTGGCTCCTGAACGTCGCAAACCAGGAAGTGACTGTTTCGGTTTGCAAACTATTTTGAGAAGCTGAACATCTGATGGGGCTTCTGTGGCTTCTGATTGGCTGCAGAAGCTTCCTGCAGCCAATCAGAAGCCGCAATTTGGTTTTTGAATGTTTCGGAAGTCGAACAGACTTCAGGAACAGATTCCATTTGACTTCCAAGGAACGACTGTATACAAATTGAAAGTGAAATGAAAATGAAAATGAAAATAATAATAATACACATTTTGAGAATGGACCCAAGCTTGGGTCTGGGTTAGCACAAAATGAGGCACAGTGTTTGTTTTTTCATTAAGGAGGAAGGGGCCCTATCCCTAGTGAGCACATTATAAAAGGGAAGGGAATTTGCAGAAAGGAGATTGGCCCTTCTCAAATGTCTATTTTTGCCCCAATATTGAAATTGACAAGCATTTAGTACAGCCCAACCTTACGCTCCTTTTAGTCTGAAAGGGCACATGGTAGAAACCGTTCCTTTATTAGGCAACCATAATGTGTTCTCCCTTTGCAAGAAACTGTTCCATTATTTATAATGGAAATGCCGACACCATCTCTTAACAGCGGTGCCACGGACATGCTGATAGAAGAATGCGGATCCTGTTGACTTTGTTAAACTGAAAACACTTGCCGGAATTGCAGGCATCTTTCCTTTTCAACTCTGCAGGAGACAGCAGTAATGAGACAACAGCCTTCTCTGAGACGGTAGGCACGCTCCGTGCACTATGCTTTCACAGGTATTAAGGTCAATGTTTGAAACACTGGATGCAAATCTCCAACAGACCAAATCAAAATGCATACAAAATATGACTTCAGTCACATCCACCTGAGGGGATAGGTGCAATCAGTGATATTTTTGCCATGTTTGCCAAAGCTGTTGAGTTGCATGGGTAGAGATCATTCCTGTGGCTAAAGATTCCATTCTTTCCCGTTAGATATTGTAAATATCCCACAGGATTAACTAAGGGTTAAAGACATTTGTGGCACTACTCTGCTATACGGTCTTGCATTTCTTTACTTGGAAATAAGTGCCGTTGTGCTCAAAAGCGCTTACACGGTGCTTTTTATTTTTCCTAGAAAAAACGGTGCAGGAACACTGCCCTGTCCCTGCTGCTTCTGCACTAGTGGAAAAGGGAGGGCTGCTCTGTGGACGAGCAGAGCAGATGCACAGAGAAGCCTCATCTCTGTGAGTCAGCTCTGCAAGTTGCCCTGTCCCTTCTGCTTGCGTGTACAAGCTGGAGAGGCAGGGTGGCTTGCAGAGCTGAGGCATGGGAAGGATGCTGAAGGAGGCTGAAGCCACACTGCACCTCTGCCTTATGAGAGCCAGTGTGGTGTAGTGGTTAAGAGCGGTAGTCTCGTAATCTGGGGAACCAGGTTCGCGTCTCCGCTCCTCCACCTGCAGCTGCTGGGTGACCTTGGGCCAGTCACACTTCTTTGAAGTCTCTCAGCCCCACTCACCTCACAGAGTGTTTGTTGTGGGGGAGAAAGGGAAAGGAGAATGTTAGCTGCTTTGAGACTCCTTCGAATAGTGATAAAGCGGGATATAAAATCCAAACTCTTCTTCTTCATGAGAAGACCTTCTCTGCACTCCAGGGAAAGTCTTCCCCAGGGCCGTCTTAAGCATATGCGGTGCGCGGGGTGCAAAGATGCGCATGGCGCCCCCCCAAGTTGCCCGGAGTTGTCAACCTTTTTAAAGGGGGGAACCCCAAAGTTGTTGACTTTTTCTAGGATGGGCCGGCGAGGCTCACACAGCAGAGCTGCCTTGACCAACCACCTCAGTGGCAACAGTGGAGCCTGAGGTGTCAGCGTCAGCAGACCATGACCGGGGCCAGGTGTCGGGGGGGGGGGAGCAGAGCCCAGTGCAATAACAGTCGAGCCTGAGGCGGTGGCGACTGAGTGAAGCCGGGCGCCTCATGTGAGCAGTGTGCGCTGGGTGAGCCTCTTGACGACCCTCCAATCCCAGGTGTGCAGGAGGGCGGAGTTGGCCAGCTGCCTCAGTGCCTTACTCACCCACAGCAGAAGAGCTGCAGTGCTTGACAGGCTCTGCTCCACTCAGCAGCAGCTGTTGGCTCTTCCCAATCCCCGGACTCCAAATCTCAGTTCCCGACTCTCAGCCTGGTGCCCCTGAGAGCCCAGCGCCCGGGTGCTCCGCACCCCTAGTGCCTATGGGTAAGACGGCCCTGGTCTTCTTGTAAGCCAGAGGCATGGCATGGGGAGAGCTGCTGGAACTGCGTTCCAGCATGATCCGGCTGAAAAAAAGGCCCTGGGCTTACATCTAGATAAGTGTACACAGGCAGAGCCTTAGTACATATGAATCAATGTGTTCAGATCTAGCCTCAATATTCCAGTTCCAGTCAATGCATTATTCTTTTACCTTTCTGCACGATGCCAAGTTGGTTCATCATTCCACTTTAGAAGCTAGTGAGCCAAGCTGCCTGACTGAGATAAATTGGTTCCATCCCACACTTTGCCAAGTTATCAGTTCCTTCAAAACAGAGTTGTGTTTATCTACAAACCAATTAGCACAGCGGAGAATGTCTAAGGCAGGACATGTCATGCAGTCTGCTGTTAAAGCTCGGCAGCTGATTATGAGTAAAAGCCATTTTCAAAAGACAATGGCTGAATCAAGAAACAATTCATGTTAACACAGGCCCAGTTCAATTTAAGATAATCCATCTGCTATTAAGGAGAGGTGTCAAATATATATCGAGATATAAAAGCCAGCTCTATAGCTATTCACAAAGAAACAGATCCAGCAACAGGGATTCCCAGATAGGGCTAGGATCCATTTCCTGTTGTACCCTTTGAGATCTTTGAGACATGTAAATCTGGGACACATTTGAAATGGGGGAAAAATCTGTTTCACATTCCAAACATCAGCTGGCAAGAGCTGGGAAAGGAGGAGAGATAACCCAAAGCAAAACACAATTGTTTCCTTATTCTGGGCAATCCCATCCATGTTCATAGCTGTCAACGTTTCCCCTTTTTAAAGGGAAATTCCCTTATTCCAAATAGGATTCCTCTCAAGAAAAGGGAAAAGTTGACAGCTATGTCCATGTTATGCTAGGAAGTGGGGTAGCAACTTATCCATCACCAAAAATGAGAACAAAAGAGGACACCTATTTGCATATGCTCATTTATATGCAAAGATGCAAATTTAGCAATAATTTACATAGAAATATAGGACCTCTCATCACAGCGGGGAAGACGGTGACTAGGTGACCTGACTAGGTGACCTGTCAGGGATGTCAAGAGGATTTTGGTTCAGTCCACAATTTGCTTCCCCCCCTTTTCATCCCATTGAACCAGACCTCAGTCAGAACAGAGCACAGATCTGTCATTTAATCTAATGGTTTGATCTCTGTACTTATGAGGTGCCCCGAGGGCTCTTCTGTTTCCCCATCCTGTTGATTTTAACAGTAAAAAGTTACTTGGAAGAAGCAGGATGAACAAACTGCAGACCGCCTTCTCTGTAATTCTGTGAACAAAAGGCCATGATATGTACAAAAAAAAAAGCTTCCACCATGCTGTACTGATGTTCCTGTGGATCCTGCCTCCAGAGGCAATTGCCTTGCCTTGCCTCATCGGTGGACTGGCATAATGTTCTTCAAGCTTGTGCCCCAGATGTTGTTAGAGCAACTCCCATCATCCCTCAACATTAGGTAAGCTGGCTGGGGATGAACTGGTTGCAGTTCAATAACATCTTGGGACCCAAGGGTGAAGAACATTGGTTAGCAGACAGACTATCTGATTGGCACCCTCCCTGTAGAACACCCTCCCATTAGATGTCAAGGAGATAAAGAACTACACAATTTTTAGAAGACATCTGAAGGCAGTCATTTGACATTTTATTATGTATTTATCTTCTGCTGGAAGCCACTCAGAGTGGTTGGGGAAACCCAGCTAGATGGGAGAGGTATAAATAATGACGTTGTTGTTGTTGTTGTTCCTAGGATAGGCTAAAGCCTGGTTTCCAAGCCCCAGTCAACTATAACCCGGGCTACAACCAATCTCTATTGTCAGAGATTTTGAGATAGCCATGCCTCCTTCTTAGAGCTGCTTAAAGGTGGTGCTGTGGTCTAAAACTGAGCCTATTGGGCTTGCCGATCAGAAGGTTGGTGGTTCGAATCTGCCTGATGGTGGTGAGCTCCCATTGCTTTCTCTCAGGTCCTGCCAACCTAGCAGTTCAAAAGCATGCCAGTGCAAGTAGATAAATAGGTACCCCTGCGGCGGGAAGGTAAACAGCGTTTCCATGCACTCTGGTTTCTGTCACAGTGTCCCATTGCGCCAGAAACAGTTTAGTCATGCTAGCCACATGACCCGGAAAGCTGTGGACAAACGCCAGCTCCCTTGGCCTGAAGGCGAGATGAGCACCACAACCCCATAGTCACCTTTGACTGGACTTAACTGTCCAGGGGTCCTTTACGTTTACCTTTACCTAAAAGGCAGGGTGGGATGAGAATGCAATTGTGAGCATGATCCAGCCAATGATAAGCTTTCTAAGCTTGCAGTCCTAAACAAACTAGGGATTAAGCACCACTGAACTCTGGGATTTGCTTCTGAATAATCTTTGCATAGGATTGTACTGTAAGGCAGCAATCCCTATGTGCATTCCTTTGGAGTAACCATCATTGGACACAACAGGACTTCCCAGTAAACATACATCAGATTGTGCTATAGATTCTATAGATATATGGAATATATGCTTAGTTCTCCTATTTAAATGAATGAGGTCAATTAGCTCTGTTGTGGGATATATATATATATATATATATATATATCGCATTTCAATTTCACAAGAATGGATTATATTGGAAACAAGCCATTAGCTCAATGTGGAGGAACACTCACAAAACAAGTTTGAGCTTTACATCCAAACATCTGTCCTCTTAAGGCTACACGTCAGAAAAGGGTAATTTAGTTGATTGCAGTCTTAAGCAAGGTGTGAAATGAAGTGGAAAATGCAAAGGAAAATCATAGATGTAAGACCAGGGTTTATACACAGTGTCTTTGTAAGAAAGATAGACCAGAATGTTTTTGGCACGTCTTTGCTTGTTTTCAGAACAACGAAGGAGGGAAGTTTATGACTATCAGAGTGCACAGTTGTAATGTACCCAGGGGATCCTTGAAAGAGTTCTTACCAATCTTGGCACCCCTGAAGTCAACCAACTTACTGGAACATTTAATCACGAACCACATTGATCACTAGGGTTAAATGCACCATAGAATAGCCCAATGGATTGTTAGCTGTCATACCCTACTGAACATATTATTTTTATTATTTAATTATTATGTATAAAATTTGTATACTGCCGTATACACATAGATCTTGGCGGTTCACAAAAGCACAATATAAAAAAAACAGAAAATATATAATAAAAACAAAAATGAAGACAACCTAATTATCTCCCCTTGTACAACACACTTTAATAGGGCATCAGGTGTCAATCAGCCAAAGGCCTGGTTAAAGAGGAACGTTTTCACCTGGCGCCAAAAGGTGTATAATGAAGGCATCAGCTGAACATCCCTGGGGAGAGCATTCCACAAATGGGGAGTCACTGCCGAAAAGGCCTGTTCTCATGTTTCTACCATCCAGACCTCTCATGGAGGAGACAGTAGATTCCACCTGCGCTATATATTTGAAGCAGTATCATGCCACTTGTCTACAGAGTACAGTATTGTACAATTTATGTATAGAGATACAGATGTGCACATATTTTGGGATATGTGTGTAGAAATGTTGCAGCTAGATGAGGGTCTAGCAGGCTTGCATGTTGAGCACACTGCTTTATGGAAGTAAGCCATGAGCATCTCACACCTGCCAGGAGTGATGCTTCAATGACTTCCACATACATTGAGTCAGGAAGATTATGGGTGTCACATGGCAGGACAGAATCTCAAGCAAAGATGTGCTCTCCCAAGTCCACATCCCTAGCTTGTTCACAGTTCTTTCTCAGCAATGCCTACACTGGCTTGGTCATGTACACACGGAGCTGGCTTCAGGCACTAGGCCTGTTGGCAGACCAACTCTGTGTTACAAACGTGGCAACATTAACCCCACTGTATGGGAATCCCTTGCAGATGATCCCAGTACCAGGAGACAGAAAGGTCATATATCCATGGAGGGGTTGTTGGTATTGAGAATTCCGTTCCACCTTAAGGAACAGGCATGGGATTGTTATGTGACACATGTCTGTTGACATTCCAGCACAGTATGCTGGGAACTTCCGTTGTGTGTATAGCTTTTGCTTTTAGCTGTTCTCTCTGAGACGACATGAGAGAGAGAAGACATGTTTCTTTGTCCTGATTTATGATTAAGAAATCTGTAGTTGTAGTATGCTTCCACAAGCCTCACACCTATTCTGTGTGCGCAGTTTGATCTGCTGATAATGTGCCCTGGCTGAGTAAGCCCGGGTCGCTGATTTATGTCAGAGCAGTTGGTGTGTGCTGCATGCATGTGATGTCACACACACTATTTGTGGTGCATCTGGGTGATGTCACACACATGACATGTCATGCAACATGACACACATCTCCCAACGCTGTGCAGGTTGGCACAGCCTTCTACCACACGCCAGTTCTGTGCAGGCCAGTGCAGCCTTCTCAGACGTCGCTCCGGGCCCCCTCAACAAATATTGAGGGGGCTAAAAACACCTCTGCCTTCTGGAGTTGGCATGCTTGTGAGACTTTCTTCACCTCCAGAAGTCTCCAATTTGCTAGAGTAGTCTGGAGAACTCAAGCGGGTGTCATATCAGAATACTGATTTGCATCCGTATTGATCGGGGAAGTGAAGACTGTCTCTGAGTTGCTGTTTTTGGCACCAAAGGACTTGTGTCAGTTCATTACATTCTTGTGGAACGAAACAACTTATTTATTTGGTGCTTAGTGCATCATCAGTTTAGTATAAGTCTGAGGCATGTTTGTACAATCGCTACCTGCCTGTTTTGAAAGCAACAGCAAAAAAGTGACTATATTGGAACAGGACGTTATACCATTATACCAAGACAGGACATTGGTCCATCTAGCTCAGTATTGTCCAGGGTTCCCGATACTCAGCTCTCCAGCTGTTTTTGGACTACAATTCCTATCACCCCTGACCATTGGTCCTGCTAGCTAGGGATGATGGGAGTTAGAGTTTGCGAAACCCTCTACACAGACCGATAGCAGCGCTCCCTCTCCAACAGGGAACATTTTTCACTCCACCTGGAGATCCTGGAACTGAACCTTGGACCTTTTGCATGCAAAGCAGATGTCGTACCACTGAACTTTGGGCCACACCACTGTGTCATTTAAACCCATGATCTCCTTAACCAGTGTGGTGTAGTGGTTAATAGCAGTAGTCTTGTAATCTGGGGAACCGGGTTCGCGTCTCCGCTCCTCCACATGCAGCTGCTGGATGACCTTGGGCTAGTCACACTTCTTTGAAGTCTCTCAGCCCCACTCACCTCACAGAGTGTATGTTGTGGGGGAGGAAGGGAAAGGAGAATGTTAGCCGCTTTGAGACTCCTTCGGGTAGTGATAAAGCGGGATATCAAATCCAAACTCCTCTTCTTCTTAACCACTAATTTTGTTCTCCTTTACAGTCTATGACTGGATACCCTAATAAGCACGGTACAATCCTGAGTGGGGGAGGTGGAGATTTGTATATCCAAGTTTCTGAGACTTCTCAAAAAGTACCACCTGAATAGGACCTCCAGTGTGTTACATGAAAGACATAACTGCTGTATTCTAATTCCTCAGTTGGGTGCATTCAATAGAAAATGGAACAAAACTGTTATAAAGATCTATGGGACTTAAAAGACAATACTAAAATAAAAGCAACCAGAAACCTGCATAGCAAAGTTTATAGAAACAAATAAGTACTTTAAAAGGCTTGCTGATTTTAAGGTTTAGTAAAAGCAGTGCAACAAAATCAATGGGCGCTAAACAGAAAGTCCACTGAGGCTCCAATTCTTTACCATGACTTCTTAGTAGACATGGTTAGGATTGCGCTGTAATCAGCAAGCAAAAAAGCTGTTGTTTAACTTCTTTTAAACTGCATTTTAATTAGATGAGGGATATTTTTTTTTTTTTAGTGTGTAAAGCATATTAAAAAGTAATTGACAGTGCCTCCATAGGATATGATAACCAAGATTTAGATGTTATAGGGATGTAAATTATTGTACAAGGTCTCTGTAGTGAAGATTACTAAATTTGGGTCTGACTCCTTTTAACCGTTAATTGTTTTTTAATAGCTTCTATAGAATCCTGTCAATAAAAAATAGTTTTAATACAAAAAGAAAATAGAGAGTGAGTGAGAGAACTGCACTGAGATGGTATTTAGCAGCTGTCTAGGAAAACTAAGGGTATCTATTTCAAACTTTCTAAGGCAGGGCTAGCCAACAAGGCATCCTTAAAATATTGCTGCACTACAACTCCTACCATCAATAGAAAAAATGAGTTTTCTGGTTTGGAGCTAGTTCTTTAAATTTGCTGCTGAATCAAGATATTAGATGGTTATTTTGTCCGCCCTTCTCCCTCCCCACTGTTTTGGCCAGCCCTCCTTCCACAGTGCACATGCTTGTTGCTGTGGTTTTGCTGGGACTAAACCAAATTTGCCCTAGACCAGGCAACATAGTGTCCCTCAAATTATTGTTGGAGTCCATCAGCCCCAGCTGCCATTGTCCAATGGTCAAGGATGATGGGAGTTGGGAGTTGGTGTCCAACAACGTCTAAACGGCATCGGGCTGGCTACCCCCATCTCCAAAATTCTCAACTTTTGCTCCAGCAAATTTTGATAGTGACTGTCCACCAAATATTCTCTGGGAGGTTGTCTCCAAACCATACTTAGAGCAGACCCATTGAAATTCATGGGACATAAATTAGTTGTGCCTAATGTGAGTCCCATTCAGTAACGGATCAATGTAAGCATGGTTGAAGCTGTATTCAGATGACACTTGATTCCAACTTCATGATGCTTCCTTACCTGATCATTTTCACAATGTATGAAAATGAATGTAAAAGTCACTTCCGGTAACTTTTAGGAGATCCATCTGGGATTAATGGGAAATTAGTGCTTATTTCTGTATTATATGTTTTCATACAAAAGAAAAATGCAACCCCATTAACTAGGAAAATCACACTGGAGTTTTGCCTGGACAAAATTTGGGGCACTATATAGAGTGCTTTTCTTCTAGAAAAAAAGGTTCCGGTACTGCAGACCTTTGAGTATCCCCCAGAAAAAAACACTGACAATATTGTTCTTTCCTGCCATTTAGTATTACATATTTTAAAAAACCAAACAGTTCCATAGGTAGGAATTGGGACAGAAGCACTAGCAGTATAAACCTGAAGAATTAGCACAATAAACTCCAAGTCTTAATGCAACCTAAGTATGGATCCAATCCTGGGCATGCAAGCATCCAGCAAATATTTAGTAATCCTGTGATACAAAGCATCCACATTTGAATCCTGAATATTTTGTGGTAGCAGGCAACACTTGACTGAAGCTGACGGATGACATGTGACAGGTGTCAAAATTTGGTAGTATCAGGTGGCGGGCAACCAACTTTTTTTACAGCCAATAATTCACAGCAGCTGACATATGACGTTCAATGGAATTTACTACTTCTGTCATGTAGCTCATTTCACTTCGATACATGTTTATATACTACCACCCTTAGGGTGCTTTCATTCATCTTGCTTTGAGAGTTACTTTGCTCTTGCTCCAACTATGCACAGGATTTCACATTTCAGGAGACTACTCCTGTCTCTTCCTAGTTTTAGCAACTGCATTCTGTGCTTATAACCTTCCTGCTGAATCTTCCATCTCACAGTGGCTGTTACGAAAATATCTGCCTCAGGAGCCACAACTGCGGTTGTGAATCCAGCGGATGAAGCTGTCTTCTCAAAATTGCTTTGTAGGCTTAATCAGTAGATGGCAGTAACAGCAAACGATTAGCTGTGACTCCAGCTTTCACACAAAGCTTGCCCACATTAATCATACATACCGAAAATTCCGCAAAGTACAACCTGACAAAGACCTTGCTTTGCCACAATCAATCTTTATTCACCGCTAGATTAAAGCAGTTAGCTATACTTGATTGCTTCAGGTCCAGGATAAAGCTTATAAACAACTACATGTATGTTCCCTGCTTTGGGGCATATATTTTTTAATTGGAGTTGGGTTGTAATCTCTTCCTTCTTGATTATTGCTTCTGACCACCCAGTGCCTGTTTACTCTGATTGCGGTGCCCTGGTATTTCATTGCATGGCAATGTGAATGATGTCACCAACCTTGTATTGTTTATGAACAGAGGAATAAACAACTAACCTGACATGATTAAAAGAGAACTTCCTTGCCTCGCTTGTCCAGTCTGTTATTTGTACGTTGTTGAATGGGTGTATTATGAAAAGTGAAATGACTACTCATGATATACAGGTTATTCTTATTCTTATTCTACTACTACAAGAAGAAGAAGAAGAAGAAGAAGAAGAAGAAGAAGAAGAAGAAGAATGGTCTTAATTTGTGAAACCACTGCTGAGCAGAACAGCATTTCAGAGATTAAGGAGAATGACTTCCATATTTGTGAATGATGGAGAGCCCTTTAGAGACAGACACAATCCACATGAAAGGGGGGGAAAACCCCCTGTTTGTTGGATTCTGTTTGGCTGTTATAAAATGTTATAAAATTACATTTCCCCAATAAACTTTCCTGCATAAAAGGGTCAGCAGTTCACAGGAAGGTCAATGATGCAAGGAGGTGTTTTGCACAGGAGGGTCAAAAGTTTGCCTTAGGCAACTGACTATTGAGGAGGAATAGAAACTTAATCAGAAGTCTCCCAGGCTCAAAGGTTTGGAGGGGTGTGTGTGAAAACATTGCATATAAGTTGAGTTAATAGATTCATCAGAAAGTTGAGGCAACAGAGAGATGACCTCTTGAAGATCAGGATTTGAAGAGCTGAGAGAGAAAAAGGGTTAAAACACATTAAAAGAGCTGAAGTCAGCATTGGCTTGAACAGTGGAGTAGAACCACACTAGCAATAGCCTCTTGGCAGTGGAGTCACTGCTTCTTGCCAGGAGGGGGAGAGTGAGCCAGTGGCAAGGTCAAGGCTGTGTGGCTGCAGCAGTAGGAGTGATGGATTGGCTCTACACGCTTGCCACTAGCTTGCCCCTCCAGATAAGTGGCAGTAACTCTATTGACAGGAGGATATTTGTCATGAGCCCTGGGAAGACATTGTGGAAAGGGTGGTTAGATAATGACAAGGAGCAGAGGCGTTGCTTTCTCCAGAGAATTGAGGGGGCCTGATGCAATGTCCTGACATCACATGCACATCACATCTGAGCATTGAAGGTGCCTGGCCTCCTCAAAAATAAAGATTGGGGGACACAGTGCCTTGGCCCCCCGGAGCTGGCACTATTGATGAGGAGTGGGAGGTGATTGGGAAGCTGGAGGAGTCCAACCCAGAGGTTTGCGGTGATGGGAGAGATCGCAAGAGGAATCTGTCATTGGGGAGGTTCCCAGAAGATTGGGAGGTGGACACTTGGATCCAGAGAGAAGGCTGAGATGGTGGACAAGGGAACTGTCACTGGTTACCACAAGTGCAATGTCACTACCAGTCACATAGGCACTTTCCCCTGTTAGCAAGGAGCTTTTCCTTTTGGCGAAGGTGCCTAGAGATAAATCTAACAGCAAGCTGGCTCCATTGACTCCTCCTCTATCTCCACAGATGCAACAACACCGACAGGAACAGACTTTGCACACTCAGCCTCCATGGAGGAGTACGCATTTGCTTGCCCAGTCCAGCTATTCCCTCTGAGTGTGCCATTCCTACCCCTTGTCAAAGTTCCATTTTTCTTTTCCACTTGTCACTCTACATTTTATGATCACTGAGCATGCTCAGTACCCCCTGGGATGACTTTTTGTTTGTGCCCCCCACGGCTTTTTTCTGAAAAGTACTTCTGCACACCTTGGGGTACCCCAAGCATGTAGGCACCTCCTTCTTGTTTCTCAGTTCTTCTTTGGCTTCCTTCATTGAGTTTCCATTCCAAGATGGTGGCACGTTCATACGCTGTGGCTCTGAGCTCCCAATACCAAGACATGGTATTGGACTTTTGGAGGAAGAGAGGAGAACTAGCCCCGCTGTACATCAGGGAGGGCTGTGTGGAGAGAGTCTCTTCCTTTAAATTCCTAGGAGTTTATCTCAGTGAAGACCTTACTTGGAAAATAAATACAACCCAGGTGGTTAAGAAAGCCCAACAGAGACTCCATCTCCTCAGAGTATTGTGGAAGAACAATGTCAACCGACATTTGGTGATCTCCTTCTACCGGTCAACAATAGAAAGTGTCCTTTCATATTGCACCACGGTGTGGTACGCTGGTTTGACATCATCTGATAGGAAGTGCCTACAGAGGGTGGTGAATACAGCACAAGATATTATGGGCTGTCCTGTGAATCCACTAGATGAAATAGCGGAAGAACGTTGCCTCAGGAGAGTGAGGAAAATTCTCAGGGATGATTCACACCCTGGCAGGCACTTTCTTTATCTCCTGCCTTCAGGCAGAAGATATAGAAGCATGATTAGTTGCACCAACAGGGTAAAGAACAGCTTCTATCTGTAGGCTGTTAGGTTGCTGAATGAAAAGATAACAACAGGGCAACTGACTTTCGGGTTTGGTGGGTGTGCGTCAGTAAATGAGGGGAATTAAGACTAAGAGAGCTGAGTGGGCGGTGCTCATGTAATCTCACTGTATACAAGTTGTACAAGTGACAATAAAGTATTTCAATTTCAATTTCACTGCAGCTGTCATGGACTAGTTGCATGCAGTGGGATGGTGGGAGGAACTAGCTGGGGAACAACCAAGGGAAGAAGGGTCAGTGCCCAGGGAGACAAATGGTGGGACAATAATGAGTGGTCAGAGGGAGAAGGCAGGGGAGAGGAGTTGTCGGAAGCTGAAGAGGTAACAGGGCTTAGTGAGCTGGGAGAGTCTGTGATAGAGAGAAGTCCAGAATCAGAGGCAGAAGCTGAAGCAAGAGAGTGGGAGGAGGGAGGCCATGAGGCAGAGATGAGTTCGGCTGATGAAGAGTCATGGGTGTCTCCCACTCCGGCTGTGACAAGCTCATCCTCTTATCTCCTAGGTAAAAAGGTAAAGGGCCCCTGGACGGATAAGTCCAGTCAAAGGTGACTATGGGGTTGTGGCACTCATTTCACGTTCAGGCCAAGAGAGCCGGCATTTGTCCACAGACAGCTTTCTGGGTCATGTGGCCAGCATGACTAAACCGCTTCTGGTACAACGGGACACCGTGACAGAAGCCAGAGCGCACAGAAATGCTGTTTACCTTCCCGCCACAGCGGTGCCTATTTATCTACTCACACTGATATGCTTTCGAACTGCTAGGTTGGCAGCAGCTGGGACAGAGCAACGGGAGCTCACCCTGTTGCGGGGATTCGAACCACCGACCTTCTGATCGATAAGCCCAAGAGGCTCAGTGGTTTAGACCACAGCGCCTACTTTTTTTTTCCTCCTAGAAGAGGTCTGGAAAGGATGGAGGAGAGTTTGGCTGCACACAGGGGCAGGCTCTAATTGCTTGGAAAAAGCCCTAGAAGGGAGGGGACTTAGACAGCTGTGAGGAGGTGGGGATTTTGAGTTTTGACAATTGATTTTGATGGGAGAAGACCACTAGGAAGGAGCTGCTCCGACACTCAACCAAGCCTGTGGAGATCGTGCTTTTAATCTCCATAAAGAGTTAAATCCAACTTTGGACAGTGATTACTGACTGGCCCGCTCCTGTGACAGCAGTCCTCATCATTGTGACACTTACCACCTGAACTTGCTAGTAGAAGGACACACACATATACACATACACACCTGAGATATTTCAAGCATTCCAACCCATCTTCTGCAGTCTCTCAAGCAACTGCCAGACGCGTACGTTCGTAATTCTCTGGCTCATGTAGCTTGGCTCCAAGTCCCTGATTGTTTTTCTTCCCTCTTTTCTCTTCATCAGCTGCCTATAACATCGCCTTCTAATCTTGATTAGAAGCGATTTGCAAATCACTCTGAGGAGATTTGAAACTCAGCATGGATGCAAGTGAGGCAAAAACAGAAGAAATCACGAGTACCATCTCATGCACATGCATGTATGTTGTATTGACTCTCCTGGATGGCAACCATAGATTCCAAATATCTGCAGGAAGACATCTGTGCAATAATAATAATAATAATAATAATAATAATAGTATGGGGCGGAGGGCAGATTTTGAGATGACTATTTCAGAGCAGGTTTCTGAAATGGCCATCTGCAAAATACACAGCTCAGTTTTGCTTTTTGTAAATGTCACGCAGGTAACGCCATTGCAATATCATAGAGAATTAGCAAGCGAAGAATAGGGAGCAGATGTTCAGGACCAATTTTGGTTAATCCTTTCAAATTCACACTCATGTGGCAGTTATTCAGGCCATTTGGCTGCAATCCTACGGATGCTGATTTAAGAGCAAGCTGCAAATGAAAACTTTCTTCTGAAAGGCATGCCTATGATTGCTCTGAAAACGTTGCAACCCCCCCCCCAAAAAAAAAACCCTCTTTGGTCGGGCAAAAACAAAACAACCCCCATTTTTTATCCTGAAGTCACTTATTAAGGGGGTGGGGCATCTGAAAGTGGCAGTGACCAACTGAGTTTGAGGATGAGAATTAATTCAAAGTTTTATGCTCATACGTACATATTTACCTACTGAAAAAAGTTTCTGGACAGAATCCAAAGAGCCACACAATTATGGCCCTGAATTTCTTTCCTTCAAACTGCGTTTCCACACACCCAGTGCCATGGAACATACCAAGGAACTATGTGGAGGTCATGTCCAGGGATTGACCATGCCTGGGCATCTGTTATCAATCGCTGGAGCTGCCTCCTTGCTATGACTGCCTGTTTACCTGCCCTCTCATAGTGAGCAGTGACAGAAGATAGGAAAAGAAGAAGCCTTGAGCCACCTTGCCTTCTGTGTGGATGTGCAGATGAAACCCAGAGGGACAGGGCCACCTGAAGGGGCAGCAACAGGTCCGGCCCTATCATTAGGCAAAGTGAAGAATCTGCCTTGGGTGACAGATGTTGGGAAGAGGGGCTCAGAGCAGCAGCAAAGTGTTGGAGGGCAGAACTGGATGTGCTCAGCAACCTATTCCGTACTCCTTAAGCTAGCCTGCCACCCTCAGGTACAATGGAGGACCCTGCCCTGCCCTGCGAGTCTAGTCAGATTCTGTACATGGAATGAAGGAGTTGTTCTTCACTTCAGGCAGCCAAGTCTCTTGAACCAGCAGTAAGCAACAACAGCAACAGCAGCAAAAACGAGGTGAGCCCACCCAACGTGGGGTGGATCTGCACACAGGGAAAAAACGCTATGGGAAATCGTGTAGAAATTTTGTTTTACTCTCTGGTGCCATCTGGTGTCGCATCCAAAACACTGTTTCCTTACTAATGTAGCGGAATCACTGGAGTAGGGCCTGGCTGTTTTAAGTTCCACATTCCAAGAAGCTCTTTGTTGCAGCTACAGTTTCCCACTGGATTCCAGTCCCACACACAGGTGGAGAACCTCAAGATGTTATTGGGCTCCAACTCCCATCAGCCTCAGTAAACATCGCCAATTGGCAGGGATGATGGGGCTTATACCTAGAAGGCCACAAGTTTCCCCACTTCTGGCTTAATGTCTCACAACATAATTTCTTTTTTCCCCTTCTTTTTTTAAAAAAGACTTTACAGTTAGCAATTTTAACTAAGATTCAAGATATTACGCACCTGTTAGCCCTTGAGCAATGCAACATGGTGGTTAAAATGTCAATATGAGATGTAAGCAACCTGCATTGTTCCAGCTGGTTATTTGCCTGCCTAATGGATATGAATTGCGCACAGCAGACCTGCAAGTGCACCCAGTAGAGTAAACGGATGTTCTGCATTCCGTCAAAACCAAATGGAGTGCATCACTCTGGCCTCTAAAGAAAACAACAGGTGGTGATTTCAGATTTCCCAAGTGAGGCTCACAGCCTGCTGATTGAGCTGCAACTGCAGTTAACCTTGATTGAAGCACAAATATGCCTGGACTGTTCTCTGTCTTCATGCACCATCAGTGGCCCATTGGATTAAGACACTGCCTACTTGAGCTCCAAAATATGGAGCTCCTCAGCAATAAGCAGAGGAACCAAATGGTCCACATAAAAGGAAATCTAACTTAGGGTATATAAATATGTTCCAATAATTTAACTATCTGTGCACTGCATGTTTTTCTTTATTCTTAAATATCTTTGCATTGCATTTCCCCCCCTCTTATTCTCCCCCTGCCACAAATCCCTGCTAATCAAAACCAAAATGCCATTGAATAGACTTCAGGAAGAACTGACATTTATTCATTGCAAGCTGAAAACATATGAGCAACTTGTAATTTAATCTTCTCTTTTTGTTTTCCTTATCCAGTGATTAGGCTGTGGAGAACTCTATCCATTTTTTTGATTAACGTTCTGCGATATTACCTTCGCTTTCCTGAAAGTCACTATTCCTCCTGAAAACAGGAAGGTTAAAGGAAGACAATCATCTGTGAGCAGGGCATATCCCAAGTACCATTTATTCCCTGAGTTTTGAATCCCCATGAAAAAGAACTTGGAAGTTTGCTGTCTAATTGCCAAGCACAAGTCTGAGGTTTTGGACAAAAGTAGGTCAAAGGGCCTAGACTGGATAACATTCCTTAACAGTCAGTGGCCAAGCTATACAAGCCACATCTTCTGCTAGGGAGTTATAGGTAAATGGCCTAGAATGGTTGGAAAATAGTTGAGACTGCCTGGGAATGTAAGGAAAAGTATGAGGAGCTAGATGCATGAAAGGATAAACACATGTTTTTGCAAAGAGGTGGAGATAGAGGACTTAACTGTAAGTTGCAAGCCGAAAGGTGAATTCAGAATGCAGGTATATCTTTCTGGAAATTTGTGGTGGGGCAGTGGATATGATATTTCTAGAAATGCTTGTTTGTTTCCCTCTGTCCCTTATTTTACAGGTATCCAATTTAGTGACATAATGAATTGGGCTTGCTGATCGGAAGGTCAGCGGTTCGAATCCCCACAATGGAGTGAGTTCCCGTTGTTCTGTCCCAGCTCCTGCCAACCTACCAGTTCGAAAGCATACCAGTGCAAGTAGATAAATAGGTACCACTGTGGCGGGAAGGTAAATGCCATTTCTGTGCACTCTGGTTTCCGTCATGGTGTTCTGTTGCGCCAGAAGCGGTTTAGTCATGCTGGTCACATGACCCGGAAAGCTGTCCGTGGACAAACGCCGACTCCCTCGGCCTGAAAGCGAAATGAGCACCGCAACCTTACTGTAAAATGCAGTGTTTTCCATTGGTGTCCCTTCACCCATCTATTCATCAAATGTACCATCATAAAAGCGTAGAAAAATAAAATGTCCAACTCCAGGCTTCTCCGTAGGAGCAGCTGGTTGCAATCTTTTAATTAGAGATTAAATATGGAATCACATAGAGTCAGAGCTTGTGCCCTGCTGCTGAGTAAGGGCCCTCGACATAAAGCGGAGAGTGGTGAACTTTTCATAAGTCTTTCCCCTCTTCCTGCTCCTTTTGGAACAGGCTCTTTGCGAGGATCAGCTGCTTAATTTGAAGCAGCATAAAATCTAACCCCTGCTCACAGCTTGAATCCGGAAGGCGCTGTGAATAGACTCGGCAAGATCAGGAGGATCTTGGTGTGTGGGGCTCACATGAATAAATAATAACCGCTGGGAACCAAATCCATCCCATCCAATCCATTTTTAAATGTAATAAGATGAATTCAGGTTTAAAAGATTTGTAATTTGAATCTGAATGGCTTAAGCAGACTGAGGTTAAGTCTGCTTAGTCTGCTGCTATCTGGAGACGGAGAGGTTGGTAAGGCGTTCTTTGCTACAAGTTTTTTCTCCTGGAATATTAACTTGCTGTCTTTCTATGAATGCCTGCATCCGATAACGTTTCTTTGAAGTGCTCCTGTTGCCTAGATGTTAACGGCACCATAAAGCTAGGATGAAATCTTCATGGAACGCATATTGCTCAGATGAGACTCCCTGTCATATATGCAACATGAAGGTATACCATGGATGCAAGCTGGAGATGATTTATTCAGTGAAACATCAGTTGATTAGACCTTCGGGATTTGGAATAATGAACAGATCTACTTTGATTCAAAGGACAGCTGGCTCGCTCTCATCTCATATTCTTTTGAAACCGAGATAGAGCCAACAACGTACTCAGCACTATGGATAATGTGCATTATGGACCAGCTACATCACACTTCCCCAACTTGGGTTCCTTAAGGGTCACTTCACAGACTGCATTGTTTAGGAGCCAAAACAAAGAGTTTTTCCCATTGGACCACATCTTCCCACATTAACCCATCCTACATTGGCTCTCACACAAAGACTGTAAGATATGTAATGAGTCTCAAGTAGAACTGAGGAAGATCTCAGTCTCAAAAATGTTGGAGAGCCACTACTAGACTAGATCAGCTGTCCCCAATTTGGAGTTCTCCAGATCTAGTGGACTACAGTCCCTATCACCCCGACCATTGGTTAGGTTGTCTGTGGCTGTTGGGAGATGTAATCCAAAACATTTAGAGGCCCCTGGGTTGAGAAAAGCTGTGCTGGATGGATCAAAGATTGATAGATCAATTCACTATAAGGCAGCTTCATATTTTCAAAGTACAGTGGTACCTCAGGTTAAGTACTTAATTCGTTCTGGAGGTCCGTTCTTAACCTGAAACTGTTCGTAACCTGAAGCACCACTTTAGCTAATGGGGCCTCCTGCTGCCGCCGCGCCACCAGAGCCAGATTTCTGTTCTTATCCTGAAGCAAAGATCTTAACCCGAAGCACTATTTCTGGGTTAGCGGAGTGTGTAACCTGAAGTGTATGTAACCTGAAGCGTATGTAACCCGAGGTACCACTGTAAAAGAGAAAGAGTTGTTTATTAACTGGTTAAAATGCAGATGATTAAACAACTATAGCTAAATAAACATGCATATTTCATAAACTTAAATCCTGACGCCTTTCTGAAATATTGATGGAAGTAACGGTGAAACCCACACTTTAATGAAGAAACGTTACCACTTACAAGAAGAAAAACGCATCTTTAATATTTCCTTTTTTATTCCCCATTATCGTAACACATCAGAATCAAAACAGGCCCCAAAACCCAAATGAGTATGACCTTAATGTAGCTCCACTGATTAAATGGGTAAAGCTTTAGTTGATGAATCTCCTGATTAAACCAATTAGATCTTTGTAGCTCTCAAAGTGGGATGGGAACACCTCTTTATAATAAAATGGATATGTGTGTGTTAGTAATGCTGTGCATAATATTGCATTATCTACCTTGCTGCAGCTCCTTTCTACTTTGCTGCTAGTATTAGCTGCCATTCAGCAAGTGGCAGGTGGATGATAAAGCCCTTGTTCTACATTTCTCCATCTGTCCATCACCATAGCCATCCATCATCTACTGACTGCCCTGCCTTTTTCTCTCCATTGCACAATTCAGCACCAGTGCTGTGACAAGGTAGATTTTCATGCATCTGAAAGGGAAATTGATGTATTTTGGAAACAATTACATCTCCCTATCTTTGTCACCACGGTCTTTGCAGTTTCCTTCAGCATGTTTCCCTGCTGGTATGGAACAAGGAAATGACTGTGTCAGACACGGGAAGTAGCATATTCTGGCAAAAGTGTGGCGCTATTGGCTGAGAAGCAACTAACGTCAACAGAGATATAGGTTGCTTCCACATCAGTCCTTTTGGCCAGACAGGCACATTTATGTGACCCATGAGAGCAGCAAAATAGCCAGATTGTACAACAGTGATGGGATAAAATCAGGCCAATTCTTTATTGACAGCAGCAGGCAGGGCAAGGGTTGGCATGGCATGGGGTCCCAGGCTCAGTTCATCATTCCACAAGCCCCACATTGATGGAATGGATCTGCAGGGCTTGGATCACTCCAAACCTGTGTTAGAAAATCACTCCTCCGAGGCTGCATTTTTGTGATTAGTGGAAATCACACAGTCTGTCTGAGAGGAAGCGTGAGAACTGGATATAGTCCTATCTGTATGTATTATGTGATGTACTTTCACTTTCGCCTGTTGTCTCTCAGAGCTTCATGAGAGAGAGCATCATGATTCTGTGTCTGTATATAGTGTAAATAAATACGTAGTTTAGCTTTACGGATGGTTCATTCTTCTTGCCGTGCGATGCCAAAAGATTAGTGTGCATCTTTCATCTGGGAGATGTCACTGAAGGACACACTGGATTGAAGAAACGTGCCATTCCAGAGTTGTGCTTACTGGGACGATGCTTGGAAAGCTCAGGGAGACTGAGGGGGCGACCCCAGAGTGTCATAAATCCCTTCAGCCTGTATGTCAGGAGTTGGCCAGTGTTGAACCTTGCCATGGTGCAAGAAAAGCAAGCAAGGTCTCGCTGGGGGACCAGAGTGCAGAATCTAACTAGGCAGATATTGAACCCATGCCAATCCTCCCCTCAGGCCCCTTATGGGGGCCCCCATACTATGTTGATCCTGACCAATGCCATTTCCACCCTCATACAATGTTCTTCTGCCTAACAAAGAAATCCATAATTTCACTGAAGGAAAGGTGTTTGCGGGGCAAACGCCAAGTGCCATAATTTCACTGAAGGAAAGGTATGTGGGGGGTACACCAAGTGCCAATCAGGTAGAGAGAAAAAAATAATAATTTCTGGTCCTGTCAACCAATGACCCATAATTGCTCAGTGAAGGCTCTAACCCGAAGATGGGAGGGTGGGAAGCTCTCGAGCAAAATGGCTGTGAGCTCCAGGGGAACAGAGGAAGTGGGGGGCGGAGGGGGCGGCTCACCCCGGGTGCCACTCTGGGGTGTGTGTGTGTGTGTGACAAGATGGCTCCTGCCTCCCCCCAGCTGTAGAGCGGCTGAGAGCACCGCTCGTACGTCGTCTGTATAGATTGCCTCTCGCACAGTGACTGTATGGGCTGCAGTGCATGTGCACTTCATACGGGATGCCACATATGCGCAGTCCATATGGAATGCTGCTCGCACGGCAGCCTGTACGGAGTGCACATGTGCACCATCTCGTACGGTCACCACACATATGCATCCTGTACGGGCTGCCCCGCCCCGGGTGCTGGAGAGGGTTCGTCCGCCACTGCAGCAGAAGCAGCCTTATACTGGCTTTCCCCTCCCCTCTGCAGCAAGGGCTCATGGGGCAGCTTTTCCCCATGAACCATCACACAGAGAGGATACTGGGTAAAACCTTGCCCAGTATTTTGCTGCAATCCATGGAGCACAGAGTGCCACCGGATAGAGGCATCCCATGCTTATTGGGCATGGAATGGGGCTTCTCTGAAATAGCCATCCTTTGCTCATTCTCTGCCCAACTCCAGAATATATGGTTGTAAATCACAACAGACTATGTCTTTCAAACCTGATTTGTGGATTCTTAGTTTTTCTTTTCTTTGCAGCTGCAGAACTGCAGTTGCAGCTCCAGTGCAGAAACGCAGAGGAGTGAGGCTTCCGGGACTCCTGTGCCTTAAATTAAAAGTTTCATTGCTTATTGACTGCTGGCAGGGTGGGAATTAGTATTGCATTATTCCTAAATTCCTAAATTGCCCCTTGAACATCTCTCTTAATTGTTTCTTTCTCTGTTTTTGCTTGTGAAGGTACAACACTTTTGTTTAATTTGGAATGAGTTAAAAGACAGGGTTGATCATTCATCCTGATTTGTTAATTCAATTTAATAATCTGTTTAACCAAAATTGTATGCGGCTTGATTGTAACAGAACCTCTAAACGGATTAGGACCTATATTATAATTATCAATAACACCAGTTAAAAACAATTAGGCATTCTTAAAATAATCAAAATCAGCAGAAATAAAAAAAGAGATTAAAACACATCAACATCAACATGTGTAGGTAGGCTTGCCTAAACCAATATGTTTTAAACAGGTACTGAAAAGAAGACAGTGAAGGCATCTGCTTGATGTTAATAGGCAGGGACCTCGGAAGTTTAGGTGCTGCTATGCTAATATTCAAGGGATGCGGGTGGCGCTGTGGGTTAAACCACAGAGCCTAGGACTTGCCGATCAGAAGGTTGGCGGTTCGAATCCCCGCAACGGGGTGAGCTACCGTTGCTCGGTCCCTGTTCCTGCCAATCTAGCAATTTGAAAGCACAAAGTGCAAGTAGATAAATAGGCACTGCTCAGCAGGAAGGTAAACGGCATTTCCGTGCACTGCTTTGGTTCGCCAGAAGTGGCTTAGTCATGCTGGCCACATGACTCGGAAGCTGTACGGCGGCTCCCTCGGCCAATAAAGCGAGATGAGCACCGCAACCCCAGAGTCGGTCACGACTGGACCTAATGGTCAGGGGTCCCTTTATCTTTACCTTACGTTAACATTCAGTCTAAAATAAATAGTCATACAGTGGTACCTCGGGTTAAGTACTTAATTTGTTCAGGAGGTCCCTTCTTAACTTGAAACTGTTCTTAACCTGAAGCATCACTTTAGCTAATGGGGCCTCCTCCTGCTGCCGTGCCGCCGGAGCACGATTTCTGTTCTCATCCTGAAGCAAAGTTCTTAACCTGAAGCACTATTTCTGGGTTTGCGGAGTCTGTAACCTGAAGCGTATGTAACCTGAAGCGTATGTAACCCGAGGTACCACTGTACTTAACATATTTCTTTATGGTAGTTAAAAGATATTTTATCCTGTAGAAACAGAACAAGTCAAATAGGATGTGAATAGCAGAACCTATAGAGATCAGCAACAGAAGATATTTCACACAGTTCATTTATGTGCCAACATATGTGCAAGTTGTATAGGACTTGAGTGCTTTTGCTTCGCATGGTACTGATCTAAATGTTCAGAGAGTTAGTTATATCTTTCAAAAACCCAACAAGGAAAACTAAAGAGAAATGACAACAACAATATAGCAAACCAGGAAAATCAGAAAATGCTTGATGTGATTAAATCCCCGGTAGAAGGTTGGTTTCCTATTCTTGATATCAATGGGGAGCTTCATAGACCATTGGCACTAAGGTAGCTTATCACTATAATATAATTTCAGAAAGACATTTTAATAGCTCAAGAAAGTCATATATATATATATATATATATATATATATATATATATATATTAGTATGATTATCTTGCTCCAACATTTTTCATGCAACATACAAAAGAGAGAACTGGAGCTAGGTGTTTGATCTTCTGGGACTGAACTAATGAATACACCAAGCCTTCAAATATCTCTATATATTGCACTCCAATTGCAATTTTAATTAAGCTTGCATTATCTCGGTTTTTTTATTATTCTTGTTTAATCACGTCAGCCAATTTTTGAGACAATCAGGTTGAACTTTTCATATTGCCTTGTATGACTGCTTCCTTTCTAGGAGACAATCCTTTACGGAAACAGCAAAAGAAAATGTATGAAGCTATCCCTCAGAGGGCATCACAGGAGACATTTATGTATTTACAGGCATTTACAGACTTCTTAATATTTAGAAATAATATGAAGCAGCGTACAAATTGCTCATTCTACTTGTTGTTGTTGTTTGTTTTTTACAGGTTGTGTTTAGGTTTTTTTTTTTTTAAAGGACTGCTTACACTGAAGCCAAAAGGCCACCCAGCACCTCTGCCACATACAGTATCTTAACCATCTCAGAATTGTCATTCGCTTCTTTAATCTGTTTGTTCTGTGATTTGAAATCAACAACATAACAAAATAGCAAAGAGCATCCTGTTGTTTTTAATGCATCTGTTCACTTTAAAAAGTCTACTTTTTTAATGCTGTGAATATAAAGGGGGGGGGAGAGAATTGAACTCAACAACAATGGCAAAATTTCTGTGTTAAGACTATAGTGTCTTAACTGGAAAGGTCAATAGTATTTCATTATTTTGTTCTTGACTTTGTTCCAGATGTTATCCCTGAATCCCTGAATAAGTATAGTCTTAAAGATTAGCAGCATAGGGCATAGTATTCATTTTCATGAATTCATGACATCCTACATAACCTCAAGGACCAGCTCTCCCCATATGAACCCTGTGATCATAATCTGAGGTCCTTCTTTGTATACCTCCTCTAGAAAAGGTCCAGAAGGTGGTCATGAGAACGGGGTGGCTTCCCATTTATAGAATGCTTTACCTAGAGAGGCTTGCCTAACACTTCCATTACATATCTTCAGGCACAAGGCAAAAATGTTTCTCCATAACCCGGCCTTTGTCTGATAAACATTCTATAGCCTTTTAAATGTGTTTGTGGAATGGGGTTTATTAGTTTTGTTTTTTGTTTTATTATCTATTTTGTGTTCTCATCTTGTATTGTGAACCACCCTGAAATCTTTGGATGAAGGGCATTGATGTGTAGGTGGGTACAGGCATGACCCAAGACCGAAGTTCATCTCAAAAAGGATTTTTTGGAACATCAGAAACAAGAAGAATAAGAAAGACAGAGGTACTTGGCCCAGTATATATACCTTAAGCCAGCCCAGGCAAAACACACAATGCCTGCATATATAACAGACAGTATACAAATTGGGAGGAGGAGGAGGAGGAGGAGGAGGAGGAGGAGGAGAAGAAGAAGAAGAAGAAGAAGAAGAAGAAGAAGAAGAAGAAGAAGAAGAAGAAATGATTTGATGATCAAAACTTTGGTTGCTCTACCACAAACATGCATTCCAAAAGCTTCCTCAACCACTATATTTATCCCTTCCATATCCTTAACCATGAAGAAAAATGAATGCTGCCTGTTCCTTAAAATCAACCTGAAAACTGTTTTAAAATGTAATCTCCCATGCAATAGAATGAGTAATATGTTAACAGACAGTAGGGTCTGGCAATGTAGTTCATGAATTTCATTTTAGCCGTAACAGCCTTTTTGAATTTATTGGAAATAATATGCATCCTAACGCATGTATGCATTTGTTAGGAATGCAATGTGTGGGTAACATAAATAATGCGAACAGCAGAACTAGTAACTTTGATATATCAGTGGTGAAATTTCCTTGCTTCGCTGCATGGATCAACATGAATGGATTCATAAAACAGTTCTCAAACAATTGGACATTTGTTACCTGTCAACAAAGAGAGAGCAGGGATAACTCATGGTAATAGCCTTTGTATGTAGTAATCTTCATACTGAACAAATTAGGGGACTGTCCAGAAAAGAGATCAGTTATTATAAGCTCTTACTAAGGAACATAACAGTGAAACCATTAAAAAAGAAAAAAACATTAGGAAGAAAAATATGTCTGAAAACAAATATGAAGGACCTCAAGAGGTTGGATGTGTTAATCTGTTGACATGAAAAGAAGAATCTCATGACACCTTAATAACAGATTTATTGTGGTATATGGCAAACCTACCAATGGCTGCTAGCCATGATGGTTGTTGCTGTTGTTGTTTAAATTTGTATACTACCAGTTGCTGGCAACCATGCAAGGTTGGGGGGAGTGGTCTTCTACTTGGGTCTGGTTGGTCACTGTGACAGCAGGATGCAGAACTCAATGAGGCATTGGTCTAATCCAACCGACTCTTCTTATGTTTTTGTGTGGACTACTGTCCACTTCATCAGACATGAAGATGGATGGAGATCATTTGACCCTTCATTTGAGCAAAGCATTTAAGCATCATAAATAGATTGAGCAAAGGGGCCACAGTTTCATTGATTTAATGGATGACGTAAAATAGTCTGTCAAATGTTTCCATCCCTTCACCCCTGCACACCTAGAAGGGTTTGCCAGCTTCTATGGTTAGAGCTAGGAATGAACTTTTCCAACCACCAACCTTGTTCATATGACACCCCACCTGGTCTCAAAACAATGATGACCTTCAAATTAGTGAAACTCTTGTATCAAAGAGCTCATCCAGTGTGGCGTAGTGGTTAAGAGTGATAGACTTGTAATCTGGTGAACTGGGTTCGATTCCCCTCTCCTCCACATGCAGCTGCTGGGTGACCTTGGGCTAGTCACATTTCTTTGAAGTCTCTCAGCCCCACTCACCTCACAGAGTGTTTGTTGTGGGGGAGGAAGGGAAAGGAGAATGTTAGCCGCTCCGAGACTCCTTCGGGTAGTGATAAAGCGGGATATCAAATCCAAACTCTTCTCTTCTCTTCTTCTCATCATTGCCCCAATTCTTCACTTCCTAGGTCCCCTCAAGCTATGAGAGATTGATTTTGCAAGCTTCCCTTAACTTTTATGATGCCATAGGTCCACCTACATATCTATTCCTTTTTACTTGCACCGAATTTCTCTATAGTGACCAACTAGACATGTGAATTGGTGTCCCTGCCCAGCGCTTAGAAGGGAAGCCCTGAGTTCAATAAGGAGCTGATATCCCAACAAAGGCCCAAAGAGACTGAAGGGCTTACTATATTCTCATTGCCTTCTTGTATACAGCATAGTCTACTCTGATTTTCCCTCCTCCTATGTAGACCCTTTCTCCCCAAGAGATTCCCGATGATAAAACGTCTTGAATGCACCTACATCAAGACTGGGCTTCCTATCAAATCTCCTGTTGCCTTAGTTCTTGAGATCCAAGGGACAGATGAAGAGAATCAGAAGTCAAGGTTGTGTTCAGAGAAATTTGGGGTGGGGCAGCTGAGATGTCCCTGAGGCTAGATATTTTGGACTTCCTTAGAACTATAGCAAGTACATCATGTTTCCCCATTATACCAGGGTTTTTTGTGGCATCTCATGTCTTTTCCTCAGAGTAGGTCTCCCAAGCTTCCTGGTTAGTCAGGATCCTGAAAATTGGCCAACACAGAGCAATTTCAAATACTTAGTATCCTGGTGCTCCAGAAGTGAAGAGTGGGCAAATAAAACACCCTTTTCTCAGATAGTTACAAAAAGAAGCTCTAAGTTGATCCCTACAGGTAAATGCTCAGTTATTCAAAAACTGATAGGTGGGTTGGTTTCCAATTCTGTTTTCAACCAAAGCTGCAGAAGAAGGTTGGGCTGGTAATGCATCTCCCAGACTATGTTGTAGATTCTGATCCAATTCCAGTCAAATGAGCAGGAGGTTCAAGGGGAGAAGACCCAAGGTAAAACTTTCCCTGGGGCATAAATTGCAGGACCTCATTTGGATTTGGCCCGTGCCACTGCTGACTTCTCTCCTCTAATTTTTGAGTTTGTGCTTTGCTGTGAACAGAGGTTAGTCACCAGCTGGTGGGGCTGAGAAGGAAATTTACCCACAATTGCAATTAGGCTCTGCAACCTGGATGTTTTCTGCCATCCTCCTAGCTATACTGCATTTGTTTGGTGTTTGCATGGTCAATGAGTTTCTGTAATTTTACTGTTGCAATGTTGTTCTTGGTGTTGGGCTGGACACCCTGCTCTCAAAAGCGGATCACTTTAAGGGAACTTGAGTTGCCACTTCTTGGCCCCACCCCCAGGTCTCCTGCTGAGCCCATGGTCTCAGTCTGTGTTGTGAAGGGCCCAATATACTCACCATTGCTATCAGCAGTGTCCTAGCAAGTCAGTTGGTACTGTAGGAGCCAACTCCTTGGGGCCGTAGGGGCTCCAGCCCCCACAATAAAATATTTGTGGGGACCGGGTCCCTCCAAAATTGATGGGCATTCCCATTCAAACGGTGTCTGTGCACTGTGCCAAGTGATTGGTAATGTGGGGGTGGGGCTTACCTGGGCCCTCACAATATTTTATTCAAGTTGGCACCCTTGGCTGGGACAGTTGCATCAGGCAGTAGATGACCTTCCCAATGAATGGGTCATTGCCAACTCAGTGAATTATAACCCGTTGAGCTGTAGATTTTTCCGGATACCTCTCCCCGTATGTGGTTCTTGCTCCACTGAAATGTACCCTGCTCCCTGATGTCATCACAACCCAATACCCTGTTTTAATTTCATTTCATTTCCCCATGGAAAGAGCCCCACATGGACTGCAGCCTTGGTAGTGTGTGTATTTAATATTTATTGGCTCAGCTTTTGCGAGTTATACGTAACTGGGAAAACCCTCTTGTTGATATAAAGGATAACAAAAAAACTAAATTATTAATACAGATCATGTTTAAACCACCATCCTTGCTGCCTGTTTTCTGCCCTGATGGGTCATTAAAAACAGAATCAATAGTTTCAAGTGTCAGTCCTGAGTGCCATGGACAGGAACCAAACAGTCAAGAAGTCTAGTCCACTTTCCTCCAGTTACCATCAGACATCTTGTTAGTTGTTTCAGCACAATGAATCTATATTGTCAATCAATATCCACCATTATAAGGCAAAATCGACAGCTCTGTTGGTGCCTCCTAGGAATGTGTCTTGGCTTGGAGAAAAAGAGAATGTACATTGTGTGGTTTAGATAATTTAACCTTTAACTTTATATTTGCTAGCATATTTGTTAACCTCTCTAGCAATCCTGAGCTCATTCTAAGCTATGGCCCACCTGACCTTTTCCCTGCTGCCACATAGCAGTATATACATTTTTTAAATCCTCCCTCTGATGGCAGTCTGAAGTGGTACAACCTGGACAAAGCTTTCCTTCTTAGCTCTGGAGGTGTCCTTCCCATCCACCCCCCATTATAGAATATCGTAACTTGAAATGAACCAATCCAAAGAGAGAACCTTTCAGAAGTTTCATGAGGGGATGATGAAAGTTGAGTTAAACGTGGCCAATGGCTAATAAATTTATTTTTCACACAAGTGATGTTGACAATCTTACTTAGGCAGGAACCAATTTGCTCCATGTATATTTATAGAGGATTTAGCTTTACATTATTCACTAAGGAACCCAGGACAATTATTGCCCCAAACTTCATAATGTCCATGCATAAACTCTCAGCCTGTTGGAACTATACATAGCTGACACGTTTCAAAATATAGACATTTACAGTAAGTAAGTTAAAAGTTTCATTTTAAGGAAACACAATGCTTTTTAAATTTCTTGTTTCCCTTTGATGCACTGAACATTTTTGATTTTCTAAATGTTAATCTTTTGCATTCACGCCAATGCTTTTTGCCCATTCTTCCCCTCCTTGCATTAACCTGCAATTAATCCAGAATGCGGCAGCTAGACTGGTGACTGGGATTGGCTGCCGGGACCACATAACACCGGTCCTGAGAGATCTGCATTGGCTCCCAGTACGTTTCCGAGCACAATTCAAAGTGTTGGTGCTGACCTTTAAAGCCCTAAACGGCCTCGGTTCAGCCCGGACACTGAGATCCAGCGCTGAGGGCCTTCTGGCGGTTCCCTCATTGTGAGAAGTGAGGTTACAGGGAACCAGGCAGAGGGCCTTCTCGGTTGTGGCGCCCGCCTTGTGGAACGCCCTCCCTTCAGATGTGAAGGAAATAAGTAGCTATCTTCTCTTTAAAAGACATCTGAAGGAAGCCCTGTTTAGGGAAGTTTTTAATATTTAATGCTGTATTGTTTTTAACACTTGATTGGAAGCCGCCCAGAGTGGCTGGGGAGACTCAGCCAGATGGGCGGGGTATAAATAATAAATTATTATTATTATTATTATTATTATTATTATTATTAACCATGTTAATGGACCCAAATATGTCTAGAGATATGGTTACGGCACTAACAGGAGCCAGGAAGTGGAGGAAAGTGTTCGCTACAAATCTTGAGTATATCTTTGTAGTTTTTAAGTGGCACAACCATCCCTGCCCCATGGGAAATTCTCTCCTTGCAGTGCTCTTAAGGATTGTCACCTCACTATATATTGCACAAATCACTAGAATTATGGATCTTCCCAGCTGTGATATATGGAACTGCAGCAAGGATATCAGAAAGGCACAAGGCGTACTGTTCATAAAAGACTATCACCAGCCCTTATTGGGACTTGGGAAATATGATTTCCTGGCTGGTGGTGTAATCCAATCCACTTCATAGCTGAATTTAAATCATCCCAGTATGCCTGTCTTTAATATCAATATTGCAAAACTTTCTAGTACTATACCTTTTCACCAGCCCTACTTTTCTGGAATATATTTACACGTGGAAAGTACATAAAAGAAGGTTGCAAGCCTAGGCAAAAATCATTTCTTTTGGGGCCCAGGGAAGTACCCTAGAGAAAGACGGCTTCTGTTATTGGGTTGTTGTTGTTTTATACCACCAATTCCCTATATAAAGAGGAAGGATGCCTGTGATAAGAGTTTGGAGGCATTTCCAGTTGCCCACTTTTCTAAGTCCGAAGGGAAAGTGGCAGTGGGGATCGGTAGAAGCATGAAAAGAATAGAATCATAGAAGTGTAGAATTGGAAGAGGCCATGGGGGGTTAACCACTTCAACACCCTGCAAACCCTTGCCCAAGGTGGGGTTAGGGGTATAGTTGCTGTCATCCAGCAATGTCGTCTATAACCACTGGCCGTGTCAGCTGGGGCTGATGGGAAATGGAGTCCTATAACATCTGAAGGGCCACAAATTACTCATCCCTGGCTCAAGTGGACAGAACTAGCTTTGCTATTGTTCTCTGATTCCAGCTGCGATATGGAGGAGCTTCTGAGCAGAAATAGCATAATGCTCTACAGTTATAAGTATGCAACACATAACCGTACCACGCAATAAACGTGGTGAATGCATCCATTTCCTGGGCAAAGTTGGCATCTGCTTGGCTTGGAGATAGAAATCATAATATTTCTTCTTCACTGTCAACTCCATACTCAAGCAAGGGTATATTTTCCATTGTCAGAAATACTTCCCACTTTCCCCATTCTACAAATAAATTAGACTGCAGCTGCTGTTTCTGTCTTCTCTTTGTCAGTTTAAGCATGAGATGTCTTGACGAATTTGTGAACTGAACATAGCTCATTAAAGTATGTCTTCATGAAGATTTCCTTGAGTGATGCTGCCCTCTTTCCCCCTCCTTCTCTACACACATCTGTCTTTTCCTGTATGTTGCTATGGTAGTTTTCAAACACAGATTGAAGCATATTGTGCTAGGGGTAAAAAATCAGAGACCTTGCCAAGAGAAACTTGGTTGGTAGTGGTATGGCTTCCTTTCTCTGAAAGTGTCTATCTAGCTGGTTATGAAACCGGCTATTAATGAATCTGTAGGAACATTGTAGGAAGTTCATTAAGCCATGAGATTACCTATAATTTGCACCTAGCAAGACCACTTTTTATCCAATCAGTTTCAGATGTGGAGAAAAATCTATGAAGCTCAGTCACTGACTACATCCATCAGTGTACAAAGGCATAACCCTGACAATGGTGTAAGGACATCTGAGTTCCCCTGTTGCTTGTACTCGATATTATTGCAAGTCAAGCTTTATTACATGACCTGTTTTCGTCTATTGGTATTCAAGTGATTTTTGAATGGCCTGGTTGGTTCTCTGAAGCACTCTCTCTTTCTCTCTGTTTTTATTTTTGTTAGAGCTTAGTCCTGAACCTAGGACCAAAACATCAATTTGGAGTGACTTTGCTCACTTTTTGACATAGTTTCAGCTGCCTCTTGAGATATCATTGCCAAACTTGGCTCAAGGGTTCCTGAGATAGAGATGGGATGCAGGGCACAATTTTAAATAAATACGAAAAAGTGAGTCTTATAGAGCAGAAAATACAGTAGTTTCCAAACTCAACGCAAGGTATACCTAAGTTGGGGGCTGTAGTCTTCACTGATGTTTGGATGCTGGACACCATTTTGAATCAGGATGGTAGACAAAAACATTACTTTGGTGTGACTTCACCCATTTTTTGCAGGCACAGGTCCAAACTCACAAATTACACTATTCAACTAAAGATAACAGTATTTTTTAGTTTCTAACAATTCCCAGTTAGCAATAGATACTCCCTGCTGGTAGGATATTTGTTGGCCATTCTGTTGAACTAGTGGTGTGTTTCTTCCCCTAACTCCAGTGAAGATAGACTATAGGGTTGCCCTGCCCAGGTGTCTTTCAGAAATATCTGAGCCAGGTCAGGTGCTACCTGGTGTGGAAAATTTCTTTTCTTGTCATCCCCCTACTTTGAAATTATTAAAAGAAGGAAAAATAAGATACTTATAACAAGTGTTATTTTCTGGTTTATTTACTTAACATTGTGAGCATAAGCACTACAAACATTTTTTTTTCACGATGGGAATTTCTTATGAATGGAATTTTTTACTTAATTTCGCTGTTTTGCAAGCTACTGTTGATGTGGACTGCAAGAAGCTGAGGTGCTGTGCAAGTACAACTACAAAAAACAAGCACCAGTGCGGATATGCTCCCAGTCTTAAAGAGCTTACCTAGAATACAAGAAGATCCCTGCTGAATCCCATCTGGAACAGAATCCTGTTCTCACAGTGGCGAGCTAGATCCTTATAGGAAACCCTCGAGCAAAGCTTTTCAGCTCGCTGAGCCGGGGAGGAGGGAGAGAAGGAGAGCCCACTTGCTTTAAAGGACAAAGTAGGAGAGGAGAGGAGTGCTTACACGGGTGTAAGCAGTTCCTGTCCAGTTGGCTGCTTTAAAGCGAGCGTGCTCTCTTTCCCTCCCTCCTCCCTGCTCAGCTCGCTAAATAGCAGCAAAGAGATGAGGAGAGCCCTCCCCGGTGGCGGAGGAAAGGGGTGGGGGGTGAGGGTCACCCCGGGTGCCATCACTGAGGGGGGTGACAAAACAACAAAAATAAGAGGGGATTTTATTTTTAAAAAAATTGAGCTCACAAAACATTTTAGTTCAGTCAACAAATGTAATGAAACACGGCCGGCACTTACCATAGGGCCTGCAGCGTGCCTGAGCCACACGCCTCTCCTGGGAGTGACATGGTGGCTTGGGGGCCTGCAGGCTCTGCGCTGCCTGAAACGGCAGCATGGGACTTGCATCTGCCCTCCGCCTCTCCCTCAGCTGCCCTACAGCCGATGGGGAGGCGGCAGAGAGGCTCCACACAGCGCACCCTGGCTCCATGGGTGGCTTGCCCTGCCCCCATTGGGCTGTTCGCCCCACCCCTGGCTGTAGGATGTGCGCACCACACCCGGCACCCGAGCGGCTAGCTATGCCACTGAGAAGAGCCCTGCTGAATCCTATCTGGAACAGAATCCTGTTCTCACAGTGGCCAGCTAGATGTCTATAGGAAACCCTCAAGCACATACCTTCCAATACATATTTACCCACCAGCAGGATCTTGCACCTTTGCTAGTGCTATGTACAAACATTTGAAGTGCACAATATTATTGCAAGAGGCCAGGAATGAAAGGAGTGGTTGATTGTATCCTATTAATTAAGAGACAGCAACCAGCGATCTACTACGTACGTGCAATAAGTTAGCAGCAAGAACTGCACCCCCAAACTCGAATGGCAATGGTATAAGCAGCAGGCCAAAGGTGGGAGGGAAGGGACCGAACTGGCGTTGGGAGGAGACCCCAGGGGACCCTCTGGATCCCAAAAACCACCCCCGAAGTGGTGCCAGTCGCGGAAGGCCTCAGTAGGCTGCCAAGCGGTCCAGAAGTAGGCTGTGTGGCCCCGATTCCCAGCCGATACTGGGGGGAAATGGCTGCAGCCATGGGAGGCCTAAGAAGGCCCGAAGCCGGGGGGTGGGGGGAGAAGGCTACCCTGTGACCCAGTAAAAGGCCATACCGTGCCCGCAGCCCCGATTGTCCCGCTGGATGAAGGGGGGCAGCGCCAGCCACAGGAGGCCTGGAAAGCCGCCATGTGGCCTTGCAGAAGGCTGCACTGTCCTCGCGGCCCCGATCCCACTAGCCTCTGCACGTCGTCCCGCGGTCCAAAGTAAAGCTAACTTACCTTTCCAGGAGAGAAGTCCAGCGACGAACCTGGAAAGAAAACAAACTGAGCCTGGGCCAAAGAGCATCGGCCCTTTTCTGGCCCTCACCCCACCCCCAGCTGGCAGCCCGTTGGCCTCTTGAGATGGGGGCGGGGTGATGGCCACCCTGTAGGAAGGTGGGTGGCACCTGGCCAGGTAAGCCCGCACAGAGTCGCAAACCCCGCCCACCTCTTGGAGGGGGAGAGCGGGAAATGCCGACATGCAGGGCTGTATTTAGCATATGCGGTGCCAGGGTGCAAAAATCCACCCAGTGCCCCACCCCCAATTTAGTCCTGCTACCCAGATGGCTCTAAGGAGAGTCAGTGAGGAGGAAGGAGCCCATGGCAAGCTGCCAATCGCGGACATTCGGCGTGCCACCCGCCTGCGACTCCCAAGCCTCCCCCAGCTGTCAAAATGAAGGGGGAAGGGGGGAATGCCACCAGGAAAACAACGCAGCTCCCCCTTCTCCCGGTGGCTCGGGGTAGGTTTGGGAGTCGCGGGCGGGCAATTCGCCAAATGTCACCCCCGTCAGCGAAGACACCCAGGACGGATCGCCCCCACCTCCCTCCCTTCCTCCGTCTTTGGTCCAAGCGCAAGTTTTCTACCAGAAAGTACGTGTAATAATACAAATGAATGCTCCTCTAGTATGTTTTGTTTGTTTTTTTAAAAGGACACAGTGACTTTCCTATTATAATATGTAGGCAGTTCATCATTGCAACTGTAGCAGCATTTTAAATAATAGTGCTATCTTCTCCCTAGGCCCACTGCAATTAGAAGGAACGCACAACAAATGTCTTCATTAAAGCCAGGCTTCTTCACAATGGGAATATTAACAGAGCAGTCAGACTGCTGTGTTTCTGGGCAGGTTGGATCCATTGTTTCCTCTGAATTTTTTCTACTTCTGTACTTGGGGTAGAGTCAATTAGTAAATTTGTTTTTACAAAACGGCTGTGCACAGACCCCCGTGGCCCTTGGATCAGGACAATTTGCCCTGTGCCGAAACGATTTGACAGCCTGACCCTTTTAGAATGTCGGGGTGTGCACAACACTGCAGGATTAGGTCCTCCCACTTAACTACTGTCAAATGGAAATTTCCAGGCCTTCACTGTGCTGGCATGTGCCCCATTACAAGTGGTTTCCCTGCACACAAAAGAAGCATCTCACAGGGGAGCAGCAACTGGCATTGCGAAGGATCAGATTCTCCCCGCCCACTTACGTAGTAGGATCTGATCCTGTCCAGTGCTGGCCATGGCTCCTTCAGTCCTTGATAGCCACAAATCTGTCGGGGCCAATCCAGCCCAACGTATGGTGTCCCATGGCTTTAGAGGAAAGGAAACTGGGAGGGCAGCTGGGACAGAAATGCAACAGGTGACTAAATAGTACCTCTAAAGCACCTAACAATGACATACAGTTCATGTATATATCAATAGTCCCTCTCGGAAGCACGAAACCACATTCCTACTAGGGATGGATAGGTCAGTCTCTTCCTAGGTAAAGGTAAAGGGACTCCTGGCCATTAGGTCCAGTCGTGACCGACTCTGGGGTTGCAGCGCTCATCTCGCTTTATTGGCTGAGGGAGCCGGCGTACAGCTTCCGGGTCATGTGGCCAGCATGACTAAGCCACTTCTGGCGAACCAGAGCAGCGCACGGAAACGTCGTTTACCTTCCCGCCGGAGTGGTACCTATTTATCTACTTGCACTTGACATGGTTTCGAACTGCTAGGTGGGCAGGAGCTGGGACCAAACAGCGGGAGCTCATTCCATCATGGGGATTTGAACCGCCGACCTTCTGATCGGCAAGTCCTAGGCTCTGTGGTTTAACCCACAGCGCCACCTGTGTCCCAGTCTCTTCCTAGTCCATCTCTATTTCACATGTGTTCAGTCGTAAGTCTGATTTACTCCAATTTATTCCATTTCTGCATTAATCCATAGCTGTGCTTTTCTTCTAGAAAAAAGGTGTCACTTACTCACCATGAAGTTGTTGCAGTAAGTTCCACACTTTTAAACAGTGTTTTTCTTGTATAAAAAGGTGTCTGTACTGCATACCCTTGAGGATCTCCAGAAGAAAAAGCACTAGCTGGTGGGGTTTTTTTAAGCCATATGAAAATTAATTTAAGACAAATAATTTATCAGATAATGTATGCCAGGGCTTTTATTTAGCCGGAACTCAGCAAAACTCAGTTCCGGCACCTCTGGTGGGTGCCATTGCCATTTTAAGAGAACAAGGGAGGCGTTCATGGTGAGTTCCGGCACCTCTTTTTCTAGTAAAATAGTGCTGGATACATCCCAGCTGCAGAGTACATATAGCGATCAGTTGCTCTCATACCCTGTCATACTATTATTATTATTATTATTATTATTATTATTATTATTATTCCTGGAGGTCTCAGGTCGGTTCACAGAAAACATCAACATAAAAGGCACAATATATATAATCAATGAATACATTTATAAACGTGTTTTATCCTAAAATACTTTTGAAATTCTTTTTGGTACACTTTTCAAGCAGAGAACTATATTGCAAAATTTGGAGAAATGTGAGATCCAAAAGTTAATTATATTCTGATCCTCATTTAGGAAGTGGATGAAGGTCAGCTAGCCTAAAGATGTGGGTTCAATGAAACTGTACTCCACCCCTCATTCTTACAAAATGTTATATTTCCATAAGCAGAATGCAGAAACAAGGAAAGGCAAATCAGAAGTAAGTTGAACAAAAACCATGCTTCAAATCAAGAAAGTCTATCTGAACCGTTATGTGAACCCCAAACTACAAAGTGAATAAAGTGGAAAGATTCCCCCCCCCCAACTCTGCATTTGGTGACCATTTTAATGATGGCTCATACATGATAAATGACTTGTTTTCTTCCTGCAACTCTTCCTGCTTATGGAGCCCTATTATGGGAATTTCATGAACTGGCAGTACACATATGGGCTGCTATCACCAGCCGCTATTTCAGCTGATCACCACAGCTTTAAAGTGTTGCCACAACTGTGATTCCCCACTTTCTGCTGACTTTAGTTATATGTGGATGGAAGTCATTTTTCTAAACTAGAATTTTCAATACAAAGCGTGTATAGTGTACTGTATTGATTTTACGTGGCACTAGAAAATTAGTCAATGTAAATGTAATAAAAAAAGAGTTGCGTACATGCCAAGATGTTCATTTAACTTCTTAAGCCAGAAGTGCATTTTAGTGCTTATGGAAGACATCACTAGACTATGGATTAATTTAGTAAAACAGGAAGAGTATAAGTTTTTGCCAACAGCTGAACCATCAAAATTATATTTCAGCAATTGAATATGCCTTGTTTTTTGGTTTTTTTTTAAAAAAAGAACCTAAACATTTGAACCTTATTCATCATTTTCCCTTGAGAATAGCTACCACTTCTAACTCTTTTACCCTAGGAAGGATAAAGGACAAAATGGATAAGAAATGAAGTTAGACAAAAATGTTTTGGCTTCATTAAACAAGAATGTCTTCCAGAATGCTGTTCCATATCTGAACCCCTGAGGACCAAAAAATTCATTCTTAATGGGGTGAAAAACCTAATTGTGTTCTATCCCTGGCATCTGCAGGTAGTACTGGGAAAAGATTCCTACCCAAAATACTACTAGACAACAGTAAACAGTACTAAGCTAGATTGACCAATGCTCTGACTAAGTATGAAGCAGCTTCTTGTGTTTCTAAATTTTCAGTATTAATGGTTCCTACAAGATCTAGAAAGGTAAAGGTAAAGGGACCCCGACCGTGAAGTCCAGTCGCGGACGACACTGGGGTTGCGGCGCTCATCTCGCTTGACTGGCCGAGGGAGCCGGCATTTGTCCACAGACAGTTTTTCCGGGTCATGTGGCCAGCATGACTAAGCCGCTTCTGGTGAAAGCAGAGCAGCGCACGGAAACGCCGTTTACCTTCCCGCCGGAGCGGTACCTATTTATCTACTTGCACTTTGATGTGCTTTCGAACTGCTAGGTTGGCAGGAGCAGGGACCAAACAATGGGAGCTCACCCCGTCGTGGGGATTTGAACCGCCAACCTTCTGATCGGCAAGTCCTAGGCTCTGTGGTTTAGACCACAGTGCCACCTGCGTCCCTAAAAATCTAGAAAGGAAACCATCAAAAGCTCATGACTCATGCCCTGTTCAGGTGTTTGTCACCAATGAATGGAAGGAAGAGCAGACCATGCATGGTAGACATGTCGCCAACATCCATGTCCCTCACCTCCTGCAGCCCAGATCTTTTCAGGTTGTGTGAGAACATCTAAAGAAGGAATCTTCATGTGTTTGGCTAATGCAATTTATCCCCATGTGGGTCTGGGAGTAAGCAACATTGATTGGTCAGTTGGGTCCATTCCCAGGGCCCACCCAGCATAGCCTGTCAGCATTGGACAAATTGTTGGCAGGTGGATGATTTCACCTGCCATTCCTTGGCCACCCCTTTCAAGATGTGGTTTACCCTTCGATACACTTCCAACAGAGGGGCTGGAGTGGAATAACAATGGCTTTACCCACTGCCTACGTCAAACTGTTCACTACTGTAACCAATAAGAGTTGTGGCCTAATTTTAACCCAAAAATCAACATTCTGTTGTCTTGTCTGGTTATTTAATTCCCAAGGGAACTGGGTAGTCACAGAGCCTTGGCACACAAGGTAATGTGATTGATCTTCAGGCAGAAAAAAATATATCTCCCACCACTCCTTTAAATGAGCAACTTATTATGTAACCATTTCCTTCATCATGTGCTTAAGTAAACTAGCCCACCCCTTTTCAGAACACTTAAGAACAGGGGCACTGAAGACAATTTGCACCCATGATCTTTCCTAATTTGTTTTTATGAACAGCTGATTATATTGGAGGGCCCACAGCTAAGTGCCTGTGCATAAGGTTTACAGAGAGAAACCGTCGGACTCCATCGTTGGCAACTCCAGTTACATAGTTCTTAGGTGACTGGTTTAGGAAAAGACTTTGGTCTGAGACCTTAGACAGCACTTTGCTAAATGCACTGAAGGTCTGCCTTGATGTAAGTCAGGTTCATATATTGATGAACCTGACTTGATGTGAATCAGGTTCATATAATCCATGTAAGCAATGGAGGATTGCAGTGGGTACAAAGCTGCTAAATTAGAGATATCATTAGTAAAGTTAAGAAAGCAAATAGCGCTGGTTGTGTCTGAGCTTTTCTTTTTTTTGTTTCCGTACATCTTGAGTCCCATTCTGGATTACAAAAAGAATTGTCATTACCTCAGAGAAGAAGAACAAATATCTTCCTAAAGAAAGGGCACCTAACACTTCGTGAGCGATTCAATTAAAGGTTAATTGTTCTCTCAAAAGTTACATAAAGCCTAAAGCGAAAATACAAAACTGAACTCTCTCCCCAAAGAGATGAGTACAACAGAGTGCTCTCATTTTTCTTACAAATGCATTAGGTGGAACAAAAGTATTCACAAATCAAAGCCCCTCATCTTGTTCCTTGGAGATATCCAAAAATTCAAACCAATTCTGGGTTTGTTTATAAGGTTATAAATGAAAGGGTTCAAAGCATTACAGTGATTTTAGGGATGCATAAAATCCCTTGACAATATCAGTAGCATTGCACAGACGACTTCAGCTTCCTAAAAATTCCAAATTTGTCTCACTGTTTACTTTGGATAAATTTGTAGGGATGCCCAAAAGTAAAATAAAACTACTTTAGATTTCCTTGAAATTCTTCCCATATTGTCTAGGCATGAACTTCCAGTGGCTGGTGTAGAGTTTACAGTTCTACGTTACAGGTAGTGAATGCAAGAGGACAATTTGCTGCTTCCTGTTTACCAGATTGAATGAATGCCAGATATTCTCTAAGATTTCTGTCCAATCACATAAAATAACTTGACTGTAAAAGCGAAACAATATGGGAGATTTTTAAATAACCCTGCTACAAAAATATCAGAGTCTACATCACATTTTAACACATTGGACTTCACAAATCTTACTGATGGGTTTGAATCCTTTTGAATTTCCCTGGTGATATGCTTGATGGGTAAAAATTGTTCTTGATCAAATGTCTACCATGTGAGCAGTGGCTTTATATAAATATTAAACAACATTATTACCTTGCACCCTGCTCCCACAACACAACTGTCTGGAAGCCCCATAGGTAGGAACAGAAGCAACACAATGCCGTAAACTCCTAACTAATGGAGACAGTTGAGGAAGAAGAAAAAGAAGACTTTGGATTTGATATCCTGCTTTATCACTACCCAAAGGAGTCTCAAAGCAGCTAACATTCTCCTTTCCCTTTCTTCCCCACAACAAACACCTTGTGAGGTGAGTGGGGCTGAGAGACTTCAGAGAAGTGTGACTAACCCAAGGTCACCCAGTAGCTGCATGTGGAGGAGAGGGGAAGCGAATCCAGTTCACCAGATTACGACTCTACCGCTCTTAGCCACTACACCACACTGGCTCTCAGAGGAGGATACAGTGGTTAATGGTGCTGAAAGATGCAAAGAGATTGAGCCAGAGCAACAAGGTTGCATCACCTCCTCCCATCCCTCGCATGAAGAAGACCATCCACCAGGGTGACCAAGGCCAACTGTGTCCTAAAACTGGGTCTGAACTTAGGTCTCGATCTATGATTCCAATAGAAGAAGAAACTTCCACCGCAGGGAATGATATTGTACTCTTAGGACCTCTAAAAAGCAATCTTATCCAAACGAAGAGATCCTGCCCCCCCAACTCCCCATTCACGCATGTACTGAACACCTCTCAAGGCTATGTGCACTTTATTACTAGTTTTAAACTCTACAGATCCGTGTTGCTTTGCATACAGTTTCAATAATGTTTTATGTTCTGTTTTGTTACAGTGAAGTTACTACACATCTGTGCAGTTGTTCTTTTCTTGCTCTCTTTTTCTGCTGTTGTCTTTTCTGCCGTTTTGCTCCAGGAAATCAATCTTGTGAAACTAATTTTTTATTGTCACACTCCCATATTCCCCCCTCCTCTATTTTTGAGGGGTCCGAGCTACAAAGCTAAAATATGCATGCTAAGTCTCTGCCCTGGTCCTCAGAAATCCTTTATCCAAAAAGCAATTTCTTCCCCGAAATGAGCATTTGATTAGATTTAGATGAAGGGGGGAAAGCTTTATGGAACATTGTTCTATTATAGACCAGGTATTGTGCTTGAAAGGTCACAAGTAGCAAATAAATCATGGAGTGAAGTCAGCTTCATCCTCACAGAATTTGTTGTGGGAGGGTTGGCTCAAGGGGTAGAGCATGTGTTCTGCATACAGAAGGACCCTGGTTCAATTCTCAGCATCCCAAACCGATCAGCAGCTAATAATAATAATAATTTTATTTTTATGTTCTGCCCATCCGACTGGGTTGCCCCAGCCGCTCTAGGTGGCACCCAACAGAATATTAAAAACAAATAAAACATCAAACTTCCCTGAGCAAGGCTGCCTTCAGATGTCTTCTAAAAGTCATGCCAAGATCCTGTAACCCCCCCCCCCCACAGGGTTCCCAGGGAATAAATATCCAGACCATACAACAGCACACAGTTTTGGGAGTCAAATAGGCACAGCTTTTATTGGTTACAGACGTGAATGTTTTGGCATAGGCGTTGGGTGAACAATATTCCACTCCAGCTCTCTTGCTGGGAGTGCATCTAAGGATAAACTCAACTTGGGGGTGCCCTATGATTCACATCAAATTGGGCTATCCCTTGAGAGGTCACCATTGGAAGAGTACTATGGCCCTAGCCCCCGCCTGGGCGTTGGACAAAAGCCACTCCTCCTTGATCCCTTTAATAGGATATCCTTAATCAAAGAGGGGCAGACAGAGGCTACAACCTCCCCTCCAGCCAAGACCAAGACTTATCCAATGCTAAACCTCACAAAGTTGTGACGATTGCTATGAGTTAGGCAAAAACCAAGTGGCCAGTTTGCCAAGTGGGGAAAATTCCTGCCCATCTCTGAATATGATGGCTAACAATGTCCGTAGCAAGGTTGTAGCATAAGCAAATAACCAATAATAAAGGAAGGAAGGGATTGTTAGAATTCCTTCTTCATGATTGCAGTCATGGGATTGTTGTCTATCACATGATGGTGTATGTTTTGATTCCACAGAGTGGGAAGTGACGGAGACAGGATATTTGTGTTACTGTGTTCTGTAGAGTGGGACTATTGTCTTTTGTTCTTTCTCTTTGCTATCTGATGCTAGAGAGAGAGGGAGCCATGTTGCAGTGCTCCATGTGTGTTTATATGTAAATAAAGTAGATTAGCCAAAATGCTGAGTTGCTGAGGTCTGTTACACAAGCTGTGAAGATTCTGCAGATCTCTAAGTGTGCTGATGTTTGTTGGCATCGGTCCCTGTGATGTTTGGGCTGAAGAAAGCTTTTGAAGCTCCCAAACGATCGACCAGGAGGGAGGGAACATGACAGTTGGGCCTGTGTCTCTGCCAGGGTCCTACTCAAGAGTAGGACGAGCTCCTGACAGGGAGATCTGGCGGGGGGAAATGGGTGGCTGAGGAGGTGGGCCACAGTTTATTCCCCTGGGAGTGGGCCCAAGTAGTGCTCATTGGCTAGTTGGACCTGCCACCTGGGGAACACCCACACATTACTTGCCAGCATTGTCCAGTCGCTGGCAAGCAGCCCCATCCTGGCCCAGCCAGTCCCAGGTCTCAAGCATGGCTGTGGCTTGGCTGCAACACCACCCCCTTCCAAAGGTGAGTGGACCTGCAGCACCTCAGAAAGTACTTGGCCTGGATCCTAGAAAGCCACCAAGAGGCCCAGCACACAGCATTGACCACATGGCCTGACAGTCCGCCCATACCAATGTCCCAACAAGGACTCGACTCTTCCTAATCTTGCCATCCAAGAGCCATCTGAGGTGCCAGTCATTCAGTCTGAGAATGTAAGTGACTGGTTTGCCATTGAGTCATGGTGGTCTTCCAAAACAGCTAAGATCACCTTGCTGTCTAAAATAATGAAGGTAAATCAGGCTGTTATCAGGCATTGATCACTGATGGCTTTTTGAATGGCAGCAAGGAATTTTGTAGACAAGAGGCTGTGACAAATGATTAACTCTCAAGTTCTGCTTGGATGCTTTGTGGGCGTGTGTGTGGTTAAAGAAAGTGGATAATAGATAGAGACAGATTAATGCCCAGAAATCTATACTGGCTAAGAAAATAAGCCCCCCTTTTTGTTTTGTTTTCCTTTGCTTTCTTGCCTTTTAAGCCCAGGGGTGTAAACAAGCATCTATCAGGCATGCCCTTCTTCCATTTACACTAATAGAACCAAAGTGCACAACATTAAATGCTTAAGTCAAGGAAATAAATGGGGCTTAGTGTGCAATCTTGTAAAACCGGACACACTTGTGTGCAGTTGTCTGGAGTCTCTCCAAAGTAGCTGGATAATGCGGCAATATATGGCACGATCCATCCGCATCCCCGAAATGTATATTTGTATTCCACCCTTCTTCCAAGGAGTACCTGGATTTATCCAGTAGTTTGTATCACAACAACCTTTTGAGGCAGATAAGGCCAAGAAGCCATGATTTATCCAAGGGCAGCTAGTGAAATTCATGGCTCAGTGCAGCTACTCACAGCCCAAAGCTGATGCTTGATGCATTCAGTGAACATTGGGAAGGGAGGGTATCATTGCAGTGGATTGCTCTGTTAAAACAGGAAGAGAGGAAACTGCCTTATATTGAGTCAGTTCACTGCTTTATCCAGTTCAGTGCTGTCTTCGCTAATTGGCAGCAGGTCTCTGGGGTTTTTGGATGGGGGACATTTCAAGCCCTCTCTGGAGGTATCAGGGTCTGAACCAGGAATCTTCTGCATCCTAATCAGTTGTTCTGCCACTAAGCTATGATCTTTCACCTTGAAACCCTAGGCATAGTTCTGAACACGATTACAAAAATCTCTCTAGAGAAAACATCAGACCCTCCAAGTTTCCGTATTTTCCAGGGACAGTTCCAGATTGACAGAAGCCATCCCTGTGTCTGATTTGATCCTGGAGTGTCCCACTTTTCCTTAGGACCTCCTTATTTTCATCAGAGAAATGTTGGAGGGTATGGTAGGATGTCCCTATTTTCACTGGATAATTTTTTGAAGGCAGTCCTGTATAGGGAAGTTTATTTTTTAATGTTTAATGTTTCATTATGTTTTTACATATGTTGGAAACCACCCAGAGTGGCTGGGGTAACCCAGTCAAATGGGTGGGTATAAATAGTAGTAGTAGTAAGTATTATTACTACTAGTAGTATTATTAGTATTAGTACTTATTATGGAATAGGATGTCCCTATTTTCATTAGAGAAATGTTGGAGGGCATGAAATTTACAAAAAGAAGATCAAAACCCAATGCTCAGTTCACTGGGTTTCTTAACCTCTCCTTGAAGAGGAAATTATAATTAGCAAAGGATTTCTTCCCTTCGTATAGTACAGTGGTACCTTGGGTTAAGTACTTAATTTGTTCTGGAGGTCCGTTCTTAACCTGAAACTGTTCTTAACCTGAAGCACCCCTTTAGCTAATGGGGCCTCCTGCTGCTGCTGCGCCGCTGGAGCACGATTTCTGTTCTCATCCTGAAGCAAAGTTCTTAACCTGAGGTACTATTTCTGGATTAGCGGAGTCTGTAACCTGAAGTGTATGTAACCTGAGGTACCACTGTACTGATTCACTGGGCTGGAATTTATTTGTAGAGAAATCCAGGAAACAGAGGATACTCAGCTGTGGGGCATGTATGGTGCTTCCTTCTGCTCATCACATAGTATGAAGATTCTTGGTCTGAACTCACTCATATGGCAGACCAGTAACTTGTTCAGTGGATGATACCATTTCTGCTTCATTTTGCGCACTGGACTTGTTTAAAGTTTCAAAAACATTCTCTTAGGAGAATGAACATGTCTGGTTTTCTGTAACCCAGGGATGGGGATCCTGTGTCTTTCAGGTGTTGTCAGACTCCAACTCTCACCAACGCCAGCTAATATGACTTATGGTAAGAAACTCTGGTCATTCAGCCAGTTTGGAGAGACCCTTTAGAGACAGGGTCCTCATCCCGGCTATAACCCAAAAAGCATCTCTCCAAACTGGCTGAATGTGCACTGAAGTGGCAAATGCACTTTGAGGTAATTAGTGTAAAAAAAGTGGTGCACATTGGGACAAAAAAAAAAATTCCCCTAACTTTATGCATGCACTAAATGGGTCTTGATGCGTGCCCACCCTGATTTCTACTGTGCTTTCACTGTAGTGATGTGATCCTGCAAAGCCTGAGATTTAGCAACCCAATTAGCATGGACCAATTAAAATTGGCCATAATAGCTTCCTAGCAATCATTTACACTTTGCTTAGTAAGCAGCTCAAGGTTCTTGAAGTATGAAAGCACTTTGTGATCTTTTTCTGAAGTTTGTGTTGCAAAAGAGGAGCAAGCTGCTTATCACACATAGCGGCATATTGTTTTCCTCCTCTCGATTTTAAATCTTCCACTTTGTGACAGTTTTCTCTCTCTAAAAAAATATTGTTCTTACCCTCTTTGTCTTTCATCTTGGTGAGGGTTTTAGCTTGGGTGTCAAGTTTTCTGGATGGTGCCTGTCCCTGCTGCTATTTTTTTTATTATCAAGACAGCTTTGTTCCAGATATAGTAACATTCACACATGACAACAAGGGAAGGGACAATTAAAAAAGCCCAAGGACACTGGAAGTGATGAAGCAACTCCAGATGTTCCTCTGTCAACTCTGGCGGTTCCTTTTTGCTAAAGCATTTGTTTCATAAAGAATTCACAGAATTTCCCAAGGTTGTGTAGTCAGTGGAGGACAGTCCATTAGAACAAACGGGGCACTGTTCCACTGACACCAGTCTGCCCTCATACAGTTCCAGCCCCTTCCTGCCCTTGCTTGCATCCAATCTGGGGTTGCTGGTACACCAGCTCTCACCTTCTTTATCCTTAGCTTCAGTGTTGTCCTTATAGAACTCAGAAGGGATGGTGGTGGATACAAACCTTGAATTAGTTAGCTCTGTTTCTCATTGGCCCTGGCTCCATCTGTGGTTGACCTGCCTGCCTTCTGTCCCACCAGTCCAAACAAGCACCAGTCATGACTGTATGTAGTTAGTGAAAGGATTGGCCCAATTGGCATTTCAGCCTGCCACCCTCTTTCTTACCTTCTATGAGAAGTAAAGATGCACTTCCTAAATGTGATCCCTCACCCCGGTTGTAAGATATGCTCTGTTCTTGAGTGTCATGTTTATGGCAGACCTGTTCCTTGATCCAGACCAGGATTTCAGAATGCTCTGGACTAAGGCTAGACCAGTCAACCTACAGTAGAGGCAGGGCAAGGGGAATTCCAGAAGAAAAAATGCTAGTCTGCATGTACAGGACCTCTAAAATTAAACTATACATCTGTTAAGCATTGTTGGAAACAGCACTAGTATTTATAAGAGTCTCAACCCTCTGAACACAACACCGAGCAACTTCCACTTTTTTCAAGAGGGCTTGCAGAGGGTAACTTCTGGTAAAAATGGACTGAAAGTTCCCAAAGGAGAAATTTTGGCTGAAGATGAAGGGAGCTTCAGAAATAAAAAGGAGCAAAATCAGCCTCCCATTTTGCCACAATACTGTTTTTGTGCTGCTTTCCAGTTTTGAGGTAAAGGTAAAGGTATGCCGACCTTCTGATTGGCAAGCCCTAGGCTCTGTGGTTTAGACCACAGTGCCACCCACATCCCAGTTTTGAGGCAGTCCTCCCCAAATATTCCATAACTTACTTAGTAAAATTTGTATATCGCTTTTCCTCCAGGGAGCTCAAGGTCATCCTCACAGCAACCCTATGAAGTAGGTTAGGCTGAGAGGTGCTAACTGGCCCAAGGACCCCCAGTGAGGTTCATGGCTGAGTGGCAACTACAACCCTGGTCTCTGAGATCCGAGTCCAACTATCTAACTGCTAATGTTAGATTTGAGACCCATGATACCTGATGGGATATAGCTATATATGCTTTTAAGATCACCAAGAACCAGAGATCTCCTTTGTCTGTCTAAGGTCATAACTAGATGGAATGGTGAGTGATCCTGGTTTGGATCTCTCATATTTCTTTACAAGGATAAATCCAACAGCTGAAAGAGTGTGTGAGCTTTGGATTTCAGTTTTGGCAACATGGGGGGAGTCTGTGCTGTTTTTTTGTGTGTGATCTGATTACCCAGTCTTCTGCAGCTACTCTTTGCCCTGCAAAATATGGATGGTTATGTTCAGTGGTGACTTTGCCTTAATGAAAAGCACCTCCATTCATGCAGTTTTCACTGATTCCTTCCCATCTTCCTCCTGGAGTGCTGCTCTGGAACAAAAGGGGATGTTATGCAGGGGGCTGCAGTACGTAGAGGGGAATGGCATAAATTGGGTGCCCCAATTGGGGTGAGCAGAAACACTTTCCACTGATGGCAGGCTGGGGAACCTGTGGCTCTCAATATGCTTCAGGACTGCAACTTCCATCATTTGTGACCATTGGCCATGCTAGATGGGGCTGGAGTCCAACAACATCCCCAGGGTCCCTTCCATCTCTATGATTCTAAGTTATTCTTATGAAGCATCTGGATAACCAAAGGTTCACCAGCCCTGCTCTGGTGGAACAGGGTACAACTCAAGGTACAATATGGGTATGTAATTTCTTCCAATCTCTCTGGTTTCACAATTCTTTTTTATTTTTCAGGGTGGTCAGTGTTTCACAGAAAATACCTCCTGCTAGTCCTATCCACAGGCTTTTCTCTCCTTCTTCTATGGAACATTGATAAAATTATCACAGATATAACATGCTTACAGGCTCTGTCGTTGTGAGGCCTTGTAAGAAAAGGTCAACATCTATCTCTCATTATAATTATATCATACTGTATTTGTCACTGCATCTTGGTATCCGCTGCGTTGACGGGAAAGTGCTAAATTCGTACCAAAAGAATATATCACCTGGGAAGCAAGTTAAACTGATACACAAGCAGGTCAGGTAGAGGTTTTCTTTTCCATTTGAGGTCACAGCCAAAGACAAAGGTGTAATTCAGACAGTACATTATATACCTGCATGGTAGCCATAGATCTCACTACTTTGGTAATTAACAAGTTTATGAGAAAGTAATGGCTCATTATTCTCAATTGAGTTGCACAGAATTTGTCCTGGCTATATATAGTGAAACTTTGCAAGCTTATACCTGCGATTGTTACAGATGAAGACTGGCTACTGAATTTGTGTGTGTGTGTGTGTGTGTTGTTCAGTATACAGCAGTGATTTATTTATTACATGGATATACTTCTCAGGTGTATCTTGAAAATGTGGATCGTTATTAACAATTAGAAAGAATAGTTTTCATTAATATAGATACAAATCATAAATAAGATGCTCGACAGTGGTGACTGCAGTTCCAAAACAGTCATTAACAATACATCAAGGCTAAAATTAGGTCTAATTAGAAATTGGAGAAATATGTTATAATATACTGGGGAAGCCTTGATTCAGCATTGCTCAGCTGACCTTGGGCAACTTGCTGTCTCTTAGAGTAATCTACCACACTGGTAGATGACAGCCATTTTCTAAGGAGGAAATGGAACCCATGCGCACTGCTTTGAGCTCCTTCAAAATGCCTGAGAATACCTATTGGCTTTATCAGAAGTCATCTGGTGATAACATGTAGCCACTCCATATTCATGTAAATTGATCCTAATCTGTCTCCACAATGACTGCATTCTCTCCTCTTCAGTATATCTAACAGAAAGGCACTTTTCTGATGTTTTCTCTGCCTGGCCTTGATCATGACTACCATTCAGTGTTCTAACTTGGGTAATCTTTCCACAATGATACTATAACAAAGGACAGCCAGCACATAGACAAGTCTACCCCAACCCGGTGCCCTTTAGCTGCTTTTTGCACTGCAACTCCCATCATCCACAGCTGACATGGTCAATGGTCAGGGATCATTGGAGCTGCAGTTCAAAATGTCTGGGGGCACCAAGTTGGGGAAGTCTGGACTAATAAAACAGATTAACAGAGTGATCCTATAGATATGTCAACTCAGAAATACATTTCATTCATTTCAATGAGACTTACCCCCAGTTAAATGTGTGTGTAGGATTGTAGTCAAAAGCTTCATCTTTAATGTAATGTAATTTTAATATCATAGCCACAAAACTCAGAAGCGGTGCAATATGTCATAAACAAAGGATTGTTTGTTCATATTCTCCGGAAGATGTGTGAGATAACCATCCTCATATAACCAACGTCCTTCAGTCTAGTTGATGCACGAAGGGGTTAATACCATTGAGCAAGTTGTCCTGCTAGGCTTGGCAATGTCATTTCCCTTACCTTGGAAGGAATCAAGCCTATCCCCACCCATCTACCTGAGAAGCTCAGCATGTGAAGAAGTTTGAACTGGTTTCCCCAGCTCAACTGCATAGCTCTCATCACCATTCTGGAGTTCCATACTGATAATTTAGGAAGTTTCACCACTTTGTGAGCAAGCTAAGTTTTACTGCCTGTGCGCTTTTTTTCTGAATGCTGTATCAAAAAGCAAATGAACCAGACCTTTGGAGAGTTTGTAAGTAAATAAATATTTAACTTACCAATGTGTGGTCTTTTTCTATGCTAGGGGAAGAGGGAAACTTTGGAAGAAACTTGCCTCAAAATTGGATCTTGGCACCCAGAAATTCATCTATCTATGTATACTGTATATCTCTATCTCTATCTCTATCTCTATCTCTGTCTCTGTCTCTGTCTCTGTCTCTGTCTCTGTCTCTGTCTCTGTCTCTGTCTCTGTCTCTATCTCTGTTTCTATCTAACTAGAAACACAGTGCCAGCTCTCCCTCAGGACTGAAGTCAAGATTCATATGAAGAAGTTCATCCAGACTGCATCATGTAATCAACCGCACCAGTTGTAAACAGATCACACATAAATGTTCTGATAAAACAAATGAGCCATGGTTATGTATTCCCACAGCCTAACAGCTTTGGCCAGTAAACTTATCTGTGAAAAAAATTATGCAAGTTCAGAGTGCGACTTTCTTTCCTGCTGTTTTCCTTGAATAATAGGACAATACCATCCTATTTAGGATGCGGGTGGTGCTGTGATCTAAACCACAGAGTCTAGGGCTTGCCGATCAGAAGGTTGGCGGTTCGAATCCCCACGACGGGGTGAGCTCCCATTGCTCAGTCCCAGCTCCTGCCAACCTAGCAGTTTGAAAGCACGTCAAAGTGCAAGTAGATAAATAGGTACCGCTCCGGCGAGAAGGTAAACAGTGCTTCCGTGCGCTGCTCTGGTTTGCCGGAAGCTGTACGCCGGCTCCCTTGGCCAGTAAAGTGAGATAATAATAATAATAATAATAATAATAATAATAATTTATACCCCATCCATCTGGCTGGGCTTCCCCAGCCACTCTGGGCAGCTTCCAACCAAATATTAAAATACAGTAAGACATCAAACATTAAAAGCTTCCCTAAACAGGGCTGCCTTCAGATGTCTGCCTTCAGATGAGCGCCGCAACCCCAGAGTCATCTGCTACTGGACCTAATGGTCAGGGGTCCCTTTACCTTTACTTTACCATCGTATTTACACCAAAAAGAACCGCTTCTGACAGCAGCTTCATAGGTACTGTGGATCTAAAGGAAGGAAGAGCACCCTTTATCTCCTGTTTCTTCACAGCTCTAGCCCTAGAATTTGCTCTAGAATTGGGGTGTTCAAATGCATGTGATTTAACACTGCATGAAGGAAGAAGTTGGGTCCATTGCAGTTGCTGCCTCCTCCTGTTGTCCACACATTGGGTGAGGATCTAAATAGGTGAGCCTTCTCTACAGACCATCATGGCTCCCTTATAAGTGTACCTGTTTGCAAACAAGTGTTAGTCATATCCATATTTTAGAAGTAGTGAGTGAAGAGGTCCTTAACTACTAAGCCATTATAAACGTCATTTTCTACTCATATTTATTTAGAGCATCAGAAAAAGGCCCTCCTGTTAATTGCTTCTAATTTTAAAGTACTTTTCATCAGCTTGTGCATGTGGGTTTCTGCATATTTTGTTCTCATTAACATGTCTCCAGGGGAATCATTTCCAGATAAACCATGCTATGAAATGGTGACAATATTTGAAATAAGTCTAGGGGTTTTTTTGCCCCTCCCCAAAGGTTTACTAGGGATACGTGCTTAAATATGTTCCACAAGTCTGCGGTAACAATCATAGTGCTTGTTAAAAATGTCTAAAGAGAGAATATTCAACTCAACTTACACCAAAGATTTTGTAAATAGGAAAGAGTTGGCTAAATATAAATCTCTTTCAAAAAGTGACTTCATTTTTGCAGCTAATTTTGAAGGTGTCACATTTCATTAAAAATAGCAAGGAAAGACAGAAGATACGTTTCTCCAATTCCTCACACTTTTCTACCAAATCCTTAGGGTGAAACTCTGTGTTCAGCTGATATCCTCATTTGGAAGCGTGCAGCTCTGCTGAACACATGCAAAGTGGGAAGGGTGTATAACATAATAGTTTCAAAGAGAGGAGCAGTTAATTAATACGAGACCCTTTCCTCACCATCTGCTTTTGTCTGAAATTGCTCACCATGACTTGTCTTCCATCTGGGCTTCTTCACATTTGCTGTACTGCAGGACTTCTCAGAAGAAAGGAGCTAGGGAGAAATGGATTGTGCATGCCCTCTCCTTCTGCTTTCCCACTTCAAATCATGACATCTCTCCACTACTTTACATCTATGAAGTGGCTTAAACATTCAAGGTTGATTGTTAGATTGAAATTTAAACAACTTACAAACAACGTGGGCTGTTTCTTACATGCTCACAATTCTAGCCAATACCTTTGAGAACAATGGGCTAAATTGAGATATTCTCATATCTAAGTTCAGTTGACCCAGCTCGTAAAGGATTGTACACAATAGACAATATGCCTTGTTTACCTCATGAATGTGAAGATACTGATTTTCATTTGGTTTATTGAAACACCTGAGTTGTCAGGTTGGATTTTTAATTCTTTCCAACAAAGGTTCTATCATCACGACATTATGGTAGCGGGTCAATAATTGACAATTTTAATCTTTCTTTTATTTATTTCTTTGTAAACCACTTAAGAGGTTTACAAAGAAGACATGCACATTTTGCATCCCATGACTTGTAACCTCACCTTTCTTGATGTATGCAGAATGATGTTTAAAGATGTTTTGATGGCTTTCTGTGTGCTGTGTGTCAGCAGCCTATACAGTGGTACCTCGGGTTAAGTACTTAATTCTTTCCGGAGGTCCGTTCTTAACCTGAAACTGTTCTTAACCTGAAGCACCACTTTAGCTAATGGGGCCTCCTGCTGCCACTGCGCCGCCGGAGCACGATTTCTGTTCTCATCCTGAAGCAAAGTTCTTAACCTGAAGCACTATTTCTGGGTTAGCGGAGTCTGTAACCTGAAGCGTATGTAACCCGAGGTACCACTGTACATACACAAATGCACACAAACACAAAGATACATACATGCACATAAAACAAGATGATGCCCAATTCTAAGTAAATGTATTTAGCATCAAGGCAGCAGAAGCAACCCCCATTTTATTCTTGATAATGGCACCATGGTTTAAGCTAAGTTTCAAATGTGAATCTGTACATCCTCAGAGTATTTCTCTTACAATCAGGTTTGGAAAATGTTTGGGGGGCTTTTGTTTGTTTGCTCTACAATATCATGAATGTATAAGCATGGTGTAAAGCATGCAGTGACTGGGGTTGGGAGGGAGAGAAGAGAAATGTCAATTGTGTGCTTCACTACTGAAGAACTAACATGTATCTAAAGAGAGACGTCAAGGGATGTGGGTGGCGCTGTGGGTTAAACCACAGAGCCTAGGACTTGCTGATCAGAAGGTCGGCAGTTCGAATCCCTGTGATGGGGTGAGCTCCCGTTGCTCGGTCCCTGCTCCTGCCAACTTAGCAGTTTGAAAGCACGTCAAAGTGCAAGTAGATAAATAGGTACTGCTCTGGCGGGAAGGTAAATGGCATTTCCATGTGCTGCTCTGGTTCGCCAGAAGTGGCTTAGTCATGCTGGCCATATGACCCGGAAGCTGTATGCCACCTCCCTCGGCCAATAAAGCGAGATGAGCGGCGCAACAACAGAGTCGGTCACAACTGGACCTAATGGTCAGGGGTCCCTTTACCTTTACCATAAAGAGAGATGTCAGACCATTTATGTCCAGGCTCTACAGTTTCTGAGCTGTGAAGTATTCTAGCCTATGAGAAAAGAACTGGTCCAAGGCACTTAGTAATTCCATGGCTGAATGAGGATTTGAATAGCGTTGCCAAAACTAGGACACCCTGAAAGTTGTTGAGCTTGTTTTAGGAAGACCCCAAAATTGTTGAGTTTTTGTTTGTTTGGGAAACTACTGAAATTTACAAAAATGCCCCCCCATGCATTTTTTTTCGATTGACTTTCCTAAGATCCAGGACAAAGTGCCACATTTCCCCTTAGATGTCATTTCTGCCTTTGAAATCTCAGATGTTTGGCAGCCCTAGATTATAACCAAGTCTACCACTCCAGCCCCTTCTTCCCTGAAGGATAGCAGCTTGGAGGTGTTCCTGACTTTGTTTTTTGATTGCATGTCAAGGCCCTGAGCCCTCCCCCGTTTGTTGAATAATAAAACACACGGACACCAGTATTTCAGGTTAATGGGATAATTAAGGCCACAACTTTATTGGTTTCAGAATATGAGAGGTATTGGCTTAGGCCTTGGCATTGAACCAACTATATCTGACTCCTGCCCACCATGCAGGTAGTCTAGTAAGAGTCAACAACCTGTAGGGTTGAACCTGTTGATGTACATCAGCCTTTCTCAACCTGTGGGTCCCCAGATGTTGTTGAACTACAACTCCCATCACCCCTAGCTAGCAAGGCCAGAGCTCAGGGATGATAGGAGTTGTAGACCAACAACTTCTGAGGACCCACAGGTTGAGAAAGGCTGATGTACATAAACTGAGAGCTCCCCCAGGGTCCCCGATGGGGTCGTGGCATGGGCCTAGCCCATACTTGGGTTCCGGACGAGATCCACAACCCCAGATCCCTTTAACAGAATACCCTGAAAGCAGAGGGGCAAGTGAATGCCACAACCGATATAAAAAGGGAGAACCCTGCGGCCATGCGGCTGTTTAAATAATGCAAGCCACGCCCCACGGTTGAACGGATTGGTCGGCCGGGGGGAGAGTGACGTGCCCAGGACTCCCTGTGACACAGATGGTGGCACCATGCCACCCACGTGGGGAGAGCATGTGGCCTGCCTGCAACACAGCCCCCCCCCCCGGGGGTGGGAGCGGCTGTCTCACATGACATCTGTGGGCAGAAGCAGATATGTCTGCTAGTTGCTCTGTTGTCAATTGAATACTCACCCCTCTTTCATTTGTGTGGTGTGATAAGGAAAGGGAAAATACTGAAGAGGATGAAGAGACTCCAGTTGCTATTACCTCAGGATGTTATCAGTGTTAGTTCTAGTATACTAATGCAAGTTGAAAGGAGAGCCATTTTAATGAGTGCTTTCCACCCAGTGCTCTCTGCGTGTCAGGTTTTAATGTAGATTTCAGTAATTATAGATGTGAAATCTCAAAATTACAGACAAGAAGAATTACTTGCACAAAAGACTGTGCCAACTAGTGTGCATGGATTGTGGCTATTCTGGTGTTCGTTAATCTCTAATTTGAACAAAATGTTTTGGCTAGAACGGAATGTTCTGGCAGTCTCCAACAAATGGAATAAACTCAAGTACAGCAGCAAAAGAGTTGGCAAGATCAAGCTATTCCATATGTAAATATTGGCAGAGATTTCAATAAGGGTGGTTATCTGAATTATTCACATTTATACTTCTGATAGAGGCTTGCTGGCTGCAAGAGCTGCTTCCATCATTGGCTCTTTGGAGAAGTTTTTTGAGAAAGGGATTTTTTGTGAGGAGGGGCAGATATACTAGTTAGGGCTGTGTTAAGTATTTGATATCATTCACTATAAAAGTCATACAAGGTTCTCAAGTGAGGGGGAGTGTAGTTCAGGCTCCCCTCTTCAGACTTTGCCCCTCAACATGTGGGTGGTGGTAGGACAGGGGAAGAATGAAGATACAGGGACAGTAGTGTGGTCAGTGGGCTAGGCCTCACTCCACACAACATTAAACATGTAGTTCTGAATGCCTAAAAGGGTAACGTGTGTACTATGTATGTAAAGCATTTTGGCACTCTATTGTTGTCGTTGTTGTTGTTTAATCGTTTAGTCGTTTAGTCGTGTCTGACTCTTTGTGACCCCATGGACCAGAGCACGCCAGGCACTCCTGTCTTCCACTGCCTCCCGCAGTTTGGTCAGACTCATGTTTGTAGCTTCGAGAAACTGTCCAACCATCTTGTCCTCTGGCACTCTATAAGTACTACATAAAAGAGATTTTTCAGAAAGTCAGCTTGCTGATTCTTCTGCGGCCCTCATCTCACTGTGAAATGGTTAGAAGATGAAGGGCATGGATATGATTTCTTCTGTGTGGGAATTGGGAGAAATTTGAACCACTTTGTATTGAAAGGCGAATCTACCAATTCTGCTCTTCCTGAAATAATACGCAAACCAAAACACAGCCATCCTTTGAAATTTGCACTTTTCTGAATTTTGCATTGCTCTTATGCGGACAAATGTGAGGAAAAAATGCATAGCCCTCTTAAACAGTGTCTGGGTGGAAATCACTGAGATGTCTGGGAAAATCCGGACATACAGCAGTCCATGTTGGCAGTGTAGATTTTGGCGAATTTCGTTAAAAATAGCTCAAAAACTAAACTTTGCGCCCCCCCCATAAGCTCAACAACTTTTATGTCCCGATTTCCACTTTTTGAAAAATGGCAACCCTAGCATAATAGGAGAAATTTGCACTAGAATGATGGTGAATTTCCATGAGGACTGGAGGTGGGGTGGGGAATCACAAACAGAAATGTGGAGAATCACAGACTTGTAGAGTTGCAAGGGACCACGAAGGTCAACTAGCCTAATCCCCTGCAATGCAGGAATCTTTTGTCCAATGTGAGGCTCAAACCCATGATCTGGAGACTAGAACTGAGAATATTTGGAAAACAAGGAACTCAGAGAACCAGAAATAGGAAAGCTTGCCTATCTCTTTTCCTTTTTTAAAAAAAAGATATTTATTAAGATTTCAAAAACAAAAAAAGAAGTTACAATAGTAATAATAGGCAAAAGGAAAAAAAAAGGAATTAAAAAAAAGAAGAGAATACAAAATACAAAAAAGTAAAAACAGTTAAAAACAGATCAATCTTTCCATATCTTGTCTTTCATTTACTTGTTTCCCTGACCTCCTCACACCTCCCCTTTTTTGTATTCCAGTTCAGTAAGTTAATTCAGCAAATCCTTTTAATATGCAATAACTGTATATTCTCATCTGTTAACAGTCCATTTTTACATACTTCTTTAACATTGCTGCTAAAAACCCCTTAACTTCATTCCAACATCATTCCAACATTCATTAATTTTACAGTATTTCTGTAGATAGTCTTTAAATTTCTTCCAATCTTCTTCCACCGACTGCCTATCTCTTTTCCTAATTGGTCTCTATGACGCTGTTGAGTATGATTGGCTTCTGGTATATTTTTTGTATCATTTAAAACAGGTTTTTCTTTTCTTACTGTGTGCTTGTAAATCGTCTTATGTGATACTGACATGAAACGTGATTCATAAACAATGACAATAATAAGATTGGTGCTGCTACTACTAGGTATCTCGTTTTGCAATTCTATGTACACTCATAAATAAACTCGAATGAAGTCAGTTTGACTTAATTCTAGCTAGGCATGCATATGATTATGTTAGTTTGCAAAGCTATTCTCAACTGTTCATTCCCCAGGCTTATCTTCTTTTCAAGTCAATGTTTATGAGCTTTACCCAGCAAAACAATTGTCCTTGAGTCCTTCTTTCCATATTAGAATAGTCCAGATGGGCGTGTGTGTGTGTGTGTGTGTGTGTGTGTATATATATATATATATATATATATATATATATATATATTACTGCTTTGTGCTTTGAATTTTTCCCCCTAGTTTCAAGTGACTGACAGTCTTTGTACCAAGATTTAACAGTTTGAAACACTTGAGATATTAAACCTTGAAAGATACTATTTATAATGGAAATTGTGACAGAAATGTGAGAACAACACATCAAGGATGCTTTGAGGGTACAAACAACATTTAATAAAACACTCTCCCTCCCACTTTCCCTTCCTATTAGTTACTAATAACTGTGGTTGGGAAAGTTAGCATGGAGATTTCTTGCTGAACCAAATGATCCTTGTCAAAGCCATTGCAATGGAATATATTTTTGTCAACATCTCTAGCATAGCCCATTATCATTTTTTATTTTTTTCAGGGGCACTGGGCAAAGAGATTTCCATTGTCTTAAAGATTCCTTATGTCACACCACCAGCATAAAATGAAATCCACTTTTTGAGATATGACTTGTTTCCAAGTTGGATGCAACTAATACAGATTTCTACAGGGCAACTTTCAGCTTTAACAGACATTTCTGTGTGCCATCTCTTTCTCTCACCAGGGTTTGCGAGGGTGAGCTTGCAGGGTGAGACAGAACTGCTACCCTAGCTTCCCAGCAGATGGGTCACTGTTGCTTGCTGGGAGAATGAGGTGACAGGGAGGTTGGTGTGGTGCTAATGCACTGGCAGGAGTGTCAGATTGGTTCGCACCATGCTGACCTATCCACTGCCTTGCTCTTCCTGCTCTCTTTCCTGGTAAGGAACAGCAACTCACCTGCTGGGAAGCTAGAATAGTCACTATCTAGCATGACCAAGCCATACTAGACCTTTAAAGATTAAGGGGAGACATTTTGCTATGGATAAAGTTAATGGGCTGTAAATGGGACCTCATGAGTAGAAGAAACTACCTCCTGTCTGCACTTTTGGGCTGGGCATTGATCTGTTTATGGCCTTTCTCCCCTCTCCCTCTGCCAAGTCAAGATGGACTGTAGACTAGTGATACTCTGATACCAACTGCAGAGAAGAAATAAAACTATCCATCCAACATCAGAAATTTGGGGGATATTCTCAGTGTAACACTGGCATGAAAAAATGGGGGAGAGGGCTGTTATTATGATGACTATTTTATTATTAGGCTGCCTGACGGTGTGCTTCTTAATATATTTTTATTAAGTTTATATCATTGATGTTCTGTAATGTGTTTTTAATGTTGTACACCACTCTGGGATCTTTTGATAAAGGGCAGTATATAAATTGAATAAATAATGATAACGAATAATAATAAAATAGCAGACTAGTGTATGCAATTTGATGACTGAAGGCATATAGTTTAATTCTACCAGGGGACTCTCAAATGATGTTTTGTAGTCATGTGCAGATGCCAGAGGCCACGTTCAATATGACTCAGTCATGAAGAGTTCACATGCATATTAAGAGCTGCATTTAATGTAAAAGAAATTTTAAAAAGGGGGAAATGAAAATTTCCTCTGCTTCCACACATATCAGATTTAAAGTTTCAGCAAGAGGCAGTTCCATTAGCAAGGAGATGTAATTTATTCAACTGATCACAGACATGAACCTTGCTTTCAAAACACTCTCCTTGGGAATTGAAGGAGACGACAGAGGACGAGATGGTTGGATCGTGTTCGCGAAGCTACCAGCATGAGTTTGACCAAACTGCGGGAGGCAGTGGAAGACTGAAGTGCCTGGCGTGCTCTGATCCATGGGGTCACGAAGAGTCGGACACGACTAAATGACTAAACAACAACAATGCAGTGTGACTGAGCCACTGAAAGTTGTTGAGACTAAAATAAAATAAAATAATAAATGTAGTAAGAGGAAGGAACCCTTGGCTGCATCATAAAATTAAGCCCTTCCCACACTGACAATTTGGGGAGAATTTCTCCCAGCTTCTCTGAGCTATTGAAAATCTCCCTTAATTTTCACATTGGGGGTGGGGAGGTAATTGTCACATGAAAATAGGGTGGCAATTTTAGTCGACCATCACTTTCAAGTTTGGGGTTTTCATAATATCAGTAATAAAGTCTTAACCCTTCCTCCTCATGTGCCACCATCAAGAACCTAACACCCTCCATGGCTAGTGTAGAAATGTGGTAAAAATAAATATATCCAAAGCCTGAATTTATCATTTGATTTTGCCCATAACCTTTGTTAGCTGAAGGCCATATGTGTATTTTATCTATTGAGAATTATTTTAGTAAATAGTTTTACATGTTAAATATTCCACTGTTGGTTTCCTCATTTTTTATTACTCCTCACTTGTTGTTTGCTTGATTAAGATAGTACTTGGTTTATTACATATTAATGTCATTGCTTTTCTTGGGAGAAAAGCAATGACAAACCTAGACAGTATCTTAAAAAGCAGAGACATCACCTTGCCAACAAAGGTTCATATAGTTAAAGCTATGGTTTCCCCAGCAGTGATGTATGGAAGTGAAAGCTGGACCATAAAGAAGGCTGATCGCCGAAGAATTGATGCTTTTGAATTATGGTGCTGGAGGAGACTCTTGAGAGTCCCATGGACTGCAAGAAGATCAAACCTATCCATTCTTAAGGAAATCAGCCCTGAGTGCTCACTGGAAGGACAGATCATGAAGCTGAGACTCCAATACTTTGGCCACCTCATGAGAAGAGAAGACTCCCTGGAAAAGACCCTGATGTTGGGAAAGATGGAGGGCACAAGGAGAAGGGGGCGACAGAGGAGGAGATGGTTGGACAGTGTTCTCGAAGCTACCAGCATGAGTTTGACCAAACTGCGGGAGGCAGTGGAAGACAGGAGTGCCTGGCATGCTCTGGTCCATGGGGTCACGAAGAGTCAGACACGACTAAACAACAACAAATGGGTGCACATTATTTACACCCACCCACCCACACCTTAGCCAACTCTGAATAGCAATGCTCTTGAAGTAGAAGGTCTCTTAAATTACCTATCATGCCAAAATGGAACTTTTCTCTTACTTCAGGGCAGCCCTTCCTTCCTTCCTTCCTTCCTTCCTTCCTTCCTTCCTTCCTTCCTTCCTTCCTTCCTCTCTCGATCTCTCTTTCTTTCTCTCTTTCATCTTAAACAACATTATTTTCCAGCCGCAGCTATGAAACATCTGACAGGCTTGATTTACACAGAGACAGAAAAATGGAGGTACATGCAAGGGCAGAGAAAATGTGTGTGATAGGTCCAACTGTTTAATAAGGTTCTACAACTCTAGTGACTTCTCTCTATATCATGCTCAAAGTCGGCAAGCTTAGGCCAAGTGCAGTCTATATTTGCGTCAAGAAATGGCATAGTGGTTTAGGGTATTTTGGGTATTGTTAGATGTGTGTTCTCCTTTGCTAGGTCATTGAAAGTACTCTGGGTAATTAATGATGGAGACAGAAATTACAAAAAGGACTGTGGCTGCTTCTTGTCTCTTACACCGACTCTAACACAAACACACCTCTCACCAACTCTGTTCCATGCTCTCCTTTAGTGCATTGCCAGGGATGTTCCTAGGGGACCAGATTTATCGGACCATACCAGCCCCCTACCTTGCAGAAATCCACTATGTGGAATACCGTAGACTTCTTACAGCGGCTAGATTAAATGTCCTTGACTCTGCGATATTGTGGGGAAGGTACAGGGGAGTACCATACGCCCAGAGAACCTGTCATTGTGCCATGGGTGTGGTTGAGTCCACCGAACACATTCTCTTGACTTGCCCTTATGCAGAGCTTAGACAAAATTTTATAGACCCACTCTTATGTCAATTCAGCTTCCTACCCGGAGAAAACCAGGTTTTACACTTGCTGAATAACGCCACTAGAGCTATACCTTCCTTGGTGGCCAAATTTCTCTTCTTAGCTTTTAAGCGTCGCAAGACTATAATTGACTGTATTGATATGGGGCTATCTGTTTAGCCCATTTTAGTGTTGGCTAAGTTTTAAAATCTTCCTGGATGTTTTTAACTGTGTATTGACAAAATGTACTTTTTTCTGACTGACGGTTGAATAAAAAGGATGATGATGATTAGTGCATTGCCCTGATTGGTCCACCCACTTTTTGCCTCTGGGTACCGTTACTGTCATGTGGTTTCTAGAAAATTGCCAAGAGGTGGAAATGTCCCCCAGGCTAAAAACGGTTCTTCACCCCTGTTCTACACCACCAGAATATCCTCTGCACTCAAATCTGCACCCCCATCATGGCTCTGGGTGATTCTCTGTGTTTTTATCTTCCCAGACAGTAACCAAACAGCAGAAGTGGAGGTGTTTCATTAGTGACGTGACGTTGCAAAATTAATTTCTTCCATATGATCCAAAAGAGGCACATCTTCATGAGACAGACTTTCCTTTTTTCTTTTGTTTGTTACAGCAGTAGGATAGATGAATCTGTCAATTCTGGTGTTTGATACTTTATTTTTGCATGTTCTTAATTGTAACTCTTTCATAAAGGGAAGTTCTCTTTCTGCAGTTCTCTTACTGCACATAACTGTGGCAATGTGGGAAGTCTTACTATGAGAACTATTGCTTCTTTTCTCTTGCATGCTGGGAAGTTTTTGCCTCTGCACATGAGTCTGAGAATGTTCTGAACAGTTCCCATTGAGTTCATGAAACAGTGTATCCTGACCTGTTCTTAATGCATTGCTGACCACATCTACGGAACGTGATTGTTGTATTCTTTCATGTTATGTTCTTTCAATATCAATCTTTAGTTATAATTTAATTAGGAGGATTCATGCCTGTCTAGTTCCAGCTCCGTTTCTCAGCCTTTGATCTATCAGTGATAAATGGTTATATGTAATTCCCGCCTTGTACCTATGTTAACCAATCAGCAACAAGATGCTTTGTGTTTGTATCAACCAATAAGCCACAAGCACACCTGTGGCAATGTTTGTAATATTCAATAAAAGAGAGTTCCCGGGGCTTGCCCCGGCAGACGCCTCTCATATGACACCTGCCACTCGTCTGTCGTGATTTCAACCCAACACTTTCATTTCTGCATGAAGTTATGTACTAAAGACAACAATATAGTCCTTTCAAAAGACATACAGTGGTCCCTTGGTTCTCAAACTTAATCTGTTCTGGGAGTCTATTCGACTCCTGAAATGGTTCGAAAACCAAGGCGCAGCTTCTGATTGGCTGCAGGAGCTTCCTGCACTCAATCGGAAGCCATGGAAGCCGTGTTGGACGTTCGGCTTCAAAAAACGTTCACAAACCGGAACGACGTTTGAAAGCAGATTTGTTTGGGAGCGAAGCCGTTCGGGAACCAATGTACCATTGTATTCTAAATGAGTATTTTTTAAACACACACACAAATGTATTAAAATGTATATTTTGATACAGGCAAGCCCCTATTTACATGGGGGTTATGTTCTGAGTCATCGTATGTCCTGGCTGAGTATGCATAAGCCTGCCCTGTTCTGCCCCCACCCTGCCCCTGTTCTGTCCTCTTCTGGTGCCAAACTGGGCACACACATTTGTGGTAGTGCATGCATTGAATGCTCACAAATCAAGATTTGCCAGTATATGCTTGAACTAGGGAGGGGGAATAAATAGGCTTTGTCCTCATTTTTACGTGGAACTGACCCAGTTCATACCAATACACAGATCAGAATGTATTATCCTTCAGTTTTGACATTATCCTTCAATCTTGACATTTCTGCACATTCTGGGATACCAGGAAGTGTATTTGTGTTTTAGAAATGTCCATTGTGAGATAAATCATGTATTAAAATGGAAGCCTTCAACCAGCTATGATTGATGCTGCATGCAAATGTTGGGGTGGAGACAGAGGCAAAATATGGGAGTCCTCTCTTTATTCCAGCCATGCAAAAGTCAGAGTTTTCTTCCATTCAGACAAACAAGAAGTCCAATGACATGATGGCAAGAGCTTTCCATGCGTCCATGAACTGATCAGCTTGTGCAAAGAGTATATTGAACATGGCAATGTACCCAGACTGCTTTGCTGCGCTGGAAGGGCTATAGCTGAGCCATAAAGATGAATGGCAAATTGATTAAGAAATAAGATAAAGGGGGGAAATATATGTTTAGTTCATTAAATCAGAACATATTTCTGAATGCTTTTCCTGATCTGATCCCCTAATCATCATCATCATCCATTGTGAGTGGGCTGAAAACCATAGCTGTGACATATAATACTTTTGACATATTTCTGTGCTTTGTGAAATACAGTAGCTGTATCGCAGTACTGGAGGACCACCTGTGCCTGTAAAACGTCCCAGGTTCAATCCAGGTAGGTCTGGAAAGGATTCCTGCCTGCAACCTTGGCAAGTCAGTGTTGACAATGCTGAGCTAGACGAAGCAATGTTCTGATTCAGCGTAAGGCAGCATCCTATGATCCATCTGCAGTGCAATCAGGATTTCACACCACTTGACTTCAGCTATATGTTTACGTGTAATAAAATTATGATCCTCTAAATTCCATTTACGAATGTTCAATTGTGCTCTAAATTAGGTGTAATGCATTTAGACTGAATGTTTTATATAATTATAGGTGGAATATGTATTATTCATCTTTAATATTGTAACATATTCCTTGCAGCTGCTATAAAATTTAGCAGAAATCAGTATTTATGGAATTATTAACACTCATTTTATTGGACATATATTTTTCAAAGTTTATGAGTCTCAGAATGATATTGAAGAATTTGAGATTCCTTTTCTGTGTCTTTTGTTTCTGTATTCTTCGATACCCAGGAGAAATCATTTAACATTTGTTATCCACAGACTTTTTTTTTTTAGTTCCTTTTAATCAGATCTTTTCATCCTGGTAAGATTACTAGCTGTTTTCCTTAGATGAATATACTCACTACCACTGCAGTCCAATGTACAATTAAATGCATGCAAATGCCATTGTTTCCAACAGAGCTTAGAAAGAATAACAGAGGGTCAGCAGTGCAAATTACAAAAACGTGAGATGGCAAGAAAAAGAAGAATCAGAAAAGACTAGGTAATTGGACTTATGGAAGGGCTAGAGCAAACTTTTCCAGAAGTGTCCCTTAAAAGAAGTGCCCCTTAAATCAAAAGAAACAAGTGCATTGAGCTAACTGGTTAAAGTAACCCATTGTAAATTGGAGCGGACAGGGCCATACAAATGACAATTTATCAGAATGAAGTTCCAGGTCAGGGTGAAGGCAATCAAAACGGCACATAACTCACTTTGGCAAGACTTTGAAAATCAATAGAGGCCAATGTAGAATAGGGCTGTGCAACCGAGGCTGAATAGGTGGCAGATGTAAGCTATCCGTTTCTTGTTTTTATATGTAGAATGGGCTCAAAAGCAACTAATTTAGAAGATGCTGCTTGTAGAAAATGAAGTCTCCCTACCACCATCCCACCCAACAAATGCACAACAGTTCCAGGATTTCACCAAGGGCTTCTTCACAATCATAGGTAATTCCTAAGCTGAAACCATCACTGACATAGGCAAGGAGTTGCTGCTCTTCTAGACTCTCAGGATCTGCCAAGGCAGAACTATATGACTGTGTTCTAAGAGCTTTAAGAACTTATCCTAGAGTTTGCTTTTCCCTCCTCCACTGCTCCACCTGAGGGGCGGGGCAATCCGCCCATGGGGAATCCATGTAGCTGTGCGTTCCTCCCTGGGGGGCGATCTTGGCCCGTGTGTGTGCTGAATGTCACCTGCCTTCAGGCTGAAAGGGGGTGACATTCGATGCCCCTCTCCCACGAATCTCAAGCCTACAGTGAGCCGAGGGAAGTGGGAGAACTGCAGCAGCTGCTTCGCCACTTTGCCCGCTCATGCTCATTGGGCTTGGGGGAGTTGCAGTGGGGGGGGGGCGCACACCAAATGTCACCCCCCTTCAGGATGACACTCGGGGTGGCCCGCACCCCCACACCCTTCCTACGCCCCTGGGGCAGGGACCGTCTTAGTACAGTGGTGCCTCGCAAGACGAAATTAATCCGTTCCGCGAGTCTCTTTGTCTTGCGGTTTTTTCGTCTTGCGAAGCACGGCTATTAGCGGCTTAGCGGCTATTAACGGCTTAGCGGCTTAGCGGCTATTAACAGCTTAGCGGCTTTAAGAAAAAGGAAACAAACTTGCAAGAACTCACAAGACGTTTCGTCTTGCGAAGCAAGCCCATAGGGAAATTTGTCTTGCGGAACGACTCAAAAAACGGAAAACTCTTTTGTCTAGCGAGTTTTTCGTCTTGCAAGGCATTCGTCTTGCGGGGCATCACTGTACTCAATTTTTCTAAGGCACTCTGAGGACCTTTCTAATTAAAGGGTGGAGTATACATCCCATACATACATACATGCATATATACATACATACATACATACATACTACATTTGATATTATATGTGTGTGTGCTTTGAATTGTAAGTAAATTATGTCATGCATCCATCATGATATTATGAGTCTCTGTTTGTCGCTTGCTGGAATCCTTATTCATTATGAGGCAAGGAAGCAGGGCTACCCTTATGCTATTCATATAATCAGTTATCAGTAATCAATATATTCATATATGCTCACACATAATCAGGGCTTACAGTATTTTATAATCCATTTTGAATCAAAGGGAAGCTGTGCCTTAGCTAACTGCATACTGCTTGAAACAGCAAAATTAGGAGCCGACCTTTCCCCTACAAACATCCGTGTACCCTGGACAAGGGGAAGACGTGAATCAGAGATACTGGTACAAAATCCCCTCAAATACAGGCTAAATTAGTCCACTGGAACAGGAAGAGCTAAACCACAAAATCTCCAAAACTCCCTGTCCTGTCATAACTAGGGGAGAGGTTAGACAGAGCATCACTGCAAGCAACGGAAAGCAGAACTAGAACTCCGTGCTTGACCAGTGCTTGAGCAGGAGCTGGAAGCATGGCAAGAAGCTTGCTAAATGGCTAATTTTCTCTGGCAATATCGTGACTGCCTCATGGTTGTCTCATGATCTATGATTTGCTGTGATCTGCTCAGGTATAAAGATCTCCGGATTTCTGTCAATCGGGGTCCCAGTTCCTTTTGGAAGAGATTCCAAACTGGGTCCTTATTGCCTGGCAATAAACTTCACCTTCCAATTCTCCATTGCTGCGTCTGCCTGATCCTTATTAACGCCAAGAGAGTACCTGCTTACGTTCACGTGCTTCATTTACATCTTCCCATGCATGAACAGCTAATTTGACCTGATACAAACTACTGAAACCAGTGGAAGTCTTCAGCAGAGTGATCCTTTTGGAATATTTTAACAGCATGAACACAGATCCTCTAAGTTTCTTTATTTTCCAGGGACATCCCTGATTTAGAAAAGCCGTCCCAGTTTCTGATTTGAACCCAGAATGTCTCACTTTCCCTTAGGCTGTCCCTATTTTCATTGGAGAAATGTTGGAGGGTATGGAGTTTTCTAATCCACGACCTGTCTGAAGGCAATCCTGTATAGGGAAGGGTTGTTGTTGTTTTTTTTTTGGGGGGGGTTAATGTTTAATGTTTCTTATGTTTTTATATATGTTAAAAGCTGCTCAGACTGGCTGGGGCAACCCAGTAAGATGTGAGGGGTATAAATAGTAAAATTGTCATTATGGAATGGGATGTCCCTATTTTCAGCAGAAAAATGTTGGCGATTATGTGCACAGCTAATCTGACCTGTTCAAAACAACTAAAAGCAGTAGAAGTCTTCAGCAGAATGATCCTTTTGGAATATTTTTAACAGGAGCTTGCTTGTTTCTGCAAGGAACTCAAAAGAATGACTATGTTAATTGGGGTTTAAGGACATTACTAGGGGTGGCCAACACATGAATTGAGGTATGGTGACTGCCTTAGGCAGCAGGATTCACTGGGCCAGTAGATCCCAGTGTCAGTCTTCCTTATCCCCTTGTTCCTGATGTAGATCTTCCTCCTTCCCTTCTTCCCTAGCAGGGAGTGAAGCTCCATTTTAGGGTCTGCTTTAGGTGCCAAAATATCTTGGACTGGCCCTGGACTTTACTACAGTGGTACCGCAGGTTACATACGCTTCAGGTTACATACGCTTCAGGTTAAAGACTCCGCTAACCCAGAAATAGTGCTTCAGGTTAAGAACTTTACTTCAGGCAGGATGAGAACAGAAATCGGGCTCTGGCGGTGTGGCAGCAGCAGGAGGCCCCATTAGTTAAAGTGGTGCTTCAGGTTAAGAACAGTTTCAGGTTAAGAACGGACCTCCGGAACGAATTAAGTACTTAACCTGATGTACCACTGTATTTTTCTTTTCCTTTTAAGATTCATTCACTGAGTTTTGTCCATTTATTTTAATACACCCAACTCTTTACTATTTCATATAAATATGGATAAAGTTGTGAATAGTTGAAGTTAAATAAAGTCACAACTGAAAGCAAATGGTGGGATATAACGTCTTCAATGCTGAGTATAATAAAATGAACATGCACTAACAGGCTGTGTTCTTGTTTTACAAACTCTTAAAACAAAAAGTTTAGGAGCACAAAACTGTAAAGTTCTTTCCATCACAGTTTGGCACAGTATTTTCTCTTATTCATATAATTTCATTAGGCATCATTGCAACACTGGCAGAGCAACCCAAACTTATTCATATAATTTGTGTTGCAATATTGTCAGAGCAATAATTTACACTGAGATAAACTATCCCAACATAACTTACCTCTATATCTAACTTTGTTCAGCAGCTGGCAGCTCTCAGCACCAGACTGCATTCAAAGTTCAATAAAATCAGCCATCGACAAAACCTCAAAATGCCAAGTCATTTATATTCCGATGGGCTTGGTAAAGGTAAAAAGGTTGCAGCAGTAGAGAGGGCTGCCCAAAAAATGAAGGGTTGGAATTCAAGGATATGAGAGCACTTGGTAAATTCATCCTTTCCTTTCTTTGGAGTAAATCTGTGCCTGAAAAATATATATTAGAAACTAAGCCCATCCATCAGCTTGTCTGTTGCATGTCATTCATGATGAGAAAGAGGAAAACTTCCTGAGCCATAAATCTGGGTTGTATTGCTAACCCTGAGAATTCATTTGGTTTCCTTGGCCATGCCTAATATGTCTGAATGAAGCTCTCTCAAGTGTCAAGAAGCCCAGTTTGACCGTTGATTCTTCAGTTATGTATTTTATCTTAGTCTGGGGTCCAGACAGTTGTAGCAGGTGTCTGTGTGTGTGTGTGTGTGTGTGTGTGAGAGAGAGAGAGAGAGAGAGAGAGAGAGAGAGAGAGAATCCAGCAGGTGCATCAACTACAGGGAGCCAGGGGGTCTCCAGGCCCCTCAATATCTGGGGGCAAGGGGCCAGCCCCCCTGAATGTTGAGGAGGTGGAGAAGGAAAAGCGTGGAGCCAGGCTCCACACTCAGCCTTCTCTGACGGTTGGCCTTCCTGACCACCAGCCTCCTCCAATCATGCGTACGAGACACAAAGATCCAAGATGCTTTGTGCTCATCAGCAGGATTGTGCTGGAGGGCTGGATCTTTTGTACTCTGACATGGCCCTCTGTCAGGCACTGGGCAGAGGAGGAATGATGGAGACCGCCTCCCCATCCGGACGCTTCCAGAGAGGAGCAAGAGGAGGACAGTATAGATTTACAACAGGGGATTGAGGGAGGTAGCAGCTCAGAGGCAGATGAGGGGGAAAGTTGAGAAATCATTGGAGAGCCAGAACAACACCTGGCTGGTACATTGTCATTAGAAAGCATCCCAGACCCTCCATCTCCCAGAACCCAGCTAGCCTTAAAAGTCGGAGAGCAAAGAGCTCAGAGACAGAGGGCACATAGCAGCACCCATAGAGGAGATGACGATGATGATGAATGAGGAAGTGGGAGTGAAGGGGGGGTGGAGATTGACTTGGGACGACACCATTATCCAAGAGTTGGGTTCTATAGCCTCTCTGTGTAAATTCTGAAATAAAAAAGGATGGTATTTTTTTTTTTTTTTGTCTTTATACTTTAGACCTTTTTTTTTTTTTTTTGTCTTTATACTTTCTGGGCAACCAGCTGGGAGCCACTTGGGAGTTGGGTGGTTGGTTGGAGTGGGAGTGAATTGGGATAGAGTCTGTGGGTAGGTTGAGTTAGTGTAACGAAATAAGCTGAGTCAGGAACAGTTAGGGGCTAGGAAGACAAATAAATATCTGAGAGGTGGTTTAGTGAGTGAGAGCAGGTAGCGGAAGTTATAGGTCTGGATAGGCACCCCATGACTGTAATTGACCGATACCGTTTATGAAACCACACGCTTGATAAACTGCAATAAAGAAACGTAAGTTTATGTTCCAATTTAACCCTGACTGGACTCAGTATTGTACCAGGTAGGGCCTGGGTGGTGGCAGCGAGAAATAAAGTGGTGACACAGGGATCAATAGACGGTGAAACGTCCAGGGACCCTGTGTGATCACCACAATGGTGTCCTGTGTGTGCGATGTCATGAGATGCACAATGCCCCCCCCCTCTATGTTGGGCACAACTCTGCACCTCTGGAAACCAGCATCTTAACCCTCCGTAAAAGGAGGTACAAAGCCTCCCAACAGAGGGTTTTTATGGCAAATATACAACAAGAAGTCAAATATGTAGCATGCCTGTTTGAACGTCAATCAAACATTCTGGCTCTTTGATTCCCCCCTTCTTGGTATAACAGAATTGCAGTTCAAGTCACCCTTGGGCTCTTTGTATCACCTAATATTACATGTGGCTGGTTTCACCAAACCAGCTTCCTTTAAAATCACTGAAATCCTTGTGTGTGGTGAGTTATGCCAGTCTGACCCTTTGAATGTCATCATCTAAGTTAATCGAATTGCCACTGTCCCACGGTCGGCGTTGTGTTATTGAGTGGTAGCTGTCGAAAGCAATCAAAGGAAAGGGGGAAAGCTTTGCTGTTTTGAATGCAAAGAGTTTACTGCCACAGAAATTGATTGGATATAAAGGATCGAAGTAAGCAGTGATTCAGTTAACTAAATCATACCCCCCCTTTTTAAAACAACAACTACAACAACAACTCAGTTTCCAAGCTGACATGTTTGATGCCCTATAATGCTTGGAATTATGCATTGCCAGCAGTCCTTTTGTGGAGAGAATAAGAAAAAGAGAGAGCAACTATTAATAATAACAATAATAATAATACATACCCCCAATGACATTTCAAAAATGTTTGGGGTGCTACAAACATTTAACCCATTTTTGAGAAAGGCTTTAGTTGTGTGTCGAGGTCCCAGGACACCCCCCAATAAAACACAATTGACACATAATAATAAACTATATCGCGTATACCAGTGGTGGCCAAACTCGGCCCTCCAGATGTTTTGAGACTACAACTCCCATCATCCCTAGCTAACAGAACCAGTGGGCAGGGATGATGGGAACTGTAGTCCCAAAACATCTGGAGGGAGTGAAATAATAGTTTAAATGTATAGTCCTTATACATCAAGGAAGTGAAATAATTAAATGCTATGTCAGCTGAATAATACACCATCAGAATACTATACGGCAGCAGAATAATAGTCCAAAACCCCAGAATTGTCTGCTATCCAAGCTCGAACCTCTTCAATATATTTCTATAGCCTTCAAAAAAAAAATCAAGATGTAAAACTGTTTTCTACAAAGAAATAATTATACAACAAATATGCCAAACCACTCTAAAATGGGGCACTAAGATTCTAAAGAGAGGCAACAGGAAGCAGCTCATAAAAAGGTTTGTTTATTTGTTATTTTGCAGGGATCCAGCTAGCCAGTCAGCCCGTTTTCCAGGATACTCCATTGAATTCTCCAGGATACTCCATTGAATTCTCCCTTTTGTGGCCAAACTGAACATGCTCAGTCTTCACTGGTCTATTTTGGGGTGCCTCCTGTTAGGGGTCCCCCCAATAAAAAAAATCTGCTTTCCACTTCTGCAAACCTTGGAACTGACACCTCCCTCTTGTGTGTAGTGTTTTTGCCAAAAATGGATCCACACTCAGATCCACACCTATTAGTATATAGGAACGTGTACATCTTCCCCTGGGCTCCTGATTCTATGCAGCCAGAATGCCTGAAATAGATTTTGCTGACATGATTGTGTCACAGTCTTGGCCCAGATTCCCTTCTAACCTCTAACAGAGTCAGAAAACAGCCTTCATGTTTCACTAGAAAAATTGCCTGCCTATAAATGTATCGCTTTGGCTTCTAGGCTTTTAACATTAATGGTTTGAGCTGAATTCAATGGAATTGGGTAGACAATATTTCAGATCATTTCAGACTGCTTTCACGCTGAAATGTTGTGTCACTTTGCTTTGCAGCTGTCTCACCAAGACCAGTTTACAAGTTCACATTCCCAACGAAAGCTCCAGAAATGTAAATCACATGCTGCTCTAATTCAAGTCTTTTAATCTATATTATGCATGCATGCATGCTGTCCAGTGCTACTCTTCTAGAAAAAGAGGGGCCAGAACTTATCATGAACACCTCCCTTGTTCTTTTATAATGGCAATGGTACTGTGCATTCGTACAGAGCCCCCGGTTGTTTCACGGACTATTGACCTGTACACCACTGCTTTATTCTTCCGCTGTCACCAACCAAGTTTCTTCTGGTGCAATACTGAGTCTCAGTCAGGCTGTAAAGTCAACAACAAAGATTGTTCCCTTATACCTACGGGACTGCCTCTCCTGGTATGTCCCACAGATGACCTTACGGTCTTCAAACAAAAACATCTTGGAGGTCCCGGGCCACAGGGAGGTTAGGCTGGCCTCAGCCAGAACCAAGCCTTTTTCAGCTGTGGCTCCAATCTGGTGGAACACTCTGTCACAAAAGACTAGGCCCTGCGGGACTTGACATCTTTCCGCAGGGCCTGCAAGAAGAAGAAGAGAAGAGTTTGGATTTGATATCCCGCTTTATCACTACCCTAAGGAGTCTCAATGCAGCTAACAATCTCCTTTCCCTTCCTCCTCCACAACAAACACTCTGTCAGGTGAGTGAGGCTGAGAGACTTCACAGAAGTGTGACTAGCCCAAGGTCACCCAGCAGCTGCATGTGGAGGAGCGGGGAATCAAACCCGATTCACCAGTTTACAAGTCCACCGCTCTGAACCACTACACCACACTGGCTCAGCAAGACAGAGCTGTTCCACCAGGCCTTTGGCCAAGGCACAGCCTGACCCCCTCCTTTGGTAATCCTCACAGAACTCTAGCCCAATGGTTGCCATTAATTTGATTTGAACTGATTTTATAATGAATTGATTTTAGAATGCTGTATTATTTTACTGTTCTTTGCTGCTCTGAGCCCAGCTTTGGCTGGGAAGGGCGGGATATAAATAAAATTTTATTTTTATTATTTTAAAGTTTATTGAGGAACAAACAAGTTTAAAATATGTTCAGAACGGTTTCTCAAATGCACACCCTTAACTAGATGTGGCACTATCTCACACTGCCACACTCTTTTCTCTCAGTTCCATCCTTGTCTCTCACTCTAACTGTCACAACCACTATGTTTGACTTTTACTGTCTCTGTCTGACCCTCACTCCTCTAACTCCCCATGGTAAACCCCTGGGCTGAGCCTCAAAACCAGGTAGGCTCCGCTTCTGAGCTTTCTCATTTGTCAGTCTACATTAACCATTTCCATCCCCTTGTACGAACATAATCACAAGGGATGGGCAAACGCCGCAGATACCTACCTGAGAGATGCCGGAACTGAGTTCCAGTGAGTTCCAACAAAAATTAATAAGAAAAGAGAACCTACCCCCGTGATGCTGACATGAAAACCTTGCACATACACTGTGTAAAATAATGGAATTTCCCTGCCCTGCTTCTCTCTGCCCTGCTTTCTCTCCCCATCTCTCTTCTCACCTAACTTTATGCTGTCTATTAAATTAGTGTCTCACATAGAATGTAACTGATCAGTAGAAAGGACTCTATGAACTGAAGCAGAGACACTATATGCAGTTCTAATTTTCTAGAAAAAGAGGTGTCAGAATTCACCATGAACACCTCCCTCGGTCTCTTAGAATAGCAGTGGCACTCACCTGAGAGGTGCCAGAACAGAGTTCTGGTGAGGTCCGGCTGAAAAAAGAAAAGCCCTGGCTGTATGTACTTTTGTGACCCAATGAAATATTTAATAAAAACAACAGTAATAAAAAATAATAATAGAATACTTTTCATTTTATTGCTAGCAGACATCCAATGTGTTGGACAGCCTGTAAAATCCAGGTACAATTGTATCTCCCAACAATACATTGTTTTTTAATAAAGGGATGTTTTTCCCCCCTTTGCCAATTCATCTGAGCCAATTCATCAGATGGCACAAGTTAGCCCGGACCCATTGTCTAGCGTAGAATGATCGTGATATAAGGCAGTTGAGAGTTAGGGGCCTGGATCAATACACAAGGCATCACTTTCTTTCTATGCGGTATGTTTTAAAATGTTTGTTTGAAAAGCCACAATTAAATGCCGCAACAGAAATGGAACATTCATATGCATTTAAATCACTTATTATAGATTTTGAAAGTTTTTATACAATTATGAGTTATGAGACTTCAGCATCCTAATTGGACAGCAGGACAGATGGGTAAAGACTTATTTAGGAGTGATGACTCCATTAGCCTAACCCCTGCTATTCAATGGCTATTTGTTTATTCCTTTCTATCCTAATCATTACTCTCCCTGGAGCCTTTTAGAAGAAAAGTAAAAGTTTGGAGGAAATATTTATTTTGAATCGGGGTCACAATGACCTCGGTTAACAGTATATTTTTTTGCCATTCTTTCTGCATTCTTATACAAAGGCTTGAACATACAAATCATGACGATGAATAACACATCCTGCAACTATTGTGTGGCATCCTCCTACATAATTGTGCACCTTTTGTCTCACTCACACAAAGCCATTTGCAGTCTTCTTCTTACAGATTTTGCATGAACTAACCCTGGTGACCCTTAGCAGTTTGCAACCTGTTTATAATTTCTAAGTATTGTTCATATTTCCGGAGCTCTACGCATAATAAACAGGAAAAACAATCCATTATGGAGTTTGTCTATATTTTTACAATGGCAAGGGAAACTTCAATTAGCTTGCAAAATGTGTGTTGGATACTGGAGTGAGGAGAGCGTTGCGGAGGCAGCTGACAGCAAAGTTTTTTCATTTGCAGATTTTCTATCCTGCTTTTCTAAAGTGGGGGTGGGGGTTGATTTCATTCATTATGAGGTAGCAATTAAGGTCAAAAGGTACCAGAATGCAAGACCTAAAATTGGTCAACAAGTTTTAAAGGTAAAGGTAAAGGTAAAGGGACTTCCGGGTTGGCGCCATCGCCGAATGGCGGACTCCCTCCGAGCTCCGGAGGGAGCCTGCTCGGCAGGGGCTGGGTCCTACCGCACCGGCGATGCGGGGACCCTTAAAAACCACGGCCACGAGGGTCGTGGACATGGAGACTCGGCTGGCACCGCTAGCGCCCTCCCGACTCGTGAAGGAGCCTTTTTAAAGGCTAAGGATCGGGTGCCGGGGAGAAGCGTGGTGCTTTGAGTCCTCTGCTATCCCTGCCGAGCGCAGCCGCATGCCATCCGGCGGAGAGCGCTGACTTCTTCTATTGAAAATTCGGACTTTTAGACAACAACCCGTGAGTAATTTGGAAACTGGGTTTAAAAGGAGGAAAAAAAGAATTTCTTTTTGAATTGGATACGAGCGGGGGGGGATCCAAAAAGGAAGTCAGTCCCCCCCCCTATTGTAAACCTTTCAAGACAAGGACGGGGCAACCAAGGTCCAAAAAGATTTGTATTGCTGATAAAAACTAAGAATTCCACGATGGGGAATTATAAGAACTGTGCTGGAGGATGAACTGAGGGAGAAGAAACGTAACCCCCCCCCCCCTGGGAACCGGGGTGATTGAAGAGAGAGCCTGGTGAAAAGAGTCGGAGATTTTGACAGCTGTCAAAGTAGCTGTCAAAGTCGGAAAGCAGAGAGGATTTTATTATGAGAACTTTGCTGGCTAAATTTGTTACAATTTGCTACAACTTGTTAAAACTTGGATACAAAATGGCGAAAATATGGATAACAATCGGACTTTTGGACTAGAGAAGACAAAGTTATAACAATCCCCCTAGAGGAGTTTCGGGACATTACAAAGATGGTCGTAAGTGAAAAAAACACCATTGGAATTTTACAGGACTGGTTATCTTCTGGGAAAGCTGCGAAACGGAAACAATATTTTGTCTACAGGGTGTTCAGCTAAAGGAGACAATAGAATTTTCTATTGAAGAAAGGAAGGGACTGAACGCAAGTTTTTGTTCCTGAATAATAATAATCCCTGCAGACTTACTAAGCTTCTGAATTAGAACGTTTCAGCAGCGGAACAAGAGGAAACTGGACTACAATTTGGAAAGAACAATGGGGGGAGCTTTATTACAGATCTGAAGTTAAGTGTTCTAAAAATGATTATGAAAGGGGAAAAAAAAGAAAAGAAAAAACCAGCAAGGAGTTGGGGGAAATAGGTGATTTATGGATTGTAAGAATCCCAGGCGGATAACATGGTTTGGTGGTCAGGGGGAAATTAAACCGGGGACAGGGGGGGAGAACTAAAATCCAAAGGCTTGTTAACTTCTTTTTTTGAACTAGCTTTGTCTCATCTATTATACTCTTTATTTCTTATTTCTGATACTTTTATTATGTGGGGTGTTTTTATTATTAAAAAAAGGGAAATTGTGGAATGAAAATGGGGTGGGCCCTGGGAAAGAAATTTTTTGTGTTTTATTAAGGGTATTGATGCGGAGTGCAGAAATTTTAAATTCGAATAATGGTTTAAACAAATTAAGTTTTTAATTAGAACTGAGAGCTTGTGGAGCCAACAATATGAAAAAGGAATATGGTAGGGGTGGGGGAAGGGGGGAGTCCCAGAAAGTGGATATATGAAAATAAGGCTATGAACGTATTTAAATTCTTGCTTTCTGTATTTTCTTTTTTTTGAAAATTTTAATAAATATTATTTAAAAAAAAAAAAAAAAGGTAAAGGTAAAGGGACCCCTGACCGTCAGGCCCAGTCGCAGATGACTCTGGGGTTGCAGCGCTCATCTCGCTTTACTGGCTTTGGGGTCATGTGGCCAGCATGACTAAGCCACTTCTGGAGAACCAGAGCAGTGCATGGAAACACTGTTTACCTTCCCACTGGATCAGTACCTATTTATCTACTTGCACTTTAACGTGCTTTCGAACTGCTAGGTTGGCAGGAGCAGGGACCGAGCAACGGGAGCTCACCCCATCGTGGGGTAAGTACATGTCATCCCTAGTGATAACAAATGTGTTATTGAGCTAGGGACACGGGACTAGTACATTTGAAATGTCCTTAAGTCTAGTTAGGAGAATTTGGAGCCATTGTTGCTTCTTTTCCAGCCATGAGTTAATCATCCAACCATGTGCTGTTGCATCCTGTTGAGCAGTACAGTTTAGCAGACAGGGATTGCTGGAGACACTGAGCAAAAAGCATTCGCCTCACCATGCTCTGCCCATTTGAACCGCACTAAGAACACAATTACTTTAAACCGATGGCATCGCGACAAATGGGCATGGCACCTCTCAGGTGCATACTGTACATTACTTTCTCAAGCAATCTGGGAGGACAAGAGGAGGAGAAACATCAACGTGCCCTTCAGCCAGAGCCTTGAAACGTCTTGATGAGAACATTTGAAAATTGTCAAATCGCTCCTTCACATGTCCCAGTACAACTATCAATTGAAAGATGCCCTTGAAACAAGCAGATCACGGTCTGCTTGATTGAAGGGATGTGAGGAACGAAACATCCTAATTTGCTTTATGCTATCTGGTGCATATTTAAATGATGGATCTCTCAAAATACTGGAAATGACACGGGGCTCCTTAATAAAAGTCTGCCTAGTACGATAAGCAATGAAACTTGAAAATTGTGTTGACACTTCAGGCCAATCCATGTGACCCTTCAGCATGTTGCTGGCTCTCTACTTTCTCGCTGGGCTAATCCTTTTTGTCAGGCCAGATTCTAGGTCTCCTGGAGCAGAAGTAGTCTATATGTGGCACAAGCAGCAGTAGTCCAACTTGCCACGGAACACATGAATTGGATTCCACTTCATATAAGAATTAGAGACCCAGGGTGCAGATTATTTATATTTTTAAAAATGTTCCATTGGCTAGAATGCATCCACAAATGATTCTTGCATGCCTGTATTTTGTGACTCTTATGCTTTCCTTCTACGCTGCATTCCATCTCTCCCATTTGACCCTGAAAGTTGCACAAAAGTCGGGTAGTTGTTTATTTCCTTGACATATAATTGGAGGGCATTCCACAGGGCAGGCATCACTACTGAGAAGGCCTTCTGCCTGGTTCCCTGTAACCTCACCTCTCGCAGTGAGGGAACTGCCAAAAGGCTGCTGATACCATATAACACCGGTCCTGAAAGACCTTCATTGGCTCCCTGTATGTTTCCGAGCACAATTCAAAGTGTTGGTGCTGACCTTAAAGGCCCTAAATGGCCTCAGCCCAGTATACCTGAAGGAGCTTCTCCACTGCCATCATTCAGCCCGGACACTGAGGTCCAGCTCTGAGGGCCTTTCCTCACTGCGAGAAGTGATGTTACAGGGAACCAGGCAGATGGACTTATTGGTAGTGGCACCTGCCCTGTGGAATGTCCTCCCATCAGTCGTCAAGGAAATAAGCAACTACCTGACTTTTAGAAAACATCTGAAGGCAGCCCTGTTTTAATGTTTGAAGTTTTATCTTGTTTTTAGTATTCTTTTGGGAGCTGCCCAGAGTGGCTGGGGAATAAATAAATTGTTGTTGTTGTTAATGTGTTCCTATGCCAATTGTGAGTTAGCACCAGTGTCTCCTTGAGAGGTTCCAGAAACAGATACAGTGGTACCTCAGGATGTGAATGGGATCCGTTCTGGAGCCCCATTCGCATCCAGAAGCAAATGTAACTAGCAACAGCACCTCTGCGCACACGTGCGTCGCTTTTCGCCACTTCTGCGCATGCGTGTGACATCATTTTGAGCATCTGTGCATGCGCGAGCGGCAAAACCTGGAAGTAACGTGCTCTGTTACTTCTGGGTTGCTGTGGAGCATAACTCGAACGCGCTCAGCATGAAGTATATTCAGTCCGGCGTATGACTGTATGGGAAAGGAATGTCAACAGTCCTCGTTGAAGGTCTGGTTGCCTAGATAAGTTGTAAAGCTGAGACCACATGTTTTGGAACAACCCAAGGAAGTTGATATCTGTAAGAAGACATGCACATTTTGCATCCCATGACTTGTAACCTCGCCTTTCTTGATGTATGCAGAATGATGTTTAAAGATGTTTTGATGACTCTCTGTGTGCTGTGTGTCAGTAGCCTATATAAGCTTTGTTCTGAAGGGTAGTCCTTCTAACTAGCAGCTGAGCAACTGTTTGGCAAGGCTGTTCTGTTGCAATAGATTTAATTTAAATGCTGGGTCCCTCCTGGATGCTGGACTTGAATTAGTTTCCTTGGTTCCATGGGCAACGGACAAGGTGGTGTAGAAACAAATGCTAACCCCACACTTGGTGGATTCCATATGTACAGTCATACCTCGGGTTACAGACGCTTCGGGTTGTGCAATTTTGGGTTGCACACCGTGCCAAACCCGGAAGCACTGAAACGGGTTACTTCCGGGTTTCGGTACTTGCACATGCGCAGAAGTGCCTAATCGCAACCCACACATGCGCAGATGCAGCACTGCAGATTGCGAACGCTGCGGGTTGCGAACTTGCTTCCCTCACAGATCACATTCGCAACCCAAGTGTCCACTGTACATGGAATCTGTCTTGGTAAGGGGCTGTAGAAAAACCCAAGACTGGTTATTAGCCTCCAAACTGTCAGTATTTTGTGGGAGGGATAAAAGTGCATATTAAAACTTTTCATATTTAAAGTGGTTTAAACATTTAAAGTGGATTAAAGTCCTTTGTTGTCCTGGCACAACAAATTCTTTTTTCCCCGACTTGGAAAGTGATTGGGGAAATTCATTTTTTAAAAGTCTATTTATTTACTACATTTATATCCCAGCTTCCCTCCTAAGAGCTTGAGCTGGCATACATGGTTCTTGCTGCTCCACATCAACAACCTTCAAGGTTGAAGGACTCAGCAAGCTTCAAGGCTGAATGCGGATCTGAACCCTGGTCTCCCAAGTCCTAACTCTGCCCACTAGAGAATGCTGTGCTGAAAAGTGTAGAACAGTATTTCCCAACCTTGGGTCTCCAGCTGTTTTTGGACTACAACTCACATCATCCTTAATAATAATAATAATAATAATAATAATAATAAATTTTATTTATATCCCGCCCTCCCCAGCCGAAGCCGGGCTCAGGGCGGCTAACAACACTAAAATAGTGCAACATTATAAAAACATCAAAGAATTAATTAAAATCAAAATTGATGGCAACCATAAACTAAAGTATTGTAAAGATTGCCAAAGGAGGGAGTCAGGCTGCGCCCTGACCAAAGGCCTGGTGGAACAGCTCTGTCTTGCAGGCCCTGCGGAAAGATGTCAAGTCCTGGAGGGCCCTTGTCTCTTGTGACAGAGCGTTCCACCAGGTTGGAGCCGCAGCCGAAAAAGCCCTGGCTCTAGTTGAGGCCAGCCTAACCTCTCTGAGGCCTGGGACCTTCAAGATGTTTTTATTTGAAGACTGTAAGTTCCTCTGTGGGGCATACCAGGAGAGGCGGTCCCGTAGATACGAGGGTCCTAGGCCATATAGGGCTTTGAAGGTTAAAACCAGCACCTTAAACCTGATCCTGTACTCCACCGGGAGCCAGTGCAGCTGGTATAGCACCGGATGAATGTGATCCCGCAGCGAAGACCCCGTAAGGAGTCTCGCTGCGGCATTCTGCACCCGCTGGAGTTTCTGGGTCAGTCTCAGGGGCAGCCCCACGTAGAGCGAGTTACAATAATCCAGTCTGGAGGTGACCGTCGCGTGGATCACAGTGGCTAGGTCAGGGCGAGAGAGGTAAGCAAGTGGTCAGGGATGATGGGAATTGTAGTCCAAAAATAGCTGGAGACCCAAGGTTGGGAAACCCTGGTGTAGAATGAACAAATGATTAATGAGAAGGCATATAGACACTCCACAAGCAAACCCTGAATACATGCAAACCTGTATCAAAAACATCCTATGTTTTATCTCACAGATGACTGATCAAGCAAAATACTAGAGTCTTCTGAAAATAGGCATTTATTACATATTTTGACAGTTACAAATGTAATTGGGTTTTAATGCATGTTGAATGAAAAATGCAGCTATACTTTTTGCTGAACTATTATTAATATTTTATATTGTACTATTATAGTACCATAATAGTATTATTTTTCCCAGTGTCCCTTGTAGAATAGTAGTCCATATTGTCTTTGTACTCGGAACATGGAGCTGAGCTTGGAAATGCAAATTGAGCACAAAAATGTTCAGTTGCTAGCATTTATCACACAGCATCTAGAATTGATTCCAATACGCTAATGACGTCTAACATCCCCCTACTGAGAGGCAGTACAAAGGTTTTATAAATGATCCTCTTTAAAATATATTAGAGCTACTGAGTCTTTTGCTGCCAGCTTTTTGTTATCATTCCTTCCATCCCTTAGGAAACATTAATTCCCACACCCTCTGCTAATGTGAATTGGCATGGCATTGAGTTCAATCAAACTCATAGAGCAAGACTTGAAGCAGCATGGATTGTGGTGACTTCACTTGCTCTTAAAATGCAAGAGTTGCGGTATTTATGACTTGCATTTCCAATCCCACAAATTTAAATCCATGGCCTGTGCCGTGTCTGGAGGTGGATAGAACACAAGTTGAAAAGCAAGCTGATTACATTTCACAAATTTTGACGCAGATTTTTCTGCTTGGTCTTACTTTGTGCTTGTGCCTATGTGAATGACAATATCTTACCTTGCTTTGTTAAGAATATGCTAGTGAACCAAGCTCAAAGTTTCCCCATAAATAATAACTGTCTCGTCTTCATATATGTTTACTCAACTGACACCTGTATGGGGTCTTTAGGTGACCATCTTAATGCGTCCCAAGGAGTTAGACATCTTTGTATGCTGCCCGTACATATCTGAACTGATAAGTGAAGCCTGCCATCCTATTTATTTTACAGTATTGTGACTGTAGACCACATGTTTTTCTTGAATGCATTACCTGTTTTACTTCCTACAGTGTGTATGTAGAATTAAATGCAGGTTTTGTTGAAATGTTTCCCAGCAGAGAGAAATCTCTGCCCACATGCACAAATTTTAGGATGCTAGTTAAGCTGGAAAGCTCAGTCGGTAGGGCAGAAGACTCTTAATCTCAAGGTTATAGGTTCAAGCCCCATATTGGGCAAAAGATTCCTGCATTGTAGGGGTGACCCTCAAGGTCCCTTCCAACTCTACAATTCTATGATAATTTCTTTGCACCCTGAAATTTTCCCCTGCCCACACTTTTTGTTCCATTGTATTTCATGAGGGAGTCCAAGATCTACTGTACATTTCCTCCTCCTTATTAAGTTATGACTTCTTTATAGGGTGGTCACATGCCCTATTTTACAGAGGAGAGTCCTTTGTTTGAAGATGTTATCCAGTGTATTTCTATTTAAATTATAGCATTTATTTCTAAACGTACACCTATCCACACACAAACATAAGTAGATGTCAGGCTTCAGGGAATCCGACCCCCCTCCCTCACGGTTGGCAGCCAGAAATGGGAAAACAAGAGGTTCTTACCAAGTCTTTTATTAAATATTTACAGAGAAAGACATAGGCATACCGTCCCTCTTGGATAATGGCATTGCTCCAAGTAAAGTCCCACCCCCTCCGTCTCTCCTATCATATATCATCCCTGTGCTGGTTGATCTGTGCTTTCTGCTTCTAAGTTTTCTGTTCTTCTACTCTCAATGCTCACCAGGACCTGGGAGAGGGGGGTCTGGCATGCTTTCCAAAGACACTGAGTCTGCCAGATGTCTCTCCCCTGGTGCTTCTTCCTCCTGCTCCTCTTCCAATATTTCCCACCTTCTCCCCTCTGCAGCCTCTGAACTGTGACCTTCTACAAACCACTGTTCTAAATCTATACTGTCTTCCTCTTCTTTGGGAAGTGCAGGAGGAGAGGAGGGGAGGGTCGGTCTCCCCCATTCCTCCTCAGTCCAGTCCCTGAAAACAGAACCCAAAGTCCCATCCAGCATCTTGCTATCACAGTGGCTCACCAGGTGCCTAAAGGAAGCCCAGAAGTAGGACCTGAGTGGACCAGTGCCCTCCCCATGTCTGATTCCTGACAACTGGCATTCAGGTACAACATAGCCATCATGGTTGGTAGCTATTGATAGCTGTATCCTCTATGAATGTGTCTAATTCTCTTTAAAGCCATCCAAATTGGTGGACATCACTATCTCTTGTTCTATAGTTTAATTATGTGATGTGTTCTTCCAACATTCAACTTGGTTGGCTGGCTCCAGATTCCAGTAGCATGACAACCCACTTTTTCAACATGGTTCATAATTTTATACTCCTCTATCATGTTCCCCTTTACTCTCCTTTCCCCCTCCCTCAACTAAAATGCCCCAAATGCTGTAACCTTTCCTCATAGATGTTCCAACCCTTTAATCGCTTTGGTTGCCCTTTTCTGAACCTTTTCCAGCTCTGTAAATAAATTAGCATGTGCAAATGTTCTTCATATTTGTGTCCCCCTTTTTGATGATGTGTAAGGTTACTATGCGGATGGCACTGTGGGTTAAACCACTGTGCCACTTGGCCTGCCGATCAAAAGGTTGGCGGTTCAAATCCACGTGATGGGGTGAGCTCCCGTTGTTCGGTCCCAGCTCCTGCCAACCTAGCAGTTTGAAAGCACACCAGTGCAAGTAGATAATTAGGTACTGCTCCAGCGGGAAGGTAAATGGCATTTCCGTGTGTTGCTTTGGTTTCGCCAGAAGCGGCTTAGTCATGCTGGCCACATGGCCCGGAAAAACTGTCTGTGGAAGCGGACAAGCGCCGGCTCCCTCGGCCTGTAAAGCGAAATGAGTTCCGCAACCCCAGAGTCGTTCAAGACTGGACTTAATTGTCAGGGGTCCCTTTACCTTTACTTTTAAGATTACGACCTTCCTCCTATTTCACTAGATGCTTGCCAGTTTGTAGCCAGGATCTGATTCTCAGGTCTTCTTATTCCCCGAAGCCAGACTGCTCTACTTTCACACTCTTGTTTCTTCTTTACCAATATAAAGCTGGTTTCTTGTTTGGCTATGGAGTGTTCTTACCCTCTTTATCAAACACCGTGCCTGCTCTTTTGCTTTGGTTTTGTGGAGTCTAAAAAGCTTCATAAATACTGTATTGAATCACAGGGGCTCTTTGATACATTAGGCAGCAGAAATACAAGTCTGTGACAAAGTAAGGGCCAGTCAACACATTACGTGGAGGTAACTTTCCCCTGATATTTTGGTGGGGGGGGGGTGGGGTTTTTTTTACATATGATGAAAACCAGTCTTTTAAAATTGCAATCAGGAGCAGAGGAAAGGAGGCTGGAGAAATGATTCCAGACCCATTTCCTGCCAGCTGCTTGTCCTCTAAACACAACAACAATTGATCCATCAAACAAAATTGCCACCTATCTTCCTCATCATGTGTAATTTGGCTGTACACATCAAGTGTACCTGCATGATACACATCTTGAAAAAAACACTTGTTTGTTGCATCCAGTGCTATTTTTCTAGCAAAAGAGGTGCTGGAACTCACCATGAACACCTCCCTTGTTCTCTTATAATGGCAATGGAGCCCACCTGAGAGGTGCCAAAACTGAGTTCCTGTGAGTTCTGGCTGGGAAAAAAAGCCCTGGTTGCATCCACACTTTTGATAAAGCATGTTCTCCTTCAAAGAGAGCACGTGTTGCGGTGGGGTCTGAACAGGCCACCCCTCTGTTGCTAGGTGGGTTAGTATGGATGACCATCCGCAGTGATTGGGCGGTTGGGTTACTGGGCAAATTTTGGTGTTGCCATTTAGGCGGACAGACCAAAGGTTATAAAATCAAGTCACGCAGCACTGACTGGGCTCTTTTGCTGCATGCATCGGATCACCCGCCCACCCTCCCTAATCTAGGGCTATTGCCTTGACCTTGCTATGCCTGTCATGGGGTCGTCTGCTCTTGGGGCAGGGGCCTGGTAGGAATTTTGTCCATCTGGCTGATTGGCTGGGGCCATTTGGTTTTTGCCTACTGCGTACCAAATCGTCACAACTTGTAAGGTTGCGGTTAGGCATTGGTTAAAAAATTGGCGGAGGGGTAAGTGCCTGCCCCTCCAATGCTGCTGCAGAAAGGGAATTCCATTAAAGGAATCCAGGGGCTTGCCATTCTTTCGTCTTTACCCCTGAATGGGGCTTAGGGCCGCGCAAGCCCCCAGGAGCATGCGGGGGGGTGAGGGTCTGGTGCCCGGCTCCATGCTCTCCCCAATATTGTTTTCCCTCACTGGCTTTCGCTGGAATCCGGAAGTCAGTTCTGTCCCTGGGCGTGGGGACAGATAGTCATAACCAATGCCTAAGCAACCACTCACATTTATGCATTTTAATAAAGTTGTGGCAGAAATTATGTCAAAAACCTTAAACAAAAATTATTTGTGAATTGTGAATTATTTAGGGGTGGCTTGGGGGACCTCGACACGCAACATAGATGTGCATCTAAGTGAAGAGAGTGAAGAGTGAAGAGACCCTTATTCTCCTGGTATGTTTATCATTCTTCCTGTTTTCTCAGGAATCTGATTATGATTAATCATTTATTGTACTAATAATTCATTAAGTCAGTCTACATTCCTAGAGAGTGGCGTAATACATTTCTATGTACCATAGCTTCATTATCCTTCATCCTGACTCAGTTTGGTATTTTAATGTACTGAAACAAATAATGCCATAAAGTTCACACAAATTCCTTTAAGGTGTCCTCCCACCACAATGAAATGTTCAGTTCTGTGCTCCAAGCCAGTTATTTAAATTTCCCTATTATCATAACCTTATCTAAGCACTAAAATGTGATCTAGAAATTCAAAGATGGGAAAGTAGGATATGCAATATGCAATTTCTCTTCTAATGAGTCGTGACTGATTCACAGCTATAATTGAGGGTTGTGTTTTGATTTTGAAATTGGTGTTGTTTCCCCTGTTTTGGCAATCCTTGAATATACTGTGTAGACAGTAGCCCGGTACAAACAACATAATAAGCCAAGCCTTGCCTTAGTGAGACCGCACAATACTGTATTATGGGCTGTAGAAGAGGAGCTTGCAACAGTTTTGCACCTCCCTGGTCATTTTTGGTACGACACCATGCTGAGTTAATCCAGGCTTACAGCTCATGGCCAGAACTTACCCATAAGTCCCAGTTTGCTAAATTCAGTGGCTTAGCTCAGCAGAGTGTGGTGCAGCCACAAAAAGGTCCGGGAGCAGTCTGCTCAGCCTTCCTGATGGGCACCATTGCAGGCTGGCATTCCTCCACATCCCAGGCAGCAAAGGAAGCCTCTGGGCCAGATTGCTGCCTGGGTAATTGGTCCCACCCACTCACCTAATCAGGACGCGGGTGGTGCTGTGGGTTAAACCACAGAGCCTAGGACTTGCCGGTCAGAAGGTTGGCGGTTCGAATCCCCGCGACGGGGTGAGCTCCTGTTGTTCGGTCCCTGCTCCTGCTAACCTAGCAGTTCGAAAGCGCGTCAAAGTGCAAGTAGATAAATAGGTACCGCTCTGGCGGGAAGGTAAATGGCATTTCCGTGTGCTGCTCTGGTTTGCCAGAAGTGGCTTAGTCATGCTGGCCATATGACCCGGAAGTTGTACGCCAGCTCCCTCGGCCAATAAAGCGAGATGAGCGCCGCAACCCCAGAGTCAGTCACGACTGGACCTAATGGTCAGGGGTCCCTTTACCTTACTCACCTAATCAGCGAATCACAAGCAGGCATGGGCCACCAGGAGGTGTGCTTAGCCCTCCTCTCCATTATATAACATAGGACCATGGCTTGCTCTTCAGCCACTTTTCGTTAGATCTCCCCCCGTCCCCTTTATATTGTTACAAAAGCCTGCACCTCTCTCTGCCAAGCATGCATGGGGCCACAGATGCACACACAGGGGCTGTGCCCCTTCGGATAATAGAATGCTTTAGGAAATAGGGTTTGTTTGCCTATTTACACCTTCAGTCTGCATGGAGGAAGTCCAGATCTTACAGCATGAACATTTCCAGGGGCAGCAGCACAAGTACCCCTAAAAGATGGCTCAGAGCCTTACTTCTTCCTTCTTCTTCCCAGGAATCCGTGCAGGGAAAGGAGAATGTTAGCCACTTTGAGACTCCTTAGGGTAGCGATAAAGCGGGATATCAAATCCAGACTCCTCCTCCTCCTCTTCTTCTTCTTTTTTTAAAAATAATTTTTATTAAAGTTTTGAACAACAAAGAAAGAAAAAAAAACATACACAATACATATAACAACAACACACACAAAAAACAAAACAAAATTCAACAATAAAAAACAAAAACAAAAGGCATAACAATTAAAAACAATATCTCTTTTCCATTTCCATTTTTAAGTTACTTATTTTCTGGACTTCCTCATACCTCCCTCTTTTGTATTCCAATCCAAATTGTTTGTCCAGCAGTTTCTTTTCCACTTTTTTAATCCCAATCTTAGCTTTAATAAGATATTAAAATATATATCTTCAACTTCTTTAAACCTGATCTTTGGTCTTAGTATCATATGACGTTAAAATTTTCCCTCTTAATATCAAATTTCCATTTCTTTAAACATCTTTAATCTTAATCTTTAATCTTAGTCTATCATTAGCTTTAACCTGTACAGCTGGAAACCGCTTATTTTCAGTCCAACATCACTCTAACATTCCTTAATTTTGCAGTGTTTCTGAAGATAGTCTTTAAATTTCTTCCAATCTTCCACCATCGACTCTTCTCCCTGGTCACGGATTCTACCAGTCATTTCCGCCAATTCCATATAGTCCATAAGTTTCATCTGCCATTCCTCCAGCGTGGGAAGTTCTTGTGTCTTCCAATACTTTGCGATGAGTATTCTTGCTGCTGTTGTTGCATACATAAAGAAAATTCTATCCTTTTTTAACACCATTTGGCCGACCATGCCCAAGAGAAAGGCCTCTGGTTTCTTAGGGAAGGTATACTTAAATACCTTTTTTAATTCATTATATATCATTTCCCAGAAAGCCTTAATCTTTGGGCACGTCCACCAAAGGTGAAAAAATGTACCTTCAGTGTCAGGGGTTCAGGGACAGAGGCACAGGGTAGGCAGGAGATGGAGAGCGATGGGGATGAATCCCAGGACAGCGAGGAAGAGGATGACAATGACTCTAGAGATTCCATGAGTCTTTCCAGCGAATCAGAGGATTCCCAGAAGGGGGCGCCGGTGGTCAAGGCCAGGGGAGCCCCAGGGGGGACTTGTCAGGAGCAGGGGGCCAGCGGGGGATCCCAAAGTGGCAGCTGGGCGTCAGGACCAGCCTCCCCGCCAGAGTGCAGCGAAGGGGGTGGAGGTTCCAGTGTATCAGGGGAGGCGGCTCCGGCAGTAGAGAAAGGAGGGAGGTCGGAGCAAGCCACCCTCCCGGAAGGGGAGGGGAGTAGTGAAGGGAGTAGCGTAGCTGTCAAAAGGAAAGTTAGAGGTTGGGGGCGCGCGCCAAGTTCAAATGTAGAGGCGCGCGGAAGTACAGGGAGCCCGGAGGAGGGGCCAGGTCCCAAAGCCCGCAGGAGGGGGCAAGAGCAGTCTGATTCCGCGTCGGAGGAATCCAGGAGGGGCGAAACCCCAGCGGGCAGAAAGACCCTGCGGAAAAGGAAAGAGAGAAAGAGGTGGAGCAGTGCAAGCCTCTTAAACTGGTGCAGGGCAGGGACAGATTCAGAAGGGACTTCAGCGGTCTAAGCCTAGCAGACGTAGGGCTGCGCGCCTCGGATCTGAAGCAAACAATGAACTGCAATAAACACCTTTGTATATAAGAAAAGAAAGGCGTTGGTCTTTTGTGAGCTGAGACTTGAGGCAGCCCTGACATTCAGTTTCTTTACATTTCCAACATTTGTTATCGGGCAAGTGATAGATTTTTGCGAGCTTGACTGGGGTTATGTACCACCTGTATATCATTTTCATAATATTCTCTCTTAAGGCATTACATGCCGTAAATTTCATACCTATGGTCCATAACTGTTCCCAGTCAGCAAACATAATATTATGTCCAACATCCTGTGCCCATTTAATCATAGCCGATTTTACCGTTTCATCCTGAGTATTCCATTTCAGCAGCAAGTTATACATTCTTGACAAATTCTTAGTTTTGGGTTCTAACAATTCTGTTTCTAATTTGGATCTTTCCACCTGGAAGCCAATTTTCCTGTCCAATTTAAATGCCTCCATTATCTGATAATAATGAAGCCAGTCTCGCACTTTGTTTTTTAATTTTTCAAAACTCTGCAATTTCAGTCTATCTCCGTCTTGTTCCAAAATTTCCCAATATTTCGGCCATTTGACCTCCATATTGACCTTTTTCAAGGCTTTCGCTTCCATTGGTGACAGCCCTCCTCCTCCTCCTCTTCTTCAAAACTCCCTCTTTCTGCCCCCCATCGCCTTGGCAATATCTCTCTTTTTTAAAAAATAGATATTTTAATTAGTTTTTTAACATATCATTTTCAACATTAATTAAACATACTTTTACATCTTATTCAATTTTTTTGACTTCCATCAGTCCTGTCTGAAAATTTTCCAGTCTAATCTCTTAGTATGTATTTTTTATTTTCCCTATTACATTTCAAACTCATAACCAATATCTCTATCTTTTTCTACTTTGTAACACTTCTTATATTTCTCCTTACAAAACTTTTTGTAGCCCTACTATCGTAATTTGTTGATTACAGTTGCTCTTCAAATAATTCATATACTTCTTCCAATCTTCTGTAAATCTCTGGTCCCGCAGGTTTTGAATCCTTCCTGTCATTTTGTCCAATTCTGCATAGTCCAATAATTTCGTCTGCCGTTCTTCTTTCGTCAGAATTTCTTCTTGCTTCCATTTCTGGGCTAACAATACTCTTGCTGCTGTTGTTGCATCTAAGTACGGTTTGATATCTTGTCTATTAATGTCTTGGCCTATAATACCAAGTAAAGATGCTTCTGGTTTTTTAAGAATGTATATTTCAACATCCTTGGCAATATCTCCTCCCTCCACAAGCTAAAGGATCTGTCTCCTCAATGGCCAATCATTGTTCCCCTTAATGGCCAGGCTGGTTTGCATAAGCCAGCCCAGGAATTTCCTAAATTCCCTGTCAGGCACAGTTCTGCACTTTAATCCATATCCCAATTAACCAAAACCCTGGCATTTATTAATTTCTAGGGTTTCTCCATATCTATAGCACCATATTGCTGTTGCATGTTGTTCTGCTCACCATGAAGTTGTTACAGCAAGTGCCACATTTTTAACCAGTGCTTTTCTTCTAGAAAAAAAGGTGCTGGAACTGCATACACTTGGGTACCCCCAGAAAAAAATGACTTTTGGGGGGGTATGGTGCAGGCTTGGTTTAACATTCAATAAAGTGGTCCTTATGGTTCTGGTTGGTTGTCATCCATCTGTCTCGGGAGACAATCGAAGAACTCACCTTCAGCAGTGAAGTCAAACTGTGGGGGAGATTTATTTTGTTGAAGCTGGGACAGATGAAGGCGCCCAGTTGTGCTGCTGCAGATGTACCAGTGTGTTTCTTCTTTCTGCGCTCCTCCCAGTGCTCATTCCTCCTCTGGTCCCTGCTGCAGGTACCTGACCTGACTGATTGTCTCCAGGCCCTGAGGTTGTCTACAAGGAATTCTCCCCCCCCACACACACACCATGGCAGGGTTAATGAAGAAGAAGAGTTTGGATTTGATATCCCACTTTATCACTACCCTAAGGAGTCTCAAAGCGGCTAACATTCTCCTTTCCCTTCCTCACCCACAACCAACACTCTGTGAGGTGAGTGGGGCTGAGAGACTTCAGAGAAGTGTGAGTAGCCCAAGGTCACCCAGCAGCTGCATGTGGTGGAGCGGAGACGTGAACCCAGTTCACCAGATTACGAGTCTACCGCTCTTAACCACTATACCACACTGGTTCTCCAGTTGCCAGCCTCCATGCCACATTTGCAGACATCTTTCTAACACAGAGTTGATCTGCCAATGGGCCTGGTGCCTGAAGCCAGCTCCCCGTAGAGCACATCCCTGGGCATCCTTCCATCTTCCATTCTGTGTACATGACCAATGCAACCAGCTATTCATGCCTGTGTCTTCATAGCAGCCCTCGACACCAAATCCTGTGTTGGGAAACGCTGAGGCCAATGCCTCTCCCCCAACGCAGTGCCACCCAGGATGCTTCATCACTCTTGTGTCCCACTGTGCTGATGTGGCCCATATCCAAGGACATGAGCACACGACACTAGCAGAGTCCAAACAGAAGCTGAGCCTTGAGGTGTGACATCTAAGCCTAATTTATTATGTGCAAAATCAAACGCAACAGAACAAGGAAAACATGGCTCCTTTCTCTCTCTTCCTCGGAGAGAAAAGCAAAACAAAAGCTATACAGAATGGAACAGCGTATCTGAACTTCCGTTCCCATGGCAGCCAACACTGTGGAATGTAAACACAGACACGTGACAACAACAATCACACATCTGCAGCACGGAGGAATGAAATTCCCAACATCCTGTGGTTAATTTGGCAGCAGTTTTTTGTTTTTTTTTTAAAAAAAACACAAATAGATAATTGTTGTGGGTTAAACCACAGAGCCTAGGACTTGCTGATCAGAAGGTCGGCGGTTCGAATCCCCGCGATGGGGTGAGCTCCCATTGCTCGGTCCCTGCTCCTGCTAACCTAGCAGTTCGAAAGCACGTCAAAGTGCAAGTAGATAAATAGGTACCGCTCCAGCGGGAAGGTAAATGGTGTTTCCATGTGCTGCTCTGGTTCGCCAGAAGTGGCTTAGTCATGCTGGCCACATGACCCGGAAGCTGTACGCCGGCTCCCTCGGCCAATAAAGCGAGATGAGCGCCACAACCCCAGAGTCGGCCACAACTGAACCTAATAGTCAGGGGTCCCTTTACCCTTTACCTACTTATTATAACTGTGGGGGGGGGGATCTCATCTTGCAAGGGTATGTCCTCTCCCTCGTCTCATTGGTGAGGATGCCTTTTCAAATATGATTCCTCCAGCAATGCGTATGCATGTGCTTTAGTTTATTCATATGCTTATGATGGTCTCAAGACCAGTCATCTAGGATGTATTTTATCAGTGACACTGATGTCACTTATTCAGAACAGAAGGTATTCTGTTGTTGTTTTTTTAAAAATAATTTTTATCATGTATAGTATTTTTACTGGGCTCCCTTTGGGGAAGAATGGTGGAGTAAAAATATGAAATAATGAATAATATACTTTGATGAAATCTAGCTTTTTGGTAGCAACTATCCCTTTGCTGGAAAGAAGACTGAAAATTGAAAACCGTAACAAGAAGCATGTTATGCTTAGAACCAGTGGCTTAAAAACATTTGATGACACACAATGGCCACTCCCAGCTAGTTTTTAAAGTCTTGTTTTCATTCTGCATTGAGTGCTAGCTATTTTGAACAAACAAAGCTTTGCCAAAGTGAAAGGGAGGCTCATATTATTTCCTTTAAAACTCAGCTTCTGTGGAGGAGCTCACTTTATTTCTAGCCGGTATTAAATCATTGTATAAAATTATTTTCGTCAACAATTTTCCACTCTGGATGAATGGCATTTTTATCATTCCCTATCAAGCAATAAATTAAATTAACTACCGCCATGTGAAGCATACTGCTCTGCTTATTTCAGAATACAGCAGTCTACCTGAGCCATAAATCCAAGTGATCAATAGTTCACAAGGATGTGAATCATCTAATCACTTTTATAGGAATCGAGAATTGTTTCACCCCCTGCACATAACTTCAAATCACTGAGGCTGTAATTCCATTAAAACCAATGATCCTGTCTTAGTGAAAGCTGGTTACCCTTAACTTCCATTGCAATCAGTGGGGCTGATTAGGTCCAGTCGTGGCCGACTCTGGGGTTACGGCGCTCATCTCGCTTTATTGGCCGAGGGAGCCGGCATACAGCTTCCAGGTCATGTGACCCGCATGACTAAGCCACTTCTGGCGAACCAGAGCAGCGCACGAAAACGCCGTTTACCTTCCCGCCGGAGCGGTACCTATTTATCTACTTGCACTTTGATTGGCTTTCAAGCTGCTAGGTTGGCAGGAGCTGGGACTAAGCAACAGGAGCTCACCCCGTTGCTGGGATTCGAACCGCCGACCTTCTGATCGGCAAGTCCTAGGCTCTGTGGTTTAACCCACAGCACCACCCGTGTCCCAAGGGGCTTAAATTAGTAACATATTAATTTCCAACTTAGTTTTACTCAGAATAGCCCCTCTGAAATGAATGGACTTAAGTTAGTCATGTGAATTAATTTCAAACGGTTGACTTTGGGTATGGCTACAGCCCATGTAACTTAAGCCCAGTGCTTTTCTCTGGATTGGGGCCAGCAAAGTCACACCACAATTCTAATAAATTGATTATATCAGTCCAGATATTATACCTGCTACTCTGATTTTATCAAGAAGAAATAGAAAATAAAATACGTAACTTCATGATGGATTGTGCCAAGACTCTGAAGACAGTTTGTCGAGATATCCATAAACGATCTTTCTTTGCTTTTCATTTTACATGTCATCTCTCTCCTTTTAAAAAGGGTGATGAGAGAGAGGGGAAAAACATTCCCAATTATGAATTAGATATACAGTTTTCACTCTTTTCTCGGACAGCTTTATTCAGCTGCAACTTAAATATTTTTTTAAAAAAATCTGAAAAAGCAGATTGTCAAATTGTATTATTTACAGCATATTTAGGAAAACTAAAAAAAAAAAAAGCCATTTGTTGCAGATGCTGCAATCAACAGCTTTGATATATGTATTGAGCCTGAGGCATGCTGGATTTCAATATTGTTTTCCATGAGAGGAAAATGTTTGATGCTGACAAAGGCATATGATCTTACTTTTCTCTCATGTAGGATAATGGGGAAGAGTACACAGGGAGATCACTGGGATGCTACTGTTACCAGAGCCATGAAAACTTGCTCATGGCATGATTTTTAACTTGATTAAAAATAGGATAGGATGCCAGAGGATTTTGGCATTGGCAAATTCTAATGAACAAATTCTAATACAAACAAGGGCTGGCCTAAAATGATAAGAAGCCAATTTTCCCATCCAAATGTGTTCACTGTATACAGGAGTAATAACAAAATAACAGCTGGGGGAAGGGCAGGACCTGGGTTCATATAGGTGGAACATTCTGGGAAAAAAGAAAAATCAGACACTTTTAAGTGACTTTGTATTTTGTATGAGACATCTGTTGGAGCACCAATGCTAATAATCAGCAGTAACACCACAGCCTTCATTTCCTCTGTCTCTAACATAACAAGATGCCTTTTAAAAAAAAACCCAAACTGTTTTCTTTTACCTCCTGCTGACAGCACAACTTTGGAGCGTCTGTATATAATGCCGTTGGTATTTGAAGACGGAGAGCTCCCTTCGCTGTGGGAATGCAGGAAACTGCACTGAAGGAGACAACAGTGCCAAGTGGGAACTCCCCAATGGTGTATCAATTATCTCACTGGAGGGCAGTGAATGAACAAGCATAAAGAATGAAGCAGTAATTTGGGAGAATGGGAAATACCCTTCCATTCATCCTGTCTGTGGAGGGGAAAACATTACTTGTCTCTCCCTTATGTATTATGCATTATTATGTCATAATGCAAACTTCAGATTGTCTAGGAACAGTGTAGTTATGTTGGCACGCACAAAATCACCCGGTTCAGAATGCAGATTTGGGCCACTTATGTAGGGTTGCCCTATTTCAAACAGTAAAAACCAGGACATGCCAAAAGTTGCTGAGCATTCTGAGGAAGACCCCAAAATTGTTACAAAAATGCCAAACAAAACCTGCAATTTTTCGATTGACTTGCCTAAGATCCAGGACAAAGCACTACCTTTCAGAAATTCCCCCTGGATGTCAATTCAGCCTTTGAAATTCCAGTAATGTCCGGGAAAATCCCTAACTTATAACACCCTAACTTATGACTGAATTACATGAGTGGCATTTTCTTGATTGAAATGTATAATGAGGTTCTGTACTGGTGTTTTAGCCTTTCACTAGTCCTGTCAGGAGCTGGGAAGAAACAAAAGCTTGGCTTCCTCTGTACTGAAGCCAAAGCTGTGACTTTGGGGACTCCCTAGAAACCTAGAGGAGGGAGATCTGTTGGAGCGTTAAAGCTGTGAGCTCTTCCATCTTCTGCTCACTCTGTATTTATCTGTAAATAAAACCAAATATCACAAAGACACCAGAGTTTCCAGTGACCTTCATTCCCAGGAAACTGAACCCAAAGTATGTGCTGGCACCCCTGAAGTCTCTCAGCCCTAAGAGATTGGGGTGAACCTAACACTATTTTATTCCTAGCCTTTCCAACCATCAGTGGCAAATTGGGGGAGGCTGTTTTGCAACGGCCCAGAGTAAGTGAAAACATCTCCCTTTCCAAGGCCAGTAAAGCTAACAAATTTCCAAGGCCAGCAAAGCTAACAAATTCCTACCCCACCTTGAATATGCAATGTGTGGGCTAAAATGTCTGAAGTAAGGGAGGTCTTTGAGACTTTCACTGCCACCATGTCTAAAGCAGTACAAATAAGGGTTCTGTCACCCCAAATATGTGGGAATGTTCAGGGAGGCGGGAGAGGATATATTGTTTATTAATATCCTTCCTAACTTGCGGTAGCAAGTTCGATAACTTAGCAGAGTTTTACATTCCCCTTTTTAAACGCACAGCAGATAGTTTGTTGCAGGCTTTTGTAAGCCTCTCACTATCATACAATTCAGTACTGAATTGTATGTTCCTGGAAAATTCCCTTTTAATCCCTCTTAAAAAGAATAAATATGCCACAATCTTGTGTAAAGTATATAAAATAAGTTTACTCACATCATCAGTTCCCAGTTGGATCCCTGAAGGCAGACTTAGTTACAAAGTATGTACATTTGGATCTACCCCATATGGGGGGATAACTCCAGTGACTACAGACTAGCAGTCACAGCAGTTCCCACGATGAAAGGAAGATGGAAAAGAGTTGAAAAGAAGGAAGTGTGCTGCATGCCTTGTCCTTTTGTTACCTGGGCCGGCAAGGTCACGCCCACCTCTAGTCACATGCAAGAGGAAGGATGCCCCAGGCCAGGAAGAAACAGGAAGTTTTTGACTGGCTGGACCAAACATTCCCCCACATTTCTTCTCTAGGAAAACAAGGAATGTTGTACTTGACTGCTACTTATGTATCACATCCCACAGGCATGTTTGTTTCCTATGGGTGGGGATACACAAGGTCAAAGCTACAAGGCCTAGGCACACTTCACCATTAAGCAAGAGCCTTTGGCTCATCCCAACCCTTATGAGTTAGGGGGGGAAGAAACCATACACACACAGTGCAGAGAAGCTGCATTAGCACAGAACTCAAATATTGATATGATCCCAAATTCAGAGACAGAAAAAAGGCATTTTTAATGCATATTTTGATCAACACAAGTTTTATATTTGGTTTACAAAGCAGTCTGAAGTCAGAGTTTCATGCATGCAGATGCTCTCTCCCTCCACCTCCACTTTTAAAAATGGTGCCTATTTTGCAAGCTCATTCCGTTCCCCCACCAACCTGTTTCCAACAAAAGAAAGTTTTAGCCCAGGAAAGCGTTTTTAAACCAGTACATCTTCCTGCTCAATTCTTAATATTAAAAAGGCATTAGTTTGCCTCTGCAAAACGCTTAACCTTTTTGGAGGCAGGAGGATCTATAGATCTGTTTATATTTGCCTCAGCATTCTGTCCCTCTCTGTGGCATTTAAATAATTAACCATGAACTATAATCTAGTAATGCCTCTTCTAGAAGCAAATTTCTTGCTTATCTTGTCTGTCTTTGGGAGGAAGAGATGTCATTTTAATTATACCTTGCCCATTCCGACTGATAGCAGAAAGGTAAATGAGGTGTTCATAAAACTGACCTTATATTGGAATTCCCAAGCCTGGTCTCTGGTTTGCATACTGCAGCTTCATTTAATCTTGCTCTTTAAGTTATTCCAATTGAGAACATTTGCTGGGCCTTCTGGTTCATTTTAAATTTCCAAAGCAATGTTACCGGTTCCATCTTTAACCCTATGCGGAGAGAAAATGTATTTTCCACAGATTCGGAAATGTATTTCCCCCTGTCCCTTTCTTTAATTCTTAATGGGGAGGGGGCTCTATAGCCCTCAGTCTAATTTATTGAGGTTTGGAGGGGGGAACAGAGGAAGAAAATGGCTGTTGGGGGGGATACTGAAATGTGTGGGGCAACAGAAAAAAGGAAAACATAACTGAAACAGATCAGTTCTGGCCTCTGGCATGGAAAGGGGGCAAGGGGAAAAAGGTTAAGTCAAAATAGACAGAGGGATGAATGATGAGGGAACCTTCAGATTTGTGTCAGGATGATATGTACCAGTGTCAACTTAGATATGAGGGAGGAATTTGATTTAGTTTGCACTTAAAGACAAATGTATCAGTTCACACTTTCTGAAACATCACAAACTGAAACACACTGAATTTTGCAATGCAGTTCCCCATCAAGCCAATATTTACAACACACACACACAAAGAGAGAGAGAGAGAGAGAGAGAGAGAGAGAGAATACAGTGGTACCTCGGGTTACATATGCTTCAGGTTACAGACTCTGCTAGCCCAGAAATAGTACCTCAGGTTAAGAACTTTGCTTCAGGATGAGAACAGAAATCATGCTCCAGTGGCGCGGTGGCCCCATTAGCTAAAGTGGTGCTTCAGGTTAAGAACAGTTTCAGGTTAGGAACGGACCTCCAGAATGAATTAAGTACGTAACCAGAGGTACCACTGTATATTTGTGAAACTTTCATACAAAAATGCAGTGTATTAGGGGAAAAATACTTGCAAATATGCGTATATAAATCAAAACTGCCTATAATACATATGTTCAAGAGAAAAAATTCACAGTAAAATGTGAATGAAATTTCTTCAGGTTTTTTTTTTTAGGAAAAAAAATCACAAATTTCAGCAGAAAACTGGGAACTAAATTTAAGATTGGAAAAAGGTAAAATGGAGAGAACCAAAAAGCTGGCATATCTTCTATGCCTACTCCAGCAGCTGTCTGAATAGGGGGGAAGAGGGAGGGGGGGGAAATGAACATAAATGAAAGCATTAAGGCAAGGAGTGAAGTTGTTCAATCTGGTCTAGGGACGCATTCCATTATAAACGGTAGAATTGTAGAGTTGGAAGAGACCACAAAGGTTATCTTAGTCCAACCCCCTGCAATGCAGAAATATTTTGCCCAATGTGGGGCTCAAACCTACAACATTGAGGTTAAGAGTCTTGCAATATGCCTGGAGTGGGCAGGACCAGAACCAAATGTGGGGAGTGCACCCTCCAGCTCTTTTCAGATTCTATATTGAATATTAGATATCAAGTTGAGTAAGACCGCGGGTGTACTGGCTCTATCCCAACCCTTCTGCATCGAACAATTTACAACTGCATGCTCTTAGAAGCCTCTATGGAATCAGAAATCTCAATAGGGCAAAGTTCATTACAGTGGTACCTCAGGTTAAGTACTTAATTCGTTCCGGAGGTCCATTCTTAACCTGAAACTGTTCTTAACCTGAAGCACCACTCTAGCTAATGGGGCCTGCTGCTGCTGCCGCGCCACAGCAGCATGATTTCTGTTCTCATCCTGAAGCAAAGTTCTTAACCCAAGGTACTATTTCTGGGTTAGTGGAGTCTGTAACCTGAAGCGTATGTAACCTGAAGCATTTGTAACCTGAGGTACCACTATATTATACATAGTCTTCTAAGCATCTTTAGCTGAAGACACTTAGAGTCCCTCGTCAGACCTTCATATCCAATGCATGAAGGCTAGGGTTGAACATGTAGGGGGGCCATGTGCATGTGGCAGTTGGGGGTGGAGTAAGCAGAACACCCCCATGGTCCTAGGCAGGTTTCTATTCTGTATCCCGGTGTAACTTCTGAATATGGCACTGGACCAGAAGAAAGTCCATCACTCCTGCCTTCATTCTTCCATTGCAATAGGCAGTTACATTTATGGGTGTGAATATATCTGCCGAGGTGGAAATTCCAAAACAGCGGCAAAGCAAAATGACAGTTGACAGATGTTTCCTCTGCAAGATGGCCTGAAATAGTCACACTGAATCATGTCACTTTCAGAAGAAGTCACAAATGCCACAGTTCTAGAGATGCACAAGCACCCTGATGTTCACCCTGAAAGGTGTCAAGGCTTCTCCCCCCGCCAAGCATTCCAAAAGAAAGTTTCTAAAGTATTGAGCTTCCCCCGCCTTGCCCATTTTTGCACATATTCCATTTGTGCAAGTATAGAAGACAATGAGGAAGTGCCCTACTTTAAATGGCTTAGCCTTTATTTCATGGTGGAGCAGGGAAAGGCAGCTGGCACTTTCAAGCCCCAGTGGAACAACTTCCCAGTCCCAGAATCCCTGCCAGAAAATGGATGCTTTGTGTATAAGGGGCTTTCAGAAGCCTCTGAGGCCACAGAAGAAGTGATGCATCAGGGATTTGAAGATATGAGAGAGAGAGAGAGAGAGAGAGAGAGAGAGAGAGAGAGAGAGAGGTAACCACTCCTACCAATGATTAAATCTTATTCCCCCCAGGTGAAATACCTAATTACTTTCTCTCCCTCTCATCTGAGACTAGAAATCAGCAATTAAACAGTGAGGTACTCTCCCAAACAGCATGTTCTGAAGCTCTTCCCAGCATGGAAGTTAAATGGAAACTGTGAGAAGGTCAGTAGCCCTGCCCACGTGATGAGCAGTTCCTGGAGTTCTCGTGCTGATAGCAGACAGGAAATAGCCCTTCATAAGATGTCAAACTGGCAAGGAATTCTCCATTTTTTCACAGACATGATTCTCAAATTCTCGCAGACATGATTCTCAAATTCTGGTCTGACCTATGGACTCCTCTCTGCAACCTGCTTATTGAGCTTTCATCCTGATTTGGTACCACAAAGCTTGCACAGACATTAGACTATATTTGGCTTTATGGTGCCTTCATTCTGATCTGCGTGCGGGGAGGTTCTACACAGCAATGAGCATTCATCCTGACGTGCCTGTGCATTCTTTATATGATCCTGTTCATCATTTGCTCATCCTGTGCTTTTCAGTGCATTTCCCCCAGCACTTTCCTAACAGCAAAAAGTCCAAGTTGTTTTTTAAAGTGGAATTGTTATGTGAGAGCGACATGGCACTTTAATCCACTTTAAATGTGAGAACTGAAATGTCTGGCCACGTGCTTGTATTTCTCCTGCAAAATATTGATAGTGAAGGAGCGTCTCCACCCCCATCATTCTGCCCGGACACTGAGGTCCAGCGCCGAGGGCCTTCTGGCGGTTCCCTCATTGCGAGAACCAAAGCTACATGGAACCAGGCAGTGGGCCTTCTTGGTAGTGGCGCCTGCCACTACCAAGGAGGAGGAACGCCCTCCCAGCAGATGTCAGAACGATAAACAGCTACCTGACATTCAGAAGACATCTTAAGGCAGCCCTGTTCAGGGAAGTTTTTAATGTGTGACATTTTAGTGTATTTTTGGTCTCTGTGGAAGCTGCCCAGAGTGGCTGGAGAAACCCAGCCAGATGGGCGGGGTACAAATAATAAATATTATTATTATTATTATTATTATTATTATTATTATTATTATTATCATAGAGAAAGTGTTGGTGAAATGATGAGCCTTTGGGTGGCAGATGAAGGTGGTAAAAGATGTGCAAAGTGGATGGGATGTTCTTAGAATAAATAGGGATTGAATATTTGGTCTGTGTGCAGTAGCTTACTGGCATTTGGGGCAACTGACTGGGGTTTTTACATATTTCCCATAAACTTGAGAACCGGGGCTGGCCCCAGACATTTTGCTGGCTGATACAAAGGAAAAGATGCTCCAATCAAACCGGAAACCGGTTCTTTCTTCAACATTGGTGATAGGAGAGTGTTCACCACATCTAGGGGGGGAAGCAAGCTGCCTAACAGAGTACAGGTAGGTCAGGAGTAGCCCATCCCTTCCCCTTAGCATCTGTTGCCTGATACACCTGCATTACACTGCATAATGACAGAGCTGACCCTAATGAGAGCTGGTAAAAGGGCAGAAAACTTAGAGTAAAATGCATGACTTAGTTTGCTATGGCATTCTTACTACTTAGCCGTGGTGGAAGATAAATAGTCTGAGCATCCATACATATATTCCAATGATTTTGGGTTTTTTTAAAAAAACAACAACAACAACAACAACAACAACTCAATATTTCATTGATTACAGTTGAAAAATATTCTCTCTCTCTCTCTCTCTCTCTCTCTCATTACAGAAAAATTCTAGCATACTTGACCCTCTTTTTGGAAATCACCCTGATATTTAGTTGTGCAATGACAGTTTCAACATGCATTCAAATAAAATATAAATCAGCCTCTGATTTTATATTCTAACATTTAATGGGAAAACACATTTATTTCAATGGTTTTCCACAGGAAGGGGGTGAACATAAACAGTTGATTATGGCTGCCATTATTTATTTCTTTTATGTATAAACCAAAGGCTTTACTAAACCACAGTTACTCCAACAAAATTTGCACCAACTAGAGACAAAGAAGGGAAACTGATAAATACTTTTGGTGATGTATCTCGAAAGTTCAGCGACCAAAACCCTGAAGCAACATCACAACTGGTTAGTGTTGTTATTGAATGGTTGTTCTAGGCAACCACATAAACATGTTGCATTGGAAAGATGCTTCTCATCTCTCATTTTCCCAAATGGTGTAGCAAATGTACAACACATTCCAGTGGTCAAAATGCTGATGAATGGGAGAAACGTTTGCACAGAATTACACAGACAGCCTTGAACTTGATTTAGGTATAATTGAGCATTTCCTCACTTCGGAGACTCTCTGACAGCCTATGTCATTTTAACTACAGACAATTACAGTGCAGTTGCTAATGAGAATTTCGAAGCTTCAACTGGCTGCAATAGAAAACATGAAAAATGGAATAGAAATAAGACGGTATCAAAGCATAAGTGGCATGAAATTACAGGATGCAACATCAATTAAAAAATATTGACTAAACACAAACTGTAGGGCAACCCAAGAACAGAACTGAAGATACAAGGTAATGTTGTGTTTAATTTTCATGAGATTCAATTTCAATTGCATTGCATTGCTTTCTAGTGGATGAATAGTGCAGGCCTTGTGTAGAGCTTGCAAAAAGATCAATGCAACCTAGCTTTGAAAGTGGTGCTGCATTCCATAAAACGTTGTCTAATAACATTTTACACAAAGGTAATTTGCAAATGTTAGTGGAGAAAATGGATGACTTGTAGGTTGGTAGGTCCCATCCCAAAGCAAGCATGGCAGCTTCTTTTACGGGACCATTGTAAGCTTCTCTTCTCCTTTGGGATTTACCATCTACACCCTTGTGGAAATTAATTGAAACAAAGCATGTTTTCTATCTTACTCATAATCCTGTACTCAAAACAAATACGAAACGTCAGTTTGATCCTTTTTTATGTAGGCTGATGCAATCATTACGTCAGCACCTACTGTATTGCATCAGATTTTAGAATCCTGTCCGGCCACCGTAGTGTATGATACAATCATTACATCAGCAGCTACAGTATTTCAGCTTTAGAAACCTGACCAGATGTGATTCGACCACCGTTTGAGATGAATGTGACACCTAGGAAACATACAAAGATCGTAATTCTGCATGAACACAAAGCTAAGACATATCAAAATATTGCTTCAGTGGTTGGTAGGAGTTTAGCAACTGTCAGCCGTGTCATCAAGCTGAAGCAGGAAACTGGATCAGTTTCTCCTAAACGTACAGGAAAGCGTGGTCGTAAGAAGAAAAAACTCCTAGAGATGACTTTTACTTGCTTTGACAAAGCAAAAAGGATCCCCACAAGACGAGTGACACATTGAATACGGATTTGAAGGAGAAAGGAATCCAAATCAGTTCCTTCCTCTACAGTTCGCATTTTTGTACAATCAGCTATGAAATTCATTGTTTGTTTCAATTAATTTGCACAAGGCTGTAGGAATTTTGCTGCTCTTATGCCCCTATAAACTATTACTGTTCCAAGGTGAGGTTTACCCTTGGAAAGTGCCCTGTGATCCACATTATTTGTGTTTTGTGTCCACCCTCTTCCCTTACTGTCGATGCTGGAGCCAATCACCCCACCACTACCTCCAGAGATGGATGCAGACAGAATCTGCAGGTTCATCATAGTGTTTTTTTTCATCTGCATTTGTCCATCTAATGCATCTCCCAACTGATGCACTCCACCATTTATGGAGAGAGGAGCTACTTTTGTGGTGTGCAAGCAAGGAGGAGGAAGAAGAACTACCCCACTCTTGGCCCTACAGATCTGCCCTTCCTCTGGTCAGCTTGGCATAGGTATTTTTCTCTCCTGTTTTGGCTTCTTGACCACTATTGTTGTGGTTGCTTGGTTAGCCTTTTGCCTCATTTCCTCTTCCTTTGTCTTGCCATTTCCCCCTCCCTTTTTCCTACACTGAAGTAAATAAAATATAAGTAAAATTCCCTGGGTGCACACCCTAATGAAATGTGCTGCACATTCCTATGGGGACTGGAAGGGATTAACTATCTTCCCTGGGCAGAGTTTTCTTTGAGTTCAGCACTTAATTAGGCAATTAGAAGTCTGTGGCCTCATCACATGTATTTGAAGAAGCAACTGATGTGTGGCAGCCTCCCAGGATGTATTTGATCTTTACCCCCAAAGAGATCTAATCCAGCATGCTCTCATGGAAATATCAGGGTCAGTTTTAATTTATGGATAGCTGATGTATCAAAATGCACCCCAAAAGAGGTTAATCTATCACTCACAGTGTAAGACAACTCTGGTTAACACACAATATGATTAAATAACCAAGAACTTCAGATAGCAGAGGATTTGGGCATCAGTTCGATATATTGTTCCTTGGTTGCAAAAAGCATCTCTGCAGGAGGAGGAGTCTCCTCATTATCCACGTCACTGCATTTCTGTAGCCAGCAATGAAATCCAGCAGCTGGATTGAGGTAACAATCTTCAAGGTCAATGTGGGGCTATGTTGAATGGAATTACGAAAAAAAAAGTGTTTTCATCATGCTGGAGTTACACCACTTTATAAGCAGGAGTGCATTTAAAACAGAATATAGTATCTTGGGGCATAATTAAGCTTCAGGGCCAATTAAACTTAAAGCCTGAGAATAGACATTAAATGGGACTTGATGGATAAGCTTTTTGCCAGTCTCGAAAGCGGAAAAGTTTGTCTGAGGAATATATGGCGACTGCAAACTCTTTGCCCGTTGAACTCTCCTTCTGCAGGTTCCTAGCAGGCTTCTCACTGCAGCATAGTAAAATGAAATTGTCCTTGCTGTCCCCATGCTTATGTCATGGCTGACAGGACCCCTTCACCAAACTACTGTTGGTGGCAGTGGTGGATGGCATCTCAGGATGGTTCAAGAAGAAGAAGAAGAAGAAGAAGAAGAAGAAGAAGAAGAAGAAGAAGAAGAAGAAGAAGAAGATAGGAGGAGGAGGAGGAGGAGGAGTTTGGATTTGATATCCTGCTTTATCACTACCCTAAGGAGTCTCAAAGCGGCTAACAATCTCCTTTACCTTCCTCCCCAACAACAAACACTCTGTGAGGTGAGTGAGGCTGAGAAACTCAGAGAAGTACGACTAGCCCAAGGTCAGCCAGCAGCTGCATGTGGAGGAGCGGGGAAGCAAACCCATTTCACCAGATTAGGAGTCTACCACTCCTAACCACTACACCACACTGGCACATTGTATTGACATACAATGACTATACAAAACCTCCAAAATGCATAGTAAAAACAAGAACAAGAACAAACCCATAATCCAGGTGCTTATTAATTTCCCCTTAACCCTTCATGCAATCTGTAAAAAATGAGCAAAGACCTTAGTGCCTTAACATAGAAAAAGCCCCTCACGAGAATCCAGATTTGATCAGGAACAAAGGGAGAAACATTGCTACACAGCTCCAAATGAAACTGGAAATTAGTTTAACGAAAATTATGTGGGACAGTGCTGGTTGCAATGTGACTGAGGGAAAGGAGGCAGAGCTCCACCCTGGAACATTTTCCTCACACTAAAGGCAACTTTGCAGCCACCGCAAAAATAATGTCATATGGATGCAAGTCATCACCTTTGCTTAGAATGAGCATGAATCTCATTAGTGATACAAAATCAAATTAAAAAAAACCCTCTCTCTCTTTTATAGTCTAAGCATCAAGACTTTCCTTTTGTACACATTTAAGACAACCCCTTATTTTGATCACTGCTCTCATGCTGATATGGAAAGCTGTCATCTTGCATCAGTGCTTTCTTCTTATGTATGCAAGTTTTCTCTGTAGTGGAGCAGGGACTACTTGCACGATGCCAGACTTCTTTGATTAATACCATAAATTAACTGTATCAGGAGCAGTAAACTATTCTGTAGAGCTGTCATTTTGAGTGCGGAATTGCTTCTTGCAACTTTGATTCTTCAATTATTTTTTAAGATGAAACTTTCTCATTGGCATGTATAACATTTAAAATATACACACAAAATGTTATTAATTATGTGGCTGGGTTCTAAATCAGGGTTTGAGGGGAAGGAATGCTTTAAAAAAATGACAAGTATGTGATAGCTGTGTATGTCAAAAGAATACCTGCTGAAATTTCAGAGGAAAATTCGAGCTGCTCCCGCTGGAAGCCTCATTGTGTACTCACGTTATTTGCATGTAATTGGATTAGATTTAGGCCCAATATATTTGCTTGTAGGTGCCATAATTCAAAGCATTGACACAGAGTTCTTTATCAGCAGTGAAGCAGGAGAGGCAGATTTGCAGAGTCCAAATGCTGTAAGCTTGGCCAAATCTGTTTTTAGGGCTAACAGCCCACTGAACCCATGTGGAAGAGGATTCAGTTTTCGATCCATGGTTCTGAGACCAGGGTGACTTAGACCATCTGAGTGGGCAGCTTGAACCCTTCAAGTAAGCACAAGGTTCAAGGTGATTTGTATTCTAGGTGTAGGTTAAAAAACAGCTCAGGACCGCAATACCTCAAGGACTGCATCTCTCCATATGAACCTACCCAGACCCTGAGATCATCTTCTGAGGCCTTTCTATGTTTGCCTCCTCCATGTGAGATCTGGAAGGTGGCAACATGAGAATGGGCCTTTTCTGTAATGGCTCCCCATTTGTTGAATGCTTTCTCCAGGGAGGTTTGCCTGGAACCTTAATTGTACACCTTTAGGTGCCAGGCAAAAACATTCCTCTTTAACGAGGCCTTTGGCTGATTGACATCCAATGTCCTTTTAAAATGTGCTGGGGGGATGATTGGGTTGTTCCTGTTTTTGTTTTTATTTGTTTTGTGTTCTTATATAGTGATTTTATGTTGTGAACTGCCCTGAGACCTGTGGGTTTGGGGTGGTATACAAAATGAATGAATGAATGAATGAATGAATGAATTGTTGTCAGTAGCATGCTTCACCAGCACACAGAGGAGCAAAATCAGAACTAATATAAATAAAAATGAACTCAATTTTATTTATAATATATTGTGGAAGGTGAGATGTCAAGCAAGGATTGACATCCTAAGTTCAGAGTGCTGGTACTAGTATATAATGTCATACACAGCTCAGGACCAGGATACCGAGAAGATTGTCTCACTGCTTATATACCCAACTGATCTCAGCACTCTACAGGAGATGGCCTCCTGCAGGTACGATCCCATCAGGAGGTCCTTTCCGTAAATTGTAGGAATTGGACCTTGAGTGAAGCAGCACCCGTCCTTTGGAACTCCATCTCTTACATTATCAAACAGAGGCCAGATTTACTGTCCTTTCAACCCAAAATTTGTCACATGGAACGAGTAATTTGAGTAGGAATCTTTCAGTGAATGAATTTATTAGTTCTAACTTAACTTCACCAGGCAGTGTCCAGACTGTTTATATACCCTGGCAAGCGAGGAGTGCTGGAGGTGGAGGAGGGGAGCTACATCTCAGGAAAGCACTCAGAATAACGTAGAAGCTAATTTCACCTCGTTGCCTAGGCATCAGTAAACAATACAAGGAAAAGTCACTCTGCATTCTCAGTTCAGCTGCTTCTGTCTGCAGGAGAGTTAAGATCGCCTTATTGACATCCTACAAATGCCAGTCTTAGTTGTTGTGCCGTCACTCATTGACTAAAGCCAGTTTCTCATAAAATAACCGGGCAGAACAGGATCTGCACCTCTGTTTCATTTTTTAAAATATGAAACCTGGAATCCTAGGACAGACAGTGGTGCAAAAGTGCTAAAATCTTGGTAAAATCTAGCTGACCAGGCAATACAGCAGCCCTGCACGCATGCACACACACACCACCTTTCCCCATTGTAGCAATCTTAACTTCCCCTCCCACCCATGCTTCATGGGATGATTTTACCACCCCCAAGAGAAAAAATTCAGGAAGCAAATTTCAAGGTGGGCAAAACAATAACATATTGTTCCCTGCTGTTTCAAACCAGTCTCTACCATTACAGGCCATACAGTGAACTATTCATAGCCATTTCCCTACTGTGATTCTCAGCTCCCAGTTCCCACCTCACTGGCCTCAGTGTCATGAATAAACATCAGGTTGGGTGTCAGGATAAACTAACACTGGGACAGATTTGAGCTGTCTCTTAACTTCCCAAATGAGCTGCTTGAGTGGATTCTGTCCAGTTAAATTTAGTTCTCTTTTTCCATTAGATGATACAGGTGGAAAGTTAAGCTCTTAAAACTAGGACCAGTTCTTTAATAATATGAAGCCAACCTTATAGAGCTTTTCACTTCTGAAAAATTGGTCAGTAGTGGCCATGTTTATATTTTGGGTTTTTTTAATATTGTTGGCTACTCCAACAGCAGATATGATACGTTCTAAATATTTCACTGTCTTTTGAAACAATATAACTTCTGAAGGTGAACCAGCTGCTAACAACCACTGAAATACAGCATTTTTTAATTTAAAAATGGTCCTCAAAAGTCCTTCCAAATGCAATAATACCTAGATATATGAGACAAATGTACTAGAATATACAGAACATCCGTCAATTCTTGGAATATTGCTGGAGCGTTTTATAACCCGAATGGGATTCCATTCAACTTAAACAGGTAAAGACTGCTGGTTTAACTTTGTCTCATAGATCCATTTCAACATGTCAATAGCTGGATGGACATAAAGAACCATCTGGCATTAGTCAGAATATCTAAGAACATAAATATATTTTGTTGAAATGCAACTGCGTTTCTGATTCCTCCTTCATTTTCTGAACGAGTTCCACCAACACAACCTATGAACTGTGTGATGCCTGAATATCTCTCTCTCTCTCTCTCTCTTTCTCTCTCTCTCTCTCACACACACACACACACAAACACACACACACACCATATATATATATATATATATATATATATATATATATATATATATCCTGCAAGTGATCAGATTATTATTTAAAATGTCCTGGAATTCCTCTATATGGTCGCTTAATAGAATGATTATTCTGAAATGTTAGAATCTATGTCTTGCCCAATTATGCATGTCCAGATTATGGTCTCTGGGTCTAATTAGTTCAGCAACGCCTGGAAGCATTTATGTTATTGCTGCTAATATACTGAGTTCCAACTGTTTGTGATCAAGTCTTTGATCACCCTTTTGAGCCCCCCTGGAGAATTTGCTTTTTAACTTCCCAACTTCCCACATCAAAGCTAGACAAGGGATCCGCCATGATAATGGTATCAAAGGTGTCCAGTAGAGTGCCTTGACTGCTACAGTGCCTAAGCAACTGGAATTAAATCAGCTATTTTACATGGAACACTTTTGGACAGCAGCTTGCTAATTGACTGTACAGGTTTACAGGTCAGCTTATGTTGTATCTATTGATTGCTGCATGCCTCTCCTCGTCTTCAAAATTAGTTCTTCACAACACAGATGACAATAACTTCTCTTTGTAGAAGAATAACTGTACTTTGGTTACTCCCACCTCATGTGGTTGCTCTTCAACAAACTGCAGAGCTCCAGATCAGAGCACTTAAGTTCCTCTCGTTTTCCAAGAAAGAGTGGCTCTTGCATTCCAAGGGAAATGGACAGAGATTAAAACTAAAACAAGTCAAACTGGATATATGCTTGTCTAGAACAGCCACTTGATGATGTATGAGACAACAAGAAAGCTTAATCTATCAGTGTATTGAAGCCTGTGCTGAGTTCAGAAGCATGGACTTAGAAGGGTGAGTACCGCCTAGCTTTTCTTTTTTTAAAAAATGATATTTATTGAAAATTTTTAAATTACAAAAGAAAACAAAGAAGAAAAAGAGAGAGAAAAAACAAAGAAAAAACAAACCACAGTCAAACAATAATCAAAATCAAAAAATAGCACAACACGCTCAAAAAACAAAAATATACCACAAACATTTAAAAACAAATCCAATATTCTCAAATCCTTAACTGTCATTACCTTCTTTCTTTGACCTCCTCCTCCTCCCTTTTTTTGTATCCTGGTTATTAATTGTCGCAGCAAATCCTTTCCATATTTCATAATATTCTGTCATTACTTTACCTTAATCTGTTTTAATCTTATCTTACTATAAAAACCTTAAAGCTTAAAACTTAAATCTTATTTTTACCAATTTCTCATAACCATAATATTCTTACATAATTCTTTAAACATTTTTGCTAAAGCCAAATAATTTCGTTCCAACGAAATTTTCCTAACATTCATCAATTTTATAAAACAATCCTAATAAAAAAACAAAACAAAACAAAACAATCTTCATCCAGTGTCTCTTCCTCCTGGTCCCGGGTTTTGTCAGTCCTTTCTATCTCATCAATCTAGCGCATTAACCTGGCAATCTTATGTCTGAGGCCCTTAAGTCACTTCCATGTCCCTTCCGCAGCTCTTCTTCATATTTATAGCTGTATTTTCCTTTATCTCCTGCTCCTTTCACTCTTGGGAACTCCAGCTTGACAATGCTTTTGACCCATCTCGACAAATCAGCCCCTTTTCCATAGTCCAGACTAAGCTCCATGTGGTATTTAAGATCATGTTTCAAAATCCCTCCAAAATTAAGAGCCCCCACAACCCCAAACATCTCACGGCCCATTGCCAGACTTGAAAAGTCAGAACTCTAGTTTGCCATGTCTTTGCTTTAATCTATCTACAAAGAAACGGAAGGCTGACTTCCTGGTTAGACCTTCCCGTTTCAGTGCCAAATTAAAATAAACTTTTAAGTCCAATTTTCCTTTCAGCTCACAAATCCTTATTTAGAGTCCAATTGTCTGAAATTTAAGTACTCACGGGTGATTGTTTTAAAAGCCAAATTGTCCCAGGAAAAAGGCAGCGCTCTCCGGCAACGGCTGTGCGGCTTCACTCCACGGAAGAAGCAGTTGACTCTCAGCACCTCGCCACTTCCCCCTCTTCGCTCCGGAGCCCGTTAGTGGGTTCCTTTGCGGGTTGGGGGGCGCTAAAGGTGCCCGCCGAGTCCCATGGTCACAGGCTTCATCCGCCTGTGATTTTTGAATGGGTCCCCGCTTCGCTGTAGCGGAAAAGACCCGTTTCCCGTGGAGCTGGTCCCTCCAAATCAGAGGGAGTCCGCCATTACCGATGGCGCCACCCCGGAAGTCTGAGTACCGCCTAACTTTTCAAGCCCTCCATCTGATAAATGTCCACTTTCCTCAACTTATATCACAGAGAGTTCAACAGATCTTTTTTTAAAAAAAAATATTTTATTAACACCACATCAAAATGCACTTAAATTATAAAATGGCAGAGGGGGAAAACTATGAACTGATATAAGCACATAGGAAAAACCTATGTGCTTATATCAGTTCATACTATCTCAGCAATGCATAGCTTGACAAGACTTGAGATGATGATGATGATGATGATGATGATGATGATATTGTTATTTTATTATTTATACCCCAACCATCTGGCTGGGTTTCCCCAGCCACTCTAGGTGGCTTACAGTACATATAAAACATAATGAAACACCAAACATTACAAACTTCCCAATACAGGGCTGCCTTCATATGTCTTCTAAAAGTCAGATTGTTGTTCATTTCCTTGACATCTGATGGGTGGGCGTTCCACAGAGAGGGCACCACTACCAAGACTGCAACCTCATTAACTGGATACTACTCTAAGCTTTTGAAAGGACTCAAGGTTACTAATAGGTATCAGGGTATAGTCTGAAGGCACATTATTAGCCCATTTAGCTGAAGCTAAGCAGGTCTGGGTCTGGTCAGTGGCTGGTTGGAAGATTGCCTGGGAACCACAATAGTAACATGTATGCCTCTTTGGATTAAGAAAAGTGATGGGGGAAAGGTGGAATATAGATGTTATAAAATAAAATAAATAATCTGTTGCATTCACCTTACACAAGTGCTGAGGGTGGGAACATTTTTCTTATCTCTTTAGCACAGGAATTTATTGGGTTCATTTAGCCTAAAAATAATGATTCTGCCTTCTCTAAATCACCATGCACAACTTAGTCTCAAAAGGTTTATCACCAACCATCATTTACATCTTTCATCATATAACTGATAAATTCACCTTTCTTTGTGTGCTAGACTGTCAATATCATGGCAGATGAATTCAGCTGTTGGGTTTGAACCTTTCTCCTCAGAAAACTACAAGAGCTAGGAGAATAACCACATGGTCCAAAGAGTTTCAACAGAGTTATGCTGAATGATCAAACTGTTTTTATACTGATTTCTAAAGGAGAAGTGCCATTTGAGACTATACAATAGCTCATAGTGTCCGATATGTTCCTCTGTTAGTCAGACGCTATTCTTTGCCTGTATAGAAAAGAAGAAGAAGAAGAAGAAGAAGAAGAAGAAGAAGAAGAAGAAGAAGAAGAAGAAGAATTGTTATTTTATATACTGCCCATGTGACTGGGTCGTCCCAGCTACTCTGGGTGGCTTTCAACGAATTAAAAATATTACGCACAGTAAAACATCAAATATTAAATAAAACCTCCCCTATACATTGATAGATGCTGTCATGGGGTGGTACAAATAATGTTGCCATGTTTTAGGTGGGAATTGTCTGATGCATGGAATTCCCCCCTCCCTCTCAAAAAAGAAAATCAGATGTAATGGGCATTGTGCATGTGTGTGTGTGTGTGTGTGTGTGTGTGTGTGTGTGTGTGTTCTTTTGCATCATTGTGGAAATTTATCCCATCAGGCATAGGTAATATTGAACCAGAAATCTTGTCCTCCATTTCTGGAATGTTTGCCCCTAATTAACATGTCCCCTCCCCTAAAGCAGGTGGATTCCCTCCCTTTGTGTCAGTACTTTGAAAGAAAACTATAAAGAGGGAACATCTAGATTGTGCTGAATTACTTTGCTCGGTTAGCACACAGCTTGGAAGCTGACTGTGTATTGAATACTTGCTTTATGAGCAGCCTTAATCCTAAAGCAATCATGCTGAGGCTCTTAAGTATGGAAAAGAAGAAAGCTTAGTTTTATTAGAAGAAATACACACTGAATAGTAAAGAGTTCCTAGTTCTGGCTAACTATGTTGGATAGCCAAAGACAGATGCTTGGTCTTTGATGCCTGCAGGAGAGCGAACCGAAAGAATACCAGTCTAGCGCTTTAGGAGTGGTGCACACAAGTTAGACTAAGCGTGTTCTCCCTAATAGAGAGCACGTGTTGTGGTGGGGTCTAGCAGGCCACCCCACTGTTGCTGGGCAGATCTGTTTGGATGGCCACAGGCAGTCATTTGGCAGTTGAGTTTCTGGGGAGATTTTCATGTTGCCAATTTGGGGGTGGGACACAAAGGTTTTAAATAAAGGTCACGCAGCTTTGGACTTTCTCTTTTGCTGCGTGCACCGGATCACGCGCCCAACCTCCCTGAAATGAGGGTAATTTCGCTTGACCTTGCTATGCCTGTCATGGGGTCGCCTGCTTTTGGGGCAGGGGCCTGGTAGGAATTTTGTCCATTTGGCTGATTGGCTGGTGCCATTTGGTTTTTGCCTACTGCGTAGCAAATGGTCACAACTTGTAAAGTTTGCGGTTAGGCATTCGTTAAAAAATTGGTTGGTGGAGGGGTAAGTGCCTACCCCTCCAATGCTGGTGCTGCAAGGGAATTCCGTTAAAGGAACCCGGGGGCTTGCCATGCCTTCGTCCAAATCCCTGGCATCGGGTTTGGGCCACCTAAGCCCCTGGGAGCATGTGGGGAGAGGTGAGGGTCTGTTGCCCAGCTTCATTGATGCCCAATATTGTTTTCCATGACTGGCTTCCACTGGAATCCAGAAGTCAGTTCTGTCCCTGGGGCATGGACAGATAGTCGTAACCAATGCCTAAGCAACCACTCACGTTTGTGTATTTAAATAAAGTTGTGGCCAAAATTCTGCCAAAAACCTTAAACAAAAATTTCTGTGTGAAGTGTGAGTTAATTTGGGGTGGCTTGGAGACCTCGACACGCAACAGTCTAGGAAGTTTGGAGGTTCCTTTATTTACCTTATCTCCGTGCAAATCCCACCAGCATTATTACAGGCCAAGTTACATCCAAATACTTCTAACATAATACCCCCACAAGATTAGCCACTCGCGCTGCTGCACAGATTGCTCTGGCAAACAAATAATTTCATCCCGATCCATTTCCCATGAGAACTTAATGTCAAAGTTGCAGTTATAGGGAGGATAGCACAGTACACTGTCAAAGAATTCCTGAGGTGAGAATATAACATTCCACCAGTGTGCACGACACACTACAAACGAGCAGAGACATCATGTGAGAACTCCGAAATCATGCAGAATGTGGAACATTTAAACCAGGCCCAAGTCCTCACACCACAAGGTGTATTTTTAGGGCAGTTGATGTGCTCAGGAGAATCAACTGTCAGATGAGTGTTTGAACTGGGCTTTTGGCCTTTCAAATAAATGTCATCCCTCCCCTAGTTATACAGTGGTACCTCGGGTTACATATGCTTCAGGTTACAGACGCTTCAGGTTACAGACTCCTCTAACGCAGAAATAGTACCTCAGGTTAAGAACTTTGCTTCAGAATGAGAACAGAAATCGTGCTCCGGGGGCACGGTGGCAGCGGGAGGCCCCATTAGCTAAAGTGGTGCCTCAGGTTAAGAACAGTTTCAGGTTAAGAACGGACCTCCGGAACGAATTAAGTACGTAACCAGAGGTACCACTGTATATCTATAGGTCTTCTTTTCATCACATTATACAGAAACAGCTCTGTTATGGGTGGGGAATCTCAGGCCCCTAGAGGCTGAATGCAACCTTCTAAGCTTCTCTATGTGGCCCTCAGGACCTCTCAATACACCCCCCTCTACTGGTCTTGCTTCACATACCCCTGAAGTGTTTGTGCTTGGGAGGAATCATGGAATCATAGAGTTGGAAGGGACCATGAGGATCATCTGTTCCAACCTGTCAGTTTGCATTTCTTAGTAAAGAAAGTATTGATTGGATGTGTAGAGATCTTTCCTATTCTAATTAATTCAAGAGGGTTCTGGAAGCTTCTCTGTGTGAAAGGAACAAGCAGAAGGTTCGTGATGTTTGGGTTATTCCTTCAGAGAAGCTGAGTACAGCTGGTTTAAACTGGTTCTCTTATCTCCCCAGTCAAGGTCATGCTGACTATAAAAGGAAGGCTAGAAAGAGCCTGGGCTTCACTCTTTTCTATCTTTCCAACTGTGTGGTGTTCTGCATATAGTATACTTAGTGTTAGGTTTTAGTCTTATTGTGAGTTATTGTAAGTTTAAGTTAAGTTTGCTGCAACTGGACTTCTTATGGACAGTGCCATTCCTGAATGTATTGGATTTGTGACTGTTATGCTCTTTTGCCTTCAGTAGCAATAAAGCTCTGCTGGATGAAATACAATTGCCTCTGGTCTATTTTTGGGGAATCCTGCAACGTGTTTACATTTTTACTCTGCTAACCTCATGAGAAGAGAAGACTCCCTGGAAAAGACCCTGATGTTGGGAAAGATGGAGGGCACAAGGAGAAGGGGACAACAGAGGACGAGATGGTTGGACAGTGTTCAACATGAACATGAACAGCTACGAACATGAGTTTGACCAAATTGTGGGAGGCAGTGGAAGACAGGAGTGCCTGGCATGCTCGGGTCCATGGGGTCACGAAGAGTCAGACACGACTAAACAACTAAACAACAACAAACTGGCTAAGATGTATAAAACTGAATCAGATACCTGCTGGAAATGTAAGGGAAAAGGGGGGTTGCTTTTTCCGTATGTGGTGGTCATGTAAAACAGTGAGAGCTTTTGGGGAAATGATTGCAAATGAACTGAAAAAAATGATGAAGGTATCCTTTACAAAAAGACAAGAAACTTTTCTTTTGGGAATAATAGACAAAGTGGTATCCAAGGACCAGAAAAAACAGCTGTTTATGTATGCAACAATGGCTGCAAGGATGATTTATGTGCAGAAATGCAAAAGAAGAAACAGTTCCAACCAAGGAGGACTGGTAGATAAAACTGAGTGTGTGGAAATGGCTAAACTGATGGAAAGAATAAGGAACCAGGAAGAAAAAAACTTTTAACAAAGACTGGGCAAAAATTATTGAATATTTGAAAAGTTATTGTACACAACTTAAAACGTTAGCAGGGTCAATGTAAAAAAGGGGGTAATGAAAGCTTAAGGAAATTTTACAGAAAAATTATTAATTAAGGAATTATTGTGGGTCTGCAACAGTAGAGATAAAAATGGAAGGAACCACAGATGGTGGGGGGAGTCGACCAGGTGTTATTTTTGATTTTCTTAATTTGCATGTTTCGCTGTATAATGGAAAACGATAAATAAAATTATTATTTTGTAAATGCCCCCCAGCCCTGCAGTAGGTTTACAGAGAAATTCCTTTCCTCACTGTCTTTTAGTACTGGCTGGAGGTGAAATGAGACATCTACATGCTGTGCAAAGGATACAAACACTGAGGAGAAGTTAGGGAGGAAAATATGATGGCTCTTCCATTTAAAGATGCAACATTAACTAGATAAGCAGCGGTATTCCCCTGGTATCTTAAATGGAAAGAGGCAACTACACCAGGGAAGCATTAATTGCCCTTGCTTCTGAACCTTGGTTGGAGAGATAAGAGCTTCTATCCCTCCTGCAAACAACCTCAATTAGTTAATTCCACTCTGCTTCTGAGCACTTAACAACTCCAACCCCAAAGATAAGCTATTATCTCTCAAAGCTGAATTTGTGAAAACAAGTACCTAATCACTCAGCAGCAAAGAGCAATTTAGTAATGAGGTTTGTTTACACAAGTACTCCCAATAGCCCCCATTGCCAAGATAAGCTGCCCTTGTATGCTGGCTAGTAAGTATGGAATCGGGCCTCCATTTGTAATAGGAAAAGCAGGCCTGTTTGCAAGGAAGGTATTTGGAGGGGGGTTGTTTTAGGTTCAGGTGCTGTTACCTGGAAGCCAGGGTGCCTCCAGGCATGTCACTGTCTTGAAGGAGGGATTCAAGCACAAAGCATAAAATTAGGTTTGCACAATTGAAGCGGATTAAAGCATTCTGTCACCTGAGTACCATGGAGACGGCTGCCGAATGCTTGAAGCAGGGTTTTGAGCTCTAAAGCCAGTTTCTGCTCTATAACCAACCCTTAGCATTTGTTTTTATCCTCGCTTCCATTTTATTTCTTAACTCCTTTTAGTGCTTCGTTTTGTTGTTTTAATTTATTGTTTTATCTCATTGTTTTATTGTTCTAACTCCCCTAAACTGTGAGGCTGCATGAAGCTGAGCTGGGCTGAGCACTTTGCTAGGCAGTGCCAAATGCAAGATTGAGCCAAAGTTTACAAGATAGTAGTTATAAATTAAGGAAGAGAAACATCTTGATTATCAGAACTGTTGACGAGCGGGCCCAGGTGGCAGCTGCAGAGAGTCTCCAAAACACTCCCTGCTGCTGGATTCTGTCACCCTCACACAACAAACTTACAGCCCGGTGAGGCAATAGAAGCTGTTGGTCAACTTGTGAAGTGGTGTGGAAGATGCCATAGTCATAGTGAGGCATCAGATCAAGGCCTGCATTTTAAAATGAGCTTAAAAAATATATTTGTAAATTTTTGTATGTTTCATGCCAGGTATAAATCAGCTGGCTAAGTACTTTGGCAGTTGTTTATCTCCTTGAACAGGGCCCCCCTGATTTATAGCAGTACCTCAAAGTTGTAAAAGGGAAATACAGGCTGGGAGCAAAGGTTACACTGACCATACTGACAATCAAGCTGCAAAAACACTAATTAAGAGTTGGTAAATAGTAAAATTTATTGTTTATTAGAAAATAATACCAGGTGCCTCCCATTAGACCCAGCCATATTTTCATAAGGTTAAAGGGCAAGAGCTAATAGGAACAGCAGCTGGCTGGGAAAGGGAGTTGTAAACTGAAGAGGCTTCTCTCTGAAGCTGTTTTCCTTTTTACTTTGAAACTGTTCCTTTTCTTCTAAAAATCTATCTATGTTACATATGAAATATATTGGCTTAATGTAATTATGCAAAGGATTTAGAAAGTAAGAAATGTTAGATTCTTATGTTAGATTCTTATTTCATTGATGGTGTGTGAGAAGGTGAACCCAAGATCTCTGTTTAAGATAAAATTTAATACCATGAGCCATCTGTTTTAGCCATTTGTTTTGGAATAAAGGGGCAGCAGGGGCCAAAGGTTATCTGGTAATTAAGGTGCCTGGTCGAGGCAAATAAAAGATATATGGCTACTTGTCTGCCATTTGTGGATAGAAGGAAATATAGCTCTTTGTCTCCCATAAAAGGTAATAGGAAATGGGTGTATCTTTTATGATTGGTTCTAGCAAACAGCCAATAGGAATTTCAACCAGGCTGATTGGACAGAGGCAGCCAAAGGAGGAGCAAGGGGGCTGGGCTGAGGAAATATAAGTGCTGGCCATCAGGGCTGGAGTGGGCAGAGCTTTGGTAACCATATACCACTGTCAAAACAAAAAAATTCCTTCCAGCAGCACCTTAAAGACCAACTAAGTTAGTTCTTGGTATGAGCTTTCGTGTGCAAGCACACTTCTTCAGATACACTGAAACAGAAGTTGCCAACTTCTGTTTCAGTTGCCAACTTCTGTTTCAGTGTATCTGAAGAAGTGTGCTTGCACACGAAAGCTCATACCAAGAACTAACTTAGTTGGTCTTTAAGGTGCTACTGGAAGGAATTTTTTTGTTTTGACTATGGCAGACCAACACGGCTACCTATCTGTAACATATACCACTGTGTGTCTCATTTATTTGTCTGACAAATAAATTATTATTTTAATTTCTCTATTGCTGCGTTGAATATTTCATTCCAGCTAAGCGTTAACCACAAGCAGGGTGCTACAATAGGGCTGGGATGATCTCAAGATTTCAAGGAGAGGGGTGACCCATTTAAAGGGGCTGGTTGCCATCCTCCCAGACTTTCTTCTTCTTCCTCTCAAAGGCATTCCCCCCCCCCCCCCAGCTTTCCATCTCTTGCTTTTAGACACTCTCACTGGTGGTTTACAAGGTCAGAACCTTTAATTCCCTTATGGATGCTTAAGAACTTGAGTTTCACACAAGGGTTAAGGAGAACTTTCTAGGATGAACTCTATAGGACAACTATCTCACCTTAAACATTGAGTTCACCCTAATGACACCCCTTAGGCATTTGCAGAGTTGTTAGTTGTTAAGCATTTTTAACAACTAGGCTCAGAATTTTCCAAAACGGTTTACCATTACTGTCGTGATAAATATTATTGAATAACCAACATTTGAAACATGGAATGCATATAACAGAAATAATTCATTAAGCAAAATGAGGCCTTTTTTTTATGTCATTCATTTGTAAGTTAGTTTGTGTTTTGTTTGTAATAACCATTGCAGCATGTCACACTTTGGAAGATATTTTATACTAATAAACATAATGAAGCATCCATTTCCAGTAGAATTACAGCAATAAACCATGAGTTGGTCCTCACGGATTACGCTCGCATAAAGACATCTTCTCTCCCCCAAGCAAGGCCTAGCATAGTTAGCAGGAAGTAGTTCCATGGGGATTTATTTCCAAGTAAATATACTTAGGATCCAGCTTTCAGGAGATCATTATTACCACAATTATTGTTAAGATCTTCGGGTAGTGTTTGCATTGCTAGCGATGTTGCTACTATCAGCTGAAGAGAGCATTCTGGCTTCTACAATCATATATTGGATCATATGTTATTGATAGGGAGTAACTGTCAATTAAAAATAACTGCAATTAGTAGCATTATTTAATAATAATAATATAATTACAACAACAGCAGCAGCAGCAACAACAATGTGTGTGTATATATTTCCATAAGACTACATTGCAGGTGTCTATGATCAGCAGGCACTGTGGTCTAAACCACTGAGTCTCTTGGGCTTCCTGATTGGAAGGTCAGCATTTTGAGTCTGCTCGACGGTGGTGAGCTCCTGTTGCTCTGTCCCAGCTCCTGCCAACCTAGCAGTCCAAAAGCATACCAGCACTAATAGATAAATAGGTACCACTGCGACAGAAAGGTAAACGGCATTTCTGTGCGCTCTGGCACTCGTCATGGTGTCCTGTTGCACCAGAAGCGGTTCAGTCATGCTGGCCACATAACCCGGAAAGCTGTCTGCAGACAAATGCCGGCTCCTTCAGCCTGAAGTGAGATGAGTGAGATGAGTGCCACACCCCATAGTCGCCTTTGACTGGACTTAACCGTCCGGGGGTGCTTTACCTTATATAGACAATATTCACCACACATATTTTTAAGCTGGTTCAGCCCACCAACAGATAAAAGGGATGCTGGATTCTTCTGCCCAAACTTAAATCCAGGGTAGCAACTGTGACTCCATATAACACAGAATTTGAGTGGGTCTGGAACCTGTCACATATTCCAGGTCCATTCCAGAAACAGCAATTATTGATGCATGGTCACATAAAATGACTTGAGAGCCAGTGTGGTGTAGTGGTTAAGAGCGGTAGTCTCGTAATCTGGGGAAACGGGTTTGAGTCTCCGCTCCTCCACATGCAGCTGCTGGGTGACCTTGGGCTAGTCACACTTCTCTGAAGTCTCTCAGCCCCACTCACCTCACAGAGTGTTTGTTGTGGGGGAGGAAGGGAAAGGAGAATGTTAGCCGCTTTGAGACTCCTTAAAGGGAGTGAAAGGCGGGATATCAAATCCAAACTCTTCTTCTTCTTCTTCTTCTTGGGAATATCTCGTGACTGCACTAAGGCCCCCTCTCTACACATACCAAGTGTGGACTGTGGAATCCATTGCAGAATACACAATCTTCTGTGGGATTTTGGCAGTGGATTAAATCCGTCCCTAGCTGCATTAAAACAAAAACAAAAAACTTTTTTTGGAGTAGAGCCAAGCATTTCTGTTTCTCAATATGAGTTGGTTTGCCCTGCATGGGATATTATACACTTACTTAGTTGAACCCATTGGGATACTTTCTCTCAGTGACAAGGATATGGTTCAGCCATTTTTTTCTGAGTGCAGGAATAATGTAATAAAATGGAAGAATGGATGCAAGGAAACAGCCATTCCACCATCCTATTTTATGATTCCCAATGGGCCAGCCCAAGACAGTTTGCTGCAACAAACCGTCCCCCATATCCTAAAATCAATGAGTGTGATACCTAAAACCTACCACCTGAGGCAGAAAATTCCACTAGCACCTCTCCCCTGCAAGGCAACTAATAAATAAAGGAATATAGTAATTGTAACCTTAATATATCAGAAGATATTGTCAGGAAGAGGGACACAGACACGTGATTTTCCCCATGGTGTGAATGCTTGAGGTTGTCTTAAATTTTCTTTTCATTTTTGGAGGTCATTTTGTTCCTTACTTGATGAGCATGAAGAACCACAGCTGCTTTCACCCTGGTCAAACATCTCAGTGTCAGAAAGCAGTTTCACAGCACATGGGTTTGCATCTCTGGGAGAGACAAGAGATCCTCATATTTATGTATGTCTTTTAGAGATGCTTCAAGTTATTACAACAACCTGACACAAAGTCAGAAAGCAAGACATCTGTTTAGACTTTGTTGGGTCATTTTCAATAGTTTGGGGGCCAGATGAATATGAAATACATGGATTAAAAAGGGTATTGTAGAAAAAGAGAATGCATGGGATTTAAGCCTATACTGGGACTCAAGTATTTCAGTGTAGACATGCATGGAATTGATCTGTTAATTGGCTAGATTAAAAGAGTGCCTACGATTAGCATGTTTAGTTCAAATCCATACTTATAAAAATTGTGAATGATAGGCACTATCCATCACAGCATACACACCATACATTTAAAGTACAAGGTAAAGGTAAAGGTACCCCTGACCATTAGGTCCAATTGTGGACGACTCTGAGGTTGTGATGCTCATCTCGCTCTATAGGCCGAGGGAGCCGGCATTTGTCCGCAGACAGCTTCTAGGTCATGTGGCCAGCATGACTAAGCCTCTACTGGCAAACCAGAGCACACACAGAAACGCCATTTACCTTCCCACCGGAGCGCTACCTATTTATCTACTTGCACTTTGACGTGCTTTCAAATTGCTAGGTTGGCTGGAGCTGGGACCGAGCAACGGGAGCTCACCCCGTTGCGGGGATTCGAACTGCTGACCTTCTGATCGGCAAGCCCTAGGCTCTGTGGTTTAACCCACAGCACCACCCACATCCCTTTATTTAAAGTACAAACCCCTCTGCAAAATCCTGGTAAATACAGTTTACCCCATCACAGAACTACAATTCCTAGCACTTTTAACAAACCATTGTCCGCATGATTCTCTCTGTGTGAATTTCTGGTGTATCCCACTTTCACAAAAGGGATTGTTCTTTCAGATGACCTACATCATCTAGATACTGTATATGCAACTTTTCATTCACAAAAATGGCAAAGCGGCTTACAAACAATAAATAACAATAACATAATAGAGCATCACAATTACAACATAAAGCATATAGGATAATTTATGAGTCATCTGTGAAACAATGACAAACCATCAGTAAAGCAATTAAAATATATAAAACTATTAACAAAACAACTAAAAAAAGAAAGAAAGCTAAACAGCACAATTACAACTAAAGTCACATTATAGGAACATATTATAACTCCCTGCTCATTAATTAATGAGTTGATCAGTTGCGAACTGGCACTATCTGCAACTATGATGTAACTGAAGGTGAGAGGCTGGGATTATCAAATTTTGGTGTTGCACAGGGTGCCGCTGGAATTTGAGACCCACCACTGTACTGTGGGAAGTTTAATAATACATTTCCAACAAACAGAAGTGCTAGGGAAAGTAGGGGAAGTTCCTACTATGGCACAGAGAATAGAGGGTATCTTCTCTGAGTACCATCCAAAATACTTTCTGGTCTTAGATAGCATGTGTTTTAGAGGGTTGGGGGTGTATTTAGTGGAAGACACCAGTGACCATTTGAAAAGTAATATTAGAAAGAAGTGGACACATTTGGAGCTTTTATGCTATACCTTTCATGTGTTTGGGGGCATAAGGGGAAGGAAGCTGTAAAGTGATGCTCAGCCCCAGAAACTGTGAAAAAACGAAGAATGGTAAAACTTTGAACACACTCTTTAAGACAGCAGCATCACTTCATGTTCAACCCGTGCTATTTTTTTTCTAGAAAAAGAGGTGCCAGAACTCACCATTAACTTCTGTGAGTTTCGGCTGGGGGGAAAAAAGCCCTTGCTTCAACCTTTCTGGTCAAATACTGTGCTTCTGTGGTATTGCATAGGCTTTGGCATCTAGCATTTGTGTAATTAATTTTCTATTTAAGGGAAAGGCCTCTAGAGTTCTGAGTGTTACAGCGTATTTCTAATCTGCTGATTCTAGTACATTTCTCCCCTGAAAAGAACGATGATATCCATGTAGTACAAAACTGGGATACACAGAGATCTCATATTTCGCATTTCTGGTACCACCTGAGCCCTTTCAGATTATAACAACTGATGATGATCACTAGTGATGTTACTGAACTTGTTCTTCCAGGCTTGGAAATGTAACTTTCTGAGCAGTCAAAATATTTGCATCAGCTGCAAGGTGGGTATTATGAACCCACACAGTATTTTCTCTAGCTCAGGTTTTAGTTCAAATTCAAATGATCTCCAGTGGAAATATCTTGAGGACGCATTGCAAGGAAGAAAACTGTCAGGACTTCCTTACATGAGGCTTCAGTATAATGTTTAGTTTTCCACACCACCCATAGAGAAAGCTTTTACCCCTTTGCTTACAGGAGACAATGCTCCCTTTCTTCATTCTATAAAGATTTAACAGGATTGATTGTACTAATTCTCTCAATAAAAGTTCTTCAGGCATTAGCAGCTTTAAAGACATTCATTTGGGTGTTAGTGTACCTTTTGTTTTAGGTTTCCACAGTGATTAATACTGCTCCGGTTTCCAGTCTGTAGATGCACCAAATTGTGTGTGTTAATGCACAAATAAATCTTAGGTCATTCTGTAAGGTTGTAAAGGTAAAGGACCGCTGACCATTAGGTCCAGTCGCGAACGACTCTGGGGTTGCGGCGCTCATCTACTGGCCGAGGGAGCCGATGTTTGTCTGCAGACAGTTTTTCTGGGTCATGTGCCTAGAATGACTAAGCCGCTTCTGGTGAAACCAGAGCAGCACACGGAAACACCGTTTACCTTCCTGCTGGAGCGGTACCTATTTATCTACTTGCACTTTGGTATGCTTTTGAACTGCTAGGTTGGAAGGAGCTGGGACCAAGCAATGGGAGCTCACTCTTTCACAGGGATTCGAACCGCCGACCTTCCGATTGGCAAGCCCTAGGCTCAGCGGTTTAGACCACAGCGCCACCTGTGTCCCATTCATTACATCAATGAATGCTCTGACACAAATGGCCAGCTTGTTCAGAGCAGTATCTCTTGCTCTGGGAACCTTCAAGGTTAAAACAACAATGAAACAACTGAGGATGCAAAGCAGTAACAAGGACTGCATTAGAACCTCAACCCTAGCTTTGCAATCCCATTTGTGGTCCATAAAGCTGCCATGTTCACCAACAAGATGCAAATAGCTTTCAAAGATGAGCAAAGTGTCCACAAATTCAACATGACAGCAGAGGTATACTTCCTCTCTTCCCATGCCGCAGTGGTAGGGAATCTTTTTTAGACCAAGGCCTGTTTTCCTTTCTGGGGTCCATACAGCAGTGGTGGGTGGGGCAGGGCAAGTAATGTAAAATTTACTTTTTACAGAAGGTCTCTATCCTTCATCCAGGCATGATCAGAGTTCAATGTGCACGATAGCACCACTCTGTTCCACCTTGGTCAGACCACACCTGGAATACTGTGTCCTATTCTGGGCACCACAGTTTAAGAAGGATGTTGACAAGCTGGAATGTGTGCAGAGGAGGGCAACAAGGTTATGATCAAGGGTGTGGAAACTAAGCCTTATGATGAATGGTTGAAGGAGCTGCGTATGTTTAGCCTGGAAAAGAGGAGACTGGGAGGAGATATGGTAGCCATCTTCTAATATCTCAAGGGCCATCACATGGAAGAGGGAACAAGCTTGTTTTCTCCTGCTCTGGACTTGAACCAATGGCTTCAAGTTGCAGTGGTACCTCGGGTTACAGATGCTTCAGGTTACAGACTCCGCTAACCCAGAAATAGTACCTCGGGTTAAGAACTTTGCTTCAGGATGAGAACAGAAATCGCGTGCCAGCAGTGTGGCGGCAGCAGGAGGCCTCATTAGCTAAAGTGGTACTTCAGGTTAAGAACAGTTTCAGGTTAAGAACAGACCTCCGGAACTAATTAAGTTCTTAACCCGAGGTACCACTGTACGAGAAAGGAGATTCCAACTAAATACCAGGAATAATTTTCTGACAGCAATAGATGTTCGACAGCGGAATGGTCCCCCTTGGGAGGTTGTGGACTCTCCTTTCTTGGAGTTTTTTAAGCAGAAGATGGATGGCCTTCTGTCATGGATGCTTTAGCTGAGATTCCTGCATTGCAGGGGGTTGGAGTAGATGACCTTTGGAGTCCCTTCCAACTCTAAAATTCTATGATTCTGTGTTACAGGTGTGGCCTGGGAAGCTGTGTGTGTGTGTGTGTGTGTGTGTGTGTGTGTGTGTGTGTGTGTGTGACAGAGAGAGAGAGAGAGAGAGAGAGAGAGAGAGAGAGAGAGAAGGTGCAATCTGGGGAGAATCCTAAAGGCTAGACTTGGCATCCCCTTCATAAGGTTCCCTTACTCTGCTGCAGACTTTTCAGCAGTCTGTTCTGCCCTCTAAGCCTCCTGATTGATTTTCACCACTGCAATACAGTCACACCTCATGTTACGTCCGCTTCATATTACGTTCTTTCAGGTTACGTCCCACGGCGACCTGGAAGTACTGGAAAGGGTTACTTCTGGGTTTTGCCGCTCTTGCATGCACAGACACACAAAATGACATCACGTGCATGCGCAGAAGTGGAGAATTGCAACCCACGAGTGCGCAGACACACCGCTGCAGGTTGTGTTCTTTTCATGTGGCGAACGGGCCTCCGGAACGGATCCCGTTCACAACCAGAGGTACTACTGTAACCTCATGCCACTGTTATCCTCCCCCCTACATTTTATTATTTTTAAGATTATATGCCATCCTTCAGAATAATCTTAGGGTTTGTCCAATATAGATAACTGCTTCAATCACATTCTTCAAAGCAACGTCATTTTGGTATTAATACAACTGCGAATTTGCGGCACGGCACAGGAAGGTTGGAAGCTGTCTTACACCTAACCAGACCATTGGGCCATCTAAATATCATCTACAATGACTGGCAGAGTCTCTCCAGAGTTTCAGACAGTGGACATCCACAGCCCCACCAGGAGATATCTGAGATTAAACCTTGGACCTTCTGCATCCAAAACAGATTTTCTAGCACTGGGCTATGGCCCTTTCCATGTATTATGGTACTGTACATGTTTGATTAGCTATTTATCTTGTTATGAAGTTGCAATCACTAAATCTGTCATGTCAGTGGACTCTCTCTCTCTCTCTCCATGCTTAATATTTCACATTTGCTAAACTTTGAATCAGTCACATATCTCTTTGCAATATATCCCTGTTGTTGAAAATGACTGTTGGTCAAATCTATGCACTACTCCGGACGTAAATGCAAAACACATCAGTGCTCATTGTACATCACTACTAAGTAATCTGTGTTTTGTAATTCCCAAGCAAACCTAACACAATATGCTGGAGAGGAAAAAGAATTAACCAGATTTTTTGAGTGCTCTATTGCGTTTTCCCTTTGAGGTTTCCGTGCGCTCGGCAAGCTTACTTAGCAGCTGAGAGGTAATGTGTTTAATGGCTCACATAGGGTTTGCCACACATTTACCAATGTCATGCCAGAAGGCTGGAATATGTTCAACTGAATTGCAAGAGGGCTCTGGGAATTGACTATTAAGAGAATTAATCCCCAGCTAAATTATTGCTGTGTTCACTTTACAATGGATGCAGAATTTATAACATGGTTAAAGAGCTCTTTCCTGGAAAAGCAGCCATTTCCAATAGTAAATATTAATGTCATTATGGCAAAATGAATAACCATCAAAAGTAGCCGAGACACAAGGATCCCTGGATGTGAATGAATATGTAACATAGAATCTCTCTATAGGTTTTAAATGAACCAGTTACACGGAACTTTCTCCTGCAGACGTCTCATTGAAATGAATGGGAGCTGCCAAGAGTACAGTACACTTTGGCAGGTCCCATTCATTTCACTGAGCTCCATGCAGGAGTGCAGCTGAAACCATGAAACACTGCTTCTTTATATATAAATATTTTCATTTATTTTCCAATATCGTTCCAATAATAGCCTCATTATAAAAATGCCAATTTTATCACTTAATACAATTATTAAAACCAATTACCGTATTTTTTCGTGTATAACATGTCCCCATGTATATGACGACCCCTATTTTTTGGGACCGCGACAAAAAAAAATGGGGGGGGGGGGATTGCCCAGAGTTGTTGAGCTTTTATTGGGGGGGGGGGAGAGATCACCGCCACCAATTGCTCTACAGCCTGCCCACCACTGCAAATCACATGCCAAAGCCACACCTACCCACTCAACGCAACAACAGCCTATTGCATACACGCCTCACCGCTGCCGTAATCGGCTGCCCAATTGCCACAGCTGCACCCAATCGACAGCTGGCCTTGACACAGCAACCAATCACACGCCCAGTCGATGCTGCCAGTCTCCGGCTGCCGGCTGCTACCAATCACACGTTCCCACTCTGCTATCCGTGTATAAGACGACCCGCAAATTTTGCCTATTATTTCTAAGGAAAAAATATCATCTTATACATGGTGAAATATGGTATTTATATACCAAATGATACAATTTAGTTAAAGTGGCCTCCTCATATGCTAGATTTGATGGGTTTCTCTTTGTTTTGTTTTTATTATTTTCTGTGTTACAAAATATAAAAAATTTCAATTACATTCAAGATAATAATCCGGTATTCAACAGCTGCCCAGAGTAGCTGGGGAAACCCAGCCAGATGGGTGGCGTATAAATAAATAAATTATTCTTATTATTCTTCCTTATCCCAGCTCCCCCAAGCCCCAATAAGCATGACTGTCTCTCCTTGTGATGTTGGGGGAGACCTCCGTTCCCAGTGCAGGATGAAACAGGAAGCCCTGACACTGAAACACTGCTTTGTTCTTCGGCAGCTACCATTCATTTTGATGAATCTTGCACAGGAGAACCTCCCTTTGGATTGTGCCCTTTAGGGACTGATACAAAGAAATATATGTATAACCAGATAGTAGCCAGCCAATGCTATGTAGCAGGGATGGGGAACCTGTAGCCTTCCAGATGTTGTTAGACTACAACTCCCTGACAATTGCAGTCATGCTCATTGGGGCTTGGGGGAGCTGGGATCCAACAAACCAGGAGGACCACAGGCTCCCCATCCCTGCTACCTGGGTTTGAAAGTGAGGCAATAATAAATCAGTTGCTTATATGCGGAGTTCATCATTCATATGAGAAACTGTAACATATGGCTATCATACCATGGAGTTGCTCTTCTGGTACCACAAATGTGAAAGAAGTCAAGATGTGTGTGTAGGGATGTGTATAAAAACTAGGCAAGGATATATTTGTTAGATGTTATCCTTCTTTACTCACAGCAGAGTACATCCTGTTGTCAGCAATAATAATAATAATAATAATAATAATAATAATAATAATAATTTATTTATGTGCTGCCCATCTGGCTTGGTTTCCCCAGCCACTCTCGGCAACTCCCAACAGATGATTAAAAACACAATAAAACATCAAACAGGGCTGCCTTCAGATGTCTTCTAAAAGCCAGATAGTTATTTATTTCCTTGACATCTGATGGGAGGACATTCCACAGGGCGGGCGCCATTACCTAGAAGGCCCTCTGCCTGGTTCCCTGCAACCTCACTTCTTGCAGGGAGGGAACTACCAGAAGGCCCTCAGAGCTGGACCTCAGTGTCTGGGCTGAACGATGGGGGTGGAGACGCTCCTTCAGCCAAAGCTGTTGTTAGGCTGTCTTTAACCTTTAAGTAACCCAGGATGCTTTGAGTCAGACTGGATTCCCCTGGAAGTTTCCCCCGTTCACCCCCCTTGAAACAATAAACATGCAAAGCAGTCTTCTTATAAGTAAAGACAGATTTATTCACTCAGTTTCACAGTAGCAGTCTTGAGGCAGGCTTAAAATGTAGTTACAGACATACAGTATTGTTTAGATCAGAATGGAGTCTGAGCTGTGACTCAGACTCAGCACACATCCTATATCCCTAGTCATTGATGAAGCACTGGAGAGAAGAGATCAGAGATTAGAGCAGGCTGGGGACATGACTAGCTTATATAGGCTGCACCCCTTTACTGTTAGTTTCTGTTTGCCACTGTGCAGTGCTCTTGGAGTTACAGGATTCTGTTTACATTCCAGAGACCTTCCAGTCTCACAGGAAAGGAGACGGGATGTGACATTAGTGGTTTCCTGTTTCCTTTGTTCCTTTGTTCCAGTTGCTCTCTGCTCTCACAGGGAGAGGATGTATATTTCTTTGCTCTCTGCGTAGCTAGAAAATAAAGCATAGCAATGTAGCTCATACTATCTCATCCTTCCGCGTGCTGTTTTGATGCTCTGCTGGGACGACGTGCCTGAGGCCTTATCAAAGGATCAGGTCGTCAATTAACTGTCGGGAGGGGATTCCGAAGATGAGCCTTATCAGCTCGGTCGAACAGAGATTCCGACATTTACCTGGCTGGACACAGTGGGAGTGGCTCTCACAAGAAGATAAATGGTTACCTGTTGCCTATGCCAAACTTCTTCATCAGCAGTTGTGGCCTGATATGATCCCATCCAATGCTGTGGTGTCTTTTATGGGTTGCTCGTCTGAACAGAAGGGGGAGGAGTTCACAACCTGGGTCTGCAAGCTGGTGCACTCTCCTTCCTTGGAGGTTTTTAAGCAGATGTTTGATTTCCCTAAACAGGGGAAAGATCCTTGCATAACAGAGGTTTGTGCTAGATGACCCTTTGGGTCCCTTCCAACTCTACAATTCTGTGATTCTACGATAATAACAAATTAATGAACATGGTTGGCTCTATAATTTCCAATGCCTTCATGAGGGAGACAAAACAATTAATCATAGCATTTAGCACTGCTAGGAATAAACTAATGCCAAGATTACCAAACAAACAAAAGGCATAATGAATCCCTCCTCTCAAAAGCTATACCAATTATATGACAAAAGGGAGAAGAGGATTAGAATATGCCTCAGCAATCAATAAACTATTTAATTCAGAATGATATTCTCTTTCCAGCCCCTCTGGTGGTCTCTCTGGGCAACCTATAAAAGCAAAATCTTTGGCAAATGTAAAGTTTCTCTGATGTTTTTGGTTTCCCTTCCTTCTATAGCTGTGTGTTTCAGTTGAAGTATCTGACTGTCTGAAGTCAGATTCTCACAATAAGCCTTTGACACAATTTACTAGAATGCAAACTTTGGGACATAAGAATAAGAATAATAAATTTTATTTATACCCTGACCTCCCCGGCCAGACCTCAGGGCGGCTAACACCAGTAAAAATTACAGTAAAAAACATAATAGGGAGGGGGAGGAATTAAAATACAGGTTAAAATGCAATTTAAAATGCAGCCTCATTTTAAAAGTAGCCCATAGATCACATAAAGGGAGGGCAACATAAGGGTCAGACTGAGTCCAAACCAAAGGCCAGGCGGAACAGGCCCTGCAGAAAGAAATCAGATCTTGCAGGGCCCTGGTCTCATGAGACAGAGCATTCCACCAGGCTGGAGCCAGTGTTGAAAAGGCCCTGGCTTGGGGGGCCACTAGGGGCGCATTGGAAGATGGCCAACAATAACATCTCTCTGACCCACACAAGGTAATTAAGAGGCTGCGATGGGAGTATGCAGCCTCCCTGCCCCCCCCAAGTGAGTGGGGGGGACTGCCCTTGCCTGCTGTGCCCTATACCACCCCTGAACTCGAGGGGGTGGGGGCACTAGGCAGAAAGCCCTTGTGTGGACTTCGGCTCTCCTGGACGCTGTCTCTGATTCGCGCCTCTAGCTGCAGCAACTTCAAAAGAAACAATTAGAAGGAAGCAAATGCACATATTTCAAGGAAGAATGGGGAGTAAAGACTGCTAACTGAAGAGATCTCTGAGAAAGAAGACGGCTCGGATAAACAGGAATATATAATGAGAAGACACACCAAGGCTCGGTATGTCGGCAACGGGACTGGATGGGGGGGGAACTTTCCTTTCTTTTCTCTATGTGATTAACCAAGAATCCCCCCCCCACACACACAAGTCAGAAATGCCGCTTAAATGACCTAAGCTGATGATTTAAGACTGTGTGGAGATAATTTCTAACCCAAAGCATGTTTTAAGGAGATCGTGGAAAGTATAAGAGCTTTGGGATGACGCAGTAAAAAACAGCGTCGCCATTTTGGCAAGTTCTGTCGAAAGACTTATGTCTGGGAGGAGGAATGGATCTGTTTTCATACTGCGGGCGAGCCTCCTCAGAGGATTTAAGAAGGCGACAGATTTGTGAAGATTAATGATGGAAAGAGTGCTTTTATTTATGGAAGTGATGATATATGGAAACCATCTCGATATGGTGATTGGACGAACGGAAAATTCACACAGGATTACAACTGGTGTTTACCTGTTTTAGGCGATTAGAAGAAGAGATCATAAAGAAAAAAGAAAAATATATGAATAAATTGACATGTGGGAACAGCAAGATAAGACTGGATAGAATTATGAACATTATTTGGACAGATTTGTGGATATTAACGCAGCAGCAAGAAGATGATTGGAATCCCCTCCGGAACTTGAAATATGGGTACCCCCAACAAAAAAATTAAAATTCGGCTTTGTAATTTGGAATTTATATGATGTGATTTGATTTGATTGGTCGGTTAATAAAAATTATTTTTAAAAAGAAAAGGCCCTGGCTCTGGTTGAGGCTAATCTGACTTCCTTAGGGCCCGGGACCTCTAGAGTGTTGCTATTTATGGACCTTAAGGTCCCCCGTGGGGCATACCAGGAGAGGCGGTCCAGTAGGTACGTGGGTCCTAGGCCGCATAGGGCTTTAAAGGTCAAAACCAGCACCTTAAACCTGACCCCCTACTCCACCGGGAGCCAGTGCAGTTGCTAAAGCACTGGATGAATGTGATCCCGTGGCAAGGACCCTGTAAGGAGCCTTGCCACGGCATTCTGCGCCCGCTGGAGGAAACAAGAGCTAAGCAGTGGCTTTTCACAGGGCCATTGGAAAATGATTTCCATGCAGGAGAATAAAACATTTCTCTGTGAAAATGTTGTGAATGAGTGCTTGCCACTAAGTGCAATGAAGGCAAAGGGAAATCAATCTTCCCTTCTGTCATTATTCAGTCTGTAACTCAGATACATCATCCTGTAAGGGCATCTTTCAAGGTGATGCCAACCAATTAGTACATTCTCCTCTTGCATCCTGACTGCTTGGTTTGTCTCCCCAGGGTTGGGTGGAACCTGCTGGTTGCATTCTGTTATTAATTTTTGTTTATTTAATTAATTGTTGTTCCATGTTTGATCTACTCAGGTGGCAAGATGCCCTGTTGATGATTAGGCCTTCCAATGCCCTGTGCTTTCCATGTCGGGGATCAGGCCCTCTCCATTGCCTGATGCCAAGACTTGGGTGCCTCTCAGGACACGAGAATGACATTTCTGGATCTGAAATCAGCGTTTGACTCCATCCCCAGATCTCAGTCATGGTCCAATTTAAATCTGATTTTGCAGGACAAACGACTCCTCTTTCTTATAAAAGCCCTGTACAATGGAACCAAACTGCAGGTCCGATGCGATCGGCAGGGACAGTTATCAAACAGTATTGAGATGACTAGGGGGGTGAGACAGGGATGCACTTTGGCCCCCACATTGTTTTGTCTATTCTTAAATGACCTAGAAGGGAGCTTAATGGACCCAGATGGAACCTTCCAAAAATAGGAATGAGAAGGACCCCCCCTGTTGTTATATGCGGATGACGCGGCCATCATCTCACGTTCCAGACCGGGTTTGAATTATCTGCTGAGGAAATTTTCTGATTACTCTATTGGTCTGTCAACCCCCCAACTGTATTACCTGGGTTATGAAGGCGCCCTAAAGACTTTAAAGGAAAGATTATGGGATAATGCACACAGTGACTTGCAATCTCGATCACACGCAGTCTGTAGTCCGCTGGCAGTAGGAGTACAATATGGGCATGTTTTTAAGTTAACATCTTACATGAAAAACCTGACAGTACCAAATTATCGAAGGCTTTTCACCAAAGCCAGACTAAACATCTTTCCTTCTGCAGTGTTGGATAGCAGGTTGAGAGGAGTTCCCTGCCAGACTTTGCTTGTGTGCTCAAGACATCGATTCCATAAAACATATTTTGTTGCACTGTGCAAAATATGAGCAAGCCAGGGCTGAACTGATATTACCCTTGCTGGTACCTTTCCCGGGAAAATCAGAGGCTCACTATGCAAGTTTCCTATTGGAAGGCCGGACAAATGCTAGAACATTAGCAGTGGCCAAGTTTTTATCGGTGGTTGCAAGAACCAATGATCCCTATATTCTGAATGAAATGCTTGTTTAACCTGGAGGTAGGCTGTATGAAGTGTGTATTGCTTTGTAACGATTTGTTGGGTCTCTGGACCATAATAAAGGTTGATGATGACATTTCTGGTTGTTCCGTAGAAGGATATAGTTGTGGCATCTCTATTCTGGATGCAGCATGCAGCCTACTTGACCGTGTTCACCTTTTTATACAATAGCAAGCTGCCAAATCAGATCATCGGTCCATATATTCCTTTTTTTTCAGCAGTGACTGGCAGCAGTGTTTCAGATAGGACCATTTCCCAGCCTTTGCATGCAAAACTGATACTCTACTGTCTACTTAATCAGTTACAGGCCTTTCCAAATGTTGAGAAGGGTCTGAAGAGGAGGAGGAGGGCTGCTGAATTTCTGTGAGGGATGCAAGGAAATGTGCTCTTGGCTACACAGTAGACGACAAAACAATGAGCATAAATGTGTAATGTCTTGCCCAGCATTTGGGTTACTTTGGTTCCCTGGCAACACTTAGTAGTTCACAATTTGTCATTGGGGTTAAGTTGGTTAAAACTATCCTCAGAGCTATTCTCCTTGCTCCTCATTTCCAGGTTAAATAAATTAAGGTGTGGATTTGGAAGAACCCTTTAACTGAAAAATGGGAGGAAATAAGTTCTCCCCTCCCCCCCAAAAACCCAATCCCTTCAGGGATTCAGTCATGGGTGCCTCTAATTCACCACATGTGGTATGGGTGGTAAATTGAGGGCAACTGTCTCAACCCATGGCTACATTATTAAATATATATCTGCATTGTGAAAAAGCAACATTGTATGGACATCTGTTTGCAAATTATGTTTGTGTGTTTGTTTGTGTATGTGTGTGTGTGTGTGTGTGAGAGAGAGAGAGAGAGAGAGAGAGAGAGAGAGAGAGAGAGAGTTAATGTGTTAATTGCTTATTGCTCAGATGTATTGATTTATTTGCTATTGCACACAGATATTTTCATTCTGTGAAAGTGGCTTAATAGGGGTTTCATATAGGGGTCTTTCCTGGGGATTGAATCTGGTACCTCCTATGTTCTTCTACTGTGCTATGGCCCTCCCCAACCCAGTTTGGGAAAAAGTAGACATTGTTTCACAAGGCATTTTATATTTTTGTTTGGATCTGCATGAACAATGACGCGAAAGATGGCATTTGGGACTCTCATTCAAAATGTTGCTTTTGGCTGTACTTAGTAAGTAACTATCTAAGAGGGCAAACTGAATTCTGCTCATGTCTCCAGATGCTAACATACTGAGCAGATTGGAGAAATAAGTGTTCTCAGTACAAGCTAAAAAGAACAACTGTTTTTAATTGAATGCTTTTGAATGCAGCCACTTTTCTAATACTAAAATATTGTCTCTCCGTTTCTGTCTTTCTGTCTGCCTCTCTTTTTTTCACTGGAAATTTAGAAAAAGATACAAAAGTCGTCTCACAACAAAATGAGGTTGGGCTGAATTTTATCTCCATTCTTATTGAATATTAGAGCTTGGGCAGGGGCAGTCAGACATAAACATTTATTCTGTGAGAGATGCTTATCAGGCATAGCAACTAAAATCTTCTAACATATTATTAGAATATGTATTTAAGAACTGAACAACATATTTACACGGAAACATCACTGGATACTTATTCTCAGGTAAGTGTGCATAAGGTTGTGTGTTTTTTTTTAAAAGGTGAGGGAGATGGAGATGGAGATAGGAGATAGGAGAGAAAGAAAGAGAGAGAGAGAGAGAGAGAGAGAGAGAGAGAGAGAGAGAGAGAGGGTGGATGACTGACATTTTATTCTTATCTGTTCAACAACACACAGAGTGGAGTGTGGCAGCTGTCCTTGCCTTCAGGGACAGAATCACTTTCTTGTATTAGTTCCAAAGACGTGACAATCTCAAGTTAATTTATGACCGTTTTTCAGTGTAACAGGGGACACAAACATTCTGACAGTTATGAATTGTAGATGTTAAATGAAGGACCTGGCATGAGAACTACATTGTTTGTACAAATTCCCAAGAGGACCCTCAAATTAACTCATGATCACAGGGAAAATTAGTACGGCTGTCTAGCTGCTTATTTCACTCTGTAAAAGCGTACAAGTAAACATTAGCAAACATCACTCATGTGAACACTTCATTTGCACAAACAGTGTTGTAGGAGTTGCACATGAAAGGTCATAACTGGTTACTTGCATTTTAAGCCATGGTTACAAACTTCCAGGGGGCAGGATCCTGTGATGTTACATGGTTGAAGCAAGTAACAGTTCTTCTAGTGTTTTACAGTGATAATATTTGCCCCCAGAAAATTACATTTCACCAACTCTCCAATAATTGATGGATGGACGCAGGTGGCGCTCTGGGTTAAACCACAGAGCCTAGGACTTGCCGATCAGAAGGTTGGCAGTTCAAATCCCCGCAACGGGGTGAGCTCCCGTTGCTCGGTCCCTGCTCCTGCCAACCTAGCAGTTCGAAAGTACGTCAAAGTGCAAGTAGATAAATAGGTACTGCTCCAGCGGGAAGGTAAACGGCGTTTCCGTGTGCTGCTCTGGTTTGCCAGAAGCGGCTTAGTCATGCTGGTCACATGACCCGGAAGCTGTACGCCGGCTCCCTCGGCCAATAAAGCGAGATGAGTGTCGCAACCCCAGAGTTGGTCACGACTGGACCTAATGGTCAGGGGTCTCTTTACCCTTTACCTTTTTAGAATCATCTCTGTTCAGGAGTTGTATTTATACAGTCACCATTGTGTATAGTTTCACCTGCTGCAACTCCTATGTCTCTGTTATACACATACCTGGAGAAAATGTGCCATAACAGCAACAGCAACAATTTGGGGTGGAGCTATGAAGTGGGAGAAGGTGTATATTAGGAGCATTTCATATTAAAATTGATAGATTTTCATAAGGGATCTTTTAAAACAACAACAACAACAGATGTGAAGATGTGGAAAACTGAATTTAAGACTGGGTTGGGGGGAGAAACTGAGAGAAGTCAAAATTGAAAGATTCTACCTTCCCTAATTTTAACAGTTGCGGGCCAAGGCCCTGTGACCCCACAGTTTCCTTGGGAAATGAATAACCACATACGAACAACATTTTGGGGTTTGGGCTTGACTAAGGACACAATTTACGTGTTATAGCAGAGTGGTTTGGCATAGGCATTGGGTAAATCTGTTGCTATTCCACTACAGTCCATCCCCCACATCTTGGGGGGGATGCCCTATGATCTACATCAAATAGGAGTATGCCCTGCGGGGTCTCCATTGGAGGAGTGGTATGGCCCTAGCCCTTACCTTGGCATCAGACAGAAGCCACTCCTCCCAGATCCTTTTAACAGGATACCCTTTTCCAAGGAGGGGCGGGCAAGATCCCCTCCAGCCAATATCTAGGCTCACCCAATGCATTACAAAGTTGTGATAACTGCTATAAGGTAAGCAAAAACCAGATGGCTGATGCCAATTTACCAAATGGGAAAAATCCTGCCTGGTCCCAAATATGATGACTGACCTGGTCCATAGCAAGGTCATAGCACAAGAAAAGCAATCAGGTTAAGGGAGGGTGGGAAGGAAATCCAATGAAAAAAGCAGGGCGGAGAGCTGGACAGGCCACAATTTAACGACCCCTAGATGTGGGCCCAAGCATCCTGATTGGTTGGTTGGGCCTGCTGCTAGGGGAACACATAGTAGTAGTAGTAGTAATAGTAATAAATTTATAACTTATACCCCATCAATCTGGCCGGGCGTGCACAGCCACTCCGGGCAGCTCCCAACAGAATATTAAAAACATGATAAAACATCAAACATTAAAAACTTCCCTAAACAGAGCTACCTTCAGATGTCTTCTAAAAGTCAAACAGTTGTTTATTTCTTTGACATCTGATGGGAGGGTGTTCCACAGGGTGGGTGCTACTACTGAGAAGGCCCTCTGCCTGGTTCCCTGTAACCTCACTTCTCACGGTGAGGGAACCGCCAGAAGGCGCTCGACGCTGAACCTCAGTGTCTGGGCTAAACGATGGGGATGGAGACACTCCTTCAGTTATACCCAACGAAAGTCTGCTGCCATCGGCTAATTAGCTGGCAGCCGGGTGATCTGGCCTTCCATTTGCTGATTCACTTGCATGGTCCAAGGCCTGGCCACAACGCTGCCCGCCGAGGAAGGTGAGCAGATTTGTGTGCCAAGGCCCTGTGACCCCAATGTTTTCTAGGGAAATGAATAGCCACAGATTTCTTCAACGTGTTACAAAACTAAAATTACTACAGTGGTACCTCAGGTTAAGTACTTAATTCGTTCCGGAGGTCCGTACTTAACCTGAAACTGTTCTTAACCTGAAGACCACTTTAGCTAATGGGGCCTCCTGCTGCTGCCGCCCTGCCGGAGCACAATTTCTGTTCTCATCCTGAATCAAAGTTCTTAACCTGAAGCACTATTTCTGGGTTAACGGAGTCTGTAACCTGAAGTGTATGTGTCAGAGTTGCTTCCAGATCCTAGCTCACAGAGGATCACGCTAGCCAGCGATCATTAAATAAAAGTCTTTATTGAGTTACAGTTTCCATTCTCAAGCTGCTGCGTGCAACCCTACGTCTAATGGTTAGATCGGCGAAGCTCCATCTGAGTCTCCGCCCCTTGTACACCAACTTAATATCCTAGCCTTGCTCCACCTTTTCCGCCTGACTGTTCTTCTCTGGGTCCCTCTGCCCCCCGGGGTCTCTTCCTTCCGGGATTCCTCTGACGCTGACCCCCCTGACTCTTCTCCCTCCTTTCGGCGGGCTTTAGGACCTGGCTCCCTTTCCGGGCTGCCTACTGCGCCACCTTCCTGTGCATTTGAACTTGTCGCGCGCGCCCAACCTTCCACCTTCCGTCTGACCGTTTCTTCGCTCCCCGATGGAGGTGTGGCCACTCCTGACTCGTGCCCTCCCCCCTGTTGTGAGCTGCCAGCGCTTGATCCCTGGCGCCCTTCCTCTTCCCTGCTCTCTGGCGGTGACGCTGGTCCCGATTTCCAACTGCTCCCCTCTGAGTCCCCTCTGGCTCTATCTTCCTGGGGTGTCCCCCTAGGCTCCCCCCTTGCCCTGGCCACTGGTGCTCCTTTCTGTGAATCTTCTGATTCACTGGAAAGACTCGGAGATCTCGGGTCGTCGTCATCACTCATCTTTTCTTCTGCCTCCTCCCCCTCGCTCTCTGTTTCCTCCCTTGCCCTTGCCTCTGCTCCTGAACCCCTGACATCCATCCCCCCCTCGAAGCCCCCTCTTCCCCCCTCCCCTCCTTCCGGTGCGGGATCTGGGTGCTGCTGTGTCAGGGGGACGAATGTCGGATACAGTTCGCTTCCCGTGGCGGGCCGCCATCCGAAGTCTTCCGGTTCTTCCTCCCTGCTCTCGTTGACGACGGTCACCTCCGCTTCCATCTCTGTGCCGCCGTGCTCGAAACCCGGGTCGTCCCCGAAAACGTCCATGTCCGTCTCTCCCTCGTTGCCTTCTGGAGACGTTGCTCGTCCTGGACCCTCCAGCCACCTTCTGCGGAACTGCTCCTCTGGTCGATCATCCCACCAATACGAGGGTTCTGAAGCAGATCCCGAGGGTGACCCCTCCGGGGAACGGGCGTCTCGTGTCGGTTCCTCGTCCGAGTCGAACCCCCGGAACGTGCTGGCTGAAAGCGTGGGCGTGAAAAGCCAGTCGTCGAAAAAGTCTGCTGGCATTGGCCTATGTGGGAAGAGGGCATGAAACTCTTCTTTGAGCAGAGGTTCGTCTAAAGCGTAGCCCGGCACCCAGCTGTTGGCACTGGCCGGGGTGCCCTCCTTGGCGAGAAGGTATTCTACCCCCTCTTCCCCCCATCTGGAGTCCAAAATCTCCGTGACTTCGTTGATGCGCTCCTCCTGTGCCACTCCCCCTTGCCCGGTTCTCTCTCGGAGCGGACCCGGTGCCGTTCCTGGTTCCTGAAACCTGTGAGGTGCCTTGTAGGGAGTGAGCACCGATCTGTGGAACACCGGATGCATTCTGGAACCCTCCGGAAGAGCCAGCCTGAAAGCCACCGGGTTGACCTGTTCTTCGACTTGGTAGGGCCCCAGTTGTTTATGCCCTAGTTTCTTCTTCGCCAACGACCTGGCCGGCACTGCGTGGGCTGCTAACCAGACCCAGTCTCCCACATGGATCTCTTCGCCAACCCTTCTGTGTTTGTCCGCTTGTACCTTGTATGCGTGTTTAGCCAGCTCCAGGTGCCGCCGCAGCTGATCGTGGACCTCCTGCAACTCCGACGCGAACGCATCTGCTGTCTGCGGCTCCCCCTCCCCCATTCTTTCCAGTCCCGGGAAGGTTCTGGGGTGCCTCCCGTTGTTGGCGAAGAACGGCGTGACCCCCGTGGACACGTGCTTCGTGTTGTTGTAGGCGAACTCGGCGAGAGGCAGGTAATCCACCCACGTCACAGGCTGTTGATTCGCATAACATCTCAGGTACTGCTGCATGATGGCATTGACCCGCTCCGCTTGCCCGTTGGTCTGCGGGTGTCTAGCCGACGCCAGGTTGATCTTGACGTTCAGGAAGCCCATCAGCCTCTGCCAGAAGTTCGAGATGAACTGTCGCCCTCGGTCGGACAGAATAGACCGCGGCAGACCGTGAACCTTGAACACGTGGTCTATGAACAGTTTGGCGGTTTGTTCCGCCGTGGCCACCTTCGCACACGGAATGAAATGTGCCATCTTGGAGAACAAGTCCACCACCACCAGCACAGCCGTCTTGCCCCTCGAGCTGGGCAGATCCGTGACAAAGTCCAGGGCCACTCTCTCCCATGGTTCGAACGGAGTTTGCAGCGGTTCCAGCAGTCCGGCCGGCGGTCTGTGCACTGGTTTGGCCCTCTGGCAGGTGTCACACCTCACCACGTAGTCCGCGACTTCCCCTCTCATTCCGGGCCACCAGAAGTCTCTGGCTACTAATTCCACCGTCTTCTCCTTGCCAAAGTGCCCGGCAGTGGGCGCGTCGTGCAGCTGCTGCAGTACCTTGGCGCGAAGTTCGTCTCCCGGCACGTAGATGGCCCCTTTACGGATGAGCAAACCATCTCGCAGCTGGAACTCGTCGGTCGCTGCCATGCCCCTGTGCACCTCTGCCATCTTTGCTTGCGCGAAGGAGTCATCCTGCAACGCTCGTCGCACCGCATCCAGGTCAACTGTTGCCGCCGCGCACGCCCACACTGTCGGTGCGAAGACGTGCATGGCGGCCGCTGGCGTTGCCTCCTCCAGATACTGTGGCTTACGGGAGAGAGCATCCGCCATGATGTTGGTGTCCCCCGGGACATATTCTATTCGGAAGTCAAAATTCGCAAAGAACTCAGCCCAACGTATCTGCCTCTGGTTCAGGAACTGTGCCGTGCGCCAGTGCTCTAGATTCTTGTGGTCCGTGCAGACCTGCACCGTGTGCTTGGCGCCGATCAGGAAGTGCCTCCACGCTTTGAACGCTGCATGAATGGCCAGCAACTCCCTGTCCCAGATGGTGTAGTTCTGTTCGGACTTGCTGAGCTTCCTTGAATAAAACGCTCCCGGCCTCCAAACCCCCTGCGGGTCTTTCTGCAGCAGGACTGCTCCCATGGCTCTGTCCGAAGCGTCTGTCTCCACCCTCATCGGCCTGCTGGGGTTGACATGAAGCAGCTGCTCTTCCGATGCGAAGAGACGCTTGAGTGCCTGAAAGGACTACTCCGCCTGCTCTGTCCAGATGAACTTCTTTTTCTTGGAGCTGAGCGTGTCCGTGATGGCCGCTGTCTGCATCGCAAAGCCTTTGATAAACTTGCGATAGAAGTTCGCGAAGCCGACAAACCGTTGGACCTCCTTCCGGTTGCGTGGGCTTTTCCAATCCAACACTGCTCGGACCTTGGCGCTGTCCATGGCGAGCCCTTTATCAGACAACTTGTAGCCCAGGAAATCCACCTCCGTCACGTCGAATTGGCACTTCTCCAGCTTGGCGTAAAGCCTATGTTGCTGTAGCCTGCTCAGCACTTCCTTGACGTGTCTGTCATGCTCCTGCTGCGATTCCGAAAAGATCAGGATGTCATCCAAGAAACAGACGCACGTCTTGTAGAGGAGCCCCGCCAACACGTGATGCATGAAAGCTTGAAAAACGTGGGAGCCATTTTGCAATCCAAAAGGCATAACTCTATATTCGTAGGTGCCCAGGGGCGTGAACATGGCTGTCTTCCACTCATCTCCTTCCCGCATGCGAATGAGGTTGTATGCCCCTCGCAGGTCCAACTTGGTGAACACTCTGCCCTTCCGTACCTTTGCGAGGAGGTCGTCGATTCGGGGCATGGGGAAGTCCGATGGCTTGGTCACACTGTTCAAGATGCGAAAGTCCACTACAAGTCTTTTTTGGGGCGTGTCCCGCTTCTTAACAAAGAATACCGGACTGCCCCCCGCTGCCTTGGACTCTCGGATGAAACCGCGCTCCAAATTATGATCTATGAACTCTTTGAGTTCCTGCAGTTCGTCCTCAGACATGGAATACAGCTTCCCTTTGGGCAGCGCCGCCCCTGGCAGCAGGTCAATTTTGCAGTCATATGGTCTGTGGGGGGGTAGCCTGTCTGCCTCCTTCTCGCGGAAAACCTCCAAAAATTCCGCGTACTTGTGGGGAACCGCTTGCAGCGTGCCTAGCTGCAGCTGTGACTCCTCTTCCCCTCCTTCCTGCCTGGGCACGATGCAGTGTTCAGCGCAAAAGGAAGAGCCGAAGGTCAGCTGCCTCTGGTACCAAGCCAGCGTCGGGCTGTGCTTGTCCAGCCAACTCATGCCCAATACAATGGGCGTGTCCGATAGTTGAGTGACATTGAAGCTGATGATTTCCCTGTGATTCCCAAGTCGCATCACCATTGGTGGCGTCTGCTTCACCACTTGCCCCCCTAGCAGCTCCCTGCCATCCACCGTGACAACCTGCAGGGGCAGCGTGGCAGGCAGCAACTGTATAGCGTGCCGGTCGACAAAGTCCTGCCCTATAAAGTCCGCATTGCTTCCGGAGTCAATGGTGATTGGCACGTCCATGGTGATTCCATTGGGCAGCTGGAGCGACGCGGTGAGCCTCACTACCGGTTTGGGCGGGAGGGGGTCCATGGGCTGTAAAATCTCTGGGGACTGCTTCACTGACACGTCTGGCTGGGCCCCAGTGCCTCTTCCTCCAACCAGACTCCTTCGTTTCCCTGCTGTGGTTGTCCTTGCTGCGTTGCTGCAGTTACCATTGCTGAGGCTGCAGTGTGCTTGTGGAGCCTCTGGGGACACTCTTTCGCCATATGCTGTGGATCATCGCAGATGTAACACTTCCTGTTCCCTCTAGGAGGCTTCGCTTTCACTGCTGCCGGTGCTAGGGCTCTGGCTGCTGACTGAGCCCTTGCACCTCCAACCTCCATAGGTTCCGCTCCTCCTCCTGGCGGAGGCGTGGATTGCGCACGCGCTGCTTCTCTGGGAAGGAAGGAGGAGCCCCTGGCTGGTTCGCGCCCTCCACGCCCTTCGCCACTGCTCCACGGACGTCCTTCCAGCCGCACCCCCACCGCCAGCGCCCTCTGAACGATCTCCTGCGTGGTCCGGGGTCTCTCCCCCCTCGCAATTTCATCTTTAACCGAGCCGTGCAATCCCTCCCAAAACAGGTCTCTTACAGGAGCCGAATCTCTGTCCCATTCCAGAGCACTGACCAAAGCGAAAAAGCGGGCATGGTACTGCCTTACGCTGGCCCTCCCTTGCTTCAGTCCATGTATCTGCTGCCGAGCAAGATCCACGTCAATGCTTGACAAAAAGCACCCATCCATCGTTTTAATAAAGGCATCCGCATTTTGGAGCGCCGGATCCTTATCTCTCCACAAATTGCGCAGCCATGCTTTAGCATCTCCATGCAAATGGGACATGATGAATCCCACCTTCTCTTGCTCATCTCTAAAGTCTTTGTTCAGCAGTTGCAGTGCACACATTACATCTGCTCTAAAGTTGGGGTACTGTTGCAAATTCCCATCGAAGTGAGAGACCAAACCGCCTGTTCGTCTCCCCAACCCAATCCCCTCCGGTTTGGGTGTCAGTTGCCCTTGCTTCGTAAGCACTTCCAACCTGACCTGGAGATCCCTGTAGGCGGCAGCTGCGTCCTCCTCTCTCTTCCTGGATGCAAGAGCCTCGGCATTCAGGCGCGACACTGCTTCTCTGAGTTCCACTATCTGCTTTTCGGCTGTCATGTTGTCTGCCGTTCGTGAGCTCGCTAGTAGGCACCCGCTTTCTCTCCTCTCCGCGAGGCTGTAGATGCCCACAATTTAAGAGATGGAGCTTACTGTCAGAGTTGCTTCCAGATCCTAGCTCACAGAGGATCACGCTAGCCAGCGATCATTAAATAAAAGTCTTTATTGAGTTACAGTTTCCATTCTCAAGCTGCTGCGTGCAACCCTACGTCTAATGGTTAGATCGGCGAAGCTCCATCTGAGTCTCCGCCCCTTGTACACCAACTTAATATCCTAGCCTTGCTCCACCTTTTCCGCCTGACTGTTCTTCTCTGGGTCCCTCTGCCCCCCGGGGTCTCTTCCTTCCGGGATTCCTCTGACGCTGACGCTGACCCCCCTGACTCTTCTCCCTCCTTTCGGCGGGCTTTAGGACCTGGCTCCCTTTCCGGGCTGCCTACTGCGCCACCTTCCTGTGCATTTGAACTTGTCGCGCGCGCCCAACCTTCCACCTTCCGTCTGACCGTTTCTTCGCTCCCCGATGGAGGTGTGGCCACTCCTGACTCGTGCCCTCCCCCCTGTTGTGAGCTGCCAGCGCTTGATCCCTGGCGCCCTTCCTCTTCCTTGCTCTCTGGCGGTGACGCTGGTCCCGATTTCCAACTGCTCCCCTCTGAGTCCCCTCTGGCTCTATCTTCCTGGGGTGTCCCCCTAGGCTCCCCCCTTGCCCTGGCCACTGGTGCTCCTTTCTGTGAATCTTCTGATTCACTGGAAAGACTCGGAGATCTCGGGTCGTCGTCATCACTCATCTTTTCTTCTGCCTCCTCCCCCTCGCTCTCTGTTTCCTCCCTTGCCCTTGCCTCTGCTCCTGAACCCCTGACAGTATGTAACCTGAAGCGTATGTAACCTGAGGTACCACTTTACAGGTTCTTAACCTGAGGTACCACTTTAGCTAATGGGGCCTCCTGCTGCCGCTGCACTGCAGCCACACAATTTCTGTTCTCATCCTAAAGCAAAGTTCTTAACCTGAGGTACTATTTCTAGGTTAGCGGAGTCTGTAACCTGTAGAGTCTGTAACCCGAGGTACCACTGTACTGGTAATAATATACTGCTTGTAACAAAATTGATAATAATGGTTTGATGGGAGGGAGTAGAAATGAAGTAGACGAAGGACACATTACCAGGGTTGCTGGCTGAAACCTTGAATAGGAACACTCCATGCTACTTTTGGTTAAAGTTCTCACATGCCTCCTGTAGTGCAATCCTACAAAAAAAGCATCCATTTATGCTCCTGGAGAAATGTGAAAGGTGGACAAAGGAGAAGAACAAGCACTGCAGCATGAGAGAACTGAAGAGTCTAGTGAATGGTACATGGGTGTGTTTCACAACCTGCCTAATGAGCCGACTGACATACTAAACAATAATTCCACGGTGAGATTAAAGGAGGGAAGGAGAGAGACAGACTGCAGCCTATGCTTCTCTAGGGGTCCTAGACACCACTGCAGGCCTTTGCTGGTGATGACGTTTGATCTTTAAGGGCCTACAACTGTAAGCCAAATGCTATGTGTCCTCAGCATGAGGAATTAAAGATAAAGTGACATTTTTGTCCCCATGTCCTGCTTTTCTTTGCTGACCCATTTCCAAATGGTTCTCTGCAACTGACTCTTAAGAGAGCTGTATTTTAACAGGCTGGCCACTTTTTCTTAAGGCCTGATATTCTACTTCGTTTCTGTTCAGCAGCTAAGAGCTTAGCATGCTGAAAGCCTCGACTTTGCTCTCATATATATGCAATCATTGCAGAACTGCAGCTCTTTCTCCCACCACTGCCTTTTTTATTTCCTCTTCCATTCCCATGGGAACAATGAAGTCTTATAAATATATGCTGGCTGTAGAAACTACTGATCTTATTCCAGAAAAGAAGGCTCCACTCGACATTTTCCCTGAGTTTGAAAGACAGCAAATCTTGAGATATTTTCCTCCAAACACTGGTTTAGAGAAGTCCATAGGATGTCTAGGATTGCAGCTATAACCTGTATTTAAAGTGCCATAAGATTTTAGGTTCCATTCTCATTCTCAATTGCTTCATGAAACAACGGACGCACAACAGTGACAAGTTGACTGTGACTTGTGAACTTGGTATTTGCCCCTTCTTCAGATGAAGTGATCAGAGATCAGGTGATCCTGAAGACAAGCAATTCAGCTCATGAGAAGTGGACTCACCAGGCAGATAACAGTTTTTAAAATGTCCAAAAGACTGGTATGTGTTCTCCAGACAAAAAAATCTTGGGCCACACAGAAATGCTGTTTTCTTTCTCCTTATATTGAGGATAGCGCTACACAAAAGGGAGAACAAAAATACTGTTGTATTAAAATGGATTTTAGACCAAAAGCAGCGGCATTGTTTCATTAAAGTGTTTCTTTTTAAGAAAGAAAGAAAGAAAGAAAGAAAGAAAGAAAGAAAGAAAGAAAGAAAATACCTCTTAGCACAGCACATAGTCAAGCTACAGATTTGCTTTCAACAGACGTAGTGATGGCCACCAGTTTGGATGACTTCTTTAAAATTGACAGATTTCTGGAGGATAAGGCTATCAAAGTCTACGAGTCCTGATGGCTATGTTCCAAATATGCTGTTGGAGACAGTATGCTTCTGAAGATCAGTTTCTGGGAATCACAAATGGGGATTGCGCTATTGCGCACATTTCCTGATTTCAGACTTCCCACATATGTTTGGTTGGTTGCTGTGTGAACAGAGTGCTTGTCTAGATGTGACTTTTGCCTATTTCAGTCGGGCTGTTCTTGTGCCCTTGGGTTCAGGGTGAAAAATCAGATGCGACTGTTTAGCTTATTCCTGAGTAATTATAATAATTAATAAGAATGATAAATTCATTACATTTGTTATATTAATGTATGATAAATGAGGTTAATAAGAATTTGGGCTTATAGTGGATGGGGCAAAGGGATAATGATTCAGCATATTAATTTGGTCTTCAATAATTGCATAAGCTTATTTGGTATCACATATTTATGAGTTCAATATACAGCAAAGAGAAATAGCTTTGCGAGCTCCCTTACAGTCCTACAAACAAATTGTCTGTATACATGAACTGTAAAACTACAGTGAAGTAACTGTTCTCCAGGTTAGATTCTCAAGAAATCTGAGAATATTGCTAGAACTGTAAGCATCTCGAGGATAATTGACTATGTCAACAGTGCAGTTCTACGTGTGTTCACTCACAGTTCATCGAATTGTGTTGAAGGGGCTTACCCCTTAGTAAAGTGTGCCTATTACTGAAGCTTTACATGCTATGTCCCATAATCTAAAAAGAGAAACAGAAACTTGATCCAGTTTGGAGGTGGCAGCTAATCAGGTTGTTTCTCTTTGTGGGTGCTGCTTTTACAAGAGAATATCTATCTGTCTGTCTGTCTGTTTGTCTGTCTGTCTGTCTGTCCAATTAGCAGCCTTTTACAAAGGTATCACTCATGTGTGAATATATCCCTAGTCCAACTTTCAATTAGAAGAAATTGAGCTCTTAACCAGGATCTACTGATGCATGTACCAAGCTCTGAACACAAAGCGGAGCTTAACAACAACAACAACCACTAACAGAACCCCCTATTACATTTTTGGGTTATTGTTTTTTAAAGAACTGGGGCAGAGTTCTGTTTGGGGATGGGAATATGAAATCCTTGCTTAGTCAACACAATGTATCTAAAAGAGGCTAGTCAGTTATTCCTGCAACTTTAAGGGATTTCATTGAAGCCTTGATCTGAAGGTTTTTCTACTTGAGAAAATGGGGCCTCTAATCAACACGAATTATGCTTCATTGCCACAAGGCATGCAGTTAATGGTTTGGCTAATCATGTTTCTTCAAACTGTAGGGTTGCCATATTCCCCAAAGTGAAAATCAGGACAAACTTGTTTGGGGGCTTTTCTTTGAATATATATATATATATATATATATATATATATATATATATATTATATATATATTTCCCAACTTGCCATATATCTGGGTTTTCCTGGACATTTTGATGATTCAGCAAAACTCCGCCTGGATGCCATTTTGGTGAGTGATTCCCAAATGTGTCCAGCAAAACCCGGACGTATGGCAGCCCTAGAGCAGGCTTTTTATTCTAACTTAACTGACAGAATATGCCATTGAAATATTATGTATTAACAAATTATTACTGAAGAGTTCTCGGTTTACTGCATAAACTCTCTTTTTAAAAATCTACCTAAACGTTTATGGTCTCAGATTGAAAACATTCACCATTGGGACCAAGGCTTTAAAATCAGGTACAGTGGTTTACAAATGTCATATATACCAGGAGTAGCCTACGTGGTACTTTTTGTCAGCCCCAGCTAGCATGTCCAACATCCAGTAACATCTGGAGGGCATCAGATTGCTTGATATATACTCATATGTTCTTGTTTAAAATGGAATGTAAACTCACACCTTTAAATTATTTGCTTTGATACTTCATTTCTAAGCCAGTCAATATTTCAAGAAATCTCTAAGTGGTGTCCATTAGCTACAGTATAAAGATGATATCCAGTAAAATGAAAATGCAGCCTAAAACCAATAAAACAACAGTATAGAAACATATACAAGCAAATAAAACAGAGATTCAAGAGAACCATGCACATAAAACATGGTCCAATCTTATGCCTGGTCAAATATGATTCCACATACTTCCGCTGTGCTTACTCTAGCCATCCCAAGACATTTCAAATTGTTTAGCTCAATAATGATCAGAGATACTGTTGCTGCACCTCAACGAAATAGTGAAATTGTTCATGAAAGGAGGAAGCTATCTGAAATGTGCCTCTCATCGTGTGTCAGTTGTAAACTGTTAAACTTGTTCTTGCAAGTCTTCCATTGTGCACGTGTGAGCCACATAATACAAACCTTCATACATAAAAGACATGTACTCCATCTCTCCATGTGTTGCTATGGTTTCCCCCTGACAATTCAATTTCAATTGTTTTCGTGTGTCTTATGATCACGATGTGTTGTGATTCGGCAGATGCATTTCTGAAAAGCCTTCAGATAGATCCCTATAGCGTTTAACAAGGTTTTCTTATACTTGGTGGTATGGCGAATTTGTGACGGTTTCTGAAGTGTGGCTTTCCATTCGAATCCCTAAGAAGAAGGAACTGAGGTAATTGGGAACTGCGGGGCACCAACCAGATATTACAGCACAAAATATAATAATAGCATTGCCTTCCTCAGGGGGGAGGAACAAGGGAATTCAAAAGCTAGTCTGCACCCAGTTTTAGAAATATCAAGTCCTTACACAGATATAATAGATCTGCACCATGATGGCTTTCTTAGATCATTCCACAGCGATAAGGTCAGACTCTCAAAGTAAAAATATTACTAGCCTACTGCATTGTCCTCCTGGGACTAAGCCTTCCCTCCAGCACTTCTTGACTTCACAGCTGTAGATTAATGCTCTGATTCTTTCTCCAGCCCCAGATCCCCACTGTTATTGTTAATAGTGCTGTCCTCCTTGTTAATTGCATCACTCATGTATGGATATTCTGTACCAAGTGGGTAGGTCAAATTATATGGAAACCTCCTTGCCAGCATTAGCAGCTATGATGGAACAGGAATGGTGATGAAGTCCTTGCTCTGGAAATAGAAAGCCCTAAAGAACTTTCAACCAGGTTATCCAAAGAACATTCTGCCCCTGTGTAGACCTTTAAGATCACAGAATCGTAGAATTGTAGACTTGTAAAGGATCCAAACTTTTAAAAAATTCACCTATACTACGGTATCTGCCACTTAGCAGAAGGTTTTTCTGACCTTCATTGATGCAATATGGAAAACATCTGAAACGTGGATTAGCATTAACATTTATTCATGTACAAAATGGTTTCTAAGGTTCTTCAGAAGTTGCTATGCACTCACCGAGCACATAAACACACACACACACGCTAAAGAGTACAAAAATCCCAAGTAGAGAACAATTAAGATAATTATTAAAGCACTTACCAAGACCGCTCCAACTGAGTTAATTTAAAAGGGCAGTTTTTATATAAAAGGCGGCTTTTGTCCTTCTGCATGTAGAATGTAGAAAGATAAACATTGAGGCAGCAGTCAGCCTTTCAAATGTTACAGATTCTTTTCTTTTTTTAAAAAATAAAGTGCTTAAGTATATAGTTCTGCAATCTCTGAATACATTCCAGCTAAAAAAGGGCATTTGACAATTATTCTCCTTGCCTTTCATGGGACATAGCTCTAATCCATGTTGTGCCTTGTCAGTGAAGCCTCCTTTAACACTAATTGGCTGAGCTGGTGCGATGCCATGGAATGTTTATGAATATTCCAAATGCTCTGAGAGCAATGCTGTCAGAATGTTTGCATTCCAAATTCCATGAAGGAAGGTGAAGTTGTCAGTTTGGCAGGAATGAAAAACAGGGCTAATAAGGGAAGAAGCACCAAAGAAACCTTGGTGTTTTCAGTCAGGCTATATCGGAAGGTCGGCGGTTTGAATCCCCGCGACAGGGTGAGCTCCAGTTGCTCGGTCCCAGCTCCTGCCAACCTAGCAGTTCGAAAGCATGTCAAAGTGCAAGTAGATAAATAGGTACCACTCCAGCGGGAAGGTAAACAGCATTTCTGTGCGCTGCTCTGGTTTTGCCAGAAGCGGCTTAGTCATGCTGGCCACATAACCTGGAAAAACTGTCTGCGGACAAACAGTCAGTAAAGTGAGATGAGCGAAGCAACCCCAGAGTCGTTCGTGACTGGACTTAACTGTCAGGGGTCCTTTACCTTTTTATATGCTATGGAAAGGGGCAGAAAATACTGCTACAGAGACTTGATGGGGGGGCAGCTGCCTCCCTGCCCCCCCAGCTATGCCAATGGTGCTACTGATCCCCAAAATTATTATGTTTTTATATTTGCTCAGTCTCTTGCTATGTGACAAGTGAACCGCTATAGACATTTTTTGTCTTGCAAGGGCACAATTTTCCTAAAATGTAACATTTCTTCTTCCAAGACATGATGTTAATAGACAAAGTCCTGTTCATAGCTATCAGCAACTTGCTTCTCCCCCTCTCTTCTTGGCAACCTTGAAGAAATCATGTTCGAAATGGCCAATCATACATTAATTTTTTCTCAATCATAATATCATTGATTATTATTCAAAATACTCTAAGGGTAATATGAATACATTAACAAATTCACAAAATATTCACCTTTGTTTTGCAAAATAATACCTTGTTATGGTGTGTGACACTACAAACGTATATTTGAAAATGTAAGGCAAATAGAGTAACATTGGGAGAAGTCATTTGCCAGGAATCTCTAGTTTATTTTCTTTTTGCTTGCCCTTTTAAACAGCAATGAATTCCAGCGAAGGAACCAGTGAATAGTCTAATAGCCACATTGAAAGACATTCGGAAACTGACAGCTGACAGCATTTCTCAAAGCTCCATTCGCCCTGAAAGCCTAGACTGAGCCGCTGATCTTATGGGAAGCCAATCTGCTCCAGCCACTGTATCATTTTAAAATTCATTTCCCTGAATATCAAGGGAGCTATTCCCCTCTGTTGGGCAAATAAGTAGCAAAGTAAAACTGACAGGGTCCATATTGTTCAATAGTTTTGACAGTTAACCAAAGCTATTGAGAGCATCAGTTCAATTATTTGAAAGCTTCAGAACTTTATTCAAAAAGCTGTCAATCTTGCCCCTGTCACCAGCACATACGCCCTGAAAAGGGTAAAAAATTCAGGTGGAATGGAAGGATAAGAATGGCTAAATAGGGCAACGTAAAGAAGGCATGGGAAACAATGTCTTGTTTTGTTTTAATTTAGGGTCATTTTGTTTAGCCATTACAGTGGTACCTCAGGTTACGAACTTAATTCGTTCTGGAGGTCCGTTCTTAACCTGAAACCGTTCTTAACCTGAGGTACCACTTTAGCTAATGGGGCCTCTCGCTGCCACCTTGCAGCCGCCGTGCAATTTCTGTTCTCATCCTGAGGTAAAGTTCTTAACCCGAGGTACTACTTCCGGGATAGCAGTCTGTAACCCGAAGTGTTTGTAACTCGAGGTACCACTGCAGTGTGCTCACGCAATGTAATATATGGGATCTGGTGACTGGTGGTTGATAGAAATGCCAAACAGGTTTTGTCAATAAAAAAAGCATCAGAGCTATCATTCAAAGTGATCAGAAACTGATTGATCAGAAAGCCAAATGCTGGAAGATTCAAGGCAGATGAGAGAATGTGTTACTTCGCACAGTGCATAGCTAAACTATGAAATTTGCTCCCACAAGATGCAGCAATGGAAGCCATTTGGATCACTGTAAAAGAGAATTATAGAAATTCACTGCAAACAGAAATGTCTAGGTTTGCATTTTGTGTGGGTCTAACAATGTGTGGTAGTTTTTACCTGTTAAATTGTCAACGAGTTTGTTGAACTTTATTTCAACATCCTCCAAAAGTCATCTGTGTAGGTCACATGCATATTTATTTATCATTTGTTAATTTATCAGTCTGGGAATTGGCAGGCAGAGCAGGCGAGAACAATTGGGTTGGGTCGATCACCCATAGCCCTGAAGAGGAGAGGCAGAGCCCCTGAAACATGGTGGCAAAGGAGGTGTTAGAACATTTTTTCAACCTAGTGCCAGAATGATAATTGTACTTGTAAGGGCCTTCCCAGAACAGGGTGCCACCACAGAGAATAACACACACCTGTTTGTCTCACTTCACAAGTTGAATCTGTCAGAGACAACACATCGCAGAAAGCTTTGTAAATTACCTCTGAGTGATGGCATATCCCCATGTGTCCATAGGACATGGCACCAACTTTTATGCCATTTGGGCATCTGGTGTGGATCATTTCAACACCAGGGCTATCAGTGTTGACAGTGGTACTGAAACTCTCAATGGTTGCACCATGGTTGCAAAGAGACTAAACCAGGAGTAAAGGTAAAGGGACCCCTGACCATTAGGTCCAGTCGCAGACAACTCTGGGGTTGTGGTGCTCATCTTGTTTTATTGGCCGAGGGACCTGGTCATGTGGCCAGCATGACTAAGCCACTTCTGGCAAACCAGAGCAGCGCACAGAAATGCTGTTTACCTTCCCGTCGGAGCAGTACCTATTTATCTACTTGCACTTTGATGTGCTTTTGAACTGCTAGGTTGGCAGGAGCTGGGACCAAGCAATGGGAGCTCACCGCATCGCAGGGATTCAAACGGCCGACCTTCTGATCAGCAAGTCCTAGTCTCTGTGGTTTAACCCACAGCGCCACCCGCTTAGCTAACCTGTATTCCCCCCGAGGCTGTTGGACTCCAACTCCCATCATCTCCAGCCAGTATGGAGAGTATCTAGAAGGTCACAGGTTCCCCATCCCTGCTCCAAGAGTTAAATAAACATATTTTTATCTCAAAATAAATCCATAACAATGGATTTTCTCAAAATACATTGCACTGCGAGATATACAGCTGTCTCTTGGGAAGTGTAAAAACTGGGAGATGCAGCTCACGTCAAATTGTACTGGGATACAAAGATCAAATTCCTCTGGCATCTCTAGTCTCTTGCCAGCAGTTTCTACATCATCATTTTGATGTGCACTTGGGCTTTTAACCCATGATTGTATGAAAACTCGCTTGGACATCAATTTTAATTGATGTCAATGGCATTCATTTTTAGCATAAATCTACAGAATGATTGGATTAGCAGGATTAAAATACAAACTATCCCAGTGCTGTACTATGACAAAATCCAGCAGTTGCAACCTAAAAAAGGTAAAGGTAAAGAACCCCTAACAGTTAAGTCCAGTCGCAGACGACTCTGGGGTTGCGGTGCTCATCTTGCTTTACAGGCTGAGGGAGCTGGTGTTTGTCCACAGACAGTTTTTCTGGGTCATGTGGCCAACACGACTAAGCCACTTCTGGCACAACGGAACACCGAGACCAGAGCAGTGCATGGAAACACTGTTTACCTTCCCGTCGGAGCAGTGCCTATTTATCTACTTGCACTTTTTGGCGTGCTTTCAAACTGCTAGGTTGGCAGGAGCTGGGACAGAGCAATGGGAGCTCACCCTGTCATGGGGATTCGAACTGCTGACCTTCTGATCAGCAAGCCCAAGTGGTTTTGACCTGCAACCTAGTACTGAGCTAATTGGCAGCCTGTTCAGTCAGACCAGGATCAGTGTAATATGCTCAAACTGTCTTGCCCTGGTGAGTCACATGGCTGCTGAATTCTGCACCAGCTAAAGCTTCTGATCCATCTTCAGAGGCAGCCTATAACATGTTGCAGTAATCCAGCCTAGAGGTTAGAAGAGCATAGACAACAGAAGTTAGGCTATCCCTGTCCAGAAGCTGATGGAAGGCACTCCAAGCCACTGAGGCCACCTGAGCCTCAAGCAACAGCAGAGGATCCTGCATCTGCTCCTTCAGACTAATGAGGAAAGGAGTGGAAGCAGGGGAAGTTTCCAGTTGGTGGTGGTGGTGAAATTCAGAGTTCGGCCGTTTAGAAATTCACTCAACACACAAATGTCAAAGATTAGGCACAGTGTAAACTTGTTTCAAGGGACGTGGGTGGCACTGTGGGTTAAACCACAGAGCCTAGGACTTGCTGATCAGAAGGTCGGCGGTTTGAATCCCCGCAGCGGGGTGAGCTCCCGTTGCTCGGTCCCAGCTCCTGCCAACCTAGCATTTCGAAAGCACGTCAAAGTGCAAGTAGATAAATAGGTACCACTCCGGTGGAAAGGTAAACGGTGTTTCCATGCGTGTCTCTGGTTCACCAGAAGCGGCTTAGTCATGCTGGGCACATGACCCGGAAGCTGTACACTGGCTCCCTCGGCCAATAAAGCAAGATGAGTGCTGCAACCTCAGAGTCGGACATGACTGGACCTAATGGTCAGGGGTCCCTTTACCTTTACCTAAACTTATTTCAGCAGAAACCCTTCTTGCTGCTATCCTTTCATCATCCAAATGTGATGGTTGGGCTCACTCTAAGGTCCCATGTACTGCTTTGGGCATGCACACGAGCACCATGGGGAATGTTTTGTCCCATGGCTCCTTGAATGGAGGCACCAGGAACCATAGAAACTGCTTCCGCCATGGCTTATGGTAGATACTTAGACACTCTTATGAGCACCACGCACAACAGTGTTCAGGGATCATGGAATCAGAAATGATGGGAAATGTAACCCCACAGTGAAGTCAGGAAATGGAACCTCATGAATAATGTCGCTTCAGCAGGGCATCGGGAACCATGGGTATTATATTTCCCATGATTACTAAAGCCTGAGATTTTGCTGCATGCAATGATCATGGCAATGTCTAGGGCCGAATGAATATCCAATTGACAGACCTCCCTCCTGGGCTGGAAGTTTTGACTCAATTTCAAGCATTCAATAAACACTCAACAAATTACTTTTATTTGCTTGAATGCATTCTGAATTTGTACTTCAAGTGCACAGAAGTGTTCTGTGTGCACTAATTTGAACTGTGCAAAAAGGATGAAGCCCCATCAGGGTTAGTGTGTAAAGTTGGCGTGTGTAAATGAGTGAAACACACACACGTTACACGAGTGAAGGAAACAGATGCTTTCACGTTGCCAATTTATCCTTTTAACTTTTGGCTACAAACAGGGGAAAAAACAAAGGGAGAAGCAATCGGTTTGCTGTGAAAAAGTGTTTGTAATCAGAAAATGTAATACTTGATTACACAGCATTACCGAGATTTTAATAACAAACCTCCGTGGAGTGTCTTTGCTTTTGGACATGAAAGATTAATTGCAAGCAGGAGGTATAAATATTTAGAGGCACAGAATGAATGCAGGATTAAACCAGCATTTGGGAGTGCTAGCCCTCTGCTCTTGCCTTGTAGCATAGCAACAAAGAAGATTTCAGGTAGGCTCACAAGGCATGCCCAGTAGAGGGTGATGTTGAACTATTGCTTAATGTCGCTTATGATGAAATTGTAATAAACAACATAAAGCTACTTTCTTTCTTTTTGCACATTGTAATTAAAATCTACCAGTCTTCAAACAGACTCTGTGGCAGGTTACGCTTTTGAAGAGACAACACTTATACAACTTCTTTTGCTCAATCTACTATCTCGGTCTTGTTCCTTGGCAAAATAGCACTCTCTCCCCTGCCAACAAATTTTGTCCTCTTCCCCATGTTCTAACCTGCAACAAACAGAGCATGCTACCTCAAAACTGAGAAACAATTCCATGCTGTTGTATGAGGGAGGGAATCTGTGAAATTAGTTATGGATTCGTAGGGCCTCCAGGCTTACAATAGCTATAGAAAACTATAGACTAAAGTGCGAAAACATGAAGGAAATCGATGCATGAAACCAGCTGAAGAGATGTGAGATTACAAGTGGAGTTCCCAACCAGCTAGACCAGACCAGAATTTTACCCACTTTACTGGTTGCTGAAACTGAAGGACAGAAATCCAGATTAAAGTTGAAGTGGTACTTCTCATTTTACAAGAGTTTGCCTTAAACAAGACTGTGTTGTGAAGGCTCTCTAATGGATGATTCACACTTGCATGTTTATCACTGTGTAATGTGAAAGCCCCTTTTGACAGCTCATTAATGCATGCAAGTATCACTTGACAGTACAGTCATCAACTGATAAGTGTTAATATATGCACCACTCCTAAAGAGAATTCTGCATGCAGCCATCATCGTACAATTTTGGTTTAGGGCAAGACTGTGCTACAGAAGCTGAAACTGGATTTTACTTGCTGTGCATGTAGCCTTAGGAAAAGGCTGTAAAATAAGAAGGGAAAAGGAATTGTGCAATCCCAGTTGTCTCAGAATTCATGAAGACTGGAAAGCAAGGATATATCTCTGAGAATAGACAATATGTAGCACTAGTCTGTGAAAATACTTGCCCCAGCAACTTGCCTGTTGTCTTATTCTGGAGCCAAGGAAGGCAAGCGCATCAGTGCCAATAGAATGTGCATGGCGAGGTGAGCAGTGAGAGTTGAGATGTTTTGAGTACAAATAGGGATGGGGAGAAATTTGATTCCGCTTGGATTTAAAGGCGAACCTACCTCATTCACACTTCCTGAACAGAACACAATTGTCCTTCAAAATTCACACTTCTCTTAATTTTGCAATGCAGTTCTTCAGCCAAGCAAGGTGCACAGAAATGTGTATAATTTTGGGAATCTCGGGTGAGATAAACACACAGTGCAAGTTGCTCCCAGTATCAGTCACCAAATGGTGCATAAAAATGTATCTATTTGTGGCCATAACAGTAAAATAAATCATGTTGGAGAAGACTGCTTTGCATAAATGTATATATTAGGAGACATCTGCACCAAAATGCATATGACCTTTCACAAGGACTTCTTTCTTTTAAAAAATGCAGACTACAGTGGTACCTTGGGTTACATATGCTTCAGGTTACAGACTCTGCTAACCCAGAAATAGTACCTCGGGTTAAGAACTTTGCTCCAGGATGAGAACAGAAATCATGCTCCGGCGGCGCAGCGGGAGGCCCCATTAGCTAAAGTGGTGCTTCAGGTTAAGAACAGTTTCAGGTTAAGAACGGACCTCCGGAACAAATTAAGTACTAAACCTGAGGTACCACTGTACTATGGAAATGTAGCGAACTGAATTCAAAATTTAAAATATGAGATACTTGAAATTGGCAGATTCACCCAACTTTAAATAGAGGTGAGCTAAGAATTGTCATCTTTTAGATGAAATGTGACGGGGCAAAAAGAAGAGCAAAACCATGATATTTTCTTTGCCATTTCATTTATCACTGCTGCCAAATTCTTCCTAGCAGCTGCCAACTGCCTCTCACCACACCACCCAATAGTCCTGGTCCAGTGACTACCATGAGTGACCTCTCAAACCTTGTAAGGGGAGGTGGTAGGAGGGAGTATCCCATCCTTGACAGCAGACAATGAGGCAGCTGATCTTACCAAAAACCACTTCACTGGCCTCAGAGTTAGAAATACTGTCTGGGAGTCACTTGTCCACAGTCCAAGCAAGAGGTTGTCAAGTGGGCAACACTGGAGAGCAAACATCCTATCATCCATGTGGGATGCTCTGACCATGCAGGTTCTATTGGAGGGATCAGCATAGCGAATGGCAGCCACCAAGTCCTTGTTGACTGATGGTACCCTGTGGACAGAACCTGACTGGGAATTCGTCCTACTCTCGAGTAGGACCCTGGCAGAGACACATGCCCAACTGGCATGTTCTCTCCCTCCTGGTCAATCGTTTGGGAGCTTCAAAAGCTTTCTTCTGCCCAAACATCACAGCAACCGATGCCAACAGACATCAGCACACTTAGGGATCCACAGAGTCTTCACAGCTTGTGTAACAGACCTCAGCAACTCAGCATTTTGACTAATCGACTTTATTTACATATAAACACACACGGAGCACTGCAACATGACTACCTCTCTCAGACAGCAAAGAGAAAGAACAAAGGACAATAGTCTCACTTCACGGGAACACAGTAACACAAACATCCTGTCTCCGTCACGTCCCAATTTGTGGAGACAAAACATACACCGTCATGTGAAAGACAACAATCCCATGACTGCAATCACGGAGCAGGAATTCTATCAGGTACCCTGTGGACAGATCCTGACTGGCAGCAGTGCTGCCTCCCCAGCCCTACTCCCAATACCTTTTCAAGTGACTCCCTGCTTTTTGAGCTGGAAACCTGGAACAAGCTTTGTGTTTGACGTCAGAACTGCCTTTCCAAGATCTCTTTCCACCCTCCGAAACAGAGATACAATGCTTCCTGTAGATTTTGGAAAGCTCTTCTGGAAACCATAGCATTGTAGGATAAGCACTGAAAATGCACAAGCAAGGTAGCAACATATTATTCATTTTCTTCCTCATTTTCCCGAAAGCTTCCACTGCTGTGCTATGATGTAACAGATCATTTAAGCTCAGAGCTGACTGCCAGCTATAAATTGGGAGAGAAAGTTTATGGAAAGTAGGAAGGGAGAAAGGTGTTCTTCCTTCCAGAACCAACCTGCATTCAGCAGGGTCATAGAAGCATAGCATTCTTGAATTGGAAGGGACCCAAGGGTCATCTAGTCCAACCCCGTGCAATTCAGGAAATCTGTCATCCCATAGCCATCCCACAGTGAGCTTGAACCACCAACCTTTCTGGTTGACAGCCAGACCACTGCACCACAGAAGAGTGTTTCTAAAAATAAAAAAGGAATATATGGTACACATGACCTTAGCCTTAATCTCCATCTTCTTGGTAGTATAAGCTCTTATGGGCTCAAGCAGGTCAACATTCCTCCTCACTGTCTTCAGCTGGTACCCTCCAAATTCTTTCTGCTTTTAAACATCAACACAAACTAACCTAGTTTCAGTATAAGAGGGAATGGTGGCTCTCAGGGAATCTATGTTTCATTTGGAAATCCTGGCATGTTTCATGCAAGCAGAACCTTTCAAATTTGTCTTGAAGTGTTTCTTCATGTGTAATTTGGTAGTAACTCTAGCATTACATTGCATGCATGAAGAAGCTACTACCTCCCGACTTCCTTTTTCAGATAAAATGAACCACAGTACAGAGCCTCTTGCCATTAGCATTCTTTCACAATCCAACAGTAATGGGTTACAGCGCTCTTCTTTTCACACATTTACCACTTGTTTGCTGTGGGAATTTCTTAATGTTAATGATTATGTCAGAAACATTCAAGAATATAAATAGTTGCATGAATGGGAGCAGCATCATTGACTTCATTGGGATTATTCAGGCACAGAGCTTTGCTTGTTTGCAAGTCTGGGCTTTAGCTATGTGAAATCAATTGCAAAACAATGACCTTCCTAGTAATTAAGATGTGTAATTGCAAACCTAGACATTATAGTCAGTGTATCATTCTGACCCATTTTGTCTCAGGTTCCCTTGAAAATATCTTGTTAATATTTTTTTTTTTTAGCGTATCAGAAATACGGTTATGCGACATCTAGTTAACCTACAGTGATCCATTCAAAAGGTGATAGAATGTTCAGGCAGATAATTATATTTTCCTTGTGATCAGAGACAAGCTATCAGAAAGGCAGAAATATGTTGTTCTTTCTTATCATTTAGCTTGCCTAGAGCTAAACCTTTCTCTTTCTGTTTTCTCATAGACTGTCAAGGTGTTTGTATGTGGAAATCGGGGTGGCAAATCCCCAATCCTTGTCATTTCAGACTCCTCCTCCTTCTCCGAAGCTGTGGAATTGCCCTCAATGCCCTCAATCTCCAGAGCCAGCCAGCAGTAACTCACACCAAGCAGGCTGGTGTTAACTCTTTATTAGCAAAAACAGGGTTTGCAAAGGAGTGTCAGGCCTAATGAGTACAGCAATTCATCGCTGGCACATCTTGCCCCCATGAAGCAGTTGATGTGGCTGAAAGTCTCCACCTCCCAAATGCTGCCTAAGTCTCTTCCTCTCCCCGGTTTTTCCCAAGCAATCTGAGACGGCACCTGAATGAAGCTAACTTCTCTTCCTCCTACTTCATGCCTCTCCTGGTTCTGGGAGACCAGCAGGGAGGGGAGCTCATTGCAGCATGGGGGAGACACACACATGCCTGTTCACCAGCTGGGCTCCTCTCTTGCTCCAGCTGCCACAGCTGCTCCTCTCTGCCACAGACTAATACTTGATACCTCTTAAGATTCTGACTTAAGATTTGAATTATGGTGCTGGAGGAGACTCTTGAGAGTCCCATGGACTGCAAGAAGATCAAACCTCTCCATTCTTAAGGAAATCAGCCCTGAGTGCTCACTAGAAGGACAGATTGTGAAGCTGAGGCTCCAATACTTTGGCCACCTCATGAGAAGAGAAGACTCCCTGGAAAAGACCCTGATGTTGGGAAACATGGAGGGCACAAGGAGAAGGGGACGACAGAGGACGAGATGGTTGGACAGTATTCTCGAAGCTACCAGCATGAGTCTGACCAAACTGCGGGAGGCAGTGGAAGACAGGAGTGCCTGGCATGCTCTGGTCCATGGGGTCACGAAGAGTTGGACACGACTAAACGACTAAACAACAACAAGAAGATTCTGACAACTCCTCCCAGTCTTCTCTCTCTTCTCCCTCTGACCACTCATTGTCATCCCACCACCAGCCCCCTGACTCTGAGCCTTCTTCCCTTGGGCATTCCCCACATGTTTCCTCCCACCATCCCACTGTATCTAACCAGTTGATGACAACTGAGATCATACATACCTCCATCCTCCAACTTGGAAGGCTAGCCCAGATGATTCAATAAGTTCATGGTCTTCTCTACACCTGTAGGACCCAACAGCCACTGAAATAGGCAAGTCTCCTTTAACTAAAAAGGCTTCTCTCTTCGAAGGTAGCACTAATGACACAGACGATGCTTCAGCTCTATTTTATTTAGGTGGAATAAAGCACTCTGTCACCCTAGTGCAAATAATCCACTTTTAAAAGGAAATGAACTTTTTGCAGCCAGGAAATTGACATGGAAATGCATTGAAAAGTGAGATCCCTGCAGACTGGAGGTGGACTAATGTTGTCCCCGTCTTCAAAAAGGAGGAAAAATAAGAGCCAGGTAATTATTGACCAGTGACCTTCACACTGATACCAGGAAAATCCTAGATAATTAAACAGTCTGTGAGAACTTAGAAAATGATGCTGTTATTACTAAGAACCTGCATAGGTTTCTTAAAAACAAGTCATTGCAGAGGAATAACATTTTCTTTTTTGATAGTGTTACAAACTTGGTGGATCAGTGGAATGCTGTGGATATAGTTTAAGGGTTTGGACAAAGTCCCAGATGATATTATTGTCAGAAGCCTACCTTGCCCTGCAGCTGCATTGAGCTAAGCTGTGCATTGACTACATGTGTTGCTTTAGCTCTTTCTGGACTAACCAAGCTTGAGGTTTGTCTGGGATAGCTAAACCATAAGCCCCGCTTCACGTAACATGCTAAACTAAACGGTGACTCAGCTTGGCTCGCCACAACAGTAGAATAACTGGAAGGAGCAAAACCATCACAATCTCCTCTACAAGAGCCCCACACCATTGCATTAAGCCACAGTTTGGTTTAGCATGAGAAGCTTACCAGGTGGATGTCCACTAGAAAACCTCCCAACTTTTTTTTTCTGATTCTCTTCTATATCACCAGTTCTTGGGCTTCCTGTTGCAATCATGAACAGGGATCTCAATGTTTCCATCTCTTAATGAAGAATGATGGCCATAATCATTTGGAATCAAATTAGATTCTAATTAGTCTGCATATGAGCTTCCAAACAAAACTCTACCATTTCGTGTAATATCCTTCAGACAGGCATATATTAAATATCTACCACCAAGAACAACCAAAGGCCAGCAATTGAAAGCAATAGCTGTGCTTTTGGTATACAGCATCTAAACTAATAGTTTTGGTAGAAGGGCACAGGGAATCATTAAAACTGCCGTGTGATGTGTACTGTCTCTGTACTCTCTTTCCAAAATGCTAAAAAAGAGAGAGATCCGCAGTGTCTCTTTCTTTATTGCCAGCAATCAAATTTGCAGTCCATCATTTTGTACAGCTGTTGCAGACTTTCAGTTTCAAAATTACATTTGCTTTTATAGAAACAAACTGAAATGCTTACTGCCAAAATATCCCTAATCTAAGCTGTGTTTGTATCTTCAACAACCCTTTATAGCTTCCATTTACCAAGTGTTTGTCTTGAAATTGTAGCACATTCATTGCTTCTGGTTTCATCTGCAGATATTGAAATTTTAATTTATTTATAAGCATCCCTTGAGCCTTGTAAGAAATTTCTATCACCATTTAGTTCCCTCCATGCTCTTGAAACTCTATATCAACATATACACATTCAGTGCTTGGAAAGTTCATTAAAAAAAGGAACTAGGCCTAGTTCAAGTCCATCCAAATGGACTTTTTCTCTTGTAAAATCTTCATTTTCAAACCCAAGGTTTGTCAAACTCAAGACAGCCTGCTACAGTATGTTCTGAGGTTTTTATTGCTAGTCAGTTTCGTTTGTTCACAAAAATGGGGAATAAATCCATTAAACAAACATAAGGATACAGTTATTTGCTCTGAAAAAATGATTCAATCATAGCAATTTATTGTACTCCATAAAGTGTCATGCTAAGTAAGTTAGACTAGAACCCTAACCCCACTCACCTGGGAGTAAGTCCCACTGAATTCAGCACCCACTCTGTGTGTGTGTGTGAAAGAGAGAGAGAGAGAGAGAGAGAGAGAGAGAGAGAGAGAGAGATTGTGCTTATTGGGATGGAATACCATTGCTCATGGTAGCCATTTTGTGCTGGCATCCACAGCATATGTATCAAGATATGAGTACCAGCACCTCTTCTTCTTCTTAACAAAAACACTGGGAAACATGATCTCATGGTGTTCACACAGGATGCTTCTGACTTGGCTAGGCAGAATGAAGGGGAGCTGCATTGAACATAGTGGGTCAGAAGCTGTATAGACCTGATCTAGGGTGACTAGATGGACAGCATTCATATTATTGAGGGGGTTGTTGACTTTTTCTCTGGGAAGTGTCCCAAGGGCCAGCGACAGACTTGGAGAGGTGCATTTGGCCCCTGTGTCTGAGGTTCCACACTCCTGTAATAAAAGGTCCTCCTAGCACCTGTACTACCATAGAGAACACTGGGTCCAGATGTACTTCCCTTCCCCAGCTGCATATCCAATTCTTCACATGGAGTGCAACCCCAACTCGTTATAAAATTCTGTCTAGAGCGACAGCTTTCCCAGCCAGCAACACCTTCATGCTATCAGTATTTCTTGCAGCCTTGATGGATAAAAAATAACCATTCTAGGTGTTTGAGGAGTATGGTTCTTTTTATCTATGGAAATTCTAGTGCTCCTTCTCGATTAAATAGTTAAGTTACCAGCAAATGTCAGATGCACTCAGGATTGTGAAGCTGCAATCAGGGCTTCATAATTCTAGCTCTGTCGAATTAGTATTGCCCCTCTCCTTCACCTTGTCTGATGTCTTCAGCTTTAATATGTTCCCCTGAGTTCAAACTTTGATGCAGCCCTTTGCCTCATACTTACTCTTGTTCGAAAGCAGCGTGACGTGGTAATTAACAGAACAAGCTGCGGAAACCCTGGTTCAACAATCAATTCAGCTGTGAGTATGCAGAGTAGCTTTAGATAAACCATAGTGTCTCTGACTCCACTCCTATTTCTATCATGTGAGAGATGGTATGATACAGGCCGCATCTGTCTTAAGAATTCAGAGGACTATGATAGCACTTTAAGAATATGGCTTCCCCCAAAGAATCATGGGAGCTGTCTTTTGCTAAGGGTACTGAAAGTTGTTCGGAGATGTTGTTGTTGTTGTTTAGTCGTTTAGTCGTGTCTGACTCTTCGTGACCCCATGGACCAGAGCACGCCAGGCACTTCTGTCTTCCACTGCCTCCCACAGTTTGGTCAAACTCATGCTGGTAGCTTCGAGAACACTATCCAACCATCTCGTCCTCTGTTGTCCCCTTCTCCTTGTGCCCTCCATCTTTCCCAACATCAGGGTCTTTCCCAGGGAGTCTTCTCTTCCCATGAGGTGGCCAAAGTCCTGGAGCCACAGCTTCAGGATCTGTCCTTCCAGTGAGCACTCAGGGCTGATTTCCTTAAGAATGTATAGGTTTGATCTTCTTAAAGTCCATGGGACTCTCAAGAGTCTCCTCCAGCACCATAATTCAAAAGCATCAATTCTTCAGCGATCAGCCTTCTTTATGGTCCAGCTCTCACTGCCATACATCACTACTGGGAAAACCATAGCTTTAACTATACTGTTCGGAGATACAGAGATACAATTTCCAGAGTTCCATTGGAAGAGACATTTCCTGTTAAGCAACTCTAGCAATTGTAGCTGCATGAGGGGAACAGGGCTCTGTGAACTACTTTCAGGACCCTTAACAAACTATAGTTCCCAGGATTCTTTGGGAGAAGCCCTGACTATTTAAGTGGTATAAGAATCCTTTAAATACTTGGTTTAGATGTGGATACAGTCTTGCCTTACAGTAATTGGAATTAATAAGTTTTTTTTTAAAAAAAAAAAACTTATATAGATTCTTTCTTCTCACCCTCCCTCTGTCTATCATCATTTCCACAGACTACTCAAATTGATTTCTCCTCCCACAAAAAAGGTTTCCCACATTCCTTTTGCATTTTTATTATTCAAGGTTTAGCCCCATAAGTTTTAGAATACATGATTGAAAAAATAATTACAAAGCCAATTAGTCACTTCACTTTGGGGGAGAAATGGCAATATATGGGCCCCTTGAGTCATGGTATACAATGAACTGAATACACCTTCCTGTTGTAATGGTCTGTTTAAATGTATTGAAGACTAATCTATAACATAGTTGGGACAAGAGGGAAATGATTAGCTGGACAACTGGGGGGAAAGTGAAACAGGTGAGGCCAAAAGCTGCTAGGTTATTGGACAGGAAGGTGGTGATTTGTTAGTTGCCAGTGACAGCAAAACTGCTGACAGGAAGATGAGGCTGTAAGTAATAATTATATGAGTTGTCATCAAGGCAGTAGTTTGATTTTTTTTTTAAAAAAAGGAAACATAATTACATAAGATAACAAGAAATGTTAGGAGATGACAAATAGATGATGATGATTGAGATGATTAGACACTTGTGAGAAAATGGATAAAGTTTCAGAAGCTGGAATAGCACATAAAATGGGGTTAGCCCCATAAGTCAATTTAAGTAACCAGGAGTCAGTGAAGTACTTAGCTTGCATGCAGTCTAGATGAGCATGGGATGTTTCTTTCTACAAACATAGACTCCATAGAATAAAAGGCTGGGTTCATTGTGGATATCTCCAAATGCCTTGAATGAGAAGAAACTCCAAAATATGTTCCAGATTTTCTGTGGCAACTCAGAAGTGAATAAAATCTCCCTTTTCCCATTGCTGCACATGAGCACCTGGGATGGTTCAGTCCCATGTACATTGCACCATGTATCCTGTTCTGAGGAAACACACATTAAGAAGCGGTCAGGAGGCAACAGCAGAACAACAGCAGAACATGCAGGAGGATCTCTATGTTTCATTGATCAGGCAGATTGTCTCGATTTTGGTTTCCTTAAGCTTCCATGGCTATGTGGCAAAGACTTCCACTCCTAGTGGATGTTGAGGTTGTGGCAAGGCTGCATACATTTTCACAAAATCTGCTCTTGGAAGTGGGTATAGAGCTTCAGCTTGCAAATGAGAGTGAGGTCAGGGAGAGTTGAAAGGCAACAAGGAACTGTAGCCATGTAGGCTTGTAGAAAAGGGAGAAGGTATTAAAAGGAGGCACAGGAGGCGGGCAGGTGTGGAGGATTCCCTGGTCCTGAATGGGGTAACTGTTCCCCTGAAGGACCAGGTGCGCAGCCTGGGAGTCATTTTGGACTCACAGCAGTCCATGGAGGCACAGGTCAAATCTGTGTCCAGGGCAGCTGTTTACCAGCTCCATCTGGTACGTAGGCTGAGACCCTATCTGCCTGCGGACTGCCTCGCCAGAGTGGTGCATGCTCTGGTTATCTCCTGCTTGGACTACTGCAATGCGCTCTACGTGGGGATACCTTTGAAGGTGACCCGGAAACTACAACTAATCCAGAATGCGGCAGCTAGACTGGTGACTGGGAGCGGCCACCAAGACCATATAACACCGGTCTTGAAAGACCTACATTGGCTCCCAGTATGTTTCCGAGAACAATTCAAAGTGTTGGTGCTGACCTTTAAAGCCCGAAACGGCCTCAGTCCAGTATATCTGAAGGAGCGTCTCCACCCCCATCGTTCTACCCGGACACTGAGGTCCAGCGCCGAGGGCCTTCTGGCGGTTCCCTCACTGCGAGAAGCCAAGTTACATGGAATTATTATTATTATTATGAAATATCTTTACAGCTTTTTATTTATTAAAAAGTAAATTGTTATTGTTGTTGTTAACAAAGGTACAGAATATTATCGGACATTAATTTATCTAGGACTCTATTATTATTATCACTTATTTGTTTATATCACACACTTCCACCCAAAGAAGCCCAGAGTGGAACACACAAGTGATAAAACCATTAGAACGTCTAGAAACAATTCTATTGCAGATGCAGACTTTGAATGATCCCTTCTTAAAAGGCTTCTTGGAAGAGGAAGGTCTGCAGAGACAGCAGCTGTCACATATGAAATAGGTATAAAATCTTTCCTAATAACTGACACCTTCAGTGATTGTGCATGAGTATTCATGCATAGAAAGTGAATAGTCAAGGACAATTCTAAGAGGTTTTCAATGTTCATCAAGATGCATTAATGCTTTTCAGAATTCAGAAGCTCCTACACTTCTAAACTATATCCTGATCACAAACTGGCGGCTTCTGCCATTAAAAAACAAACAAAAGCAAAAGAAGTTTAAAAATATTATTTGCATAAATATTTTAACAACAGCCATGTGCTTCTGCAAGTGTTTTAAAAAATGTTTTGGGGTTTTGTTTTATTTGCGTGTGTAGGTCCCCAGTCCACCCCTCAAATAACTTCACACATAACACGTAATTTAGTTTTGGTTTTTGGGCACTATTTTGGCCACAACTTTATTAAAATACAAAATCAGTGAGTGGTTGTTTAGACATTGGTTATGACTATCTGTCCCCCCGCCTGGGACAGAACTGACATCCCGAGGTCCGATCGGTAGCCAGTAGAAGAGAAAGTCAAACTGGGGGGTCATTTGAGCTAAGCGTCGGACCCACGCCGCTCACCCCAGCAGCTCCCTGAAAGCTTGTTGGCCCAGATCCTATGACAAGGATTCCCATGACAGGGATTGGGCGGCCCTGGTCCCATGACAGGGATTGGACAAAATCATGGCAAGCCCCAGGATTCCTTTAACAGAATTCCCTTCAGCGCAATGGGAGGGGCAGGCACGGCCTATCCTGACCCCTCCACCACCAGCATATTATAACCAATGCCTAACCGCAACCTTACAAGTTGTGACGAATTGCTGAGTAGTAGGCAAAAACCAAATGGCACAGCCAATCACCAAATGGCAAAATTCCTACTAGGACCCTGCGCCAAGGCAGACGACCCCATGACAGGCAAAGCAAGGTCAACCGGAAAAGAGGGCGGGCGGGCGGGTGATCCGATGCACTCTGCAAAGAGAAAGAGAAACCAGAGTGCACCAATATTTAAAGACTATGGCCCCACCCACCCAATTTGCAACATACAGTTTGCCCCAGCAACCCGGTTATCCAATCACAATGCCAGGCAACAACTATTAACCTGCCTGGCAACAAGAGGGCTGGCTTGGCGGCCCACACCGCAACACGTGCTCTCATTTATTGGAGAACACGCTTTACATAAAACAGTATAGCTACTACCGTAGTGTAGCATTATCAGTTTCCATGACCTTTCAAGGGAATTTACAGTACAGTTGTACCTTGGAAGTCAAACAGAATCTGTTCTGGAAGCCTATTCGACTTCCAAAACAGCCTGCAGCCAATCGAAAGCCGCGGAAGCCCCATCGGACGTTCAGCTTCCAAAAGAACGTTCGAAAACCGGAGCACTCACTTCCGGGTTTCGAATGTTCAGGAGCCAATTTGTTCAGGAACCAAGACATTTGAGATCCAAGGTATGACTGTATAAGAATAAACACAAAGGAAACAATAAAGGAATGGAAGGCTGGGGTAAATAGGAAATTGGTGTGTTCTATATATTCCTCTATAAATATTTAGCCTCAGTTACAGCAGAGCTTGATGTTTATTTATCTTTCTAGGACATTCATTTTGTCTTCCGTTTTGCATCTGTGATGGAACTCAAGATGGGAATGTGGAAGAAACTTTGTGGATTCTGATGTGGGTTTTGAAGGAAGTAAAGAGATTCAGCATTGCAGGCTGCAGTTTCAAGCATATGCATGGGAAGAAGAAAGGGTGGATTTGAGAAGAAGACCATGGATAATGCTGGAGAAAGTGAAGTTTGCGGACAGGGATATAGTGGAAATCATGACTGAACTGATCAAAACCATTGAGAAGTTGGAAGATATGGACAAAGAACTTGTGCTGGTTCTGGGAGTGTGCAGGAAGCCAGTGAAGAGATTCACGGTTGAGTATCATGTGATCAGAACAATGAGAGAGATGCATGATTTTGACCAGAAAGTAATGGGCAGAGATTAGGGGACCGACTAGGTTACAAAATGGAAACTATGAGAAAAGGTTGTAGTAATCCAGATGAGATATGACCTGAATGTGAATCAGAGTTTTTGCTAAGTGAACAGAAAAGGAAGGGTTTTGCACTCTTGTACCTTGGTTTATGAACTTAATCCATTCTGAAAGCCTATTCTTAAATCAGTGTTCTTAAACCAAGGTGTGCTTTCCCATAGCAGCGGGGGACTCAGTTTACAAATGGAACACACTCAACAGGAAGCGAAACATGTTCTTATTCCAAGGCAAAGTTCACAAACCAAAACACCTGCTTCCGGGTTTGCAGTGTTCCTAATCCAAGTTGTTGATAAACTAAGCTGTTCTTAAACCAAGGTACCACTGTATAGGCAAAAGAGACACAACTTGGCAATAGATTGAAGAAAGGGAATAAGTCTTATTTCACTGTCTGCAAGCCGTTTATTCCTTTGGTCCACTACAAGTAGTTTGAAATGACGCAATGAAATACACTGTATAGAATTAATTTTAAGGGTGAAATGGAGATTTTTTAAAAAATGAATGTGCCATCATGGAATTTTATTTTAGAGATGCACATTATGCACATTCTTCATTTATTCCCACAACTAATGGGAATGAAATGACAGGGTATTTTTGATAAGGTGAAGTATCATGGAGAACAGCCGTCTTTTACCATTCATTAATATTTATGCATAAGTTTGTGGTTTGATGAATATGCATGAATTTAGAGACTGAATTATTTAAACCATATTAGGAGGTGTGTTCCATTTTACAAGTCAATAATTGGTTCCCAAGTGGATAAACTGTGAGATTGTGAGCTGAATAGTTTATCCCAATAAGATGTGAATTATTGCTGAAGAAAAATTGAGTTCCTTCCTATTATGCCTGTTATAGTACAAGTGAAATTATTTGATTAGATATCAATAAGAGTGAAACTAATGACAAATTAATTAGACTAGCTCCCTCCCCCCACTTTGCTGAGTCAGCACTCTGATAACCCTATAATTAGAATCTCCAACTCTCTGGAATTCCATGAAGTTACGACGATTTCTATCGATCTGTTTTCCTTCTATGCACAGTTTGCTTGCTTTTAAATTAATTCTGCAATATGTAATCCTTTGGAGACCGTGGCAGAAAGAGCTCAAAGTGGTATGCAGGTAAACATTGTGATAAATTTCAACACATCAATGCAAAAACCTCATCCCATTTTTGAACATCTTCATCCCATTTTCAATTGACCTAAGCTCTTCAGAATTGGGGGCCAGCAAATTGAGATAGGCAACAGGATTCTTTGACTTTTGAGGGAAAGACAGATAAAATTGTGGTGATGTCCCTTTTGGGGGGTCAACAAAGCTTCTTTTCAGTAGCCCAGTCATTATGTTGTATCCTCCCTAATTCCCTGGGAATAGTGTACGATGGCAAAATGTTGACTTCCTTCTGAAGGAAGGAAAAAGGAATCGCTTTATTGTAAGTTAGGAGGACCCTTGTTTAACTGTAAAGCCAGTCACAATCTCCTTGGGTGACCTTAGGGAAACCAGTATGTCTCAAGCTTGGCCCTCAACATCAATAGAAATATTTGCTCTATTAGCTGTGGAATATGGAAAAACTGACATACATACATGCAGACATACATATGCTTATTTCTTTTATACGCTGGAAATAAAAAAAAACCACCTATTTTGTGCATGTCATAAACCTTAAACATAAATAATTTGACCATGCCTGTGGGAGCTTTAGCATCCCAACACACGAAGACATAATTTTGCAGTCTTTTAAACCTTGTATTCCTTTTGAAAAATGCTATTGGGGTCACAAAGAGTTGGACATGGCTAAACGACTAAACAACAACAATAACTCTGTGCAGAGTTTCATTTAATTGCATATATATATACACACACACAAACACAAACACACACACACATACACGAGAGGAATTGGGTGCCAAAGCATTGGTCCTATATACATCCCAATGAAATAAACTGGGCTTGGTCAGGGAAGATTAGGACTACATAAGTGGATATTCATTGAAAGCTATATCATGTTTGCAAAGCAAATGTTTAGCTAGAAACTGCTGAGCAATGAATACAACTTCTGGCATTGCCTTCAAATATGCAATTTATCAGAGCTAAAAATGATTTCATAATAGCATGTGGCAGTTTTCTCATATGAGAACTTTATTATTTATAATGTATAACCTTGAAACCATGCACCTGTTTCAATATTTATATGAAGAGATCAGTGAGTTAAAAGGGCTACCTTATGAAATATCAGGAAATTAATATAAGGAGTTGATCCAGTTATCTTTTTAAACCAAAGCGTAACAACAAAGAAACTAGAACAACCATTAATTTCCAGTTATCCTCACAGAGCATCACTGGTTCAGTTATAGAATAATTTATTTCAGATCTTTTATACAATAAGCAGTTTTACTGGGGGGGGGGGGAGGGAATGAGTTGAACCTTTATCAGCACATTTTGAATATGTGTCTGGATGAAATATCTGTTTAAACACAAAACTCATCAGGAAAAGAAAATTGTATGTGAAGATTAATTCATACGTTAGGCAGGCACAACAGAATTGGACTTAACACCAGGCCTACTATAGCAGGAGCTATTTCTACTGCTAAATTTACATTATCCTATAGACCTGTTATGGAACAGCTTTTTGGTATTTCACATACCAGGCAGATGCAAACCTAGGTCAGCCACTGAGTGTACTCTCATCAGGAGCTGCTGTCTATCATAGCTCTTTTACAAGCATGCTTTCAGGACCAGGCGTGCCAACTTGAATAAAATATTGGGGTGTGGGATGGGACAGGTAAGCCCAACCCCACATAATCAATCACATGATGTGGTAGATGCACACCATTCGAACTGCAAGTCCTATCCACTTTGGGGGTGTGGTGTGGTGTGGTAAGCTCCCTGTTATTTTATTGGGAGGAGGCCCCTTAGGAGCTGGCTCCTACAGTTGAAATCAAAATTATTCACACCCTCCCATTGCAAATCAGGTTTATGATCAAAATCATAATGCAAGGAGCAAATCAAACAAAAGCAGTTGAAATAGCTCAACACAATGGATGCTTTCAGCTGAAGATGCAACTAATACTGACTTCTCCCGTCTCACTATTATTCAAACGCTTCACTGCTAGCACCTTTAGTACTTAGTAGAGCAGCCTTTTGCTGCTATGACTTGCTGCAAATGAGATGCATAGTCAGACAGCAGCTTCCAGCAGCATTCATGATGGAGCTTAGCCCATTCCTCATGAGCAATGGCCTCCAGTTCAGTAATATTTTGGGGTTTATGTGCTGAAACCAGAGATTTTCTATAGGGTGACTGTGGGTTGAATAATTCTGGTTGCAACTGTACGTTCAGGACACACATTGGACCACCTGGCCTTCAGGGGGAACTTATGTATAACAGGGGCAGACCTTGAAAGAATCCTGTGCTGGAGCTGTCATGGAAATTTTGCTTGCAGCTAATCTCAGTTGAATTTTGAGATTCTGTCAGTGCAAGCATAACTGCTTACTTGAGAGAATAATCTCCCCTCTCCTCCCTCGAGTGTGCTGTTCTGGGGGTTCTCCTGACACCCCCGATTGGGGTGGGGGCAGAAGGAGAGATGAGATGGGGGAAATCCTTGCTGTGTTAGTGGGACCTCTTGTTGTGTGTTTAGACCCAGAGACCTCCCCCCTAAATAAATTCACACTTGACTCAAATTTTGGTTTTGGTTTTTGGCAGAATTCAGGCAGAAGCCTCAGAGGGAGAGCCATGTTTCATTTCTGTTTGAATCCAAGGATGTGACTCTGGGAGAAGCAAGACCTCCTGAAGTGTCAGACGTGGCGTGCTGCCCCAACAATGGGCAGGGGCAACACATGTGCATGGCGTCACATGTGTGCTGTCCCCCCACCCCGCCAGGTCCACTCAGCCTGCCACCCCCTAACCACCCACTGCCAGCCACCTTACCTTTGTGAAAGGGATGCACCTCACCCCCCCACCACCACATCGCCTTGGCAAAGATGCTTCTGTTAGAATTCCTGCTCCATGATTGCAGTCATGGGGTTTTTGTCTATCACATGACGGTATATGTTTTCATGGAGACAGGATGTTTGTGTTACTGTGTTCCGTGAAGTGGGACTATTGTCCTTTGCCATTTTCTTTTTGCTGTCTGATGCTAGAGAGAGAAGGAGCCATGTTGCAGTGCTTTGTGTGTTTATATGTAAATAAAGTAGATTAGCCAAAATGCTGAGTAGCTGAGGTCTGTTACGCATGATGCACAAACTCTGCAGATCCCTAAGTGTGCCGGTGTCGGTTGGCGTCAGTCGCTGTGATGTTTGGGCTGAAGAAAGTTTTTGAAGCTCCCAAACAATCGACCAGGAGGGAGAGAACATGCCAGTCAGGCATGTGTCTCTGCCAAGGACCTACTCAAGTGTAGGCTGAACTCCTGAGCTTCACCCTCATGTGTTCCTGGTAGAGATAACCAGAGTGTCTGTCAAAAGGACCCGCCAGGGTAAAGACTCTTCACACTGATGCACCTTCTTGAGGGTCACCACAGAATTTGGGGCTAGTCCCCTCCTTGAAATATTGGGGGGCCATCACCCCCCCAGATGGCACCCCTGTGAGGTGTTTATGCTGCGAGCCCCTCCTTCATAGGCTAAAGTTATATATGTGCATTTAATTAAACCATGTATCATAAAGACACCACAGTTTCCGATGTCCCTCATTCCAAGGAAACCGAACCCTGGGTGGGTGCCTGGAACCTCACACTGCTCGGAGAGTGGGGTGGCATGCAAAATGAAATTATAGCGAAAGTAATTTTAATACCCTTACACCACCTTCTCTCGCATATGCTCTTGTCAGATGTGGTCAGCAGAATAACGGCAAATGCTCGCCAAGACAAGGCAGACACCCTCTGTTTTACGATGCTGAATTTCTGATCAGTTTTCTTACAAACCGCAGGAAAGATTTATGTGCTAGATTTAAACACAGGGGAAAATATGCTGCTTGGCTGCCTCTCACCCTTGCTTGTGTCCCATTATATTTGCAAGAGGTGTGCTTGCTGAAGTCCCTTTATCCTCTCTGAATACATGCTTGTTTAATCTTTTAGAATCCAGACATTATAATTCTGGCTTGTGATTCACATATACCTCAAGCCTTCCTCTTCGATCACCTATGCCATGCAAGCAGTGAGTTATGTTTTAAATATTTATTTCACAGTGCATTTTTAAGAGAGTTGGAACATAGCAGCAATACCGTAAAGTTTTACAAGGGGATAAGAAGCTACTTTCCTTAATGAGCAGTACTGTTTGACCCGTGGCCTTATTTTTCATTCACTTAAAAATGAGAATCTCTGTGCAGTAAAGTTCTCTTGAGACTTGATGAATGCCATTAATTAGAAATGTTTCCCCCTGATATTTTTCTGTTACAAGAGAAAGAAGGAGAAAGAGAGATTTATTGGGGGAGGGGAGTAGACGGAACTCAAAAGGTTTTCAAATGTATATCTTTATAAAATTTGAGGAGTGAGGATATTACCTCTCTATTATTGTCCATGTCGGGTTGCTCAACCATTGCTACCATGTCCTTTCCTTTAGTAGATCAAGATGATCAGGTGACAGTAAAAACTGCAAGGTTTTTAGTGGGGGCAATTAGAATAAGATCTATTATTTGATTATTGATGTAAACCTCCAAAATGTATTTTCTACAGTTGAGTTTTTACCTCTATCTTCAGTACATTTTATTTTATTTTATTGCTACGGCTAGTGGCTGATGCAAATAAAGATTCTTCTGATATTGATTCATTTTTGAATAAGTTAATTTAATTTTGGCCTTAAATATGCCAAATGAAAATTATTTTGTGAACTGCCCTGAAAACTCATGATGAATGGCAGGATATAAATGTAATAAATACAATAAAATAAGGTGGGCATGTAGGCAAGATCGAAAAAGTATAGATGAAAAGGAAAGGCTGGAGCATGACCACAGCTCTGATACCTTGGTAACTGCATCAGGAAGATGGGTGATGGCATTGGGTCAGAAGCAAAGTGCCTATTTACCGTATTTTTCCATCTATAAGACGTCCCCATGTATAAGACACCCCCTATTTTGGGGGACTCCGATTTAAGAAAATGGGGAAAATCTATCCGTGCATAAGACACCCCTTGAATTTTGGACATTATTTTTTAGGGGAAAAACCTAGTCTTATACACAGAAAAATGTGGTAGTTTGCTTAACATTTCTTTGGGAGTTTATTGTCAGGCGTCAGAGGATCCAACCTCCATGGTAGGTTGCCAGGAACGGATAAGAGAAGGAAAGTTCTTACCAACTGCTTTTTATTCAATATTCACAGAGAGGCTTAGAAATGCAGCCTCTTGGAATAATGGCGTTGCTCCATCACTACTGGTGCTGAGATGTGCCCTCTGCCTCTGAGCTCTCTGCTCTCCTACTTTCAATGCTTGCCGGGTTCTGGGAGGAAGGGTCTGGAATGCTTTCTAAAGACACTGTGTCCATCATCTGTTACCCCTCTGATGCTTCTTCTTCCTCCTCTCCCATTATTTCCCAGCTTTCCCCCTCATCTGCCTCTGTGATCTCCTTCAAACCCCTGTTGTAAATCTTAGCTGTCTTCTTCTTTTCTAGAAGGGTCAGGCTGAGGAGGCAGCCTCTGCCATTCCTCCTCTGCCCAGTCCCTGACATTTATTGAGGTATAGCTGCTTCTGACTAATGCATCACCCACCTAACTGCATAACATCTACACAACATCATTTGGAAAAGATATCACTCATAAGGTAAAGGTAAGGGGTATCTCTGACCATTAGGTCCAGTCGTGACTGACTCTGGGGTTGCGGCGCTCATCTCGCTTTATTGGCCGAGGGAGCTGGCATACAACTTCCAGGTCATGTGGCCAGCATGACTAACCCGCTTCTGGCGAACCAGAGCAGCACATGGAAACGCCGTTTACCTTCCCGCCAGAGCGGTACCTATTTATCTACTTGCACTTTGACGTGCTTTCGAACTGCTAGGTTGGCAGGAGCAGGGACTGAGCAACAGGAGCGCACCCCGTCACAGGGATTTGAACCGCCAGCCTTCTGACTGGCAAGTCCTAGGCTCTGTGGTTTAACCCACAGTGCTGCCCGCGTCCCTGATATCACTCATATCCCCTCCCAATTTAATCCAGATTTATCCTTTCCAAGGGAAAATCCAATATGTTCCCTTCCCTTCAAAAAATCTCTTGCCAGTGACCTGTACATGCTATCTGCATGAACAACCAGTTTACAATATTAAGCCTCCATTTCAGAAGTGTGCTTTCTCTGCTGCAAATAGCTCCATGGCAACGGAACGACCATTTTGCCCAATACTTTCTAATAAAAACATCTGACCTACCTAAATGTATGCACTGCACATTTTTTGTAAGTCCACTGTCTGTTGTTTTAAAGGTTGTTTGAAACTCAAATAGTTAATGATAATTTAATAAAATGCCTCCTTTTAGAAAAACGAAATGAAGGTGGCTTGCTTATCTTGCTAGGCTTCCTTTTGAAATTTCAAGCAATAAAGCCAATATTGTCAGCTGTAAGGAAGCTAAGCACTATTAGCAACATGCATATGATGCTGAGGACATTATAGCTGGTGATAATATTTGCAAGCATCTAAATAAGCATACTCAAGTGAATAGTAAATCCTAACTATGGGAATTTCTTGCAAGATGTTAGTTGTAACTAAAGTATCTTATGGTTTGGCATCATTTGGAAATGAACATTGGAGTGGGGGGATAATGCTCTCATTTGGAATTCTAAATATTATATGTCTTGAATCTATCCATTATTGCCGTGCTGATGACACATTTTTGTGTGTTCATGTTTTCCATCTGCTCCTAAAAGCAGAAACTTTTGCTGCCTTAAGAAACTTCCCTTTCCAACAGTTCATAGGAAGGTTTTGGGTGGGGAAAAAATAAGAAAGAACAGGAAGGAATGACATCTGATTGGATGGGAAAATGTGGTGGTTTCAGAAGGTGTCAGAGGCAATAATAATAATTATAATGATAGTTTATTATTTATACCCTGCTCATCTGGCTGGGTTTCCCCAGCCACTCTGGGTGGCTCCCCACAGAATAATAATAATAATAATGCGATAAAACATTAAAAATTTCCCAAATAGGGCTGCCTTCAGATGTCTTCTAAAAGTCAGATAGTTGGTTATTTCCTTGACATCTGATGGGAGGGTGTTCCACAGGGAGGGCGCCACTACTGAGAAGGCCCTCTGCCTGGTTTCCTGTAGCTTCACTTCTTGTAGTGAGGGAACTGCCAGAAGGCCCTTGGAGCTGGATCTCAGTGTCTGGGCTGAACGATGGGGGTGGAGATGCTCCTTCGGGTATACTGGGCCGAGGCTGTTTAGCGCTTTCCAGGTTAGCACCAACACTTTGAATTGTGCTCCGAAACGTACTGGGAGGCTGCAGCATATGAGCTTGTGGTTATCAGGTTGCCCACTTGTGTCCCAAGGACCTGGTTCACAGTCTGGGGATGCTTATTCATCCAACATTAGAGGCTCAAAGGACCAGTGCTCGTTACTTGTAGGTTTTTAAGTAGAGGTTGGATGGCCACCTATCATGGATGCTTTACCTAGAATTCTACATTGCAGGGGATTGGACTGGATTGCCCTCTGGCTTCCTTCGAACTCTACAATCCTACAATTCTATGCTATCATTCTCCTTTTCATGGGAGAAATGTTGGAGGGTATGCCTTCACTGACATACAGTGGTACCTCGAGTTAAGAACTTAATTCCTTCCAGAGGTCCATTCTTAACCTGGAACTGTTCTTTACCTGAGGTACCACTTTAGCTAATGGGGCCTCCTGCTGATGCCGCACGATTTCTGTTCTCATCCTGAAGCAAAGTTCTTAACCCAAGGTACTATTTCTGGGTTAACGGAGTCTGTAACCTGAAGCGTCTGTAACCCGAGGTACCACTGTATTATCTTTGCCAACAGACATTTGATAGATGGGGATGATTTGGATGTTTTGTTACCAGTGTGCTGCCAAGATTCCTGTGGCTATTAGGGAGTTTGTTTTCTTCTGTTTTTATGGCATTATGTATTTATGTAAAATTGCTTGGAAACCTTTAAGTTACAAGTATAAGAAATCTGGTAATGTGAAGATGGCTTACCATTCTTGAAGGTGGAATACTCTAGGCAACAGATAGAGCTTGGTCTACTCTAGAAAAGCAATTCCTAGAGAATCCAATAGCACTCTCAAAAACCCTGTTGGATAATTTTATATTAGAAGGCATGCTTTAGCCATTCTGCTAATTTCCTGTTAATTGGACAAATGGAACAATCTTGTTTCCATGTGCTATTGGTGACATTGTAGCATTAATTTTAAGTAGAGTTTTATAACAAACCACCTTAGTTTTAAACTGTGAAACAATGTTAAAATTGCACTTACACTCAGCAAGTCTGTTTTAAATCACATATATATGCAGCCAGAAGGATTTGTTTCAGTAGAGACCATGGACTTTTAAAAAGTCATTGACTCAATGGATGCTGTATTCATGCTGAGAGGAAACTCATTAGCCTGGGCAAGCCTGCAATTGTTCAAGAGTGGAATCTGGAAACTGAAAAAACAAAGTAGATGCTAAAGCAGTGAGCATATCAGCATCCAGTTACTGCTTTTCTATTTATTGCAAATCTTGCCACTTAACTAAGTTTTATTTAGGATAATAGAAAACTTAAACATTTGGTACATTGTAAATGTGTCAGATTTGTCCATTTACATCACTATAAATGCTGTGATTCTACAAAGATTATTATAATAGGCAGAAAGTGTGTTAACAGGATCTCCTGCTCTCACTCCTGCCGTACAGCAAAAATAACTGGGCTGAATTAAAATTGATTTGGCTTTTGTATCAGAATAAAACAAGTACAACGGAATGCAAAAGAATAAATTGTCTCTTTGTGCTGTGAAATCATCAATATTTATAAGCAAGGAAGTAAAACACAGAGCAAGGGATTACAGCCCAAATGCTAGAAGACATACAATTTAGTCAAAGGATGAATTGGGGAAAAAATGTAGATGGCTTGTTAGGACTAGAAGGTGGAGTCATGCCTTGCTGTGCCTTCAACTGAAACATCAAGAGTTGTGTTGATTAAATCCTCTGAGTCCCAAATTAGAATCACAGAATTGTAGAGTTGGAAGGGATCCCGAGGGTCATCTAGTCCAACCCTCTGCAATGCAGAAATCTCAGCTAAAGCATCAATGACAGATCACCATCCAACCTCTGCTTAAAAACCTCCAAGGAAGTTATGATAAAATGGGCGATAGACTTTGGATATAATTTGGATTATGATAATTGGATGAGGCTATGGAATAAAGGTATGAAGATGGACTAGATGGAATGGACAGTAAGGACTGACACAATCCGAGACCAGGAAGAAGGGACGTTGGATGAAGATTGGAAGAAAATTTATAAAGAAAATTTTCTATTTAGGGAATTGGCTAAAAATTAATGAATATTAGGGAAAATGTTGGAATGAAACTATATGACTTTAGCAGAAATGATATCAGGATTAATGTATATTTGATAACTAAGATTTAAGCTTTAAGGTATTTTAGGGTAAGATAAGGTTAAATAAATTAAGGTAATTTGAATAATAGAATATGGGGAAAGATGGAAAGGATTTGTTGAGCTAATTATTAGGTTAAATTAGGTTAGGGTAAATTTTTTAACAGAAATTGAGAAAGATGGAAAGAATTTGCTGAAATAACTAATTAAACTAGAATACAAAAAGGGAGGTGTGAGGATGTCAATGAAACAAGCAAATGGAAGTTTTAGATATGCAATTTGGGATTTGTGTTGTTTTCTTTTTTCTTTTTATCTTTTTGTTGTATTGTTGTATTGGTTTTTGTGTTTTTTTCTTCTCTTTTTATGTATTATAGTGTTGTTTTTTAATGTTTCTTTTTTCCCCCTTATAATTCTGAAACTACTAATAAAAATTATTTTTTTTTTAAAAGGAATAAAGGTATGAAATTTACTGCCTGCACCACCGTTAGAGAAAATATGGAAAAGGTGATGTACCGTTGGTACATCACCCCTGTGAAATTAGAAAAAATGTATAAGACCGGGGATAATAGGTGTTGGAAGTGTAAATCCAAAGAAGGCAGTTTCTATCATATGTGGTGGAAGTGTGAAGAAATTAAAAAAAATTGGGAAGACATATACAATGAATTTAAAAAGACACTTAAATACACCTTTGTTAAAAAACCCGAAGCCTTCCTCCTAGGTATGATCGGAGACGAGATTAAAAAAGAAGACTACATAATGTTTCAATATGCAACTATAGCTGCTAGGATTCTACTAGCACAAAATTGGAAAACCCCTAATATCCCGACCGTTAAAGATTGGCAAATTAAACTATTTGAATACTTAGAATTGGCAAAAATGACGCAGAATATCAGACAGCAAAAAGATACAAAGTTTAATGACAGTTGGACCAAATTTATAACATATATGGAAACAAATTCTAGAAATCTAAAAATCACGGTAGGTTTAACATAATTCTTGCGATGCATAGATGATATAAAATGAAAACTGCAGAATGGAATTACAATCTTATATAATCCAAAACTGAGATGGAGGGAAGTCAGTTCGTGTGTTTCTTTTTTGGTCCGTTTAGGTTTTCTGTTGTTTGTTCTTGTTCTTGTTTTCTTTTTTTCTCTTTTTTATGTACGGTTGTTTTGTTTTTCTGTTTGCTTATGAAAATTAATAAAAAGAATTTTAAAAAAAAAACACCTCCAAGGAAGGAGAGTCCACAAGCTCCTTGCCATCCGGGTACGACTGCAGCTTGTGTAAGCAATTTGGGTTTTTTGCATGTTTTCATTATTGAGGTGGACCCAAATCCTCCACCTCTGTTTTATGGGGAAAGAGATAAAAAGGAAAGATAGAGCTACTGCTTCTCTTGGAAAACATACAGTATCAAACCAACTTGTTCCATTAGTGCAAGGATTTCTGCTTGTGCAATGGAACTGCCCCCCTCTTCTCCCTCCATGGCCCCCTAAATACCAGACCCTCCAAGTATCCCCATTTTCCAGGGACAGTCCTGGATTTACAGAAGCGGTCCTTGTTTTTTATTTGATCCTGGAATGTCCTGCTTTTCCTTAGGATGTCCCTATATTCATCAGAGAAATATTGGAGGGTACATACAACCTTTAGAATACATCTGAAGGAAGCCCTGTATAGTTTTATAAATGGCGTTTCCGTGCGTTCTGGTTTCTGTTATGGTGTTCCATTGCTCCAGAAGTGGTTTAGTCATGCTGGCCACATGACCTGGAAAACTGCTGGCTCCCTCGGCCTGAAAGCGGAGATGAGCACTGCAACCCCATAGTCGCCTTTGACTAGACTTAACCGTCCAGGGGTCCTTTACATTTATACACACATACACACAAACAACTTTTTATATGTTGGAAGCCACCCAAAGTGGCTGGGGCAACTCAGTCAGATGGGTGGAATATTATTATTATTATTATTATTATTATTATTATTATTATTATTACATCATAGAAATGTTGGAGGGCATGAAATACTTCTCAAGAAAACAGCCTGCCTATTGGATGATTTTTATGACATGGTAAACCAAACTATGGCTTATCAAACAGCAGCCATGTTGCTTCTCCTCAGCCCTTTTAATGCATCAGTGAGCTAAGTCAAGCTTTCCCTTAACACACTATCTAAACCAGGACTTCTGGTTCAGCTCTCTTCTCACTAACCACAAGCTGTATCCAAGAATATACATATGGCCTGAGTAAGGCATAGTTTGGTTTACAGTGTCTTCTGAACCTGGTCAATGTGCAGAACAGCTGGGTGGATTTGAAGTGCAACCCTATATCAACAAAGAAGCTAGTGCCATAGAGTCCAATGGAGCTTACTCCCAGATCAGTGGCTATAGGACTAAAGCTGCACAGTCTTTGTCAAGTTCTATTCGTATTTTTCCCCCTTGATTTAAGAAGGCTTCCTTCGGTGATGCAATCTGGAAGCTGCTGATTTACAGCAATGGGACAAATAGATCAGCTTAGGGTCTCAAGCGCTGGAAACAGAACATGGCAGGTAGTAAATAAAAAGAATGGATAGCAAAGATGTGAGATGGACAGCTTATCTAAATACAGTAAAACATGGAATAAATTTTACAGGAGGCTTCACAATTTATTTATTTATGTATTAGTTTTTCCTACTACCAATGAGACAGCTGAAGGCGCATTCCTATCAAGCCAAAATGTGTTGTTGTTTTTTAAAAAAAAGAACAAGCAGACCATGTCTCAACACCAAGATCATAATGAAACTATGAAAAACCAGCACAGCCAAAATTAAATAGATACAAAATAACCAACAGGAAAAAAGGAGTTCTTCAGTCACAAAGCTTTGATAAATGCTTTTCAAAAGAGAAACTTCTTAGCAATCCCAACGCAGCCAAACCTACTTCACTCGGCAGAGTATTTCAGAATGGAGGTCATCATGGGACAAGCCCATCAAAACAAGAATACATGAATAAATGAAGTTAAATTCTTCATTTGGCTCTACAATTTGGCTTACATCAATGCAATGGGAAGAGGGATCGTGTGAGGATGCACTCCCAAAGGTATTTGAGAAGCATTTCACCTGATCAACTAAATCAACAAGTTGTTGTTGTTGTTGTTACATTCCTGCCTTCACAAAATGTGCATGTATTTAGAAAGGTTTTCCTGTTTCAGTGACATAAAAATGATTGTAAGAATAGAGTGGGTCCTGCAAATGCAAAATGACTGCTCCCCACATCAAATGGGGGGGGCGGCGTACTTTGTGTGGGTGCACCCCTGATCCTACATTGCTCCTAGCAGTATTGCCTGGCATTGCCCCCCCCCCCCAGGCTGGATACCTGGAGGTTCCCACCCAACCTCAGACAGTCAACCAATCCCGGTGGGGGAGGCGTTGCCAGGGGAGTTGGCCAGGTAGGGGGTGGGACTTCCCTGCCCACACAATAGAGGGCGGAACTTACCTGGGGGATCACAGTCAGCTCCAGAGTTTCTCCCACCCCGCCCCCCCTCAGTTAAGCTTTCCTTTGGCAGTTAACTTATTCTTTACAGGTATGCTGGCGCTGCTACGTATAGGTCGCTGTGAAAGGAATTTTCCTGCATTGGCAGGTTTTGCCTTCCCTGTAGCAAAACGTCACAACTTTGGCGGTTTCAGGCCTTGGTGGAATTCTTTAGTCTTTCTTCCCTATAATGGGGGGTGTGGGGCATGAAGCGGTAACCCCCCCCCCTGCGGTGGTGATCCCAGGGTTCCCTGTTAAAGGGGTTGTTCTGAGGGGAGTCATTGGCCATACGCCGAGAGGCTGTAATTGGTCTCCCCCGTGTTGCAGTGAATTGGGGGGCGGGCTCTCTGCTTGAATAGACATTATCCAAAGCCAGTCCAATCCCGACTCATTCTGGATAACCCCTGGGGACTGGCAGGGATAAACGCTCAAGGCCTACTGTAAGCCAAGGTCTCCCTACATCTGAATCTTAAATAAAGTTGTGGCTAATTTTAATCCCACAACACAGCGTTGTGTGTCTTTATTCCATGCGGAAGCCGGCCTTGAGTGGGGGGGGGGGGGGTCCTCCGCCTGATTGCACAATGTATATTTTTTAGAACCCATCCTATTCTTGTGTTGAAATTTGTTTAAAGCTCTTTTCGATATTGTATTTTAAACTGTTGCGACCTGCCTTGGGGCAGACTTTGGTAATGAGGCACCCTGATCGAGGACAAAATTTGGCACCCCTCCCAAAGATTTCTTATTTTCACAACAATTCCTAATTTATTTATTACTATTTTGGCCTGGCACCCTAGGTGGAGGAATGGATCTCACTGCCTTGAATCCAACACTGCTTGGGTGATGTGTACATAATAAATCAAAACAATCACAATAATGTTTTCACCCAAATCTAGGTATGAAATATGAAATGTTATTTTCCTGAGATACAGAACAACATAGGAAGCAGTCTTATACTGAGTCAGAGCATTGGGCCTTTGCCAGTGTGGTGTAGTGGTTAAGAGCGATAGACTCGTAATCTGGGGAACCGGGTTCGCGTCTCCGCTCCTCCACATGCAGCTGCTGGGTGACCTTGGGCTAGTCACACTTCTCTGAAGTCTCTCAGCCCCACTCACCTCACAGAGTGTTTGTTGTGGGGGAGGAAGGGAAAGGAGAATGTTAGCCGCTTTGAGACTCCTTCGGGTAGTGATAAAGCGGGATATCAAATCCAAACTCTTCTTCTAACTCAATATCATCCACTCTAACTGGCAGAGGCTCTCCGAGATGTCAAACTGGGAGTCTTTCCCAGTGGCGATGATTGAGCCTAGTAGGGCGAATGCTCTTTCCCCATATATAAATACGAACATCTGAACTGACACTGAGCTCCCCAAAATAGATGGTGAGATTTAAATTTATTAGTCACTGCCAACAGGAAGCGTTGGAGCATGTTGCAAAATCACAACAGACAATACAATATACTAAAATCGATACGACAAAGATAAAGAGAGAAAAGACCCAGAAAAACAACCTCCTCACCATTTGGTTAACAGTCAAATGTATGTGAGAAGAGAAACATTTTAGTCACTCAATGAAGATGCCGTGTTGGCAGCAATTGAGTCTCCCAGGTGACAGCATTCCACCAATGGGAGTGGACATTACAGGGAAGGCCCACCACTCTCTGGACCTCTTCTAGGACACACATGGTCATGGCTCCCCCTAAAGTATTCTGAGAAGGCAATCAATATTCTGGCTGCTGCTGTTGCATAGAGGAATATAATTGCAAGGAACTGGAAGGGGGAGAAAAGAATGGCAAAACAAACTCTGTGAGTTTGTAGAAATAGCAAAATTGATGGCAATTATTAGAGGCCACTCAAAACAGAGAATAATTAAAGAGTGGGATGGAATGAAGGAATACATGAAAAAATATGGTTCCGGAATTGAATTACTAATAGAGAATGTGTAATGTGTAAAATGTGCAGGGATAAGCAAGAAAAAAACAACAGAATTAATTGGACAATTATTAAATTATAACAACACAACAAGATGGAAGAAGTAAAAATTGAGATTACACATGGGTGAAGGGGAGTGGGGGGGGTACATGGGAATTTATAATATCATTTATAATATGAATCTTCTAATTCCGTTGTACCTATATACAGCAAAGGAAGTTTAGAGTAATTAGGTATATTTTAATTTAGGTAACTTATAGGTTTATGTTAGAAAACGAATATGGATTTTGAATTTGATGCTTGTAATTCTCTTTGGTTTTGAAAAAAAAAAAAAGTATTATGGGAAGGCCTCTCCTCTTCACGGAGGGGAGGTGTTGTGAGCGGGAACCACTTCCCGCGCTCGCAGGGGGGGTAACTCAGCCCCCTGCGTCACTGAGTTCTGTGCCCACATCACACTCACCAGCCAGCCTATACGGCTGGGTGGGAGTGTGGCTTAGATGTATTTGAACGACTGTGGGCACACGGACTCTCCCTTCTTGTTCCTGGCTTCCTCGGATCACTCGCCCACCCTCCCTTAGGTTTTTTCCTTCATTTCTTGACCTTGCTATGGACTTTGGTTGGTCGCCTTGGTTGTCCAGGGGGCCTGGTAGGAATTGTTTTTCCCACTTGGCAGATTGGCACCAGCCACTTGGTTTTTTGTCTACCTTGTAGCAAATCATCACAACTTTGTAAGGCTTGGTGGCTAGGCATTGGAAAACACGTTGTGTGTTGGAGGGGAGGTTGTAGCCATCACCTACCCCTCCCCTTGAAGGGTATTCCGTTAAAGGAATCCAGTGGTCATGGTTCCTGTCCGATGCCCTGGTGGTGGCTAGGGCCATGGCTCAACCCCCGGTGACTCTAGGGGAAAGCTTCCAGTTAATTTGCATCAACAAGCTCCCCCTACTGGTTGTTAACCCTGCAGAGCAGGCAGGAGTCAAGCATAGTCTGTTCAGATCCAGTGCCTAAGCCAATACCCCTCACATTCTGTAACCAATAAAGTTGTGGCCTTCTTAGCCCATTAACCTCAACACTTGTGTCCATGTGTATTATTTTATCTTCAAGCAGGGGCAGGGCTTCGACTCACAAGTGTAGTTTGCAAGAGTGCCAAGAGAATTTGGGTGAGATGTGCTGAGAGAAGTTAGCTGAGCCCTATTCCCATCTCAGAGCTACAGTTCTCTGAGTTTCATAGCGTTAGAGCAAGTTTTAGGGGTCCAATCAATTAATAATAATAATAATAATAATAATAATAATAATAATTTTTATTTATTTATACCCCGCCCTCCCCAGCCAAGGCCGGGCTCAGAGTGGCTTACAAGCAATAATAAAAACAAGATGAATGATTACAACTTAAAAACAAAAATAAAATACAACATTAAAATAATGGAGCATTAAAATATTAAAATGTAGCCTCATCGCAGGAGGAGAAGGAAAAGAAAAAAGAAAGAGAGAGAGGGAGGGAATCAAATTGGCTCCAAGCCAAAGGCCAGGCTGAAAGAAATCAGATCCTGTAGGGCCCTGGTCTCATGAGGCAGAGCGTTCCACCAGGCCGGAGCCAGAGTTGAAAAGGCTCTGGCTCTGGTTGAAGCCAATCTAACTTCCTTTGGGCCTGGGACCACTAGGATTGATTACCGCAAGGATTGATTTGTTTTTTCCTAACTTTATAGAAACTAGAATTATTTTGGAAATTTATGAAAGTTTCAAAAAAATGTGGTGATTATAGAAAAAGAAAGTTCTTCTAATGCAATTAGTGGGAAATATGCTGTAGTTAAAAGTCATAGGAATATTTTAAGTATGGAAGATGAAATCACAGAAATGCTGCATATGGTGTTAATGATGCATTTTCTGGCACCTGCAACTAACGTCTTGCATAATATGTTGACCTGCTTTTACAGTGCACGGCAGTTGGGAAAGCTACTTGAAGAGGTAAATAGCAAAAAATCACACAGAAGAAAGCAAGAGTATCTGAAGATTCTTGCAGCCTTTTGTGGATATCTGGGGGTGCTGAGAAAACGAAACAAAACATGGAACCAGTGGCCACTTTTTGCACACTCTTAATGTAGATGGCAATGCATGAACCATACCTATGTATGCTGCCTCCGTAATATTTACAAATGAAAATCTGTGTCTGCTCAGGAGTAAGTCCCACTGATTTCAGCAGGAGCTACTTCCCAGGTACATATGCACCAGATTGCAGCATTAATATAATTTCATATTGAAAATCCATTATGCTAATCTTTAAACAAGTATACAGAATAAATTGGTGCTTAATTTACTATAGACTGTGCTACAGACACTCAGAGGTACTCATTCTTTTTCATTAAATGCTCTGAAATTGCTTTCTGGTTATTTGTTGTTGTTTTGCATACTCTTGCATACGTTAACATAAATGCTCTGAAAAGATTTATTTACTGTAGAAACATGCATATTATATTGTCCCCTGCTTTCAATTTACACTACAGGTTATCAGAGGAAATCAAATGAAACATGACAGTGCTACAACCCAAAAATAAAATTATGAATTTGATCATACACTTTGTTTTATTTTCTATGTGAAGGGTTAATCTTCATATTATCTGCACATAGTAAGTTTCTGCACTAAACTTACTTCTGCAATTGTGGTCAAGCCAGCTACCAGACAGGCTGAGGGGCCATTTCCTGCCTTGCGCTTCCTGCTTCAGTAATGCAAGATAAAAAAAGACACGTACAAGGGGCTGCTTAGCTAGCAAAAAGACACGTGTACGAAGGAGAGGGGAGGGAGTGCTTAGTCAGCAGAAAGGCACACGTACAGGGGTAAGAGGAGGGAGTGCTTAGCCAGCAGTGCTTAGCCAGCAATATAGATATGCCCTAAAAGGGAATAAGTGAAAACTTGCCAGCTGATTGGGGAAGTTTGGGGGAAGTTTGGGAGGTGGGTGAATGCTCTCAAGTATAAGAATGCTTGTTGGACATAGTAAAGTTGCAGCCAGATTTCAGAATCTATTCTGCTGGTTGTCTCTGTGCACAGATTAAACTCTTTTCTCCAAAGAAGAAACTTTCCTGGTGTTATTTTACTCTTTCTTCGGTCCTGGGGACGCGGGCAAACGATTCCCTGGGGCAATAAGGCTTCATATTTTTGGTGCGTTGGCCGGGAAATCGCCCCACCCCAGAGGACCGAGGAGGGCCAGGCTCGACCTCAGGTGAACAGCTCAGATCGGCGTTCGCATTTCCAGTGCACACCCTGCCAGCTTGTAGGGGGAGATTGCCACACCGTCCTGGAGTGTAGACACCTGGTCGAGGGAGAAAAGAGGACGGCCAAAAGAGGGAATCCGCAGCGGAGAAAAAAAGGTAAGCCCGAAGGAAAGGGCTAGGGGCCCGAGGGAAAGGGCCAGAGGCCTGATCAGCCTCACCTGGTCGTTGCAGTAGAGTGCCGCCAGGAAAGGAACTGGCCATGCAGTAAAGTGCCGCCAGTAAGGTTTGGGAAAGGGAATGGGGCAGAGGGAACTGAGTGTTTTGTTGGCATGTTGTGTGTCAGATACTCCGGTGGATGAATTATTGAATGAGGGCCAGGGCTTAGTGTCCCCTTGGCCGAGCGATTGTAGGGTTGTGCATTTTCTGACAATCTGTAGCATGTGGAGTGTGAGAGAATTTTGAAACCCGGTTAGGAGCGGAGTATCTGAAAAATGGGGTCTGGAGCAAGCCAATGCGTGGCTTTGATTTGCAATTAATCAACCCCCTGTGGCGAATCAACCCCCTGTGGCAAAATATATTAAATGTCCACCCAGACCAGATCCCCTATATCTCTACATGGAAGACCAATGTAGAAAAGAATCTACCATGGCTAAAGTCTTGCCGTGACAGCAACACACAGAACAGGATTTGTACAGTGAAGCCTCTGGTGTTAGAAGACCCAGAAGATGAGGAGGGGGGAGTGATTAAGCCACCACCTTACACTCCACCGACAGCCCCTCCAACAAACCCCCCAGGCCAAAATCAAGAAGCACAGGGAGGCGCTGGTGTAGGGGGAGGAGGACCTGCGAAGGAGGATAGTGAGGCGGAAGAAGAGGAAGATGACGAGGAGTTTAGGAAGACACTAGATGATATGAATCAAGGAAAGAAAATGTGGACAGAAAAACAGAAAGAGAGACTAAAGGAGTTTGTAAAGCCATTTGAGGGAGAAGTTGGATGTGAGCCCCTTGTTAGTTGAGGCAGCAGAATGCTGCACCCCTGAAAAGAGGAAGAGATGGCAACATAAGTGGGGACAGGCGGCGAAGAGAGTTATGTCTCATAGACAGTATGAGAAAAACCAGGAAGGATCAGGCAGCCGGAGTAATGCCCCTTCGGAGGGTTTATGATCCGCCAGCCCCTGTCCCAGCTGGACAAGCGGAGGCACCACGGACCTACACGGTACAGCACGTTCCGTTCACAAGTGCAGATGTTTGTAATTGGCGTAATCAGAACCCCTCTTTTGAGCGATAATCCAAACAATAAAATTGTTTGAAGGGATTTTTAAAACCTATAATCCCACTTATGATGATGTACAATATCTCCTGGACTCACTACTAACTACAGAAGCATTGCTCGGCCCCTGCATGAGTCAACTAGGGGAATAGAGAAGGATCCTTTTATATGGGGCAGGGAACAGCAGCAGGCTTTTCAGGATCTCAAAGTGGCATTACAACAAGCCCCAGCGCTTGGCATCCAAACCCCGAGAAGCGTTTTACCCTGTTCATAGATGAAGACCAGGGGGTAGCCAAGGGAGTCTTATGCCAGAAACTGGAAAATTGGCAGCAACCCGTCGCATACTTGTCAGAGAAGCTAACCCCACCAGAACAGAGGTTGCCCCCCCCCCCGTATGAGAGAGGTTGTGGCAGTGGCCACCCTACTCACAAAGGCAGATAAATTCACGTTTGGACAGGACACCACCTGTGTGACTCCACACGCAGTCCCAGCCTTATTTGACATGAAAGGCACCTATTTCCTATCACAAGCGAAAATGAGGAAGTGCCAGATGCTGTTATTACATCCACGCCTGAAGTTTCAGGTTACCACAGCCCTTAACCCAGCTACCTTATTACCGGTAGGAGAAGGTGGACATGGGAGCCGCCCACTCAGTCTTACCTGTGCCTGTAACAAAACCCACAAACCAAGTGGTTAATATAATTGGGGCCACAGGTAAATCACAAAAGGCCCCCTTTTTGCAGTCTGTTACCTGCCGCCTAGGCGGCCAAGTAGTCCAGCACAAATTTTTGTATATACCAGAGTGTCCCATTCCTTTCTTGGGCCGAGACTTGTTAACAAAATTACAAGCCCAGATTTCCTTCCAACCAACGGGGGAAGTAATGATGACAACTGGACCAGCAGGAGAGTTTCTTTAGAAATGCCCCTGAGAGACCATTGGCGCTTGATGATGGTAAAAGAAGAGGAGGGAATCCTCCCTGTTAGCCTGCTTCATGATGTTGACCCTGGACTATGGGCGGAGGATAAAAACCAATACCCCATCCCACGACGGGCAGCTGAAGGAGTGTGGGTGCATCTGGAGCGATTGCTTCAACATGGAATCTTGAAACAATGCCAATCACAGTGGAACACCCCACTGTTGCCAGTGAAGAAGGAAGATGGTGGGTACCGCATATAGACCCCAAAGTTCTGGAAAAGTGGAAAGGATGAACAGGACTTTGAAAAACCAGTTGTCCAAATTGACCCAAGAAACAGGGTCTAATTGGGTTACATGTTGCCCTTGGCTTTGCTTAGAGTCCGTAGTCTCCCATCGAAACGTATTCACTTGTCACCCTTTGAAGTGATGTTTGGGAGACCGGTTCCTTATGTGCGCATGCTTTCACCTATCCCTGTTCAAGATGTGGAATTGAACAATTATGTACAGTCTCTCTCTCGAGATTTTCTCTCTCAACAGGTGGACCCAGGCCCGAACTCCTTGCGTGACCAGTTTGAGCCAGGTGACGAGGTGTGGATAAGACTGGTCCCAGGCACCACTGCAACCGTGCTGGAAGGGCCCATCTGCTCTCCACACCCACAGCTGTGAAGGTCGCTGGCGTCACCCCTTGGGTCCACCACATTCGGGTGAAGAAAGCTGCTTCAGATTGGACTGTGTCTCAGCATCCTGAAGATCCCCTCCAGTTGACCATCTCCAGGCGCCTAGCGGACGACCGCCTTGCTGATATCACTCCAGAGGCTGATATCTCCACACACGGCTGAAGAATTGGATGGGAGGGGCGCCCGCGGGCAGCGCCCCCAACGTAGACACTTGTTCTCCAGCCAATTTAGAGGCACCACCAGGACTTTTGATATTGGGACCAGAACCCCTTGATATAGTCACCCCGTGTGTCAGGCCGTTGCAGGGGTGGATATATTCTTGTGGGTGTAACATCATTTACATAGAGGGAGGGGCCCCTTTTGGGTATAATACTCTCCTGAGAAACCATAGGGGTCCCCACCCATCGGGAGTAGTTGGGAAGTTGCTCCACGTGGTAGGAGCTTCCGAAGTAAGGTGGAGAGGCACCCCTGAGGCCCGGCAAATAATTGAATACGAATATCAGTGGGCCCTTCAGCAGTAAAGGAATATCAGAAATGACCCCTGAATATTGGTGGGAGGAGCCCTGGCATTCTTGGGGTTGGTGGGTGGGAGTTATCTCAACCGCCCTTGCCATAGGGAGAGCATGGTGGCCCACAACCCCCTGGCTAGTACACCTGGGGACCCCTGGGCCTGGTTATATTCATGGTTACCGGATGGAAGCTGGCTGCGCCATCTCCTGGTCCTAGTGGCAGGACCTTTATTAATCCTTTTGCTTCTTTGCTTCTGTATCCCCTGCTTGGTGCGGTGCATGCAAAACATGTTACAGAGAATGATGTCTAGCATGATGGGACCCCGCGTGATTGCTTTAATGAGAGATTATAGACCCATACCCCAGAACGAACCTAAGTATTAGGTTGTTCAGAAGAAGAGTAGGGAGTGAAGGGTTAATCTTCATATTATCTGCACATAGTAAGTTTCTGCACTAAACTTACTTCTGCAATTGTGGTCAAGCCAGCTACCAGACAGGCTGAGGGGCCATTTCCTGCCTTGCGCTTCCTGCTTCAGTAATGCAAGATAAAAAAAGACACGTACAAGGGGCTGCTTAGCTAGCAAAAAGACACGTGTACGAAGGAGAGGGGAGGGAGTGCTTAGTCAGCGGAAAGGCACACGTACAGGGGTAAGAGGAGGGAGTGCTTAGCCAGCAGTGCTTAGCCAGCAATATAGATATGCCCTAAAAGGGAATAAGTGAAAACTTGCCAGCTGATTGGGGAAGTTTGGGGGGAAGTTTGGGAGTGGGTGAATGCTCTCAAGTATAAGAATGCTTGTTGGACATAGTAAAGTTGCAGCCAGAATTTCAGAAACTATTCTGCTGGTTGTCTCTGTGCACAGATTAAACTCTTTTCTCCAAAGAAGAAACTTTCCTGGTGTTATTTTACTCTTTCTTCGGTCCTGGGGACGCGGGCAAACGATTCCCTGGGCAATAAGGCTTCATATGCACACACCTTAACATTGCTCAGATGAAAAAAGGGACATTTCTCCTCCTCCCAAATAGACCCTCCTTGACCCCTATTTTTGCCGCCGCCCCCATGGGACACAGCACACCGTCCTGAGAAAACCCCCAATTTTATTTTATTTTATTCTTTGGTAGATTTACAATAAGAAAAGCACCACCAATCAATAAATCTTAGAAAAGGGCAAGATTATATGGAGGACACAAAAAACATTTGTAAAGGAAAAATATCAAGATTCCTGTGCCTTTTTCCCCACCCTGGGCATCCCTGCCCTTTGCCTGCCCCTCAACGCTGGCATGTCTCACAGGGTTGGACCCTGGCAGGAGCAGCAGCCTTGACTAATAGATTGGGCATTATAGAAAACGTGTGTGTTTCATTTGCACCAACAACGTGACAAACGGCTTTTCCCACACATATTGGCTTGGATCTGGTAGATCCAGGATTTCTATTCTCACAAGCTTGTTTCTCTGATTTCTTCTCATTGCCTGACAGCTCTAGCCAACTTAGCATCAGTCTGGAAAGTCAGTGTCTTTTTGTGGTGGGTGGGGAGAGGAAGTTATGGCATGAAGGAGGCAGGAAAGACTCACTTCTTGTGAGTCTTAGAGCTCTTTAAAACCCACCTTTAAAAAGATTATTATTATTTTTTAGTGTAATATGTGAATGAAGCAAATGGCACCTTCAGATGACCTGGTTATTGAGTGTACAGTGGTACCTCAGGTTACAAACGCTTCAGGTTACAGACACTTTAGGTTACAGACGCTTCAGGTTACAGACTCCGCTAACCTAGAAATAGTACCTAGGGTTAAGAACTTTGCTTCAGGATGAGAACAGAAATCGTGCTCCAGCAGCGCAGTGGCAGCGGGAGGCCCCATTAGCTAAAGTGGTACCTCAGGTTAAGAACAGTTTCAGGTTAAGAATGGACCTCCAGAATGAATTAAGTTCTTAACCCGAGGTACCACTGTACTTTCTAAACCACAAAAGTCTGTTTAATTTTAAAGTGATTTGTTGCGCCAGGTCAACAGAGTGTTTTAAACCACTTTCATTGTGCCAATCTAACTTTCTTGAATGCACTTGAATCCATCCACAAAATCATGGCAGCCTAGAGGTGACCAAATATATGTACATACTGCTCAGTTCTTTAGGGAGATTGTTACTGGCAACAACTCCCTGGTGAGTGTATATTTGGTCACAATTCAGAGTTTGCTGCTGCAGAACATATGGAGTAAAACTTCTTATTAAAAACAGACCACCTGCTTCCCCATTGTAATTTAGCAATGCCAAGTGCCAGTTGATTGCCGAGACGCATAAACTGGCTTACCTGCTTCCACAGCTCCAAGTGGTGAACTCTACGCTTGGATGGAAAAATTTCTCTACTTTGAAAAGAACTTTGCATTCCTATCTGTGGAATTTGCTAAATGTGAAGAAGATGACTCTGAGGCGTTTGGGGTTCCAAACTAGTTAATTCTTTTCTGTTGACAGCTCCGATTGACATTTCAGGCATCGTGACTTGCTAATCCATCTTAATAAGCTTCTGGCATTGGCTCTCTTCACGCTCTTTCCCTCACAGTTTTCTTCTCACATCCTCCTTTCAGCACATCATTATTCACAGAGTATGCAGAGAACCTGCAAAAGCTGAGCTTGCATTCCTTTAATTTTCATACAGGTCTCCTGTGAGTAGTTCCCCTTTCATGGTTCTTAATTTTTTAAATCAAGAGCTCACTGACTTGCCCAATTGTTTTGTCAGAGAGGTCAAAATATACTGGAGGGGGAGAAGTATGGGGATTTTATTGATGGGCTAGGCTTAATCTCTCAATGAGAGACTTTTCTCCCTTTTGTTAAGTAATTTTCCTTTTATCTTCCATAAGGTTGTTTGGCTTCTGCTTCAAAAAGACACATAAAAACTAATGTTCCTTCCAAGAAGTTTATATTTTTACATTCTTTTGGTGGGAAAGAGTTCTTTTAAGGGTCAATTACCTATCTGCCTTGGGACATGGGCGGTGCTGTGGGTTAAACCACAGAGCCTAGGACTTGCCGATCAGAAGGTCGGCGGTTCGAATCCCCGCGACGGGGTGAGCTCCTGTTGCTCGGTCCCAGCGCCTGCCAACCTAGCAGTTTGAATGCACGTCAAAGTGCAAGTAGATAAATAGGTACCGCTCTGGCGGGAAGGTAAATGGCATTTCCGTGTGCTGCTCTGGTTTGCCAGAAGTGGCTTAGTCATGCTGGCCACATGACCCGGAAGCTGTACGCCGGCTCCCTTGGCCAATAAAGCGAGATGAGCGCCGCAACCCCAGAGTCGGCCACGACTGGACCTAATGGTCAGGAGTCCCTTTACCTATTTGCCTAATTAACCATTTTTTTTAAAAAAAAAAAACCTTTTTAAAAGTGAATTTTTATATTGTTCATCTTATTGGCCTGTCAAATTTGATGGGAAAATTTGGAGACTTATATGGTTGATGACTATGTTACATGAGGGCTCCATTCCCAGCCACTGCGTGAATTGGTACCTCCACCCCATTATGCCCCATTACACTGCACTCTGCTGATGATGATTAACAACACATAGCCCTGTTCAGTCATCCCCCAATTTCTTCATACAGTTAGTACTGCATAAGGAGGAAAGTGAGGATGAACCTGGCAGGCCCTGTCTCTCCCACATATCTCGAAATAAAAAAATTCCTTCCTGTAGCACCTTAAAGACCAACTAAGTTAGTTCTTGGTATAAGCTTTCGTGTGCATGCACACTTCTTCAGATACACTGTGCATGCACACGAAAGCTTATACCAAGAACTAACTTAGTTGGTCTTTAAGGTGCTACAGGAAGGATTTTTTTTATTTCGACTATGGCAGACCAACACGGCTACCCATCTGTAACTGGAACCACATATCTCGGTCACTGTCACTGTGTGTTGGGTGATTAGCTTCTGCAGTGGGGAGTCTTATTCTATTTGAACAGGCTTCTCACTTCAAACCCTGGAAGATCAGGGTTTTAAATCACACAGGCAGCCAATTCAAGTACGACAGAGTCTCTGCTGCTCGGGATAGGTAGATCTGTCAATTTCTATCATTTTATCATTTTTCCAACCTTAAAGCCTGTTCTCCACATTTCCACACCAGTGTGCATTTTTTTGTAAAGTCCCCATAAAAATTCGCCAGCATTTTTGTGCAAATGTCTCCCAATATACATAGTTCTGTATGCGATTTTCCTTATGCATTTTTGCAAAACAATGCATCTTTTGTATGTTATTCTTACTAATATGTGCATTTCAATGCACTCTTTGCAGAAATCTATGAATTTTAGGTGCACACTATGAGGCTGCTGAACTGCACTGCAAGATTCAGAGAAATGCAAATTTTGAAGGACAGCTGCGTTTCAGTTCATATTTTCTTTCAGAAAGGGCAGATTAGGTAAATTCGTCTTTAAAAGTGAATCAAATTGAATTTTTCCTCCAAAAGTTAAACATTCAGGGGGCTTCAGGAACAGTGACAAGGAGGCGGTGAGCTCATAGTTTCCCCTTGGGCAAGGATATTTGTGTGGAAGGAACAGAATGACTGAACGGGACTCATCATTCATCTTCCCAAACTGCCAAGCCCAAAGTAATTTTCTTGCTATATATGGAGGTTTACCCAAGACTCAACAAACCTCCAGTCTATTCCACCTACCTGTGACTGCAAAACATGGAGGTTGTCTAGGACCCGGTGCTAGAAGGTGGGCTGTGTTTAGGTTACTTGTACAGATCTGCTATAAACCTATTGTGCGAGGAATATTCTGGAGGCTACAAAACTGATTAGCATCTCCTATAATTACATGCAACCATTAGGTAATGTCCCTAACATTTTCGTCTCATTTAACATTTTGTTCGTATTTGAAGTATGCTTGCATGCTCATTTCTTTTACTCCAGGCAGCAAGAGACGGTAAAACTCATCCAGTCAGATGCAGCACTAAAGCCACATGGAGCAACTTGGTCAAAACAAAGAAATATATTGTTAAAAACACATGCACAAAGAGAGAGAGAGAGAGCCAGGAATGACTTTCTTCTTGATTATGCAGGCTCTTTTTCATATTACCGAAGAGATTACAGAAGTGTTGCATGTTGATTTTCAAAGCATAAAAGAAAGTCCTAGTAGTGATTAAGTATTCTCTTCGCTGACAGCTCTCACGTCACTAAAATCAGTCCTGTATTCACTCAGCATGGGATTTTGTGGAACATGAATTTATCAGTGCTATTATCCAGCATTAATGATAGGGGGCTGAAACAGAAAGGTAGTGGCTTGCGTAAAGGCGGACGGGAGCAGCTCAGGTGAGCTTTGAACAGGGAGGAAGGAGTTGGCTCTACTTTTTGACAAACTGAGGTAAGCTGCCTCAGGCAGAAGATGCCCAGGAACATAAGAAAGCTGTCTTATACCACAACATATTATGTCCATATATCCCCAAATGGACAGTTCTGATGGGCAGTAACTTCCCAGGGACTTGGTTAAAAGCCTGCTGTATTGATTTATTTATTGCATTTGTGCAGTTAAAGCAGTTGATGAAACATGGACATAATATGGTCAGCCACCCCCCTGCCTGTGGGCCTTTTCTGGACGAGCTGCGGTAACCAGACCATTCTGAAAGGCAGCCTTACATATTAAGTATTGCAATAAACAGTCTAATCTTTCTCTCTCTTTTTTTACACCAAAGATGTCCAAATTGAAATTGGGACTTTCTGTATGTAGCTCATATTCTTACCTACTGAGTTATGGGCTCAGACCCTCTAAGTGTCCCTATTTTCCAGGGACAATCCTGGATTTGCAGAAGCTGTCCCAGTTTCTGATTTGATTCCAGGATGTCCCCATGTCCCCATTTTTTCTTAGGATATCCCTACTTTCATTGGAGAAATGTTGGAGGGTATGGAGTTATGTGATCCTCGAGCCAAACTGATAAGTAACTATAGAACCTTTTAGAAGACATCTGAAGGCAGCCCAGTATGGGGAAGTCTTTTTTAAAAAATGTTTAATGCTTTATTGTTTTTATATATGTTGGAAGCTGCCTAGAGTGGCTGGAGCAACCCAGTCAGATGGACTGGATCGTTATTACGACAACCCTATTTTCATCGGAGAAATATTGGAGGGTATGTGGGCTGTCCTCAATGACATTAAAGTAGTGTGGTGCTGAAAATTTACAGAGAAAAACTTGGTGAAATTCTAATGTTGGGTGTGTGAGTTGTTTGGTTAGGCTGGCCTTAGTTCTGAGATGATCAAGGTTGGTTTGTTCTTTTCCTTTCCTTTGTTCTACCAGTTAACTCTCCACTTGTCTTCATTCTGCAGCTTTCCCAGATGCCTCTGTTTTCTCTGTCCTTCATTGTTCCTAATGGCTGCCTTCTTGAATTGGCTAAATTCAATTTTATCTCTTACAGAAGCACTGTAAAATTAAAGAATGTTAGAATGATGTTGGATTGAAGTTAAGTGGTTTTTAGCAGCAATGTTATAAAGGAATATGTAAAAATGGATTGTTAACAGGTGATAATCTAAAGTTATAATATACTAAGATAAAAGATTAAGATAAAATCAAAGAGGGAAAGGAATTGCTGAACTAACTAATTGAACTGGAATACAAAAAAGGGAGGTGTGAGGAGGTCAGGGAAACAGGCAAATGAATGATAAGATATGGAAAGATTGATTTGTTTTTAACTGTTTTTACTTTGTATTTTCATTTTTGGTTTTTTTGTTTTCTTTTACTTTTTTCTCTTATTTTTGTAATATGCTGAAACTTTAATAAATATCTTATAAAAATAATAATTCAATTTTATCTCTATGATCCATTTCCTTCCTTCCTTCCTTCCTTCCTTCCTTCCTTCCTTATCTGATGTATTTATAACATACCTCTGTAGACACCTGAGCTTTCAAGCCAAGGCTTGGTGTGCATGGAAGATGCTAAACAAAGCATTGAGTGTCATGAAGAGAACTTGCATCAGCTTCTGCTAATGCAGCCTATCTATCCAGATAATACGCTTTAAAGCTGATAAACAAATTTGTATCTGTCATGATGGTGGTGGAGTGGCTAAAGCAAACTGGGAGAAGATGCAAAAGAATAATACCTCAATCGATACGGTGCTATATGTTTAAGATTATTTATTTTTTAGGTAATTTGAAGAAAGTACGATTGTATTACAATTATATATAAAGAGGAATCGTCATGTGACTCTGCAACTCTGCAACCATTGAAATGGAAATGGGAACAGAAATTGCTGGTGTTCATTGTTTTATCCTACACCCAGAACGGAAATCACCCCAGCAAATATGATGACTATTTGCTGCTGTGGTTACTTCCACTCTGTAAGCTATACATTATTATTTACACACACACCCCCATTTGAATTTTGGTTCCTTTGCACTGAAATGAATGGGGTGGGATATCATTATGACAATATTATTAATGAAATTAATGACATGCATTATGTACGTTATATAATTTCACCAGAGCAGACAGAGAGACAAGTGACATACCTTTTCAGCAGAGGGTGAACTGCTGTGGAATGGAAACAGTGCTATTTACAGAAATATTGCAAAATTAATGAATGTTAGAATGATGTTGGATTGAAGTTAAGTGGCTTCTAGCTATATAGGTACAAAAGAATATGGAAAAAATGGTTTTTAATATGTAAAAATCTAATGTTACAATATATCAAGATTAAGGATTAGGATTAAAAAGGAGGGAAAGGAATTGTTGGATTAACAAATTGAATTGGAATACAAAAGAGGGAGGTATGAGGAGGTCCGGGAAACAAGTAAACGTAAAAGAAGTGAGGAAAAGATGGAATTGTTTTTAACTGTTTTTTCTTTTTTTCCCCTACTTTGTATTTTTCCTTGTTATTGTTAATTTTTTTTTATTAATGTGATTCTTTTTTCCTTTGAAACTTTAATAAATATTATTTTTTTTAAAAAAAGAAACAGTGATGCATGCAGCAAATGCAGGTTGGAATGGAAAAAAATAATTCCTTTTTGTATATCCCTATGTGTGTGTGATAGGGACGCGGGTGGGGCTGTGGGTTAAACCACTGAGCCTAGGGCTTGCCGATCAGAAGGTCAGTGGTTCGAATCCCCGCGATGGGGTGAGCTCCCGTTGCTGGGTCCCAGCTCCTGCCCACCTAGCAGTTTGAAAGCATGTAAAAGTGCAAGTAGATAAACAGGTACCGCTTCGGCGGGAAGGTAAACGGCGTTTCCGTGTGCTGCTCTGGTTCGCCAGAAGTGGCTTAGTCATGCTGGCCACATGACCTCGAAGCTGTACACTGGCTCCCTTGGCCAATAAAGCGAGATGAGCGCCGCAACCCCATAGTCGGCCACGACTGGACCTAATGGTCTGGGGTCCCTTTACCTTATGTGTGTGATATCCTAGAAGGGGGGGAGATAACCAGTTGCCCCTCTGAAGATGCTATTTGGATGCTTTGTGAATTCATTTGTATCAATTAGTCACTTCATCATATTGCTGCATTTCTGATAGTTATCTTTGAAACTAGGTTTGTCTTGCCTGTACTGTTAAACGATTTTGAAGGAAGATTTGGAACTTTCCTCCCACTCCCACAGATCCAAAGTATTTAGAACTCACCTTGGAGGCAAAGAAGTTTCATTTCCTTATGTCTGAATGCACTTTTGCCACCTAAGCTTCCACCTCAATTGATTCAGAAATTGATTTGAAATTCTCCACTTTAGCTATTTTAAATCACAGCAATCGCCAAATAACAGGTATCAGTTCAAGTGATTTATATTTTTTATTGCCAAGTAAAATTTGGAAGAATAAAAACAGCTTCTAAGTGTGCAGTTTAAACTTTGTCTGAACTTTCTGAATTTCAAGATCCTCATTGTCAGTAGATTTGCAGCACACACATCTTCCTTGTCTATATTCTTGTGCCATGCCTTGAAAAGATATTTTACTCTTACATATAGGCTGAAGTTGATCATAGGCTGCATGTTTGATTTGAATAGCTTCTTGAAAATGTACCTTTCTTGGGTTTTTCCCCTGTGCACCACTCATATGTATAGCACATCAAGGACGGAATAATAATGATCACTACTGAGAATGTGAAGCTATGTGTCCCTGGAGCACGCACCATTTGAATAATCTAACAAGTGGGAGAGAATAGTTGGGAAATTGCTGTCGGAGAGAATCCTCTACTGAGATTTTCAAAAGAAGCTGTGGTGCTTACTGTACTGATGGGAGGACTTAGAGCATAGAGTGGGTGCATAGAGGGAAGTCATTCCAAGGAACACCAGCAGAAAACTAAAGCCTAGGTCAGCATTCATTTTGAGGTCACTTGTAAGAAGAATACCACAGCACTGATTCTTCAGCATCAACTTCGTTGGACTGGTCATGTTGTGCAGATACCTGATTATCATCTTCCAAAGCAAATACTTTATTCCAAACTTAAAAATAGAAAGTGTAATGATGGTGGTCAACAAAAGAGGTTTAAAGACTCTGTCAAGGCAAATCTTTAAAAATGTAGTATAAACACTGACAACTGGGAAACACTGGCCTGCGAGCGCTCCAGTTGGAGAACATCCTTTACCAAAGGTGTCATGGGCTTTGAAGACACTTGAACTCAGGACGCAAGGGAAAAACGTGGTAAGAGGAACGCAAGCTTGGCAAATCCACACCATGATCAACTCCCACCCAGAAACCAATGACCCCACTGGGGAAGGATGTGTGGATCCAGAACTGGCCTCACACTCACTTATGGACTCACTGTTAAGACAATGTTTATGGAAGACAATCTTACTCAGCTACGAGTGATCGCCAAGGAAGAAGAAGAAGAAGAAGAAGAAGAAGAAGAAGAAGAAGAAGAAGAAAAAGTTCCCCAAAGCAAATGTTACGCATAGCTCTGCAAAATAAAAGTATTGCAAAGTAGAAATTGTTGTCTGAACATTTGAGCATTAAATTAAAGGGTTTTAGGTTTATTTCAGCCTTTCAAATTATTAGGAGCAACATGAGAGATATAGTTGGGTAGGTCAAAAGTCAAAAACCCCAAGTAGAAATTTCTCTAATAGTGATTGCATCATAATATGAGAGAAAAATTGGTGCATGCAAATAAAAAAATTCTAAATGATATTAGCTATGCTCATCTTAAAAACTCTTGCAAACTCTTGACATGAATGCTAGTGGCTGCCAGAACTTTATGATGTGGAGTTTAGACTAGCTGAAAAAATATCCCATAAACTAAATCAATCAGTCAACTGACAGTGAATATCATCTGTAATTAGAAAGTCAGAAAGGAAATGTCAGTTCAGATGTTAAATGAAATTCTCTCTGTCTGTTAAACTGACCTATTTTCCATTCATGTTTTATATAGTTCTGCACTTGCATGTCAATGCACTCTGCCCTACACCCAAAAGCATTTCATAATATAGCACAATCTTTTGTTGTCCTCTTCTTCTGTACGATTAAACACTGTAATATATTATTTATTTTCTTTTATTATTTGTTTTAATAGCCTCTCTTCCCACCACTATTCCTTTTCTCTTTCTTTCAGTTAGCCTCCGATTTATTTTCTTTGCTTGTATTTTGAATTCACTGCTTAAGGCTGATGAGAGACAAACTCATAAATATGCTAACTACAAATACCTGGGGATATTAACTCTCCCCACTTGTAAATTTCACTACTTTGAACTTTCTCCTGCTATAAAAACTGAACAATGCATGTTTTTTAAAAGGAGCACGAGCACCCTCATTAATTTTAATACTGTTTAAAAAGTTAATAATTAGGAACAGACACAGCCGCGTTTTAATGTCAACGCCAGTGATGAATTAGTCATACAGATTTATGTAAACATAAAATATGTTTTGTCATGGATGCGCTTTAAAATGGCTTCATTATGAAATTATCTTCCAGTGGTGTGAGACATTTTTTGTTTGGTTTCTTATTACTAGCACCTCTGTCCTTGCAATCTAAATCAAAACCTTCCCCTTCACCACTCCGTAATAAATTTCAAGTTGAGCCAAAGTTGGAGATGAGTTGCTGTTATTAAATAGCTGTTTAGTGCACTGTTCTGAGTTGTTGTGTATTTGCAGAATGGTGCCACTCTGTGGGTGTTCAGTTGACTTGGTTGTACAGTGTCCTGTGGCTTGTGCAAAAGGGCAATGCTATATGGAATAATCTAAAAAAGCTACAAAAAAAGAATTAAAAGAGAGAAACTGTCCTCAAAAGAAGCATCCCTGAACCCAATTCTCCTCCTGTTTGTTTGTCTGTCTGTCTCTTTGTTTGTTTGTTTGCATATATGACTTTCTTCCCATGAAAATTCTTTTTAAAAAATATCTCCACTTATTGAAAAAAGGCTTGCGTGTGTAGGTCCCCAGGCCACCCCTCAAATAACTTCACACATAACACGTAATTTAGTTTTGGTTTTTTGGGCACTATTTTGGCCACAACTTTATTAAAATACAAAAATCAGTGTTGGTTGTTTAGACATTGGTTATGACTATCTGTCCCCCCGCCTGGGACAGAACTGACATCCCGAGGTCCGATCGGTAGCCAGTAGAAGGGAAAGTCAAACTTGGGGGTCATTTGAGCTAAGCGTCGGACCCACGCTGCTCACCCCAGCAGCTCCCCAAAAGCTTGCTGGCCCAGGTCCTATGACAAGGATTCCCATGACAGGGATTGGGCGGCCCTGGTCCCATGACAGGGATTGGACGAAATCATGGCAAGCCCCAGGATTCCTTTAACGGAATTCCCTTCAGCGCAATGGGAGGGGCAGGCACGGCCTATCCTGACCCCTCCACCACCAGCATATTATAACCAATGCCTAACTGCAACCTTACAAGTTGTGACGAATTGCTGAGTAGTAGGCAAAAACCAAATGGCACAGCCAATCACCAAATGGCAAAATTCCTACTAGGCCCCTGCGCCAAGGCAGACGACTCCATGACAGGCAAAGCAAGGTCAACTGGAAAAGAGGGCGGGCGGGCGGGTAATCCGATGCACTCTGCAAAGAGAAAGAGAAACCAGAGTGCACCAATATTTAAAGACTATGGTCCCACCCACCCAATTTGCAACATACAATTTGCCCCAGCAACCCGGTTATCCAATCACAATGCCAGGCAACAACTATTAACCTGCCTGGCAACAAGAGGCCTGGCCCGGTGGCCCACACCGCAACACGTGCTCTCCTTTATTGGAGAACACGCTTTGTCGAAGAAGTAAGGTCTTCAATAGGCACTGTCAGGGCTGCCTCAAGTCTCAGCTCACAAAAGACCAACGCCTTTCTTTTCTTATATACAAAAGTGTTTATTGCAGTTCATTGTTTGCTTCAGATCCGAGGCGCGCAGCCCTACGTCTGCTAGGCTTAGACCGCTGAAGTCCCTTCTGAATCTGTCCCTGCCCTGCACCAGTTTAAGAGGCTTGCGCTGCTCCACCTCTTTCTCTCTTTCCTTTTCCGCAGGGTCTTTCTGCCCGCTGGGGTTTCGCCCCTCCTGGATTCCTCCGACGCGGAATCAGACTGCTCTTGCCCCCTCCTGCGGGCTTTGGGACCTGGCCCCTCCTCCGGGCTCCCTGTACTTCCGCGCGCCTCTACATTTGAACTTGGCGCGCGCCCCCAACCTCTAACTTTCCTTTTGACAGCTACGCTACTCCCTTCACTACTCCCCTCCCCTTCCGGGAGGGTGGCTTGCTCCGACCTCCCTCCTTTCTCTACTGCCGGAGCCGCCTCCCCTGATACACTGGAACCTCCACCCCCTTCGCTGCACTCTGGCGGGGAGGCTGGTCCTGACGCCCAGCTGCCACTTTGGGATCTCCCGCTGGCCCCCTGCTCCTGACAAGTCCCCCCTGGGGCTCCCCTGGCCTTGACCACCGGCGCCCCCTTCTGGGAATCCTCTGATTCGCTGGAAAGACTCATGGAATCTCTAGAGTCATTGTCATCCTCTTCCTCGCTGTCCTGGGATTCATCCCCATCGCTCTCCATCTCCTGCCTACCCTGTGCCTCTGTCCCTGAACCCCTGACATCCATCCCCCCCTCGAAGCCCCCCCTTCCCCCCTCCCGCTGCTCGGGCGCAGGTTCCGGGAGCTCCGTTGTAGCGGGGGTAGACGCTGGATACAGTTCATTGACGTCGATCTCCTCTGCTTCCAGTTCAGTGTATGCGTGCTCGAAACCAGGGTCCTCCCCCAACACATCCAAACCCTTCCCTCCCCCTGTTACTTCAGGCGATGCTGCTTGCCAAGGCCCCCTTCGCCACCCCACTTCTGGTTGATCGTCGCACCAATAAGAGCGGTCCGTGTCCACCCCCGAGCACGATCCCCTTGGAGGGCTCGATTCCGGCGTGGTCTCCTCTGCGGAGGAGAACCCCCGGAAGGTGCTGCCTGAAAGTGTGGGCGTAAAAAGCCAGTCGTCAAAATACTCCTCTGGCATGGGCCTGTGTGGGAAGAGTGCATGGAACTCGTCTTTAAGAAGAGGTTCCTCCAGAGCATAATCTGGCACCCAACTGTTGGCGCTGGCCGGGGTACCTTCCCTGGCGAGGAGGTATTCCACTCCCTCCTCCCCCCCATCTCGAGTCCAGAATTTCCGTGACCTCGTTGAGTGTCGGGGTCCTCGGTGACTCCCCCCCCCGGTGACTCTCTACGTGGGTCTGGTGCCGTCCCTGGCTCCTGAAATCTGTGTGGGGCCTTGTATGGTGTAAGCACCGACCTATGAAAGACCGGGTGCATTCGGGAACCTTCTGGGAGGGTCAACCGAAAAGCTACGGGATTGATCCTGCCCTCAACTTGGTATGGCCCTAACTGTTTGTGTCCTAGCTTCTTCTTAGCTAACGACTTGGCCGGTACCGCCTGGGCTGCTAACCATACCCAGTCCCCCACCTGGATGTCTTCTCCTGCCCTCCTGTGCCTGTCTGCCTGCACTTTGTAGGCGTGTTTAGCTAGTTCCAAGTGCCGTCGTAGCTCCTCGTGGACCTCCTGCAATTCTGCTGCTAAATGCTCAGCTCCCTGCGACTCCCCCTGCGTCGTTGTCTCCAATGCCGGGAAGGTTCTGGGATGTCGCCCATTGTTGGCGAAGAACGGTGTCACCCCTGTTGATGCGTGCTTCGTGTTGTTGTAGGCAAACTCGGCCATCGGCAAGTAGTCCACCCAAGTTGCAGGCTTTTGATTGGCGTAACATCGCAGGTACTGCTGCATGATGGCGTTGACCCTCTCTGCTTGGCCGTTGGTTTGCGGGTGTCTCGCCGACGCTAAGTTGATCTTGACATTCAGGATGCCCAGGAGCTTCTGCCAGAAACTGGAAATGAATTGGCGACCCCGGTCGGACAGGATGGACCACGGTAAGCCGTGCACCCGGAACACGTGGTCTATGAACAGCTTGGCGGTCTGTTCCGCTGTTGCCACCTTCGCGCAAGGAATGAAGTGCGCCATCTTGGTGAACAGGTCTACAACCACAAGCACCGCCGTCTTGCCCCGCGAACTGGGCAGATCAGTAACAAAGTCCAGCGCCACCCGTTCCCACGGCTGTAGTGGCGTCTCCAGTGGTTCCAGCAATCCCGCTGGCTTCTTGTGCACTGGCTTGGACCTCTGACAAATGTCACACCTGGCGACGTAATCCGCGACCTCTCCCCGCATCTGGGGCCACCAAAAGTCTCTGGCTACTAAGTCCGCCGTCTTTTCTTTGCCGAAGTGACCCGCGCTGGGTGCGTCGTGTAACTGCTGTAAAACCTTCGCGCGGAGATCGTCTCCGGGCATGTAGAGAGCACCTTTGCGGGTCAGCAGACCGTCGCGTATCTGGAATTCGCCGTCCTTTGCTGTCCCTCTTCGCACCTCCTCCATCTTGGATTGTGCGAACGGATCCGTCTGTAGCGCGCGTCGTACCGCGTCCAGGTCCACGGCGGCGGAAGCGCACGCCCACGCTTGCGGTGCGAAAATGTGCCTGGCTGCCACTGGTGCCGCTTCCTCGAGATACTGCGGTTTCCTGGAGAGCGCATCCGCTATGACGTTGTTGTCTCCCGGGATATACTCTATCCGGAAATCGAAATCCGCAAAGAACTCTGCCCATCTCATGTGCCTCTGGCTCTGGAGCTTCGCCGTGCGCCAATACTCTAGGTTCTTGTGGTCTGTGCGGACCTGCACGGTGTGCTTGGCTCCGATAAGGAAGTGCCGCCACGCCTTGAAAGCCGCGTGGATGGCCAACAACTCCCTGTCCCAGATGGTGTAGTTCTGTTCCGACTTGCTGAGCTTCCGGGAATAGAAAGCGCAGGGCCTCCAGTTCCCTTGCGGATCTTCCTGCAAGAGGACGGCCCCCACTGCTCTGTCAGATGCGTCAGTCTCAACCCGCATGGGCCTGCCGGGATTCACGTGTAGCAGCTGGTCTTCGGACGCGAAGAGACTCTTAAGTCTCCTGAAGGACTGCTCCGCCTGGTCCGTCCAGGTGAACTTTTTCTTCTTGGAACTGAGGGTGTCCGTGATAGCTGCCGTCTCTTTCGCGAAACCCCTGATGAACTTGCGGTAAAAGTTGGCGAAACCGACGAACCTCTGGACCTCCTTCCGATTGCGCGGACTATTCCAGTCCAACACCGCGCGGACTTTGGCGCTGTCCATGGCTAGTCCCTTGTCGGACAGCCGGTAGCCCAGGAAATCCACCTCCGTCACGTCGAACTGGCACTTCTCCAGTTTGGCGTAGAGCCTGTGCTCCCGTAGCCTCTGCAGGACCTCCTTTACGTCTCTCTCGTGAGTCTCCTGCGATTCTGAGAAGATCAGAATGTCGTCGAGGAAGCATACGCACTTCTTGTAGAGGAGTCCTGCTAGCACGTGGTGCATGAATGCTTGGAAACAGTGGGAGCCATTTTGGAGACCAAACGGCATAACTCTGTATTCATAGGTGCCCAGCGGCGTGAACATGGCCGTCTTCCACTCGTCACCTTCCCTCATGCGTATTAGATTGTATGCTCCACGTAGATCCAACTTGGTGAAGATCCTCCCCTTCCTCACCGTCGCGAGCAGGTCGTCAATCTTGGGCATGGGGAAGGCCTTGGGCTTTGTCATCGAGTTGATGGCCCTATAGTCCACAATGAGCCTTTTTTGGGGCGTGTCCTTCTTCTTCACGAAAAACACAGGACTGCCCCCCACGGCCTTGGATTCTCGGATGAATCCCCACTTCAAATTGTGATCTATGAACTCCCGGAGTTCCTGCATTTCATCTTCAGACATGGAATACAGCTTCGCAGTCGGCAGCGTCGCCCCTGGTAAGAGGTCAATTGCACAGTCGTAGGGCCGGTGGGGTGGTAATTGGTCAGCTTCCTTTTCACAGAAGACCTCCAAAAACCCCTTGTACTTGTGGGGCACTGCCTGCACCATGCCTAGATGCAATTGCTGCCCTTCCTCCTGGCCCTCCTCCTCCTGGCCTGTCTGGATGCAATGTTGTGCGCAGTAGGACGAGCCAAAGGTGAGCTGCCACTGGTACCACGCTAATGATGGGCTGTGTCTATCCAGCCAACTCATGCCTAACACTATAGGCGTGTCTGACAGTTGGGTGACATTGAAACTGATGACCTCGCGATGATTCCCAATTTTCAGCAGCATGGGTGGCGTCTGTTGTACCACTTGCCCACCCAGCAACTTTCTGCCATCTACCGTGACGACGTTCAGAGGCAGCGTGGCTGGTAGTAGCGCTATGCGATGCTGCTTGATGAACTGCATCCCCACGAAGTCTGCGTTGCTCCCTGAGTCAATCGTAATGGGGACTTCCAGGGTGAGTCCATTAGGTAGCTGGAGAGTAGCAGTGAGCTGCACCACTGGCTTGGGTGGTAAGGGGTCTGTAGGCTGCAAAAGCGCTGGGGACTGCTTCACTGACTTGCCTGGTGGAGCCCCAGCATCTCTGCTTCCATCCAGGCATTCTCGTTTCCCTGAAACTGTTCTCCTTGGAACTCTTCCCCTGTTACTGTTGCTAAGGCTGCAGTGTGCTTCTGGAGCCTCTGGGGACACTCTTTAGCCATGTGCTGTGGACTGTCACAGATTTAACACTTCCTGGTCCCTCTAGGAGGCTTCGCCTTGACTGCTCCGGATGCTGAGGCTCCGGCAGCTGACTGAGCCTTTGCACGACCCAGCTCCATTGGCTCCTCCCCTCCCTTCAGCATAGGCGAGGGATTTGTACGTCCCAGGTCCCTGGGAAGAAGAAAAGGAGGCGCTCTAGCTGGTGGGCGGACGTGACGCCCCTCCTCACTGTGCCAAGGGCGTTCTTCGTGGCGCACCCCTATCGTGAGTGCCCTCTGGACGACGTCTGCTAGGGTTTGAGGTCTGTCTCCCCTAGCCAGCTCATATTTTACTGAGCCATGAAGCCCCTCCCAAAACAAGTCTCTCACTGCCAGGGAGTCCTTTTCCCAGCCCAACACATTCAGCAATGCAAAAAAGCGAGAATGGTACTGACGCACTGTAGCCTTGCCCTGCCGCAATCCATGCATCTCCTGGTGCGCCACATCAACGTCAACGGTAGATTGGAAGCAAGCGTCCATGGCTTTGATAAATTCGTCAGAGTCCCTGCGGGCAAGACCATCTTCGCGCCACAAATTGCGTAACCAGGTTCTAGCTTCCCCATGCAAATGGGACACAATAAAGCCTACTTTCTCCTCCTCATCTTTGAAGTCTTTTCGAAGCAAATGCAGCGCGTATAGGACGTCTGCTCTGAAATTGGGATAATGCTTCAGGTTCCCATCGAAGTGGGCTACTAAATTGCCCCCCCTCCGTCCGAGAGCGATTCCCTCTGATCTGGACCCCGGGAACCCCTGTTTGCACGCCTGATCCCACCTGGCTTGCAGATCCTGGCATCACGCTTCTGCTTCGGCAACTGCCTTCTGAGAGACCCGTACTGCAACGGAGAGTTCAGCGACTGCGTTTTGCAGGGTCGTTATCTGCTCCTCAGTAGTCATGTCTGCCAAACTTCGTGAGCTTTGCAAAAAAAAAATTTTTGCAGTTTTTTTTTTGAGAAGGGACTTACTGTCAGGGCTGCCTCAAGTCTCAGCTCACAAAAGACCAACGCCTTTCTTTTCTTATATACAAAAGTGTTTATTGCAGTTCATTGTTTGCTTCAGATCCGAGGCGCGCAGCCCTACGTCTGCTAGGCTTAGACCGCTGAAGTCCCTTCTGAATCTGTCCCTGCCCTGCACCAGTTTAAGAGGCTTGCGCTGCTCCACCTCTTTCTCTCTTTCCTTTTCCGCAGGGTCTTTCTGCCCGCTGGGGTTTCGCCCCTCCTGGATTCCTCCGACGCGGAATCAGACTGCTCTTGCCCCCTCCTGCGGGCTTTGGGACCTGGCCCCTCCTCCGGGCTCCCTGTACTTCCGCGCGCCTCTACATTTGAACTTGGCGCGCGCCCCCAACCTCTAACTTTCCTTTTGACAGCTACGCTACTCCCTTCACTACTCCCCTCCCCTTCCGGGAGGGTGGCTTGCTCCGACCTCCCTCCTTTCTCTACTGCCGGAGCCGCCTCCCCTGATACACTGGAACCTCCACCCCCTTCACTGCACTCTGGCGGGGAGGCTGGTCCTGACGCCCAGCTGCCACTTTGGGATCCCCCGCTGGCCCCCTGCTCCTGACAAGTCCCCCCTGGGGCTCCCCTGGCCTTGACCACCGGCGCCCCCTTCTGGGAATCCTCTGATTCGCTGGAAAGACTCATGGAATCTCTAGAGTCATTGTCATCCTCTTCCTCGCTGTCCTGGGATTCATCCCCATCGCTCTCCATCTCCTGCCTACCCTGTGCCTCTGTCCCTGAACCCCTGACAGGCACCATATAGGGCGGCCATATGTTTGGATTTTCCCGGACATTACCAGGATTTCAAAGGCATTGTTGTTGCTTTTTGAGCTCAGCAACTTTGGGGTTTGTCTAAATTCTAAAAAATGCTCAACAATTTCAGAGTCTTCCTTTTAAAAAAACTCAAAAACTTTTGGGGTGTCCTGGTTTTCACTTTTTGAAATATGGCAGCCCTAGCACCGTATAAACATTGTGAACAGACCTCAAGATAAGATAATACAGTATCTGCAAAAAAAGGGTCCTCTTCTGCATTGGTCAGTGACAGGTTGGGTAGTAAGGCGTGAAAAGATCTTTTAGGACTCCTGGTCCATAGTTGCTTAGAGTTTGGAATGCTTGGTGGATTGAGGAAAAGTGAACAGAAGCATTTGTGGGAAGGGGAGAAGGGGCTTAATGTGCTTTTTGACATGTTTTGTGCAAGCCCAGCTTAGCCTCCTACAAAAGCTTTGGTATCGAGGGAATCAGCTTCCCACAACTGCTGAGAAAATCAGAAGCCACGGAGGAGAGATTTGCTCCATCTCCATGCACCTGCAACTAATCCATACAGTGGTACCTCGGGTTAAGTACTTAATTCGTTCTGGAGGTCCGTTCTTAACCTGAAACTGTTCTTAACTTGAAGCACCACTTTAGCTAATGGGGCCTCCCGCTGCTGCCACGCTGCCGGAGCATGATTTCTGTTCTCATCCTGAAGCAAAGTTCTTAACCCGAGGTACTATTTCTGGGTTAGTGGAGTCTGTAACCTGAAGTGTATGTAACCTGAAGCGTATGTAACCTGAGGTACCACTGTATTTGTGTTCTCTCTTATAAATGCTGTTGAAATATGTACCCTGGCCAAAGTTAACCCCACTTTTTTTGTTGGTGCATTCAAAGCACCATTGAGAGAAGCCATTTTATCATGGTGGGGCCTGTTTTGTTACTTCTCCTTAAAAGGGGCCATCGTAGTGCCATATTGGTGAAAGGCGACATAATCCAATCCTTTCCCTGGCATAAAAAGTTGAGGGGTGCAGAAGAAGCCATTCAGGGCCATGTAGTTGTTACTTCTGCAGACCCTATTTTCCAGGGAAAGTTCTAGATTTACAGAAGCTGTCCCAGTTTCTGATTTGATCCTGGACTGTACTACTTTTCCTTAGGATGTCCCTATTCTAATCAAAGAAATGTTGGAGTGTATGGAGTTATCTGACCCCCAAGCCAGCTGAAGCTAGCCCTGTATGGATTTTTTAAAATGTCTAACGTCTTGTTATTATATATATGAATATATTGGAATATGCCCATAGTGGCTGAGATAACCCAGGAAGATGGCTGGGGTATAAACAGTAAAATTATTATGGAATAGGTAAAGGTAAAGGAAGCTAGCCCTGTATGGATTTTTTAAAATGTCTAACGTCTTGTTATTATATATATGAATATATTGGAATATGCCCATAGTGGCTGAGATAACCCAGGAAGATGGCTGGGGTATAAACAGTAAAATTATTATGGAATAGGTAAAGGTAAAGGGACCCCTGACCATTAGGTCCAGTAGTGACCAACTCTCAGGTTGCGGCGCTCATCTCGCTTTATTGGCCTAGGGAGCCGGCTTACAGCTTCCAGGTCATGTGGCCAGCATGACTAAGCCGCTTCTGGCGAACCAGAGCAGCGCATGGAAACGCCGTTTACCTTCCCGCCGGAGCAGTACCTATTTATCTACTTGAACTTTTGCGGGCTTTCGAACTGCTAGGTTGTCAGGAGCAGGGACCGAGCAACGGGAGCTCACCCCATCGCGGGGATTCGAATCGCCGACCTTCTGATCGGCAAGTCCTAGGCTCTGTAGTTTAACCCATAGTGCCACCCGCGTCCCTCTGCTTAGCCAGGGCTAAACCAAAGCTGGCTGAGCTGAGGCCACTGTAAGACCCCCCCAAGGGTGTTTGGGTAGTGTGGTATATTGGGACTAGGGAGGGGAAAATTAGGCCAGATTTTGAGTCTGTTTAGCTCAGTAATATAATCTGGCAACCCAGTGCACGAAACTACTTTAAAGGCTTGTCATCCCTTTACCAGGTTTATGCTGAATAGCAGCAACAACCCTGCTGCTGAATGGGGTTGGGATCTGAGGTAACTTTATGCCAGCTCAACTGAGGTAACTTTACACCAACTTCTTGTGCATAGGATCACTCTCTTAGTCATCCTCATTCATTTCCATGGGTCTACTCTGTGCAAGACTTAGTCGAATATTACCCAAGGTCAGTTGGTTGCACTGTTCATCTCTTGGGGATAATCTAGTCAGTGATTCTAGAGGTTCAATTACGTTTGAACAAATAGCGAAATAATTATAGTATTCTTTTGTCTCTCCTTATGATAACTTTATTTCTAGCAACTCTTATTTCTTGTTAGCAGATCAAAGGAGTGATTATGTGTATGATTGGCATCATAATTACTTCCCCAGAGAGATAAAAACAGGAGCAATTTGGTAATTACCTAGTATTTCTGTTGGTGTAATAACTCTCATACTGATAACAAAAAGGTATCCAAATATTTGAGACAATTCCATTTGTTATGTTGGGGATATATATATATATATATATATATATATATATTCAAGAATCCAAATAGATAGTGCTTGAGGACACATTTGGAATTTTCCGTCTATATTAAGATACATGTTCAAAGTCTGCCCCATCTCTTTTCTTTCATCCCTTTTCTTCTTCTACCTCCAAACGTAATTTATCCGCTATATTTTAGTTTGGTGATTTCTTACCTGTTCAAAGTAAGAAATGCATTGTTTACAGGATTCCTTCCATTCATTTTTAGTAAGAACTTGTGTGCCATAGGAGTTTTATCTTGTGCCTCCTTAGTTACTGAGATCCATTTTACAGCAGAGGTGGTAGGTAGGCCTTTTCCCATCCTGAGGAAGGCATTCCCTTTTGAGCAATATTCTGAGGGCCACAAGCCAGTGGTGGGTGATGCTACAAGCAAGAGCAGAAGGGGATTTGAATGTAAAATTTACAATTGTAGAATAAGCTTGTCTCTCTGCACATACTCCTATCCCTCTCTGTCCTCCATCCAGACAAACGAGAGGCATTATCAAAGCATAAGGACACATTCCAGCACAACCAGGTAAAAAACATAAAAGTAACACATGAAAGCCATGGCTGGGGGTGGAATCCCCTGGGAGATTCCCAAGAAGCAAATAACTAGGTATTTACGACTGCATTTGACTTCCAGATCTGAGTTTCCCATCCCTGCTTTACAAGCAGTGGCATAGCGTTGGGGGGGGGCAGAATGGCGGTGGCCCCAGGCACAACATTCTGAGGGGGCGCAACCAGGCACAATGCCAATGTGCCCTGCCCCTGAGCTGGCTGAGGCGGCAGGTGGCAGGGAGAAAGTGTGTGGCCATTGCCACAAACAGCAGCAGCTCCAGCAGCCATGTACCCTGGCACATGCCTCTACCCCAGCTGTCCAGTCCTCCATGGCGGTGCAACACTTGCCCTGCCCCGGGTGCCAGCAACCCATGCTATGCCACTGTTTACAAGGCATTAAGTTTTTCTCTTTTTTTGTTGTTTAAGCAGTGTTTGCAGTATTAGACAAATGGCCCCACCACAAAGATACACAGTGGATCCTTGCCAGAAAGCTGCATCTGGCTGCAGCTCTCCGCCTTACGCCAACTGTCCTAGGAGGCCATAGACATACGTGTCCATTTCATATCTTACATGATATCTGCAACAAAGACTGACCTGACTCTGGTGCTCTGACATACATTACCACATTCAAGTGTTTCCCTTTTGCTTTTGTCAACTTCCTCTGGAGGAGAGATGAGGAAGCTGACTGTGAATCTTCTGGCCTGGTGAGAATAACCTTCCCCCTGTAAGTCTTTCTGAGTGCAATGAGACCAGCCCTAGCAGCTGGAACCTCTAGGAGGCTGGGGAACAGGACTCGCCATCATTGCCCTTCCCAGCACTTCCTCCAGAGGAGAGGTGAGGGAGCTAGATAGGCACCATCTAGTCTGGTAAGAAGACTCCACTCCCTCTGAACTGTATTCATCTATTATCGGCTAATTTTCATTTTGCTCAGTACTTGAAGATAGGGGAATAAGAAAGCATTGCTTCCTGTTCCACCCTGTATTTGTCACATGCGGCACTGTTTCCATTCTGCTGCAGTTTGACTTATTCTGAAAACGACATTATTTATGTTGCTGTCTTCTAAGAAAAAATTACATAATGCAAGTAATTTAAATAATTTACATAAATGCATTGCCTTCCACCACTCAGCTCCATTCATTTAAAGGCAAAGGAAAGTGATTGCAGACAGTGTGGGGGAGGGAGGAAATGTAATCAATTGCATATCATTTGCAAACTGAAAGCAACAGCGACAGCGAATATTGATCATATTAGCTGGATTGATTTCTTTTTTGTACACGGGACAGAAAAGCAAACACCAGCAATTTCTGCTCCTATTTCCATTTCCATCAGAATTTTATGGCATCCCTATTTTTGTATTAAGTTTCGACAGTTCTTTGTAATATCAAATGTATTCTATGTTCATCAGAAGCTTGATTCCACTGTATGTGAAATTATTGATGTGTTTTGTAACCTGCTTTCTTCCCCCACTACACCCCAGTAGATTGATCACAAGTGGATGTTTGTTGTAAGTAGCTTTGGGCACAGCTCACTATGGAAAAGCTGCATAGAAATAAACAAAAGTTTCTTACATGGAAAGCATTTGGATGAAAAGCATGTAAGCTGCAAGTAGGCCATAAGAAGCTTCTTTTTTTCTGCGTCCCGCATACTAGCAAACTGTGGTGAGCTGTCCACTGTACAAGTAGAAAACACAAACTATGAGGGAAATGGGGAAAAAGATGTTGAAAAGTTCAGTTATCTGTTTTTCACCCTGCAGTACTCTACAGCCTAATAGAAAGCTTAAAAGAAACTTAAAAGAAAACCCGCAACCTTTAATTTGTAAGTAGAACTTGCTAATCATCCTAATCAATGTCTTTTAAATAATTTGAGTGAAGAATATTCAAGTCTTGTAGCATAATCAGAGATTACATTTTAAGCTTCTAAATATAAGCAAAGGAGCTGATTATATGCTGATGCTAGTCAGAGATTTAAATATACCAATCCAATGCCTTGCATTTAGCAAATTTTGTCCAAGGGATTAGGAAAATATCTAGCATCATATCTGTCTTGGAAGCAGAAAACAGCATTTGAAAACCAAACATATTGTTTGAGAGTAATAATTTATTGCTTGATCTTTTGATGAATAAAAACATTTAATCGCCTGATGCTTGTTCTGAGCTCTTAGCCAATGAACGGTCAATCTCTTTTGAGAGAATATTGTACTTATAAAAGACATAGTTTTAATTTCAGTATAGAGTCATCTAGAAGTGAGTTGCTATGTTAGTAAATATTGGACTGGAATGTGTAATATGTGCTTGTATGCATGTTTCTACGTTTAACTTTTAGAAATTAGAAAGAAAAGCGTTGTATCAAAAGTAGTGCTAAGTAACTTGTTCCATTAGTGCAAGGATTTATATTTATACAACATAACTCCCCCCTCCCCCTCTCCCCATGTGCTCCTCAATTTTATGCAGGGTTCCTTCAACCCTCTAAAAAAAGATGTTGGAAAAGTGCAGAACATCTGTGGGGAAGTGGGGGAGTTCCATTGCAAGACTGAAAATCCTTGCCCTAAATGGAAAAGCACCTTGGATACCATCCCAAACAGTTATTTCAAAATTTGTATCCTATTTTATATCTCCAACAAACCAATTGTCTCAGACCCCTATTCCCCACACAAAACTACAAATCTCTGAGTGATTTAACAGTCAATACGTGTTCCCAGGAAACTCTGGGAACTGTAGCTCTGTGAGGAGAATAGGGACCTCCTACCAATTCTCAGCGGGACGTGGGTGGCGCTGTGGGTTAAACCACAGAGCCTAGGACTTGCCGATCAGAAGGTTGGCGGTTTGAATCCCCACGACGGGGTGAGCTCCCGTTGCTCAGTCCCTGCTCCTGCCAACCTAGCAGTTTGAAACACATCAAAGTGCAAGTAGATAAATAGGCACCACTCCGATGGGAAGTTAAACGGCGTTTCCGTGCTCTGCTCTGGTTTGCCAGAAGCGGCTTAGTCATGCTGGCCACATGACCCAGAAGCTGTACGCCGGCTCCCTTGGCAAGATGAGCGCCGCAACCCCAGAGTCGGCCACGACTGGACCTAATGGTCAGGGGTCCTTTTACCTTTACCAATTCTCAGCACTGTTTACAAATTACAGTTCCCAGGATTCTTTGGAAGAAGCCCAAAGTTAATTGAGAGTTTTCATCACTTTTGAGTCATTTACAGAACAATCCAATGTATATTTACTGGAAGTAGGTCTGGGAAGTGTTAGGAGGGGCTTAATCCTGGTTAATCCAAGAATGTTGCATTCTCTGAGGGTTTAGCAACACTTACCTTTCTTCCTCTCTTTCCAGCCATGGTTATGATTTAAAACTCCTTGTCCCAGCACCCTTCTTTTTGCTTTGGAGCTTTTCCTGTGAAAACCCAGTCTTTGAAGCTCAATCAGAGCAAATGTCAGTCTGCAGAAAACCCCAATTCACATTTGCTGTGATTCAGTTTTAAAGAGCGGGTTTTCGTGTTCAGGACAAAAACAAACAAATGAACAGACAGGCAATGGGTTTCAGTGCTATTGGTTCATCACAATAACTTCTTCCCTCTAGTGGTAGAGCATAATTAGTAAGGTAAAAAAAGGTAAGAACCCCTGAACTGTTAAGTCCAATCAAAGGCGACTATGAGGTGTGGCACTCATCTCCTCCATTGTTGAATAGACACCCCTATTTTCATCAGAGAAATGCTGAACAGTATGTACATACTTATTAAATAATATAGGTGGGTGAAAAAGGCAAAGGACCCCTGGATGGTTAAGTCCAGTCAAAGGCGACTATGGGGTTGCGGCACTCATCTTGCTTTCAGGCTGAGGGAGCCAGTGTTTGTCCACAGACAGCTTTCTGGGTCATCTGGCCAGCATGACTAAACCGCCTCTGGTGCAACAGAAAGCCATGATGGAAGCCAGAGAGCAAGGAAACTCTGTTTACCTTCCCACTGCAGCAATACCTATTTATCTACTTGCACTGGTGTGCTTTTGAACTGCTAGGTTGGCAGGAGCTGGGACCGAGCAATGGGAGCTTACCCCGTTGCAGGGATTTGAACAGCTGACCTTTCGATCAGCAAGCCCAAGAGGCTCAGTCGTTTAGACCACAATGCCACCTGCATAATTAGTATCAGTGGTGGGTGACCACAAAAATAATCTGTGAGCTAAGGAGCTGTAAGCATTTGTTCCAAATATTTCACTCATGTAAGCCAATGGTTAATCTATATCTGCAGAATCTACTGTGCCACAGCTCAACATATTTTTTCTAGTGCCAGCACAGTCACTACACATTTTTCCCCAGTGACTTAAATGATCATGTATAGGCCCTGAGTGCCAAATTATCAATGTGTGCAAGAGCTATAAATTGCCATTGCTGTGGGAACAATAATTTTGTTCCTTTAATTTTAGGGCTTGTAAAATCTCAGTGTTAACATTTACAAAGTGTATTACTTTTCATAAATATTTCATTTCTTCGTCTGCATTGTGTTTGCTGTTAATAAAAAAAAGTTACAGTAAAGTAATTAAAAATGTTCCTTGTACATATTTATGGTAGGCGCACTGTGACCTCACATTCCCCGCTCCTCCTGATTACTTTAATCAAATGAGAAATGAGGAAAGATGGTAATAATTTGCAATCGAAAGAAATTTATTATGTCAGCAGTTGCACGTAGAATGCATTAAAATCCCTTGTCTCCTCTGAGTTAACAAAATGAAACAAAGCAAACTATTTCCCCATAAATAATCAGAGTGTTCATTTATCTCTCAACAGTAAATAAATAACTTTATACTCTTCTTAAATCAAGTGTTACAACTTCAAGTAATTTGGAATTCTTGTTCTACACTGTATAAGATCCCAAATTCACTTAACATAGGATTGCACATCATGCAAAGGACATCTCCTGCTGGTTTTTCAGCAAATTCAATTATTAACCTCAATGCTTGTTATGCCTCTGATCTATTACCATGCTTGCTTGGGACATCTGTCTTTATAGACATCTGAAACCTATTCTTCTCTGATCGGAGTCTAGAAATCTGAATCACTTAAGGGAATTTAGTACCAGGAAAACCTCACCCCACAGTGGGCCAAATGTGTTCCGCCAGAGCACAATAATTCTGGTAGAACTGGGCCAGAAACTAGCACATTTGATGGAATGCACCTGGTCATAACATGTGGAATTTTAGGAATAAAGTCTAGGTTGTAAGCCTTTGCACAATTCTCTGGGTGTAACACCCTTTGAATAAATGGATTGCATCCAGCGCTTGCATGAAACTTGGGCAATCAATCCTTCCCTTCCCATTCTTCCTCCTAAAGCACAATGTAGACACGCACAAACACACCAAATGGTGGGACCTACTGCAATGAGGCTGCGGTGCGAGCAGGGAAATGGTGCAAAATTCACTGGAGGATTCCTCCGCTGGATTTTGGGAAGTTCCCACCTCTCACTGTAGTGCCACAGCTCATATTGTTGAGTAGGTCCCCCGCTCCCAACCTTCTGTAGATGCTTTTTGGAGATGCAGGTGGCTTCAGGATGGTGGCTAGGAAGGGAAAGGTTGGTTGCCTAAACTGCTTTCCATTCATGTGACCACAGATTGTGGATTGTGCTTCATATATGTTGCTGCCAGATGGCACCAGGGGCATAGGAAAGGGGGGGCAGGGGGCAGTTTGTCCCCGGGTGCCATCATGGAGGGGGTGACAAATTATCAAGGAACAATTACTGCCCTACTAGGGCAGTTCATAAAAAAAAACTTTTTTAAAAAAAATGCCTGCTCCAAAGGTCTTACCTTACTACACTAGTGATTATATGGCTATATCTGAAATTTCATGCATATCAGTTAATATCTTGACCCTCCTCCACTGAATTGAAATTTCAGCCTTCATGACATAGGAAAATGGACAAGTAAACAGCTATTTTTGTGGAGGAGGGTCAAGCTATTAACTGATATGCATGAAATTTCAGATATAGATATATAATCCCTAGTGTAGTAAGATAAGACCTTTGGAGCAGGCGTTCTTAAAAAAAGTTTTTTTATGAACTACCCTACTGCCCTACCCTCCGCTGGAAAGTCGGCCTATGTGAAGAAATGAGACTAGGCCGAGTAGATTAGACCTGGCCTTGCCTTTGCCCCACCCCCTGCATGCAGCCAATTTTTCTTGATTTTACTGCTGTGGTGTTTTCGTTTGTTTGTTTTTTGTAAACCACTTTGCAGATTTTTAAAAAATAATTTTATTAAATAAATAAACTATAAATATAAATAAAATAACACAAGCCAAAACACATTCCATCCTGTAGATTTAAGTATCTGTCAGGATGTTGGATAGAAACTAAGGGTTTTTTTAGCTGTAATGCTTTAAGAGATATGAAAAAAGGTTTGCAACTGGGTAATTTTAATGGTAAGGATTTGCTGAATCAACAAATTGAACTGGAATACAAAAAAGGGAGGTATGAGGAGGTCCGGGGAAATAAGTATAAGGAAGATAGGTTATGGAAATTTAATGTCCTTTTAATTGTTCTATTTGGTATGTTTTCTTTTATTTTTTACTTCTTTGGTTATATAAAAAAAAAAAACTTTATTCTTTTTCTTTTTGTATTCTGTATTTTTTGTATTTTTTTGGAAACTTTAATAAATATCATTTTAAAAAAAATAGATTTAAGTATCTGTCCATTGTCACTTACTTGTTATCAGAGGCCCAGAATCCACATTCCTTTGTAAGAAAATATGAAATAATGTAAAACCATTTTTGCAGGCAAAAAAAAAAACCAAACAGACAAGAAATTTTCTGCACCAGGTACCACCTGACCTTCCTAAGCCTCTGCATGGCACACTACTCCTTGCCACAGGATGAATGTGAGATACAAAAAGATGTCTCACACTATGAGCTGTTTAGTCTAGTGGTGAGAAACACTCCCCTGCTCTGCCCAGCCAGCCCACAGCACCCCCTTCTTGCCCCCAAGTGTTTCCCCACCTGCAATTAGGCTCTTTTTGAGGGGGCAGAGGTAACCTTCAATTGACTACAGTTGACCAATTACAGCACAGGGGACCATTGTCAGGGAAGTCACAGGTAGGGAGAGAAGGATTAGCTCTCAACTCTCCATATACTTCAATACTATACCACACACACAAAAACCCAACACCAATCCCAGACTGATAATTGGGGGGGGGATGACTCTAGTAGAAGGCTTTCTTCAAGTCTATTTATTGAGGGGAGCTGGCTGATCTCCCTAAAATTCCAGGAAGATCCTCTACCACTCCAGTAAGTATGAGTGGGGAAAAACACCTTTTTCAAGCATAAGTACTAGGAATGGGAGTGAACATGCACATAAACATACATTTATGTGTATGCACAGGTACATATAAGTGAGGTATGTGTATGTGTGTTATTCATGTGTCTAATGGCCATGGTGATTTTTGTCCTGATCATACCCACAACATGCATGATTCCCCACTTTTGATGTACCTTTTAGTAGCAGTTGTAAGAAGTGTGCCTGAAATCAAAGAACTGGCACATTTCTATACTCGCACATTGACAGAAGGTACTGCCGATGGAGTAATTGCATATGTTTGCGATCCACCTTTAACAATCTCCTTTGGATGTCGCAGCAGAAGAGGACATGAGGAGCCAGGCTATTCTGTGAAAACGTCTTGCCCTTCAGATCCTGAATGCCATAGCTGCCACAGTGGGATGCTTGTTCCCCTGAAAGCTTTTGTCACATAACAAATGGGAATAGATTTTTCTGTAACACGGAGTGAGCACCGCCTGGAGGTAAGCTATGATGACATTTTAGAAATATTTATACTTGTTAATAATATCTAAGTGATTTATTAACCAAAATGTTATTGTATTGTATTTTTATTTTGCAATGCCTGTTGTACCTTACCAATTATACTCAGAGAGTACATTTCTTTCTTTTCAAGACCTGTGATTTACAACGGTAATATTAAAGAATTGCTACACAATGATACTGTCCATTTGAAGAGAAAGGACACTTGATAATAGGTTGGTTCTTCTAATGTTCAACGTTTTGTCCTCAGGTGTAGTAGGCACTGGATTTTGATTCTTTCAGAGGTTAAAAACTGAATGGGTATACCCAGTGCTATTTTTTCTAGAAAAAAAGATGCTGGAACTCACAATGAATGTCTCTTTTTTTAAAAAATGATATTTATTAAAAGTTTAAGAATTACAGAAAAAAGAGAAAAAGAAAACAACAAAAAAATTGACAAAACATACATTACAATACATAAAAAGAAATGCATAAAAAACAATACAACAATACAGCAAAAAAAACCACATTAAAACACACATCCAATGTTCCATATCTTTATCTTTCATTAACTTGTTTCATCGACCTCCTCACACCTCCCTTTTTGTATTCTAATTTAATTAATTGTTTCAGCAAATTCTTTCCATCTTTCTCAGTTTTTGTTATATAATTTATCTTAACGATCTAACCTTTTAATTAACTCAACAAATCCTTTCCATCTTTCACTATATTCTGTCATTCAATTTACCTTAATTTATTTAACCTTATCTTACCATAAAAAAAACCTTAAAACTTAAAACTTAATACTTATTTGTACATAACTCCTTATATCATTTCTACTAAAGCCCTCACAATGAATGTCTCTGTTGTTCTCCTATACAGTCAAACCTCGGTTGTCGAACATAATCCATTCCAGAAGCCCATTCAGCTTCCAAAATATTCGACAACCAAGGCGCGGCTTCCAATTGGCTGCAGGAGCTTCCTGCACTCAAGCAGAAGCTGTATCGGACGTTCAGCTTCCAAAAAATGTTCGAAAACTGGAACACTTGCTTCTGGGTTTTCAGCGTTCAGGAGCCAAAACGTACCAAAACAGAGCTGTTCGAGAACTGAGGTTTGACTGTATGAGACTGGTTATCCCACATAACAGTGGCCAGCTTGTCTCTGTCCACAAGGGATGATAAGCGGAGGTGTTTGAGAACCAAAGTTTGACTGTAATAGCAATGGCACCCACATGAGAGGTGCCAGAAATAATAATAATAATAATAATAATAATAATAATAATAATAATAATAATAATTTTTTATTTATACCCCGCCCTCCCTAGCCAAGAGGCTCAGAGCGGCTTACAAGCAATAATAAAAACAAGATGAATGATTACAACTTAAAAACAAAAATAAAATACAACATTAAAATAATGGAACATTAAAATATTAAAATGTAGCCTCATCGCAGGAGGAGAAGGAAAAGAAAAAAGAAAGAGAGGGAGGGGGGGAATCAAATTGGCTCCAAGCCAAAGGCCAGGCGGAACAACTCTGTTCCAGAAATGAGTTCTGGTGAATTCCAGCTGAAAAAAGGCCCAGGGTATGTCAATGAACTATTGTGAAAGTGTCCCAGACTGCCGATTCAGTTTCTATCAATTTCTGTAAGTTTCTCATTTTTTAAAATCTTAAGTTTAGTTCTCCGCCTTTCCACATCAGCTTCCATTCAAGTCCTCATGACAATTCACCAGCAATTTAGTGTGAAATTCTCCTCACATTCACATTTTTGCAAAGCAGTTTCCCCAATATAGTGTATTTTTTTAGAATTATTTTCAATAATATGTGCATTTCTATGCACCCCTTACACTGGTGTATGCACATGCATTATACCAGTTGCTGAAGGCCATGGAAGAGGAGAGTGCTCTTTTGCTCAGATCTTGTTTCCTATAGGCATCTGGTTTGCCACTGTGAGAACAGGATCCTGGACTAGATAGTCCCTGTCCCTTGACCTGACCCAGCAGGTGCTTATGGTCCTTTTTTTTACATATTACTCGATACACATTGCAAAATTCAGATAAGTGTGAATTTTGAAGGATGGCTGTCCTTCAGTTCACACTTTGTTTTAGAAACAGTGAACTAGGTAGGTTCACCTTCAAATGCAAATGGAATCCCCTCCCCATCCCTATATCTCGGGTTAAGAACTTAATTTATTCTGGAGGTCTGTTCTTAACCTGAAACTGTTCTTAACCTGAGGTACCACTTTAGCTAATGGGGCCTCCTGCTGCTGCCGCATCGCCACCGCACGATTTCTGTTCTCATCCTGAAGCAAAGTTCTTAACCTGAGGTTAAGCAAAGTTCTGAAGCAAAGTTCTTATTTCTGGGTTAGCAGAGTCTGTAACCTGAAGCGTCTGTAACCTGAGGTATCACTGTTTAGAGTCCTGCATGCAAGAAGAAGAAGAAGAAGAAGAGTTTGGATTTGATATTCCGCCTTTCACTCCCTTTAAGGAGTCTCAAAGCGGCTAACATTCTGCTTTCCCTTCCTCCCCCACAACAAACACTCTGTGAGGTGAGTGGGGCTGAGAGACTTCAAAGAAGTGTGACTAGCCCAAGGTCACCCAGCAGCTGCATGTGGAGGAGCGGAGACGCGAACCCGGTTAACCAGATTACAAGACTACTGCTCTTAACCACTACACCACACTGGCTCTCTGGCAACTGATGTGGATTACAATGAGACAGTCAAAGGTCTGGGGTGTCGGGGGGGGGGGGGGGAAGCACAGGGGTCTTTTAAAAGAGGACTCCAATTTTTATAAAAGTAAATTCAAATGATTCTACAGCAGAGGAGTATCAAAACCAAAAAAGAAAGAAAAGACAAGACCAATATTTGTTTATTTAAAATGTTCACTTAGTGGGACAACTCTCTGGCGACAGCTGCTTGACACAGATGTGAAGCGTTATTGGCAGCTGATGAAGTAGAGATGTTACTTCTGACATGATGAATGGTACACTACTTATCCTTGTTGGCATTTCGAGATTGCTTTTGTGGTCAGCAGCGTCTTGTGTAGCATCACACAGAACATAAAATGCAACATCCACTGATCATTAAGAAGTGTTTTCCCCACTTTTCAGTGAACTGATACCTTAGGAATACAAAGTGAAATGAGACCAGGGACTCATACTGTTGCATAGATTGTCTATTTTCCCGTATTATGCAGATGAATACAGAATCCTAGTAAAGTTATGTCAACAAAGAATGAATATTTATTCCTTCTGCAGGCAAAAGAAATATGGATCTCCTCAAGAAGGATGGCAAATGTGGCAAACGGGGAGACAAGATTAATGTTTCTAACAGTTAAACAAAACAAAAACTGCTGTCATTGATTTGTAAGATCATTAACTGCCTTACAATGCTGTATCAAATGGTTTGCACCATGCAGAAGGCTGTGATGTGAACCATCAATCCTTTTAAGCTGCACCTTTTTTTAAAAAAAATAATATTTATTAAAATTTCAAAAGAAAAAGATCACATTAATAAGAAAATTAACAATAAAAAGGAAAAATACAAAATACAAAAAAGAAAAAACAGTTAAAAACAATTCCATCTTTTCATCACTTCTCTTACGTTTACTTGTTTCCTGGACCTCCTCATACCTCCCTCTTTTGTATTCCAATTCAGTATGTTAGTCCAGCAATTCCTTTCCCTCCTTTTTAATCCTGATCTTTAATCTTGATATATTATAACATTAAATTTTTACATATTAAAAACCAATTTTTCCATATTTTTTTATACCATTACCGCTAGACACCGCTTAACTTCAATCCGTCATCATTCTAACATTCATTAATTTTACAATATTTCTGTAAGTAGTCTTTAAATTTCGTCCAATCTTCTTCCACCGACTCTTCTCCCTGGTCTCGGATTCTGCCAGTCATTTCCGCCAATTCCATATAGTCCATCATTTTCATCTGCCATTCCTCCAGTGTGGGTAGATCTTGTGTCTTCCAATGCTTTGCAATAAGTATTCTTGCTGCTGTTGTGGCATACATAAAGAAAGTTCTATCCTTCTTTGGCACCAATTGGCCGACTATGCCCAGGAGAAAGGCCTCTGGTTTCTTCAAGAAGGTATATTTAAATACCTTTTTAAATTCATTATAAATCATCTCCCAGAAAACCTTAATCCTTGGGCACGTCCACCAAAGGTGAAAGAATGTACCTTTATGTCTGTCTACTATAGGGTTGCAATACATCTGGGGAAACCTGGACATGCCATCTTTTGGGGGGCCAACATACCCATCTGGGCAGATTTTTACATTTTACAGGAAATGTCCAGATTTTTATTTTTTTATTTGTGGGGGCATTGAGGGGGAGTTAGGGGGCACATGTATTCACGGGAGGGCTCTGTGCCCTGGAAGCAAAAGTGCTACAGCAGAGCGAGGCTATCACAGATCAAGTAGGAGCTGGGGTCCTGCCTCCACTAAGGCTGGCAGCAGCTCAGGCTGCTCTGCACATCACGGCCGCTGCCAGCCCAAGGTGAAGAAAGGGGCATGTGAGCGCAGAAGTGGCCCTGTATGCCTCTTTCCCCAGCTTGGGATGGTAGTGGCTCAGGTTGGCCTCTCTTTTGCTCTTCAGGATATAACAACCCTAGACAACACAGAGAACCTTGCCAGGCAAAGATACAACGCTCTCAGCCCAGTATGCCTGAAGGAGCATCTCCACCCACCTCGTTCTGCCTAGACACTGAGGTCCAGTGCTGAGGGCCTTCTGGCGGTTCCCTCGCTGCGACAAGCCAAGTTACAGGGAACCAGGCAGAGGGCCTTCTTGGTAGTGGCACCCGCCCTGTGGAATGCCCTGCCACCAGGTGTCAAAGAGAAAAACAACTACCAGACTTTTAGAAGACACCTGAAGGCAGCCCTGTTTAGGGAAGCTTTTAATGTTTGACACACTATTGTATTTTAATATTTTGTTGGAAGCCGCCCAGAGTGGGCGGGGTATAAATATTATTATTATTATTATTATTATTATTATTATTATTATTATTATTATTAATTATTTACAAAGGCATGCCCAGCCCTTTTCATTAGGTTGTGCACCTGGAGGGCCACAGGGTCCCTGCCCCTGCTAAATACAGGAGTTAGGATGGGGCTCAGTAGCTTTGAGTCTTAATGGCTAGAATCGGAGTCAGGGAGCAGACAGCTAACAAGAGCATTCATTAATTTCTCTCATAAAAGTCAACAAGTTGCCATTAATCCTTGGAGGCGGGTAGGGGGGTAGAGATGTAAAGCTTTAAACAGTATTGTGTTGCTATGTACTGAGGCACCACTGCCGATTCAGGGAGCCTGTAACACCAAACAGTTGGGCAGTCCCCTAATGCTGTGCCGCCCATCATCGTGATGATTAGGGAAAGAAGTCTGTCAAAGGCTGGGTTCTGTATCACTTGATGCATCCGCAGGAATGGAAAGTCTAGCTCAACAAATGCAAGGTCACAGCTGCTAAGATGCCATGTTAAATAAACATTGTACACTGAAATGAATTTTCTTCCACTCAGATAAACAGCTTCCATAATCCATTATGATTTAATGCTCTATTACCATTCCTGTGTCATTAAGTTCATGCGGTGAGAGTTGATTACATATTTGATGATGTGGGGCTGCCAATTTCTGAATGAATCCAGAGGGTCACATGCAAGAAGAATATTTATTACCACTTGGCTTGCACTGTAGCGCTATATTTTTTTCCTCTGGCTTCAGTTTCATCCGGCCCATAGTCTTCATAAAACCAACCTATATCGCTTTGTTCCCTGAAGTGCATTGTGCAGAAGTAATTGCCAACAATGCAATACTCTCGGAGAGTAGTGACTAATTGCAAGTCTCACTGAAAAAGAAAACTATTAACTTTAGATGTTGCTTTCCTGAAAACCTGTTCTCAATAGCAGCTGAGGTTGCCACCTTTTCAAGGGACCACTGAAAGCCATGACTTTAACTAGCAGATGTTAAACGGTTGCTGTGTAGACAAAAAGTGCCCAGGTTGCCATTAGTAGATTATTATTATGCCATCATTTACTACACTTATTTGGTACTTACAACATAAAATGTAGAATTGTAAAAAGCACACACATGCAAATACGAAATTTTAACAACTTCTAACTCTGGTCTCATAAAAAGAATTTAGGGTGGTGATCAAACTTCCTGCCAGCAAACCCTAACCTGCTCTGCTCTGCCCTGTTGTTGTTGTTTAGCCGTGTCCGACTCTTCGTGACCCCACGGACCAGAGCATGCCAGGCACTCCTGTCTTCTACTGCCTTCCACAGTTTGGTCAAACTCATGCTGGTAGCTTCGTGAACACTATCCAACCATCTCGTCCTCTGCCGTCCCCTTCTCCTTGTGCCCTCCATCTTTCCCAACATCAGGGTCTTTTCCAGGGAGTCTTCTCTTCTCATGAGGTGGCCAAAGTATTGGAGCCTCAGCTTCAGGATCTGTCCTTCCAGTGAGCACTCAGGGCTGATTTCCTTCAGAATGGAGAGGTTTGATCTTCTTGCAGTCCATGGGACTCTCAAGAGTCTCCTCCAGCACCATAATTCAAAAGCATCAATTCTTTGGCGATCAGCCTTCTTTATGGTCCTGCTCTCACTTCCATACATCACTTTTGGGAAAACCATAGCTTTTACCAAACGGACCTTTGTTGGCAAGGTGATGTCTCTGCTTTTTAAGATGCTGTCTAGGTTTGTCATTGCCTTTCTCCCAAGGAGCAGGCGTCTTTTAATTTTATGACTGCTTTCACCATCTGCAGTGATCATGGAGCCCAAGAAAGTAAAATCTCTCACTGCCTCCATCAGTGGCCATGATCTTCGGTTTTTTGATGTTGAGCTTCAGACCATATTTTGTGCTCTCCTCTTTCACCCTCATTAAAAGGTTCTTTAATTCCTCCTCACTTTCTGTCATCAAGGTTGAGTCATCTGCATATCTGAGGTTGTTAATATTTCTTCCGGCAGTCTTAATTCTGCTCTGCCCTACCCTGCCAGAATGGTGAACCCAGAACATTTCCTGTCTCCAGCAGCCTCCTATAAAGGAATAGGGGGTGATAGCTAGCAAGTTGATCAATGTGTTGCATTCTAGTAGTGAATTACTCAGTAATGACTGGGAACTGTAGTTTGTGAAAGGAGCTGAGAGTTAGGAGACCACTAGTCTCCTCACTCACAAGATGAAAATTTCTGGCATTCCTTGTGAACAGGGATTGACTGTCAAACCACACCAAGAACTGGAGCTCTGTGAGGGGAATAAGGGGGTCTCCTAACAACTCTTATCACCATTAACAAACTACCTTTCCCAGGACACCATTCCTGTTACAATGGTATGATACTACTTTAAATGTATAGTCTATGTGGGGCTGTTAAAGTTGTTCAGTTGAATCCCTGATCTGGACCTTGTGCAGAAATGAATTCTCTCCACTACAGGAATGCAGTTCAAAGCTTCACTGCAGAACAATCTTAAATACTGGTTACAATAAAAGTTATAAAATAGCAAAGTAACACATTGCAAGTCAGTATGGAGGTTTAGTCCTTTATGCATTTCAGTAAATCTTGAAGCTATGAACATGAGTTTGACCAAGCTGCGGGAGGCAGTGGAAGACAGGAGTGCCTGGCGTGCTTTGGTTTATGGGGTCATGAAGAGTCGGACACGACTAAACAACAAAAAAACTTTCTCTGGTCCCAGACAAAGATCCTAAGCTTGTTCATCAATGCAGAACTTCTCTGCAACTACTACTGCTAAACATCTCCAACAAGCACACTCACATGCTTCTCGAGTTTCAGCTTCCTGCTATGGGAGCTCTGCAGTTAGTGTTTCTGGAGATGAGTCATCAGATAGCTTATCTCATGCTAGTGGAAAAATGGCAGCCTTCTCTGACGCTTTTTCCAGAGTGAAACCTTTTTTTTTTTTTTTTTTTTTTGCCTATGGTAAACTTCCCATTACAGTATTATAAATGCAATGTATCCAAACACAGCATTTTATGTACATTACTCTTATAACTTTAAGAGAGGCCACAGAAGCCTTCAAGGCATTGGTGATCTTTAATGACAGAGAAGTAATGGGAGAAAAGTGACAAAGTGCAGGCAGGGAAATAAGTGAGGAAGTTTGATGCTTGGCAAATGGTGTGAATCTTCAATGATTCTCAGTGATTGGATCTTCTTTAGTTTCAGGATTGTGGTAACCCTTTTAGTGACACTTGATAGTTCTGCTTGTAGGATGGCCTTTTAAGTTCTATATTTATGCCTCATCTTTGCATTTGAAACAGGAAAACTAAGAGGCTTTTACCAATGTCAACTGAAATCCCAAAGAGCATTGCCATCAATTTTTCCTGCAAAGGGGAAAGGAAAGGTCTGTTGAAACTATTTTAAGAGACCTCTGCACAATTTGGGACCCATTAAGCTGAACACAGCTGGCCAGCCATGTGCTGTAGTCTGCCTGATGCTTGCACAAAGCCAGTGCCCTCACAAATTAAGGCAGTTGACCTAGGTGGGGCCAAAAAAGCAAAGGAGATTTATTTGTTGAGCTCCTAGGTGTTGACACTTCACTCAGCAGATTATGTCTTGTGAAGAAGGGTGTCAAAATTGTGGATTTTCTTTTTCTCTTAAATAATGCTCTAACGCTGGGGTAGTCAACATGATGCCCTCTTGAACTTCGAATCCCATCAGCCTCAGGCAGCATGCCCAATGGTCAGTGATGGAGTTGTAGTCTAATATCAATCAAGTGCCTAGGGAACTCTTGTACTGATGCTTATATAATTCCTTAACCACCTCCACCCATTTCCTGATTGGCTGTGACCCATGATGCCTATTTAGAGAAATGAAACTTAGACCTAGAAACAAAACCTACTTGGTCAGGGGGGTGTCCAGGGGCCCAGTCTCAAGAAGGACTGCCTTCTGAGGACGATCCCATTAGTCTAACATCATCAGCAGGACACTATTTTGCTACCCCTTTTCTAAAGTCTAGGCATGACTTTCCTAGTTAATGAGAATTAATTTCTGAGCCAAATAAAACTGTATACCTATGTATATGTAAAAGCTCTCATTGCCCATAGTTCTTCACATGATTATATTATTGCAAAGGACATGTTGATAACTATTAATAATGTATATATTTGTGACCAAAAGACTGAACCTTCATCTAGAATGTGTGTGGTTGTCCACGAATATTTTGCAAAAGGTCAACAAAACATCAATAGTAGTCAGAATTTGGTTTCCTTATTTCAAAATCAGGAAATAACATTGACTCTTGATGCTGATTTTGTCATTCTCCAATAAGGTCACTATTATATTAGATAGGACTATGTAGATTCTGTATTTTGTTTCATTTGAAGAAGTAAATACAGAATTTGTTGCAGTTGTTGTGTATACAGAATTGTCATGAGTGAACAAAGTTATATTTGGTCAAAAAGTCAATGTTGGTATTATCTTTAAACCAGCTAACAAATTATAAAGGACTTTATTGCTCACCTACAGCTGCTAGATTTACTTTGGAGTGTTTGTTTAGGATTATATATGTACTTGTACTGGGGGGGGGGCGTGGAGATAGAAATTTGAGGTACTCATATGTTGATATATGAATGCCAGCACAAAATGGCTGCTGTGGGCAGAAAAAAGAGAGAGAAAAGAGGTGATTATTGGATCACCCACTCTCCACTCTTCCTCACTCCCTCAGAAAACTTGTGAGGCAAAATTTCAATTTGTAGAAGCCATGCTGATGCCAGTTGAAGAAGCCAGCCTCCCTCAGCAAGGCTTGTTCTTCCCTCCTTCATTATTCCTGCTATGTCCTTCTTTATATGTTACTTAGATTTTTCTATTCACCCTCCTGATCTCTCGATCTCTCTCTCTCTTGCCCTGAGCTGTTGCTGTAGTTTAATGCTGCTGCCTCACTCTGCTTAATAGTAGGGTCAACCCTGGCAATATGGAAAAGTCCATCATTTATGAGTGCCAAAAACATCTGGTTGGTCCCTGGTGGAAATGGAATGTGTCTGTATGAGTCTCATACAGCATTTTTAAAAAGCAAGCATGTTACTAAGTTGCAAGTATCATACAGGTTTTGTATGGTACCTGAGAACAGGTAGTGGCATCAAATGCCTGCTGTATTTCAGTGTAGCAGCGAACGTAAGTGTGGTGTCGCATAATTTGAAAAGCAGCTGTAAATTTTTGTTCCCTTGCCTGATATTTGTGGACACTTTGGCCTCTTATTTATGACTATGTTTGGCAGGAGTGATGATCCTTGCCTTCAATTCAGCATTAACTGCAGTAGCTAATTATAGTATGCCTTTATGCAATTCCGCCTCATTAAGGACATTAAAGTTATGACCTGAGCTAATAAAAAGAAGAAGATTCATGGTGAAGAGCAAAATGCTCAACATCACTTCCACTGGATAGATACAAAAGATGAAATCCCGAGACCTTTATGTCATTAGAAGGTTTGCCTCGATTAACTGGGTTTGGTGGGCAGCCAAATGTTCAGAAGCTTCACCACATTTTTAATTCATTGTAAAGGATTTTCAAACATATCGTCAAGAAAGGATCTGTCTGTGTAAATTTCCTTGCTCTCACAATTTTAAGATTTGTGTGCATGTCTTGATTAGAAAAAGTAAGGAGATGTTGTTAGGATCAGACATAAGTGTATATTTCCTCAAAGTTCCAATAAAGATATATTACTGGGAGCTTTGTGTGGTGGTCAGCGGAAAATGTAATGGATAATGTCCTCAGTTGGGTTCTGGCCACAAATGAAGAAATGTTGCTTCTCTGTCTAAAAAGGCTAAAGCAATTCTAAACTAACAATGGACTTATCTAGGTCACAAACATAGAATCATAAATTGTAGATTGGGAAGGGTCCCCGGGGGTCTTCTAATCCAACCTCCTCTGATGCAGAAATCTCAGCTAGATCATACATGACTGATGGCCACCCAACCTCTCCTTAAAAACCTCCAAGGAAAGAGAGTTCACCACCTCTTGTGGGAGTCCATTCCACTGTTGAATAGCTCTTACTGTCAGAAAGTTCTCTCTGGGAAGGTAGACCATCTAGGAGAAGGAAAACTGTGATCCTAAATCTCTGCTGCCTTGATTCCCGAGAAAGGTTTCAGGAGTACACCCTGATGAACAATCCATACCTACTGCCTTGTGGGACATCTTCAGGAGACTAACTAATCCTTCAGGAGAAGAGATCCATTTCACACCATCCTCCATGCTGAGTTTTACATCATGAAACTCAGACTTAGGAGAAGGAAGCTGATACTCAGGACCACCCTGTGTACTGATTGTAAGTAAGAAGGCAGGCAGGTGGGGGTCAGCTGAGGGCAGGCTGACATTGGTGGGGCAGTATGCTAGACCAACCTCCACTGGACACGTTGCCCATCAAATATATTACTTTCCTAAGGAGAACAGACCATTATTCATCCATTTAAGGATGTAGACTCATCTGTAGTTACTTACCAGTGAGTCCTTTTGAAGTCTGTGAAGGACTGTGTGGTGTGCTGACTAGAGTCTCTGACTAGGAGTAGGAGGACCAGGTCCAAATTCTTGTGTAACCATAAAGCTCAAGGATGATCACCTAGCGGCAGCCTGACATCTCTCACAGGGAGGATATAAGGTGAGTAGAGTATATTCCTGTATGATGCTATCTTGCAGGAAAGGTGAGATAGAAATGTTAAAAAAAATGTGGAAGGTTAATGTGGCAATGAGACAGAGCAGATTTGTGGGTGAATATATGCAAGTATGACACCAACTAGAAATAGACTGATGTGTCCATCTCAAATAAACAAACAAACAAATAAATAAATAAAGCACACTGGATTGAGCTCCACATTGGTGGCATAGAAATACGTCCGAAATGCGTTTTTGAAATGCAGTTAATGTCCATAGTCATAGGTGCCATCTCACGCTGAAGATTTGTGGGTGCCTGCATTGAAGGGCTTCAACTTTGCCCATTGACTATGTGGGGGCCTAGCCCCACAAACTGGAGTTGGCTCCAGTGTCCATAGTTGTACTAAAAAAAAGCCCATTGTACTAAAAATAAAGGCAATTGTTCTCTTGAAAAATCTATTATTAACAGATAGATATTAATTAATGATTAACTGTCTAGGACTCTGTTGCGATACAGGTTTAACATTATAGAGTGTTTCCTTAGTTTCTACCCAACCTTACCCCCTTTCTTTCTTTTTCTCCTTGGGCTGTATATTGGGAATATAACAACCAAGAGATAACCAGACGCTGAATCAGGAGTGTTGTTGTCTTTACATAGATATGCCTATATTATTTTATAACTGTAGCAAAAAGGACTTTTCAAAGTATCAAAACTACTGGAAAGTGGAAGGGCTGGGTAGGTAAAAAAATTGATGTGCTATTGCTTCCAGGCTTTTTCCCAACAGAAATGACGTGATTGCCTTTCGGAAAATGCAGCTACACAAGCCTTCTTCTTTTTTAGAAGGTTTCAGGATGTTACCAGTTATGTTCTTTGAAAAAGAATAAAAAACTGGAGGCAGCATTTCCAGTGAATCCTGTGGAAAATCTCAGTGGATTTTCACTTTTTTCAGCTCTGTTGACCTGAGATGCATTCCGGGTATGTACATCAGAATCTAAGCACGGGTTTCCTCGGGCTTTAGAAATCCTCTGAGTGAGTTACTGCTCAGGAGGAATTTGGATGTCTGAATGCCGGGGGCAGAGCACATGTTTCGAACGCAGAGCACCAGGACAGGACCTATCCTTGGGCAAAGTGAGGAAGCTACCTCAGGAAGCTGATTTCATGTATCCTGAAAAAGCAGCATATTCTTGGTTATTTATTTATCCTTATTGTATTTCTACTGCCAGGAAGTTGAGTGGGAGAAATATGTGCCGCCTTTTCTGTGCCAGCTTCCAACATAGGTTGTTTTGCCTTGGGCACTATGCACTTTGATCTGGTAGGTAGATTCAAGGTTTGTTGCTCTTCCTCAGTAGTATTCAATACTGTGAGGCTGAGTCTAGGAAACATTTGTGGCTGAAACCCTGGAGAACAGCTGGAGAACGGTGTTGATGATACTGAACTAGACAGGCCAATGTCCTGATTGATTATAAAGTAGTATGCTTCATGGAACATAGAACAGAAAGCATATGGTTTTGTGGGCCCTGGGGGACTCCGGAAAACAAAAACATAAACACTGCTTATAGAATCATAGAAACATAGAGTTGGAAGGGACCCCAAGGGTCATCCAGACCAACCCCCTGCAATACAGGAATCTCAGCTAAAGCATCCATGACAAAGGGACACCCAACCTCTGCTTTCCAAGGAAGGAAAGTCTACCGCCTCTTGTGGGAGTCTGTTCCATTGCTGAACAGCTCTTACTTGTTAGGATATAGTTCCGTTCCACCTTAAAAAGGTACAGGAATGACTGTTGGGTGTCACATGCCTGTTTACTTCCAGCACAATCTGCTGGGAACTTCTGTTTGTATATAGCTTTTGTGTTTCTGCTGTTTTGCTGAAGACAAAGGGAAGCAGACATGTTTTCCTCTGTTCCTGAACTATGCTGAATAAAGTGCTGTACATTATGCTTACACATTTCTCTGTCCGCCTCTTCTGCTCTTCTGAGAAGATTTACACTCTGCTTATAGAGTGTGAACTGGTCTCTAAACGTATCTGAGGCGCATGTCGCTGACTGATGCTGTTCCAAGGGAGACCGGCTGCCGGCCGGTGGCTGGAGCCAGCTGGGGGCCTGCTTTATGCCTGCCTGATGCCCCCGTCTTCCCGGCAGTATCCCAACATTACTGTCAGAAGGTTTTTCTGAAGGTTTAGTCAGAATCTCCTTTCAACTTGAAGCCATTGGTTCGAGTACTACCCTCCAGACACTGGTGGAGGAAGAGGGGGGCGGGGGGAGTGCACTGCCCACAGCAGCGTGATCCTGGTGGGGTGCCATTGCAGCTGCCCCCCTGCCCGTGCTGGGCGCCATGCCCCCGCAGGCAGCTCACCACACCCCCGGGACGTGTGTCACACCCTCGGGACACACACCAGCCACGCCCCCGCCTGCTCTCTGCACCCCATAACATGAAGCTCCTCCACTGCCTCCAGAGCAGGAGAAAACAAGCATGCTCCCTGCTCCATGTGACAAGATATTTGAAGATGTAAGAAGGGGAAGAAAAAGAAGATATTTGAAGATGGCTATCATATCTCCTCTCACTCTCCTCTTTTCCAGTCTAAACATACCCAGCTCCTTCAACTGCTCCTCATAAGGCTTAGTTTCCAGACCCTTGATCATCTTGGTTGCCCTGCTTTGCACCCGTTCCAGCTTGTCAATATCCCTCTTAAATTGTGGTGCCCAGGATTGGACACAGTATTCCAAATGTGATCTGACTAAGGCAGAATAGAGTGGTACTATTACATCCCTTGATTTGAGCACTATACTTCTGTTAATGCAGCCTAGAATAGCATTAGCTTTTTTTCTGCTGCTGCATCACACTGTTTGCTCATGCTAAGCTTGTAGTCCACCAAGACCGGTAAGCCGGGTGTTCCCCATCCTATATTTGTGCATCTGTTTCTTCCTGCCTAAGTGCAGAACCTCACATTTTCCCTATTGAAATTCATTCTGTTAGCTTGCACCCAGTTCTCCAATCTGTTAAGGTCATTTTGAATTTTGATTCTGTCTTCTGCGGCATTAATTACCTCTCCCTCTTTGGTGTCATCTGCAAATATGATAAGCATTTCCCTCAGTTCCTTCATCCAAGTCATTTATAAAGACGTTGAACAACAACGAGCCCAGGACAGAACCCTGCAGCAATTTTCACTTTTTTCCAGGATGACAGGGAAGCATTAATGAGTAATCTTTGGGTTTGGTCAGTCAACCAGCTACAAATCCACCTAACAGTTACCTCATTCAACCCACATGTTACCAGCTTCCTCACAAGAATATCATGGGGGACTTTGTCAAAAGCCTTACAGAAATCAAGATACACTATGTCAACAGCATTTCCCTGATCCACCAAGTTTGTAATTCCATTAAAGAAAGAAATCAGATTGGTCTGGCATGATTTATTTTTGAGAAACCCATGCTGGGTCTTAGTAATCACAGCACCCTTTCCTAAATGCTCACAGACCGACTGTTGAATTATCTGTTCTAGGACCTTCCCTGGTATCGATGTCAAGCTCACCAGTTGATAATTACCTGGGTCTCCCTTTTTTCCCATTTTTGAAGATGGGGACAACATTTGCCCAGCTCCAGTCAGTAGGGACCTCACCTGTTCTCCATGAATTCTCAAAGATAATAGACAAATTACATCTGCAAACTCCTTTAGTACCCTTGGATGCAGCTCATCAGGCCCTGGAGATGTGAATTCATTTAAAGTAGCTAGGTGTTTCCTTGCTGCCTATTTTCCTATGTTGGGCTACAGCTCCCTCTTTACATCATTTATTCTGTTATCACCAGGTTGGGCATCACTTTCCTTTTGGGTGAAGACAGAGGCAAAGTAGGTGTTGAGTAGCTCCTCCTTTTCTCTATCACCCAATAGCATTTCTCCGTGTTCCCCACACAGAGGACCTACCACTTACTTGTTCTTCCTCTTCCTTTTTTTATATTATTTTTAACCTCTCTTGCAAGCCTGAGCTCATTCTGAGCTTTAACCAGTCTGACTCCCCACCCTGCAACTGTTGGCTACTCGTATGTACTCCTCCTTTGTGATTTCCCCATTCTTCCATACTTGTATGGTATGGATTGTGAAGATATATGGGTTTTGCAGGTTCAGCTAGACACACTTGCGTGCGTCTTCATAGCACCCAGGATGAGTGCAGCTGGGTGTGCCATGGGAGTTAGGTGCAAAGGGCAACATGAGGAGGATGTAACAGGGCAGGCACATGCTCAGACTGATTGGAAGAGTATGTGTCTATTGCATCCTCCTGGTGTCCTGCCAACCCCAAACTGCTTTGCAAGGCTTAGATGTGGGATCAGACTCGCAAAGCAGTGCAGCGATGGCAGGGGGAGTGTGAGGAGCAAAATGCAACCTCGAAAAAAATTCCCCCTTCACTTCACCAACGCTACGCCTCTGGGACCAGATTACCTGGAAGACTGAACTTATCTCTATTGCCCAGAAAGGGCATGAAGATCAACAGATGGAAACCAGTTAACCTTAACATGGCCGGATGACTATCAGCTTGTAGGGATGAGCTTTTTCACTGATGACTCTGGTGTTGTGGAAGGCAGGAATTCGAGATATCACATTTGCAATGACATTCCACTTGGTTTATTCGTATGTTTCGTTGATCTCTTGACCTAACTATCCTGTTTTAATTGCTGTGCAGTTTTAATTGGATTGTTTTACTGTGCACTTATGTATGGTGCATTTAAAAATATTTCAATTTTTGGAACATTGTTCAATTGGGTTTGACATTTTGTAAACTACTTGGAAGCCATATTGACATTAAGGGGCATATAAAGTAATGATGGTGATGATTTAAAAAAAAATATCTAACCAAACTAAAAATAACTTTACAAGTTTATCCACTGCATTTTTCTTAAGCATGTGATCTGAAGCACACATACACAGAAGTTCTATTAAAATTCAACAGTCAAGCTACTTGTAAATAAACACAATCGGACACAGAGTAGCTCAACATGAGGCTTGTTTATGCCAAGCAAATTTGCTAATTATGTTAGATTTTCCGTCAGATATAAATAGATGTAGGCAGTCATGCCACTTTTGCAGAGAAATCCTTTTTGGAGCAGTCTCAAGTGGGCTTGGGTCAACGTGGGAAGTATAAAAGGATATTTGTGAACCGAAGGTTCTCTTTGTGTCCAAATCTAGTGTTGTTATGAAAGGTCCTAGGGGTTTACAGTTCTGGCAAGATTGAGATGATGACTGAACATGATCCAGCCAACATTAAGCAGTTTGAGACCCATTCATTTCAGTAGACAACATTGAGCTAGTTGGACAAGTGGTCTGATGTAATGCGACAAAATGTGACGCAAAGAATCTTCCTACTATATTCTACTGAAATCAGTGGAACTCTATAAAAGGGACTTTTACTTATAGACAGTGATGAAAAGAGGCAGTCAAGTAAAGGGAACCAATATAAGGTTTACCATTATACTGTATGAGTGTCTGGAGGCAGTTGGAGGATGGATGGCGGCTAAAGGATTGAGGTTGAATCCTGACAAGGCAGAAGTACTGTTTTTGGGGTGCAGGGGATGGGCAGGTGTGGTGGATTCTCTGGTCCTGAATGGGGTAACTGTGCCCCTGAAGGACCAGGTGTGCAGCCTGGGAGTCATTTTGGACTCACAGCTGTCCATGGAGACGCAGGTTAATTTTGTGTCCAGGGCAGCTGTCTACCAGCTCCATCTGGTATGCAGGCTGAGACCCTACCTGCCTGTGGACTGTCTCACCAGAGTGGTGCATGCTCTAGTTATCTCCCACTTGGATTACTGCAATGCGCTGTACGTAGGGCTACCTTTGAAGGTGACCTGGAAACTACAACTAATCCAGAATGTGGCAGCTAGACTGGTGACTGGGAGTGGCCACCGGGACCATATAACACTGGTCCTAAAGGATCTTCATTGGCTCCCAGTGCGTTTCTGGGCACAATTCAAAGTGTTGGTGCTGACCTTTAAAGCCCTAAATTGCCTTGGCCCAGTATACCTGAAGGAGCGTCTCCACCCCCATCGCTCAGCCCAGACACTGAGGTCCAGTGCCGAGGGTCTCCTGGCGGTTCTCTCACTGCAAGAAGCGAAGTTACAGGGAACCAGGTAGAGGGCCTTCTCGGTAGTGGTGCCTGCCCTGTGGAACACTCCCATCAGATGTCAAATAAATAAAGAACTATCTGACATTTAGAAGACATCTGAAGTCAGCCCTGTTTAGGGAAGTTTTTAATGACTGATGTTTTAATGTATTTTTAATCTTTTGTTGAATGCTGCCCAGAGTGGCTGGGAAAACCCAGCCAGATGGGCGGGATATAAATAAATTAATTATTATTATTATTATTATTATTATTATTATTATTATTATTAATCATACGTTACTAAGGCCCAGCGTTTGAGTTTTCTAAAGATATATTAGGGGGCTGCTGAATGCTCCCAACTTTCCTGAGCAGAGAGAATCATCTATGGTCAAGACTGCTTGGGTTTGTTTTCCTCTGGGCAAAGGAACAGGGGAAATATATGGTGTGTGTTTTTAATATTTCCAAACATAGAAGCAGAGCTACATGTATGAGGTGTAGGGAACATTTAAGTTCAAAGCCTAACTACATCTCCCATCTTCCTTGACCATTGACCATGCTTGCTGGGCCTGATGAGAGTTGTAGTTCAACAACAAACCTATGGTTAGGTGAAACATATTCAATAAACACACAAGACGTAACCGGCTGTACTTTTGAATAAATACGGTATACTATTCATTGTATCAAATTGTAGATTTCAATGGAAGTCTCATAAAGTTCAACGAAAAAAGCAGAAGACCCAGTGGATCAGTTCATTCTCTAGTCAGTTCATGCATAAGGTCCATACATGTATAAGTATCTATCCCACCTCTCTGTTCAAAGAGTCCAATAATCCACAGGAAGGGTTGTTACAGTTCCACAGAATCCTTTCAGAGTCTAAGACAAGGATTTCCTTGTTTCGCCATCCTAGGCTTCATCAGAAGAACAGGTTCATATGTAATATTACAGGATAGTGGATCTTATAGCCTAGTAGTGGTTCTGTTGAAATCTACAATTTGATACAATGAATAGTATACCTTATTTCTTCAAAAGTACAGCCGGTTACGTCTTGTGTGTTTATTGAGAGTTGTAGTTCAGCAACTTTTGAAGGGCCAAAGGTTCTCCACACTTGTTCTATATCCATTTCATATGTGACTGAGGGACTGTGGGTCACCTGTCAAAGAACCATAGCTGAGCAGGGCTCCCCCAGCATGGCATACATGGTATGCTCTAGAAGACATTTGGATGTCTAAGTTTAATCCCTTCTGCGCATTTGGGAGCCAATAACTTTGCTCCTCAAGTGTCTTTTAAAGAACCTCTGGAGAAATTATTTGGGGATCTTTGTCAAACGAGGCAGTGAATGACATTTGACTGAGCACAAATGTCATAAGGTGAAGATAACAGACTGGTTGGCTTAATGAAGGTTTGATACCGGGTACCAGACAAAATACACAAAGGCAGATCAATGTCCTCATGTATCTATGTAACTGTGATCCAAATATGTCCCACAGCACAGCTATAGAAAAGAACAATAATATTTCCAACGAACTGTAAAGGGTCTGTAGGTCAGAAAACAGCTATTTTTCAATAGCTGAATCCTGTGAGGGGAAATGCACTGAAATAACAAGTGTGGGTTTTTTTCTTTTTCTTTTTTAAGATTAGATTAATTCTGAACAAAAGTGAATGCAATCTTAAGAGAAGCCACAATTCTTTTCCAACTTCAGGGTATACACTATGCAATCCATTTATTACACTGTATTAAAAGTGTCAGATTTTTAGATCAAAACCCATACTCTGAAAGTACTATAAAAGAGCAATTCATGCTAAAGGGAAAACATACTTAGCATATAGAAAGTTTCCTGTACATTTAGCTTTATAATTTCATGCTTGAGGTGTTAGGACATTGCAGAGAACAAAAGGCAGAATGATCCTAAGTCTAGCGGAAATGTAAGAATGCTTGGATATTAAGTATAAGTGTGTGTCTGTGCAGTACAAACAGACACATATTCAAAGGGGATAGGCATCCGGTAACAGAAATGTGCTTAATGGTTGAAAAATAATTTTACTATCTTCAAACACAGCACTGGAGTTGCCCTCTTCTGTTTTCGATGGCTAATTCCAGCTATTGGATGATGGATGCCAGCGAAGCTTATAATTACCTAGTTTGGAATATGAATTTGTCCAAATCACAATGTTCAGAACCCGATGTATAACAAATCAAGTCTCTTTTGACTGTGAAAAGCACTGGTTTGAATGTAGAACAAGACTCTGCTTATGCACAATCAGTGAGATTCTGCCCATCAACTATTTTCTTCCTCCAAGTCTTGTATGTTAATCACAGTTCATACAGAACTGTGCAACTATGTATACAAACAAAGAAATAAATTCCTAGGTTGATTTTTAGGCTCCAGGAAACTGTGAAATCCTTAGCTTGCTGGTACAAGGGAGCTGTGCAGTCTGTGAGTTTATCTTCCCACGGCTGGGGATGCTCCCTGACCTGAATCATATTCCCTCCCTGAACATATTCCCTCCACATACTCTTAAAGTCCCCTGTTACCCATATTAAACAATAGGGCTGTGTAAGGAATCTAGTTTAGTTTGGGGCCCAGATCAGTACAGCCAAATCAGTGAGACATATGATGTGGGCATGCCTAGTGATGTATTCGTTTTTAGTCTGAAGTTGCTGTCCATATCAGTTTGGCACAAGGAGAACATTTGGGCAGTAGCTCTTTCCTGGTGTTTTCATAATTTAACAATATGCTGGTTTCTCCATGGCTCAGCTCTCATGGGCAGTGACTAAATGTGGTTGTTTAATTTTCCAAAGCATGGTTCAGCCTCCCTTGCATGACACAGTACTCTGTGCAGAAATTAGACACAGAACATTTGGTTTGAGTTCAGCACTACAAAATTCACCAGTGTTAATGACCATGATCCACCCTTCAGTTCCCCCCCTTGAAATAATTAGGCAGAGTCAAGCTATTGTGTCACTCTTTAATGTTCATGCTGAAAAATAATGATGACTAGCAATATTACGTCCCTTTTTTAATCAATGGCATCTGCATTTACTTTTTCTTTAAAAAATGCTTCTAAGGTAAGCTTAGCACCCTCCCTCCTTCCCTCTCTCACACATACACAGAGAAATAGAGAGGGGAAAGCTCTCAAAGCAGTAAGCAAAAATAGATCTTAAAGAACCAGGCATCTACAAAGTGAATGGAAATTATTCAATGAAGATTGAAGAAGCAATTCCATGGCTTAATACGGATTTTAAAAAGTAAAGGCATAAAAGCCAAGCCGAGCCAAGATATAAAAACCACCTTAGCACAAGGGGGGTGGGGGGAAGCAAGCGAAAAGTATAGCTATCTTTAAACAGCAAGAAGATAAATTATGTAGCTCAATGTTAAACTATGTTGAAATGAATGGGAAGATTATGCAGGGAGCTGTAATCACATTAGGAGAAGCCATTAAAGACACCCAAAGTGGAACCAAGTGAAATAGACAACTCCTGGCTTGGGCACTCCAAAAGCGGCATCTTCATTGGCTCTAATGTGGAATGGAAGTCCCATTCCAGTTAATAGTGGAAAACCTGATGCACCAAACCGGAGACCCATTTTCCTGAACCAGAATAGGAACAGCACACAAGTGGACAACCATTCTGCGTGTAGCTCCCACCACTCAAAAGTCCCATCTAGCAGCTGAGACTCCATATCGGGTTATCGGTGTCCTCATTCAGATGTATCTATTTCCTGAGATTGCTTAAGTCCAGAGTTGTTTTCTGCCTGCCTTCCAAATGCTTGTAAAGAATTACTGTAATTAATATTGAAAGAGCATCTTCAACAGATGTCTTCAGTAGATTCAGGAAACCCAGGAAAGACTCTCCTCCTGCAAGAGAGGGGAGTGTTTGTGGGCGGGAGCCGGTCTCCGCCTCAAGCAGGGGGCGTTAGCCCCCTGCCTCCCACTCACCTGGCTGGCGCCCATGCCCACGGACAGGCACCCAACCAGGTGCCTTCGAGGGGGCATGTACAGCAGCGTAAACTGCTGCGACGCCAGCCATTTGGTTAAATAGCATCAGCAGCAGCATCAGGGATTGGTTACAGCTGTGAGGGTATTGGCGGCGAGCCTTTTGGGCTCGGGTGGTGGTTAGGCATTGGAATAATGTGTTGTGGTGTGTGGAAGGGCTAGGTGTGGTCATCGCCTAGGCCTTCAATTTTTGGGTATTCCGTTAAAGGAATCCGGCGGTCGTGTATTCTGTCCAATGCCTGCGTGGCGGGAGGCCATGTCACGACCCTCGGTGACATCAGGGGAGAGCTTATAGTTGGATTAGCATCAACAGGCTCCACCTACTGGTGAATAAACCCCCTGTTTTAGACTCACCCCTCTCCGAGTGGGTGGAGTCAGCTGATGTAATCCAGTGCCTAAGCCAATACCTTTTCACTTGCTGTAATCAATAAAGTTGTGGCCTTTTCTTGCCCATTAACCTTATATCACGTGTCCTTGTGTTTTCACTCCACTACGCAGGGATCGGGTCCTCGAACCACAAATAACAAAGTTCCAATCCACAGATCTGAAAGGGAGGTGCAGATCATGTCAGTTTGCATCAGCATTCACAAAGTTCAAATTCCCCAATCAATAATGGCCTGCTGATATATTCTCCCTTCTCTCTCTTGCACTAGCTTTCATTGTACAGGATATTTTGGGTGCAATTTGGGGAAACTCTTTAAACAGCACAACCCTACCTCCCGCAGTCTAGATGAAAGGCTCTCCTACAAGCTTTTCTTGAAAGTTTGAATTAGCGCTGTGCCAAATATCACTCTCAGATTCCTAAATGGGCTGCACGTCAAGTGGCAGAGGTGGTGGCGTGTGGCAGAGAGGGTTCTGTCGGCTTCTTGAGAAATAATTTTGGATTTTTCATTTAGGCAGAATTTGCACATAATCTTATGAGGTGGCTGAGGCATGTGTGTTTGTGAGTGAACAGGTGTTTTCTTCTATTGTACAGTAATTCCTTGGTTTTCTGCAGCCTTCCAGATCTAGGCTCCCCACCCTACACATAAAAAAACCTCCAAGACATTCCTATCTGGGGTTTTCTGAAAGCATGGACACCCTGGACAGCTGCAGAGGGCAGAGCATAGAGATGTGAGTAATATCATGGAAGGAAGGACACTTACAGGCACCCCTCAGGCACCATGAAAGCAAGGTAAGTCCAACAGCTCAACCCCCTCTTCCCACCCAAGAGAATTTCACTAAAATATCTTCCCCACCTTTGAGTATTTTAGAATGCATCCCCCCCCCCTTAATCAATTGATGGATAATGGTTCGAAAAAAGATGTGGACTATGTTTTCAGCACTGTACTTGTTTGATTCCAGGTTACATAAGAAGAATTAAGGAATACTGAGCCTTAGTAAGGAAAAACTGGTTGTGGAAGAGGCAAGGTAGAACCAAGGAACATCCTTTCAAAGACACTGGATGAGAAATGGAAACCAAAGGACAAAGCTTTGAATCTTTTAAAAAGGTAAGGATAATTACGTACTGTGTGATTACAATTACTGGTTAGCTGGCTTCACAGAAGGGGTGCACGTTTGTATTTTCTCATCCAAAATATCACAGGGGAGGACCTTGAACTCCAGCATTTCATTTAAATAAAAATAAAAAACTGGTTTACTAGCCCATAATAAAGCAAAGCAAATATCATATGTTTGTGTCACTGCAAGCAGGGGGAAAAGAGATGAAGAGTGCCTGGAAAGGTTGTCTCTCCTGGGAAACTTTTAAATAGCAGATAACAAACAGTTTTATGGGGAAACATTAAATTAAGTAATTCAACCACACATGCTGTGGAGTTTGCAGACCAAGGAATATGTTCCCCATTAGATTTGAGGGAAGGCAAATAAACCTCTTCTGGTCTGTCATATAACCTTGAGTTAAATTCAAGGAGTGAAAAACAACATAGAGACAGATGATGCCTAAAAAGAGATTTAGTGCTGCATGAGCTTTCATGGACTAAATCCCATTTCATACATCTGATGGCTACAGTCTACAAAAGCTTATTGCATAACAGAATCATAAAATCATAGAGTTGGAAGGGGCCCAAAGGGTCATCTAGTCCAACCCCCTGCAATGCAGGAATCTCAGCTAAAGCATCCCTGATAGATGGCCATCTGACCTCTGCTTAAAAACCTCCAAGGGAGGAGAGTCCACAACCTCCTGAGGGAGATTGCTCCACTGTCAAACAGCTCTTACCACCAGAATGTTCTTCCAGATGTTGAGTTGGAATCTCCTTTATTGTAACTCGGAGCTATTGTTTCAAGTCCTACCTTCCAGAGCAGGAGAAAACAAGCTTGTTCCCTCTTCCATGTGACACCCCTTAAGATATTTGAAGATGGCTATCATATCCCCTCTCAGTCTCCTCTTTTCCAGGCTAAACATACCCAGCTCCTTCTAGTGCTGCTCAAAAGGCTTTGGTTTACAAACCTTTGATGATCTTGGCTGCCCTCCTCTTCACCCGTTCCAGCTTGTCAACATCCTTCTTAAATTGTGGTGCCAGAATTGGACACAGTATTGCAGGTGTGGTCTGACCAAGGCAGAATAGATTGGTACTATTACTTCCCTTGATAGGACACTATACTTCTGTTGATGCAACAAACCTATTAATCTTAAAGGTGCCATGGAGGTGGTATGTGCTGCTGGAGTAACCCCTGCCCACCTGACAGGGACTGGGTAGATGAGGAGGAGTGGTGGAGACAGCCACCCCAGGAGACTTCCAGAGAGGAGGAAGGGAGAAAGTGTATAGACCTAGAGTTATGGTTTGAGACAGGTCACTCCCCAGAAGAAGAAGAAAGGAGTTGGGAAACAATGGGTGAAGAAGAACAGGAGCAAGGTGGCATTGAACAGAGGCAGGAGTCAGATGTGTTAGAATCTGTGCAGCAGCCAAGTGACACACTGTCTCTGTGTTAGGGGCTGGGCAGAGGAGGAGGAGTGGAGACCTCCTCCCCATCCTGACCCTTCCAGGGAGGAGGAAGAGGAAGATGGTATAGATTTAAAACCATTGTTTCCAGGAGGTCACAGCTCAGAGGCAGATGAGGGGGGAAGTTGGGAAATAATGGGAGAAGAGGAGCAGGCAGAGCAGGAGCAGGAGCTGGCTTACATGTTGTCACTAGAGAGCATTCCAGACCCACCATCTCCCGAAACCTGGTGAGCCTTAAAAGTGGGAGAGCAAAGAGCTCAAAGATAGAGGGCACATAGCAGCACCCATAGAGGAGATGATGAGAATGATGAATGAGGAAGTGGGAGAGAAGGGGGTTGGCAATTCACTCGGAACAATGCCATTATCCAAGAGGCTGGATTCTATAGCCTCTCTCTGTAAAGATTGAAATAAAAAAGGACGGTTATAAACTTTTCCTTGTCTTTATACTTCCCTGGGCAACCAGCCAGGAGCCGCTGACAGTACCCTGACACTCTGGAGAGTTTGCCAGAACCACACCCTTTCCGAGAAGCAGACATGCTATGTGCATCACAGAACAGAGAGCCCAAGGGGGGTGGAGCTCTACTCTGAGCAATGTCAGATTGAGAGTATGCTGCTTTTCCTGTGTCTTCTATGCCCCCCCCCCATCTTTGATTTCCTGTGCAGTTAGCCAGGCATCCTGACACCACTGGAGCTAAGCAGGGCCACACTGCGCCATCTGCCTGGCCACACAGTGTGGAGCCTGGCTGGCCAACACAGATGACACCACACTGGCTTTCCAATAAAATAAAATAAAATAAAATAAAATCCTGGGAACTGTTGTTTGTTAAGGGTGCTGTGTACTCTAGCTCTGTGAGAATTAAAGTTCAGTCCCCATGATTCTTTGTGGGATATCATATGCTTTAAATACATTACAGTGGTACCTCGGGTTACAGGCGCTTCAGGTTACAGGCTCTGCTTACCCAGAAATAGTTAAGAACTTTGCTTCAGGATGAGAACAGAAATCGTGCTCCGGTGGTACGGCAGCAGCAGGAGGCCCCATTAGCTAAAGTGGTGCTTCAGGTTAAGAACAGTTTCAGGTTAAGAACGGACCTCTGGAACGAATTAAGTACTTAACCTGAGGTACCACTGTATATGTATGCAGCCTATGTCCAGAGAAAGTGTGAGGGATGGAGGGAGGGAGGGAAAGAGAGGGATTGGTTACTGTGACAGTGAGAAGGAGGAGAAGGAGGCACCATTCAAGGAGGGTGAAGACATCATGCCAAAGAACCACACTTAACCTGGTGGGCTGAAGCAATGGTGTATATAAAATGTTCCACCCCGTAAGGAAGAACTGAAACACACAACTCTTCAAAATGAGGATGGGGGAGTCTTTCAGATATATTATACCCTTAATTAGTCCCAGCATGACTCTGTCACCAAAACAGATTACTTTTAATTTTCCACACGTTTTAATTCCCAGCTTTTCCATTCTTATAAAAATAACAGTGGATATAGTATTAAAAGTGTCCTTCCTTATTAACAGCCCTTTGGACTATTATTCCTTGTGGCTCTGAACAGTCCTAGAAAGCTGCTTCCCTCATGTTCTTGTATAAAAGGTTTACAAAACCACCTTTGCTAGGATCTGCATTGAGTGTGAGATAAAATGACTTTAAAAAAGGAAAAAAGAACACACTCAAGCTCCTGCAGCTCTCAAATGACTGATTTTCTTTTCTTCTTCTCCCCCTCCCCACTTTTTCTTTTTTTCTTTTTTTTACAGATTCGGATCAAAATGGCATGTTAGAATAAGCTCTTGGCGCAACTGAGACAATGAAACATTACACAGAGAAGACTCTGCAGTAGAAAAGGGCTGTGCTGTGAAGTCAACTTCAGGCAAAATATTCCCCGTTCAGTGCAACTGTTTAGCAAGAACCCAACTTGACTCTAAGCTGCGGAACTTGCCCTTATCGCCATGCTATCCTAAACCCAGAAATGTGTGGTTAATTATAGTCTCATGGCCTGATTTAGCCAGGAAGGAAGCATTGCTTCTATGTATAACTTTATGAAGAATGAGGACAAGCCGGGACTGTCAGACAATCTTTATTGTTTCAACCATAGGGCACAATCAGAAACAGAAAGCCAAATAGTGATAATTGCAAAAATAAAACATTCACAGTGCAATAAAATGGTACTCATTCATCAAGCTATGAGGAAGTAGAAAAATGGGATAAAACTTTAGAAGGGGCCCTAACAACTCTTGCCACTGCTAAATAATAATAATAATTTATTATTTATACCCTGCCCATCTGGCCAGGCCTCCCCAGCCACTCTGGGCGGCTTCCAACTGTTAGGATTCTTGTCCCGTGCTTGCAGTCATGGGATTGTTTTATCACATGACGGTGTATGTTTTCATTCCACATAGTGGGAAGTGACAGAGACAGGATGTTTGTATTACTGTGCTTCTGTGATGTAGGACACTTCTCCTTTGTCTCTCTCTCTTTGCTGTCTGATGAGAAAGAGGAAGGAGCTGAGTCAGAATGCTCCGAGTGTATTATATGTAAAAAAAGTAGTTTAGCCAAAAAGCTGCACTGCTGAGTCTGCCACACAGACTGCCAACACTCTGTTAGTCCTAAAGTGCACTGATGCCTCTTGGTATCAGTCGCTGTGATGTTCGGGAGAAAGCTTTTGAAGCTCTCAAACGAACGACCAGGAGGGAGAGAGCATGCCAGTTGGGCATGTGTCTCTATGGGATTCCTACTTGCATGTAGGATGCTCCCAACAGGTTATTAAAAACACAATAAAAGATCCAACATTAAAAATTTCCCTAAACAGGGCTGCCTTCAGATGGCTAAAATGGTCAGTCTATTACAAAAAGCTGACTGGAAGTCAATACTTAGCAACTCAGACCAGCCAGCTTTCTCCTCAAGACTTGGGCTGAAACAATCACACCTTCCTTGAATTGGGTGATGTTTTTTCCCAGTTCATGTGAAGCGAAAAGTGATGCTCCCAACAATCCATTGAATCCTTTGCCGCATGTGCGGATTGGGTGGCAGACTCGTCAATTAGGAAAGAATTTCCTGCAGGGAGAAAGTCTGAAAAGTACTGGTGTAACAAGATGCTCTATATGTGTACAAGTGTTTGTGTGGAAAAGTATACACAGGTTGATTTGTACAGCTCAGCTATTGTTTATGCAGGTAGACTGACTGTACATTCATTGAATGTTGCTTGAATTAATCAAACCTGCATGAGTGTGCAGTCCAACTGTTTTTGTAAACACAGACTGTACACTTGTTGGATGTAATGTGCAAATGCCCCTAATGATAACTGAAAACAGCCAGCTCCTGTGGATTAAAACATTTACAATGGCATTAGTTCTTCTGGGTTGTAGATGGTCCTCCTTTGAGAAACATATCAATGGGCAAAAATGTGCTGCAAAGGCCGCGTACCATGGTCTGCAGTTGCGGCCTGACGCAGCGCCTTCCCCGATCACCATGTTTGGCAGGGTGGTTCATAAAAAACTTTTTTTTAAAAAAAAAATGCCTGCTCCAAAGCTCTTATCTCACTGCACTAGGGGTTATATAGCTATATCTGAAATTTCATGCATATCAGTTAATATCTTGACCCTGCTCCACTGAATTGAAATTTCAGGCTTCACAACATAGGAAAACGGCTAAGTAAACAGCTATTTTCATGGAGGAGGGTCAAGATATTAACTGATATGCATGAAATTTCAGATATAGCTATACAATCCCTAGTGTGGTAAGATAACACCTTTGGAGCAGGCATTTTTTTTTAAAAAAAGCTTTTTATGAACCGCCCTAATGTTTGGGATCGTTACTATGTCCCCCTTGGCTGCCACGGAGGCTCATGGATTCCCGCCAAACCCTGTAATTCAAATGAGCCAATCTGTGGTGGTCTAGGGGGTGTGGTTTGGAGAGCGGACCTGGATGAAGCAGGGTTCACTCAGGTCCGCCCACCAGCTATTTATCCCAGCCGAACCTGCACACTGCAGCTGAATCTTGTTTTCGCTGCAAAAGGCAATTTTAGTTCCTCATCTAAAAAACAGTAATTGGCTCTTGCATACTGCAAAGTGCTCTATAGTAGGGAAAAAATTAAAACAACTGAAAAACCTGCAATGCAAATATTCCTCCTTACATTTATTCAGTCAATTTTATTTTATTTATTAAAAAAAGAAAACCCACTCATATAAAGTTGCAGTATTATAGCTCTCCAACTCTTCTGCATTAGAAGCAGGGTATTTTAAAAGTAAAAAAATATATAATAATTGTTATTGTTTGATACGTTCGGGAGCATTTTTCCGGCATCGAAATTCTGTGTGCACAAAATTATGATCTCTAAAATGCTGCAGAGATGACGACAAGCCTTGAGAAAATTTTAAAATGTCAGACCTGGAAAATAGAATGTTAGCGTGGAATATATTCCCTGTAGAAAATGGGAGCATCTTTCATGTTTAATTAAGACTCAAAGCACATTTGGTTCTGTTAGTGCTTTGCCTCTGGTTAGCTGTGTGGTGACCTTGTTTGGAGCTTATTGAGCCCCCCCCCCCAAAAAAATAATAATACTGTGAAATATTCTTATGTGGCTATTTTGAAAAAGAAGAGGTCTTTCTTCTTGTTTTTTCTAATGCCTTCTCTTGGATTCTGGTTTTCACTAATTTTTTTGATTAGTTTTTTGGAAAGCTTTCAATGGTCAATGTTAATGAAATGATGATGAAGCTTTTTTCAATTCCTGAAATGTGGTGCTGTGGTTTTGGTAAAAAGGTAAAGGTAAAGGACCCCTGACAGTTAAGACCAGGAGTTGCGGCGCTCATCTCACTTTACAGGCCGAGGAAGCCGGCATTTGTCCACTCCGCAGACAGTTTTTCTGGGTCATGTGGCCAGCATGACTAAGTCACTTCTGGTGCAATGAACACCGAAACCAGAGCAGCGCACAGAAACACTGTTTACCTTCCTGCCAGAGGAAGGAAACGCTGTTTACCTATTTATCTACTTGCACTGGTATGCTTTCAAACTGCTAGGTTGGCAGGAGCTGGGACCAAGCAACAGGAGCTCACCCCGTCGAGGGGTTTCAAACCGCCAACCTTCTGATCGGCAAGCCCAAGAGGCTCAATAGTTGAGACCACAGCACCACCCGCATTCCTATGTGGTTTTGGTAGCGCATGCTAAACATTTGCCAACCTCTTGACTCAGATCTGTAATTCCTTATTGTATGGTCTCCACAACCCTGTTTGCCTGGGATTTCGCATTTAATCAACTGTGTGAGCAGAAGCAAAGCAAGGAGAAGTAGATGACAATAAGTCCATATTACTGATGAATAATTGTTGAGCAATTTATTTTTAACTAATGTGCAAATGTGTCCATGCAAACTGATAAAACACCATGCAAAAAGAATCCTGATGCAACCATGTGCAATCCTAGAATCCTATCATACGATAATAATTGCGAAAATATGCAGCTGTTATTTGAATGATTAATATATCAATTAAAATGCAATTAGTTAATAAAAAGTGGATAAAAAGGTTAATGAAATGTTTAAAAAAATATGAACTGCAGCAAAATAAGAACTGGATGAAAACATCGATCAAGGAGCGCCGGAAACCAGTTTGATTAAATTGTATAAATTTGGAATTAATTGGAATTATTTTGATATTAATTTGTATCTGTTTTGTTGGTAAATTTCTGGAAATATTCTGGAAATATTGGAAAACTAAAAAAAAATATAGAATCCTATCATATTTGGGTTTGTGTGGTGTTTTAACAAAGAACACGTGTATAGTAAAAGACTACAATAAAACTGAGGCAGTGATATGTGCAATCATGTCAGTACATCTGTGCGTGTGTGTTTTGCTTATGCACAATTGCACATTGGAAATGGGGAAAAAGGATGCCAAGGGCACATGCACAGGCCTCCATGCAAAGTTCAGAAATGCGAAACGGACCGAGGAAGCCCGAAAATTCCATATGCATCAGTTCCAGTTCAAAAATAAGATAGTGTGATTTGGTGATACCACAGTGTGATAGTGTGATTTGGAAGTACAGGGAGAAAAATGGGAAAAGAGAATTTTGGAAGCATCCTTACCCCTACCCTCCAACCCAACTTCAACTTTCGGACCATTGTTGTGGTGGCACAAAGGACTGTAGAATCAAAGGGTTTTAGAGCTGGGAGAGCAAAAGTCATCTGTTCCAACTTCCAGGCCAACAAAGAGTTAATATGAATGGACATATTAACTAATATGAATGGACACATTCATATTAACTTTTGATGATCAAGAAATGTTGAGGGATTGACCAGCTTCCCCACACCAAAACACAAGGAAGTGTTATATACCACAATGATGCATTATATGCATCTATTTTTATATTCTAATTAGAAATGCAAAACTTTGGAGAGTTTGATAAAGACACTTCTGAAGAAGAAATGGGGGAAAGAATCCCTCATCTTTGTTTCTGTACTCAGGATGCCCTCAAGATGTGCTGTTATCTTAGGATAATTCCAACACTGTTGGGTCTTAATTGCTTAAATATTAGACGATACAATTCTTGTCTTCAAAAGGAAGAGCTATGTAAGAAGCTGGAATAGATAAGCTGCTTCATTTCAGTTTTTTTAGTGTTTGTCATTAAATGCGATGCTAAGTCGTTATGTAATTACCCTCTTTCTCACTTAAATCTGCAGAAAGTTTTATATATATATTTAAATGGAATTAGAAGCCATCTCTACTCACCTTTTTGCTGTTAAGTTAAATGCTGCAACATGTTCAATGTTTATTATTATTATTATTATTATTATTATTATTCATATTAGCTAAACTGCTTAGCAGTTTTGATAATTAAGAAGTATATAAATCCTGTTAGATTTTTTTTTTTTTTGGAAAAAAAAGTTTAATATCTGTACTGATTAAGGTCCATCTACATATTTTGATAAACCATGTAGCACATATTCTTAGAAAGATCTTGTTGCAGACTGCATTGGGGGGATTGCATGCTTTAATCAAAATCCCCTGCCCATGCAAAACTAACACATCAGGAAGAAGGTCCTAACTAAGCTTTATTGTTGATGTTCTATGTGCAGAGATTTTTTTTTCCCCACCGCATGAAGCAGCAGCAAGACATTCCATCCCCTATTTAAGGAACGGAATCATACTTCCCTGATTACACATAAGACTCAGGGAACATAAATGTATGATTTATTTGTTCAGTTGGTTTGGATAATTGACACTAAAGAATTAAAGCTATGCAAGTGACTCTGCTCCTGTATCGTTCAGCCCGGACATTGAGGTCCAGCTCCGAGGGCCTTCTGGCGGCTCCCTCACTGTGAGAAGTAAGGTTATAGGGCACCAAGCAGAGGGCCTTCTCAGTGGTGGCACCCACCCTGTGGAATGCCCTCCCATCAGATGTCAAGGACATAAACAACTATTTGGCTTTCAGAAGACATCTGAATGTTCAATGTTTTATCACACTTATAATATTCTGTTGGGATCCTCCCAGAGTGGCTGGGGAAACCCAGTCAGAAGGGCAGAGTATAAATAAATAAATAATAATAATAATAATAATAATAATAATAATGATAATTATTATTATTATTGCAAACTTGAATAAAATAATCAATCACAAGACATGACACACATAAACCATTTGAATGACAATGTCCATTAACTTGGAGGTGGGGCTCTAGGTGAAGCAAGACCCTCTTAGGGTGTTAATACTAGGAACCCCTCCCTCATACGACTCAGGTTGTAAATGTGTGTAAATAAAACATCTCTCATAGAGGCACTTCATTCTCCTCTGTACCTCTGTACCCTCAGTAAGCCCCTGCAACTCCTGGTGACATGCAACATTATGCACAGGCATACACAGGTAAGAGATTAGTGAGGCTCAGTCATACCTGGGGTATGTTTTTATTGGTGCCCTCCACAGGTAGAAGGAATGCCTGGAGTAATAGGTATGAAAGGCACCACTTTTTAAAAAGCTTTTCTAACTTTTGGTGGGTATGGATTTTCCTTCCCATTCTTCTTGTGTCGGTAAGGTAATAATAACAATAACAGCAATTACAATATGCAGCTTCTACAGGTGTGGCCCAGTGGATGGATGCTTTCAAATATGAGATTCCTGCTATGCTGCAATGAGGTCAGGCTTCAGGGAATCAGCTTCCTCCCCCTGTGGCAGTAGATAAGCAGAACAAAGGACAGTTAGAAATTGTAATAATGCTCCCAATTAAGGAGAACACCCCCTATTAATCTACATCACTCCTACGTCTTGTAATCTGAGTTTGTACCCTCTGTGCTTTCTGTTCTGACACTTTCTGAGCTCTCCGTGACTTGGGAGAATGGGGGTGAATGCTGTCCAGAGACTGTGAATCTGTTAATCTTCTCTTTTCCAGTGTTTCTTCTGCTAGCAGTTCCCCATCCAGTATTTCCCAGCTTCTGCCTTCTGAACTATGTCCCTCTGCAAACCACCGTTCCAAATCTATACTGTCCTCCTGCTCCTGGGAAGATTCAGAATCCGGATCAAGAGCAGGGGAAGGCTCCCACCATTCCTCCTCAGCACTGTCCCTGCCAAATGACTCCTAACATCCTATGAGGGGAAAATACAAAGAATTGTTTAAAATAACTACTGACTAAATAACCTGTCTATTATGAAGGAAGTTTTAGGAGTAGGATTGGACTGAAATTGCAAGTCTTAAATTGCTTTCGCAGTTGACATTCTTTTGCCTCTTACATGGTATGCTTTGAGCTTCACACAGTTGCCTCCCGCTGTGCAGAAAACCTCATGCAACCTCCCTCAGCGACAACCTGCTCCTGGGTCCGTCTCTGTACAGAGAATAGAGGACAACCCATGCTCGCTCATTACTGAAAGCCAACGCTTCGCTGTTCACTAATAGATGAGAAACCGTAATGAGTTTTCAAAGAGTTGGCAGACCAGATACTTTTTTTTTAAGCCTTTGCTAAATATCCTCTTTCTCTTGCAATTTGTTTTGGCAGACTGTGACTCCTTCGTTGACACAACCTGACCATGATACTTCTGCTGCAAGAGAAACAGGGGGCGGAGCTAGTATTCTTTTAGAAAAGGAACTATAAATAGCCATGTCTGATCACAAACCCGTAGCATTATAAGACATTAAGATTAGTTATGGGGGCGGGAATAGGGTCAACATAAAGTGTGCAAAGCATTCCCCTGCTAAATTCCACTGCTAAACTGTTAGAAGCTGCTCTTGAGACAATGCTCTGCTCAAGCGTCAACAGTATAACTGGTTTAGACAGCCTAAATGGAGCTCTCACTTGATATATTTTGATCTGTCCCATTCCATTCATTCCATGTTATTGACATTTAGTAAATAACCATGAATGAATCCCAATAGATATTAGTAAAATAAACAAACACTTTCTTTAATTAACTTCAAGCAAGAGGCAGTAATATTTTTTACCATAAAGTGCAATAGTTCAGATTAGATCATCAAATTCCTGTTTTTGCATCCATTGTCAACCTTGGGTTGAATCCAGGCTAATAGAGCAATCCTGACCCTTGTTGCTGCTGCTGCTGCCACCAGTGCTTTGTAGAATGGGGAACCATGGCCATATTTGCAACCCAGCTACTCATGGTAGCTGGGTTGGGAAGGGGCAGGTAGAGTGAGCCAGATCCCTGTGCCATCTCCAATTGGGTCTGATGTTGGCTAGCATCCACTGTGAGACTGGCTTTGGGTCCAATGCATCCCAGTCCAGCTCAGCCCCACACCACCCTTCGAATGCTGCATTTGGGGTGTTCTGTCAGTCTCCACTGGTAGGGAATATATTTGGTGGTTGGTTGGAAGCCAGTTCAGCTGGCAGAAGTGAGCAGAAAGATGCTTCCACTCTGTCCAAAGCCCTATAATTCGGCATAGGGTGGGTGATTTGGATGGCAGCCATAGTTAATTGCCCTCAGTAGCACCGTAAGCACAGGAGTCCAGACCCCACGCAGCAGAATACACAGAACCAGAATGGCCTCTACATAAATCCATAGTAGAATATTCATCTCCAGCTGTACTTAGGTCTCAGAGAAATCAGTGCGAAATATTGGTTGTGGCTTAAGTCATATTTATTTCAGTGGGATCTAAGTGGAGCTTTAAAAGGTAAAGCATAAAGGGACCCCTGACCATTAGGTCCAGTCGCAGATGACTCTGGGGTTGCGGCCCTCATCTCTCTTTATTGGCCGAGGGAGCCAGCCCAGCGTACAGCTTCCGGGTCATATGGCCAGCATGACTAAGCTGCTTCTGGCAAACCAGAGCAGTGCATGGAAACACCATTTACCTTCCCGCTAGAGCAGTACCTGTTTATCTATTTGCACTTCATGCTTTTGAACTGCTAAGTTGGCAGGAGCAGGGACCGAACAACGGGAGCTCACCCCATTGCGGGGATTCGAACCGCCAACCTTCTGACCAGCAAGCCCTAGGCTCTGTGGTTTAACCCACAGCGCCACCCGCACCCCTTAAGAGGAGCTTTAGTCTCGATCTAATCCCTTATTGAAAAATATATGTGTATTAGGATAATAAGTAAATACATATCTGTATATTAATGTATGGTAAAAGGTAAAGGACCCCTGGACAGTTAAGTCCAGTTGAATTCAACTTTGGGGTGTGGCGCTCATCTCCCCTTTTAGGCTGAGGGAGTTGGCGTTTGTCCACAGACAACTTTCCAGGTCATGTGGCCAGCATGACTAAACCGCTTCTGGTGCAACGGGACACTGTGACGAGTGCCAGAGCACACAGAAATGCTGTTTACCTTCCCTTCACAGCAGTACCTATTTATCTACTCATGCTGGGATGCTTTCGAACTGCTAGGTTGGCAGAAGCTGGCACAGAGCAACGGGAGCTTACCCATTCGTGTGGATTCGAACTGTCAATCTTATGATCAGCAAGCCCAAGAGGCTCAGTGGTTTAGACCACAGTGCTACCCATGTCCCTTAATGTATGGTAAGGTAACAGTGTTGTTTCTTTTCATTTTTCCAATTCCCATTTTTTCTTTCTTTTATCTCACTCTATCTTCATATAAATGGGGGGGGGGGGGATAGTCTAGATCTAATCCCATATCTGCATCTCTATAAACTCATACACACAAACACACACATATATAAATGAGAAACCAAGAGTCAGTTATCAGCATGATAGCAAACCTGTGATTGAGATTCGTAGAAATGTCACAGACAAAACAATTCTGTGATGGGTTCACACACAAGAATGATCCTGTGGACAACGGTCAGGGGATGTACGAAGGAACGAACCTTGAAAAATCAGTTGAAATGTATCAGTGTAAAGCATATCAATTACAAAATTGCCAAGCATGGCAAAAACCAGGACCTTAAGTAATATCAATATATTAAAGCTATTATTACAAGAGCATTTGGAATATAAAAATTCACATGAAAATAGAATATCATTAAGATTCCATTTTAAATGCTCTCATTTCTAATTCCTCACAGCTTTGGGGCGAGGAGGCAGGCTAAATTTATCATAAGTTTAATAAGCCCAGAAATGTGATTAAAATAAAATTGAGTGTTTTATTCATGGCTTCAAGTGTAAAGAGGCATAATAATATAGCCAGACCTCATTGACTTTGATCTACCATTAGCCACCAGAGGGATCACTAATGTCAATAAATCCTATAGAGCGATTTTAAGTTCTGTTTTGTGAAATTCCACAGCAAATTTTTATTTTATTTTATTTTATTGTGTTTGTGTGTGTGTGTGTGTGGAGAGAGAGAGAGAGAGAGAGAGAGAGAGATCTTTTCCAGGATGTACCCAATATATATTGAAACATACTTTACATTGTAATTTGGGCCACACACGTACTTTATAAATTTATAGTGTTTCCCTAGCGTTGCTGTGCAATACAAAAGAGTATGGCCTGATAGCCTACTGAAATTAATAGGAGGTGATCATATAACTTTGTGCATAATCTGTAGGAAGTAACAACAACAACAACAACAACATTTTATTTGTATCCCACCCTCCCCGGCCGAGGCTGGGCTCAGAGCGGCAAACATCATAAAAACAACTGGGTCAGTTTCAAGGGTAGCCCCACGTAGAGTGAGCTACAATAATCAAGCCTGGAGGTGACCATCACATGGATCACAGTGGCGAGGTCAGAGAGAGAGAGGTCAGGGACCAACTGCTTAGCTTGGCAGAAATGAAAAAATGCCGCCTTTGTTGTAGTTGTAAGTAGAATAAGTTTTGATCACTGCTTCATGCCCTCCAAGCACCCCAATTTTCCAACGACAGTTCTGGAATTATGAAAGCCATCCCGCCAAACCATCGCAAGAGGTGTTGACATTTTGGGAGGTTGGACAGTTACAATGGAATGGTCTCAGGGGTTGGGTGCACATTTTTCTTTTTCTTTCTTTCTTATTATTACTTTGTCCATTTTTTTTAAAAAAGCCACCCCGACTTCTGAATGTCCCCATTTCTCCTACCAGTGCTGCCACCGCTGAGCTCAGGTACTTGCCCTGAGTAGCAGCGACTGCAAGGCAACATCTCATGGCCTTTCCATGGCCACCGCTGCCGGCCCCCTCCCTTGGGCAGTTCGTAGCCCAGTTTATTATATTGGGGCATTTTTCTTTTTGTGAATCGACCAAAGAATAAAATAAAATAACATTGGGATTAAGGGGTTTTTTTCAGGGTGTGTGTGCTGTGCCCCATTGGTGGAGTGGTGGTGGCACTTGCCGTTCTGATAGGAAATACTTTGGGGGGACACAAAAATGGGGGGTCAAGGAGGGGGAGTTGTGGGGGAGTGCTAAACATCCCTATTTTCATCTGAGGAATATTGGAGGCTATGCTTCTTGGTTGTGGTCTGCATTTTGTGCCCATCGTGTTTCCTCCATTTTGCAAAACAGCTCACCAATCCAGAGAGTTAGTCAACCCATGTTCTAGAAGTGGGGTGTCTTCTATTTGCCGGAGATCCCCAAACAATTAATAACCCTGACAAAGGGGATGGACTGAGAAGCCCAATTCCACCCTGATTCAGTTTTATTGGCTCTCAGTCACAGATTGAATCTGTCCTGTTCTTTGTGGATTGTGAAGAAAGCACAATGTTCCATGTTATAAATATATAGAGAGGGATGGTGTACAGGTTTGTTTGGGGATTGTGGATTAGACATTGAAGATGTCTGCTGCCAAGAGCCAAAAACTTCCTTGAACCTTGTTAATTGTGAAGCATATGAGTCACATAACCCCAAGCTATAACTGCCCCTATCTTGCTTTCCAGCATCATCTCACCAAAAGAAAACACACCAGGGAGAAGGCCGTCAAGAAGTGCTGTTCTGGCATTCTATGATGAATGTCACAAATTGGCAAGGAATGTTATGGCTGGAGGGAAAGTGGATTTGTGTTTAACTCTTGGTTTATTTGTTATTTTACTTCAAGTGGGAGGAAAACTGTGCATGCTTCTCACTGTTCCTAGGTTAAACCTCTCTCCCAAGAACTATTTTTCCATATTTTTAGTAAATTTTTAACGTTGTTTCAGAAAAATATTGTTGTTGTCCTTAGTCCACCACCTGCATCTCACAGCCAAGTTCCATGTTATCTTGAGTTGTTGTTGGGGAGGGACAATCCCATCCCTGTCCTTTTGAACACACATAATCTATACTTGCTTCTTGTTCCCTAGGAGTGAATCTCTACCCATGCTATACATACTTTTATATCCTGGTATTCTTCATAATTGGCGAATTATCGACCAAAAATCTTTTAATTATTGGAATGCCAAAGAAAGAGCGGGAGAGAATATCAGCACTGATCTAAATTTTCACTGGAGTATGTTGAACTAGAGTATGTTGATACACACAAACACACCATATATATGGCTGTGATAATTGATCTTGCAATACATACAAGAGAAAGCCAATATTCACATTGTAATAAACTTTGACATCAGACTTCATTCTCAATTAAAGGCTATTTGCCATGCTGCTGGCAGTCTTTAATTGATCACACACACACACACACACACACACACTAGCACATAGTATTTATACAAAATAATATAAGAAGAAATAATAAACACCACTCAGGATGTAGTCTTAATTTTAAAGTAAGTCCTATGTCATCAAAAAGAATTAACGTATTTTCCCATGTATAAGATGATGTTTTTGCTTTAAAAAAATAGGCAAAAATTGGGGGTAGTGTTATACACAGATTGTGAATGCAGGGGGTGGGTGGGCAGGTGATTGGTGGTGGAGGACAGGTGAGCATTGGTGCTGGCGACCGTACCTCATAACGCTCAACAACTCAAGGGCAATCTCCCCCCAAAAAGCTCAACAACCTTGGCAAACTCCCCTTTAAAAAGCTCAAGGATATATTGATTTCTTAATTTTGGGTCCCAAAAACTTGGGGTCATCTTATACATAGGCAAAGGGACCCCTGACCATTAGGTCCAGTCGTGACCGACTCTGGGGTTGCGATGCTCATCTCTCTTTATTGGCCGAGGGAGCCAGCGTACAGCTTCTGGGTCATGTGGCCAGCATGACAAAGCCGCTTCTGGCGAACCAGAGCTGCGCACGGAAATGCCGTTTACCTTCCCACTGGAGCGGTACCTATTTATCTACTTGCACTTAGACATGCTTTCAAACTGCTAGGTGGGCAGAAGCAGGGACCGAGCAACGGGAGCTCACCCCGTCGTGGGGATTTGAACCGCCGGCCTTATGATCAGCAAGCCCTAGGCTCTGTGGTTTAACCCACAGCGCCACCCGCATCCCCATCTTATACATGGGGTCATCTTATACACAGAAAAATACGGTACTTTCCAGAGCAGTGTAATAAGAAATGAAATGACAATCTTTTACAGTGCAACAACTCCCAGTGACTTCATCTAGATACTGAACAATGCCTACAAAGCCCCTTTTGGTCAAGCCCTGCCCCTAGGTGCCCCAGTATAAGGGAACTGGGTATGGCTAACCTGTAATGGCCTAGAGGGCCCAATGGGGAGATCTGGGGGGTCCCAATTTGGCCTGTGAGCTGCAGGTTGGCTACTGCTGCTTTTGAGTGTGATAGGCTTGCTGGGGGCATGTGCACAGACCTCCACACCTTTCCTTCCAGTGGCCTGCTGGTCTGTTTTGATGCCTGTCTGTGAATTCTGAAACAAAATGAAGGACTTGGATCTCATCTCACATACAGAGGGATGCTCAAGAATTTGATCTCATACCTCTCAACCATTCTGATTTAAGCGGGTGACCCCAGAATGATAGAAGCCGACCCTGCTTTCTGATCTTGCGGCAGAGCTTCAGACAAAAAGGCATTCATTTTTTTTGTTGGGCATTTTGGCCGGAGTCAACTTGCTTGCCCCAAAGTGGCTGACCCCCAAAAAATGAGCATCCCAATTTGGATCCCCTGGATGTTGGAGAGTATGTAATCTTTGTAAATTCTACTTTGAACTGACCTAATCTGTACCTCCAAAATTAATGTGCAGATCAGAATTTAGGTACCCTCTTGACTTTTGCAGTACTCAACTGTAAAAATATATGTGCATATTTTAGGAGAAAATAAATTTTGAAGTGTATTTTCATAGTTTTTTTTTTGGGGGGGGGCTTTTTTTCACAGATGAATGACAAATGGGATGTCACACATGTGAGTGAACACAAGTGATAGTTACATGGACTAGAATTTGGAAAAAGGGCTGTCCTTCCCTAATATCTATTGCTTTGCCCTCCTATCTATCCATTGTGCTTAGCTTTCCAAATGAATTCAGTTGGGATTAAAATAACACTGAGTGCATCTTGTGCATTCATTTCATTCATTTTAATATAGAACTTAAGGTAGAAAATATACCACTGCTAAAACTATACAACTTTAAGATGGTACTGTATTGTAGTAGAGTTTTACTCTCAGTGTCCTGGGAAATATAGACAGAATAGTGTCGCATACGGTATCCTATAATGAAAGTGCAAAATATAAATAAAACAGTCAATCAGAATTACTCTAGAGGTTGTTTTTGAATTGCTCCATGATACTTTAAGAACAGTTCCCAAATATATGAAATGTGGAGACGGTTCATTTTCCTTGACGCTGGAAGCAATCTCTCTGCTGTGCATCCGAGATAAATGGGAAATAAAACAGTCCACAAACATCAGCTTGTGAACCCCATCATAAAATCTGAATTGCAGAGACAGTGTTTCACATCACTTTGAAGAAATAGTAAATGGCACTGTGAAATTCATTGTCTGTGGGGATCCAGTGGCAAAGCATGCCTTAACCTCCATGTGTACCAAGAAACTCTCAATGTGCTGAAAACAGTGGACTTTTCAAATGCTGGCCCAAAAGAAGAAAAAAGTATCAATTGATGAGAATGTTTAGAGACTTTATTATGTCTCTTGGAACCAATTCATTTGCTATGGCAACATTAGACCTACATGCATATTTATTTAAAATGTCAAAGGACCTAGGGTTGCCATATTTCAAAAAGTGAAAATCTGGACACAAAAGGTGTTCAGCTTTTTTTGAGGTTTTCTTGGGCAAAATCACAAAAAATGACATTTTTGAGCTATTTTTAAGGAAAATTGGAACTTCCGACACATGGGTTGCCACATGTTCAGATTTCCCTGCACGTTTTTGCCGATTTCCACCCAGACACTGCTTCTGACAGCAGTATTTTGGGTATGCCTGGGAAATTCCGGACGTATGGCAACCCTAGGTATTCACATGTAACTTTCAGAAGGTTACACACTAGTCATCCTGTGCGAATCAAAAGCATACATGTTTTCACACTAGTACATGTGTACAGGCAATTTGTCCACCAAAGAATTTTGGGAAGTGTAGTTCTTTAAGGGTGCTGAGAGTTGCTAGGATACTCCCATTCCTCTCACAGAGCTAGAATTCACAGAGTTGTTGAACAATCAAACCCTTTTTGCAGAGGTCACTGGAAGTATTAAAGGCCTTTTCTAAAGCAGGTATATACATGAATATATTGATTCAATGGTAGTCAATATAGTGCCCTCCAGGGGGTGTGGCAGTGTAGATTTTATCATCCGTTAACACTGGCTGTGTAGGGTGGGGCAGGTGAAAGGATATCTAGAAGGCATCATAGAATTGTAGAGTTGAAAAGGGTGCTGAGAATCACCTAGTCCAACCGCGTTCAATGCAGGAATATGCACCTGCCCCATACAGGGATCGAACCTGCAACCTTGGAGCTATCAGCACATGTTCTAAGCAACTGAGCTATCCAGGCATGCACAATGTTGGCTATCATTGTATTAATTGATATAGAAAGAGTATATATGTGAGTACCTCTCTCTCTCTCTCTCCAACTTATTAAAAAGCCTAACTCTAGCAAGTAGAAGTCTGCTGGGTGAGCAGAACAGCAATATTGGATACAACCCAGAATGTTTGCTGTCGCTGTTTAAGCTTCCACTTTTGCAGATCAGCTAAAATGGTGCCTATGGTTGGGCCACTGAAGAGAAAACTAAAAACAACCCCTCAACAGCAATATGCTTCTTCATGCTTTCAACATACCAGCTGTTCCTGTTTCCCACCCTCCCACCCTTTAAGGTTTTCATTCCTTGACCTTGCTATTCTTCGGATTACACCGGACAAGAGTGTACACAGAGACTGAACATGGAGCCTGGCACACTTCCGTTGCGAAACTCTGCAAGCTATCCGTGCCTCCTGCAAAAGTCCTCCTCAGGCCTCTTTCTCTTGCCGGTAGCAGAGCGAAACACAGCGGTGAGAAGCAAAGTGCAGCACGTGTGGAATAAATCAGAGCAGACACAAGGCAGTCCTTATCTACTCTTGGCTTTAATCATGAAGAATAACACCATAAATTCAGACCTGGCGAGAACTGACACATTCTCCCTTTCGCATCGCGTCTGAGAGTCAGACTGAAACACACGGAGTCAAACCCCTCCCTTAAGTGTTTCTAACCACGCCTCAGGAAAGAGACGTCACCAGAACTCTTTAACTCTGTGAGTTCTGAAACCATTAACACCCCCTCTCGTCACGAATCCTGAGGGAAACTGTGAACCCCTATTTACAGACCTCTTTGAGTTCAACTCACCTCCCATTGCCTTTTGCCTCCCACTGGCATCTATCCCAGGCAATTGTTGAATCCCTTCCACACTCCCAGAATCACACTGTGCGAAACCAACCCACGCACTGGTGACCTGAAACCTCTCCGGTGGAATCCCCTTTGTGGTCCGAGTTGACCGCTGGAGCACAACCTCGGGCGCTCCTCCTGACCCACTGGGGTCAGCAAGTGTGTCTCCAGCAAGCTCAGAAGACTCCCCCTCTGACTTGCTGCGTCTTCGGGCCTCCTGCACTTGGCTAACAGGAGATGAAGGCTCACTCTTGGGTTCTCTCTTAACCTGTGGAGAAACCCACCCCTGTGCTTGACCATCATCAGCAACCTGGTCTTCAGCAACAGGCTCCGCCTCTGCCTCTCCTTCCTCCCTTTCTTCCTCCCTTTCCTCCCCCTCAGAATCGGACAAGCAGTCTGAGAGAAAATCAGAACCATACCTAGGTTGTGACCAACCACCCTGCTCAAAGAACTCAGCATGCTTGCTGACCAGCAGCGTGGTCTGATCACCCTCTGGGTATGCAAACTTCCACCCATTTGTCGCAGGATCATACCCACAGAAGATCATGTCCTGGTACCTAGGACCACCCTCCTTCCGTTGCGCTGTTGGTATTGGCACTGAAGCCTTGGAACCAAACGAACGGAAGAAATGCACCTGTGGCTTCCTCTTGTGCAACAGAAAATACGGTGTGTCACCTACATCGTGATTGTAGGACCTGTTAAAAACAAAGCTGGCAAACTTCCCAGCCTCACTCCAAAAGCTCTGAGGCAGCCCAGAGTCACACAGTAAAACCCTGACAGCTTCAGCCAGTGCTTCACTCCTGTGCTCTGCCACGCCTCTCTCTTGAGGAGACTTTGCACCCGTCACCTGGTGACGAATTCCCTTTTCCTTGAAGAACTCCTTCAGAGCTCCTGAACTCTTGCACCTTGGTGGAGAACCTTAGTTCTACCTCCGCAACCCAATCCTGGATGAGTTGCGCCGCCTCTCTCTGCGACCTGAGAGAAAAAGACCATAAATTCTGAGTAAAATCATCCGATAACAATAGCAGAAACCTGGCCCCACCCAGACTCTCACACTTCATTGGTCCTGTAAGGTCTGTGTGAATCAACTCAAAAGGTTTTGTGGTTACCCTCTTTACCCCGGGAAACCTGCACCTTTTTACCTTGCTGCATGCCCTGCATACTAGGGATCCCTCACATGGCGTGATTTTACAACCTTTGGTGCAGTCTGGCAGCCTCTTAACATCCTCCAGACAAGCATGAGACATTCTCTTGTGCCATACATGAACACATGAATCATGGCTGGGAACACTAGCACACTGCGCCTGTGCTTTCCCTGCATTCCCACCACCCTCCAGAGGTGTTTCCAGAACGAAGAGATTGTCCTTGCTCTCCACGTTGACAAGTTGCCTCCCCCCTCTGAAAATGGAACAGGTATTATTTTCAAAACAAATTTTGTATCCCTGCTTCGCCAGAGCAGAAATCGATAACAGGCAACACTTCATCCCTGGTACAATGAAGCACTCCAGCTCCGCCTGCAAAACAGAAACATAGACATTTGCTGCTTTAGATACATTTCGTTTTGTTCCGTCAGCTAATTTACAAGTCATCCCAGTCAAAACAGCCCTGCAATTCCGCAGCTCCCCAGCAGATGGCGTTATCAGGTGATGACTCGCTCCTGAGTCCAGCACCCACTTCACAGTTGTGTCCCTGCTGGCATTGCTCTGTAGCGTTGCCATGCCAACAAACGTCTGGCTGCACCTGTCCTTGGCAGCGTCCGTAACCGCAACTTCCTGCGTTGCTCTGAAGACTGGACTTATCTCAAAGTTCCCAGACAGCTCTGCAGCACGTATCTCCCTCTGCAGCAGATGGCTGGCCTTGAAGCTTTCAGCACTGTCCTGTTTCCCAGGCTTCGACTCACGACGCAAACAACTCTTGGCAGCCTTTGGAAAAAGAGGCTTCTCTGAGCTTTTACTGCTCACCGCCCCCCCCCACTGCTCACAGGGCTCCCAGGACGCTTTCCTGCACCCCCAGTGATGGGTAAAGGGCCCCCAGCAGCTTGCCTCTCTCCAAGCTCCTCACGCAGACATGTTGCATCACCCACGCAGCTTTTAGACTCTGCTAAACCAGCAGCAGCAGCAGCAGTGGCAATAGTTCCTTCGCCCCCCTCAGGGGTCCCACAGTCTTTCCCAGCTGTGCACCGGCTTTCCGTGCTTTCTTGCCTTTTTTGTCCCGATGCAGCCATCTCCCGGCCCTTGCCTGTGCCCCCAGCTTCACACGCTTCCTGGAGAGCTACCCAAGCGACCTCAGGCTTCCTTGCATCCAGAACAATAGGCCTCAAATCAGCACTGACGTTCTCAGCCAGAAAAGTAAGCACACGCTCCTCAGCTTCACGTTGGCTTGCACCAGTCCCAGCTGACGTAGACATCGGCGTGACTGTTTCCGAGAGCTTGGCTCCAACTAGGGACAACTCTGCTAAATAACTCCACTCTAACCACGAGTTGATAGTTAGTTTCGCACACGGCAGCTTAAGCTCAAAGCCGTGTTCCTGGGACTGAGCCATCTCCTCCTCCCCGGGGGCTGAGCTTACTCACGTCTCCCGGCTCCGGCAGATCGGCTTCTCCTCCCAGCGAGCTCCTTCCAGCTTCAAAGACACAGCTCCAGAGCTCCAGCTGGACCCCAGCAACTTTCCTGCTGGCTTCCCCCACACGTGGGACGTTCCTGCAATGCTTCAAAGCTTTGGCGAGCATCCATAACCTCTTCGGATTACACCGGACAAGAGTGTACACAGAGACTGAACATGGAGCCTGGCACACTTCCGTTGCGAAACTCTGCAAGCTATCCGTGCCTCCTGCAAAAGTCCTCCTCAGGCCTCTTTCTCTTGCCAGTAGCAGAGCGAAACACAGCGGTGAGAAGCAAAGTGCAGCACGTGTGGAATAAATCAGAGCAGACACAAGGCAGTCCTTATCTACTCTTGGCTTTAATCATGAAGAATAACACCATAAATTCAGACCTGGCGAGAACTGACACATTCTCCCTTTCGCATCGCGTCCGAGAGTCAGACTGAAACACACGGAGTCAAACCCCTCCCTTAAGTGTTTCTAACCACGCCTCAGGAAAGAGACGTCACCAGAACTCTTTAACTCTGTGAGTTCTGAAACCATTAACAGCTATGGACCTTGGTTGGTCGCTGTTGAGGGGCCTGGTAGGAATTTTTCCACTTGGCAAATTGGCACCAGCCACGTGGTTTTCGCCTACCTTGTAGCAAATCGTCACAACTTTCTTAGTATTGGCGGTTAGGCATTGGTATTGGTATTGTTTTATAGATGGAAAAGGGGAGGAAGCGCCATCACCTGCCCCGCATATTGAAGGGTGGTCCGATAAAGGATTCTGGGGGCGTGGCCCTGTCCGAAGCCTATAGAGGTGAAGGCCTAAGGTACGCCCCCGAGCGGTGACCCTGGGGGAGTTCCTAGTTGATGTGCATCAGCAGGACTCCCCCTACTGACGGATAGCCCTTCCTGGACTTCGAGCGGACGGGCTGAAGCCAGATATAGTCGGTTAGGACCAATTCCCAAACCAATACCGCTCATCACCTGTAACCAATAAAGTTGTGACCTTATTTAGCCCATTAACCTTAATAACTGTGTCATGTGTCTTTAATTCCACTGGGGGGGGTGGGAACTCACCACACAAAGCCGCTTTTGACGAACCAGAGCAGTGCACGGAAATGCCATTTACCTTCCTGCCGGAGCAGTACCTATTTATCTACTTGCACTTGACGTGCTTTCAAACTGCTAGGTGGGCAGGAGCTGGGACTGAGCAATGGGAGCTCACCCCATCGGGGGATTCGAACCACCTACCTTCTGATTGGCAAGCCCTGGGCTCTGTGGTTTGGACCACAGTGCCACCCGTGTAGATTGCACTTACTTCCCATTGTATTTCATTTGAACAGAGATTTAAATGGCTTGTAGAGGAGTTCTTATTTTTATTTGCTAATGTATTTGACACGAAAGAAAGAGAGATTCATCATTAGAGTGGCTTTGATGAGTTGACTTCAAATGAGTGAGAAACTTTTAAAATTATGAAGTCTATATGGCATAAAAAGACAGCAAGATTGGAATGGAGCCAAGACTATCAGAATACAGTGGTACCTCGGGTTACATATGCTTCAGGTTACAGACTCCGCTAACCCAGAAATAGTACCTCGGGTTAAGAACTTTGCTTCAGGATGAGAACGGAAATCGTGCTCTGGTGGCGTGGCAGCAGCAGGAGGCCCCATTAGCTAAAGTGGTGCTTCAGGTTAAGAACAGTTTCAGGTTAAGAACAGACCTCCGGAATGAATTAAGTACTTAACCTGAGGTACCACTGTATAACACTACTTCCTGTCTTCTGGTTTGAGTGATTTTCTTTGTCCTGAGTTCTGATGTACCTGAAGGGAGTTAAGGGATTTGCTAGCTGGATGCTGATCTTCTTCATGGCTAATATAAAGTCTAGAGCAATACTTACATAGAGAAAGCTAACTCTCCAAACCTACAAATGAGAATTAATTCCCCTTTTCCTAACCATTCTCTTGTTATCGGAAAAGTAATAACAGTAATAACCAAATATGGATTATCATATGCAAAATAAAAATCTGTAACACAGTTGTAATAAGTTTAAGTATATTCTATTAACTGGTCTTACTGAGTATTTCAGATATGTGAATCTGGTAATACATTAATACCATTAACTTAAGGAATAAGAATTGGGAGCTCTAAGCTTTTGCCTCAGAAGATTTTTGAGTTGGAATATTTTACAACATTGTTTCTTATTACAACCTACGGTCTCAAACTGTGGAAACTGTGTGTGACCTATGGGAGGGGCAAGTCCTTGTAGGCTGCCCCACACAAAGTGCATTACAGTTTTCCATATGAGAGGTCACCAGAGCATGAAAGACTGGCACTAGGGCATTCTGGCTTGGGAATGACTGGACAAGAAGCAGGGAAGAGAGTAGTGAGGATGTTAGGTAACAATAAGCAGAATACTTCTGATATATCACTGATCTATTGAGATCTTCTGATGGAGCACTTCTGGTGAGTACCCATGCTCCTGACCAGGGGCGCCATCTGAGGAGGGGGTGGCAAGCTGCCAGGGGCCCCATATAATTAATAAGGGGGCTGCCCCAGCAATTCTTTATTTAGAATTATACTTTATTTAGAATTCAACAATAACAAAGGGGGGGGGGGGAGAACCACAGTGGTTGCTACATCAAATCATTACAATTAACCAATTTTAACAATGTATAAATAATAATAGAGAATAGAGAGAATAATAGAGAAATTACACAACATCACTTTTAACTTACTGAGGTTTTCATATTACACTTTTATCTCTTTATCTCTTTCTTAACATATCAAAAAGAGAAAGACCAAGAAAGGAGACACAAAAAGGAAAAGAGAAGAGGAGGAAAAAGAAGGGGGGGAGTGAGGGGAGGGGGGGGAGGAAAAAGAAGAAGAAAATAAAACAAAACAAACACATTTGGCTTCTGTTTAGACTCATTGTATTATTATTTCTACAATTTTTTCACACACACTTCCTAGTTATTGTATTTCTTTCTTTGTTTTCATCAGAGGTCAAAAAACTTTATATTTGTTGTTTTACAAGGTTCATTCTATGTCTGCCAGGAGATATTTGTTATTGTAATGCTTTCCCAAATACTCTTTAAAGATTTTCCATTCTTTCCGTACTTTTTGTTTTGGATAACCTCTAATTCTCCCTGTCATCATGGCCATCTGTAGATTCTAGGGTGATCCGAAAAAGGATGCACCAGGACGAAGATGCTTGGCCCTGGCATGTCCCTTTGACAACCCCCAGAGCACCTCCCCAGAAGGCACTCAGGCAATCTCTACCAGGGACGCATGGGGAGAGGCATCTTCACCCTGCTTGTCCCTTTCACAAGGTAAAGCGGCTGTCAGCGGGTGGGTGAGGGATGGCAGATGGCAGGCCAAGTTGGCTTGGCCAGACTGGGGTGGGTGGGTTGTGTGTGTGAGTGGGGTGGGTGGGTGGGGTCGTCCTCCACAAGTGACGCTTCCCCCCAATGTTGGGCGCAACTTGGCATGCCTGCTCCTGAGATTAAGTTGGCCTTCATGTCAGGAGTCCAGGTTCCCACTTGATAACACAGCAAGTGTAGTTAATTAAAAAGGATGATTTATTGTCAAAACAAACAGATAGCTCCAGGCGGCTCTAACACAGCCTCCAACATCATCAATCAAGATGACCCTTCTGAAGACTTCTACCGGTTTCTACAGAAGATAGAGAACTTTTGTGTCTTATGTCTCTTGCTTTGTTTCTGTTCTAACAGCCCTCCCCTTAGCCTACTTTGAGAAGGGATGGGATCAGCTCCCCCCTCCTCCATTTCTGACAAACTACTTCCATCTCTGTTCACTCCTGTTTGAACTTTCTGAGAACTTTGGCTGGGTTCCAGCCCACGCTCAGCCGTTCCCTTATCACCTGGCATTCCAAGGGGTAGTTTCATGCTGTTCATCCTGCATGAAAGTTAACTCTCTCTGTTCCCAGCTGCTTTCTTCTGTTGACTGCAAACCTTCACTGGGAGCTGGCTCAGTCCTGACACTTCACTAGGAAAAGAACCTTTGCCATGAAACCAGCAGGAACATTTTTTTCCCCTTTTTTCCAAAGTCTCTTAATTAAAGCTGTACATTTTATACAGCTCTTCAAATGATTTTCCCCCTCTTTAACCAACGACTATCAACTGCAGCTTTATTGATGTTTTAAAATATGTTTTACAGATATTTATTGATAGTTTTTGTTGTAGTTATGTTGTAAGCTGCCTTGATTTATTTTATGAGACTGCAGATAACAAATATTCAAATGAATGAATGAATGAACTCCTTTCAAAACGGTCCACAGGTCCTTGTTTGCAGTTGCATAGACATAGCTGCGTACACAAGCCCTGAATACGGAGTTTGCATTTTTGTTGGGTGGGAGTTTCAAAATATCTGAGAAAACTGCATTACAACAACACATCATACTGCACATTTTTATGTGGCAAAATTCCAGGACGCTGGAACTCCATCCCCTTTTTTACATGGTTATAATTATATGGACATCTCATTCTGGAGTTTCACAGAGCCAAAGAACCAAAGAAAGCTAAAGAACAGTGGCTGAGCACTGCAATTTGTGATTTGCTTCCTAGGGACAAATGTAATGACCAAGGGGAAGTCTCACAACCGCCTGACAAATTTATTATTATTATTATTATTATTATGCCACCAATACTTCACAAGCTAGGGAAAAGGATGGCTCACAGAAAGATCTAATACAATCAATAGGATACAATTACCTCTATTGATTTTTTTAGGCAAGGTTCATCAGCTAAATCCATGTCACAATGTATTTGGGATCAATGTGCCATAAAGCAGATCAAGTATCTAGGAAGTTGGTAACCAGTATTTTAAAGAAAGGGATCTACAGCCCCATGCCCTCTGGAAATCCCGCCCTTCTCTTGACTATTTTTATTGGATACAAATGGCAAAAAGTAGCTCTGATAATTCAGGTCGTGATGGCCAACCAGATGCCTATAGGAAGCTCATGATGGGAAGATTCATTTCAATCTAACTTCTGGCCAAGGTTGGAACATTTTTGTTTTGTTTTGTTGGCTAGATAGATTTTTTGGTTAGATAGATTACCTATGCTGGATCTCTCAGCGAATCTCTTTCAGTCTTAATTTCAGTTCTCAACATTTGCATATCAGTTTGCAATCCTCATGATAGTCCAGAATGTGGCTTCCAGTGTCTCCAACCATTGTGTCCATATTATGCCTGTACTTTACCAGCTTCACTTGCTACCAGTTTGTTTCTGGGCTTAATTCACAGTGTTTGTTGTGTTCTTTTAAAGCCCTAAATGGTCTGGAAGAAATGGCCTTAAGGACCACCTCTGTGGTCTAAGAACACATTTTCACTTGTACAGAAATGTTCATCTGATGCATAGAGTTGTAAGGAGACTTCATTTGCTGTTCTGCACTGCATGAAGCACAGTTTCCGTTCTGCTACAGTTTGTCTTCCACCAAAAATCACATCATTTGCCTCACTATGGCAAAATTGTGTAACTTTCAAAATTTAGGAAACAAATATATTAGAATTTATGTTGTCTTTCCATTATTTCAGTCAATTCATATAAAAACAATAGAGACATGATGCAAAGGGAGAAAGGAACACAAACAATTAATGTATAATTTATAGACGGAAAGCAATAACAATTGCATGAGCTAGTGTCAGGATGCTGTCAGCAGCTCCCGGCTGGTTGCGCAGGAAAGAAAAAACTTCTTACTGTCCTTTTTTATTTCAGTCTTTACAGAGAGAGGCTATAAAACCCAGCCTCTTGGATAATGGCATTGTCCCATGTGAATCTACACCCCCATCTTTCCCACTTCCTCATTCGTCATTCTCATTGTCTCTTCTACAGGTGCTGCTTCATGCCCTAGTCTTTGAGCTCTTTGCTCTCCTACTTTTAATGCTCGCTGGGTTCTGGGAGATGGAGGGTCTGGAATGCTTTCTAATGACAATGTGTCAGCTGGGTGTTGTTCTGGCTCTCCCATGATTTCCCAACTTTCCCCCTCATCTGCTTCTGAGCTGCTACCTCCCTCAACCCCCTGTTGTAAATCTATACTGTCTTCCTCTTCCTCCTCTTTAGGAAGGGTCAGGATGGGGAGGTGGTCTCCACCATTCCTCCTCTGCCCAGACCCTGACAGCTAGATTGATTGACATTCCGGACATGGGATGAATAAGTGAACATCAACAATTTCTGCTCCCATTCAGAATTCTCTAACATCCCTAATGAATTGTGGAAAGCAAGCCTTGTGACAGTTTGGAAGGCCCTTGTGACATCTCCCTAGATGCTCAATGTGAAGATTATGGTTTGTTTGTTTTAATTGTGTCAGATCTGAACAGCCATAGTTTTGAGGTTCCCTGGCACTCTTGCTCCCTTGAGTGACGATTCTGGCTAGTAAAAGACCCGGCTTCTGCCAACTGGCTTTCAGTAGTCAGGATGGGCATAAGTCCAGTTTGCAATTAGTCATCTTCATAACTCTAGGCCTCCCTCCCGCATATGTGGGTGACACTAATTGAAATGGAAGCAAAGTCTTGCAACAGTTTTGCTTGAGTCATCTACTGCTTTGCATCATCTTAAGCAATTGCTCTGCAGGCTTCTTAGCGGAGCACATCTGTTTGCTGCTTGAGGAACACTGAGAGACTTGCATTGCGTTGAGCAGGCTGGAGAATTGTGAGACATGAAGTTAAAATTCTTTGTGCAATCAGCAGCAACTCGTGGTAATACTTTCCGTGGTCTGTACATTTCAGGTACACTGGAGTGTCCATGTTAGTTTCCATGTCTGAATGATTCCCAATGGGATAAAACCCAGCTTCTGTATGTTGAAATATCACATATTAGTATTTAGCATAGCCTTTTCCTACTTGGTAGGAATATAGGAAACTGCCTTATAGTGAGTCAGACTCCTTGTTCCACCTGACTCAGTGCTGTCTACACCATGGTTAGTCAACATGGTGCCCCTCAGATGTTACTGGACTACAACGACCATCTTCCCTGATCAATCACTGTGCTAAATGTGGCTGGTGGATGTTGTAGTCCACCAATATCTGGAGGGCACCAATATCTGGAGGGCTAACCCTGGTCTACACTCACTAGCAGCAGTCAAATCTTGGTGGTGGTGGAGAAGAGTAGAGGCAGTGGTTGCAATTTTAAAATTATATTTCAGAATCTCATTTCTTATATTCTTTCTGATGTGCTAAAAATTAGTTTTTATGAATTCTGCTGCTGTGGAAATGTGAACTTAAAACAACTCTAGATTAATCAAATGAATTCCTTATTCACTTAATATTACTTAATATTAAGTATGGTAGCCTTAGTACTATAATTTTATTTTTTATTGTTCCAGAACAATTTGGTATTTTTTAAATAGACAAATAGTCCCAAATCTTAGAAAACAGTGCAGTGCAGCTTGTTTTTAACTGATCTATGTGTTAATGATTAATTAAAGTTCCTTTCGTAACACTGCAAACTAACCATGCCTATTCAGAAGTAAGTGGCTGGGATTAGGTTTGCACCCCAATCGTGAAACATTCCATTTGCTAATAGGGCAATGACATTGTTTCATGCATAGTGAGATATTGTCAATAGCATGAATATCATGCAGAGTGAAAGATCCATTATGGGGGGAAAATGATCTCCCTCTTCCTCCTCCTCTTCTTCTTATTCCCCCATCTCCTCCTCCTCCTCCTCCTCCTCCTCCTCCTCCTCCTCCTCCTCTTCTTCTTCTTCTTCTTCTTCTTCTTCTTCTTCTTCTTCTTCTCTTCTGCATCAGAAACCAGATGGTTGGGCAGCTGGATGCTTGAAGCTTTTTAATGAGAAGAGGAATTTTGTCTTGCCCTCAACCCTCCAAAGGGGACCTCTCTTCACAGTGGGCATACTTTTTGTAATAGCATTATTAGCCCCTTTCACAGCAGATGTGAAGGGCTGTTCTTGGCTTTTTGAAACTATCCAGCCAGCTTTCCTTGAAATAGAACAAGGCTGATTGGGCATTGTGTTAAAAGAGAGAGAAAGATACGGTCATCGGTGGAACCGCAGGGATTTAGTGCCAGTTTAATTGCTGAGGACAAACTAATTCTGGAAGCCTAATGCCTGTTTGCAAAATTGGTTGAGAGGGGGAAAGGAGAGAGAGAGAAACAAAAGTGTCAGCAGCAAATGAAGACATGCGTGGAACACAGAAGACTGAAAATGCTATTTCTAAAGAGAGGACCTAGTTTGAAATAATGAGATTTCAGAGAAGCTGAATGAATTCTTTGCAAACTGTCTTCACAGTGGAAGATATAGGGCAGATCCCAGTGCCTGAACTAACTTTTGCAGGAAAGGAGTCTGAGGAACTGAGGCAGAAAGAAGAGAGAAGAAGGCTTAATAGATTAAAAAAAAAAAAAGCTCAAACATGAAATTGCAGATCTTCAAACAAAAATATATTATATTTCTCCAAGATCAGCCTCCATACCTGAGGACTAGGAAGTAGCCAATCCACCGCCATATTTTTGAAAAGGGGTCCAGGGAGAATGTTGGAAACTACAGGTCAATTAGTTTAACATGTCCCAGGAAACTGTTGAACCTCTGGTGCGTACTGAATATCTTTTTCAGGTGTTTTAACTGAGTTTGACACACACACATACACACACACACAGAGAGAAGGGGAAATCACACTTTTCCGTTCGACACAGAGCCTCTTTCCCTATGTGTATTTCAGTGTTGTCCTTAGAGCAAGTTGTGCCCCTTTGTTTCCATGATATCAAACTTGTATCTTTTGTTTTTCAAAAACAACAACAACGCAGAAGGATAAAGGTGAAAGCACCACACAGTGAAATATGCTAATTCTTTTCAGACAAAAAATTAAAAATTGTCCAGTAGCACCTTAGAGACCAACTAAGTTTGTTCTGGGTATAAGCTTTCGTCTGCATGCACACTTCTTTAGAGTATTCTTAGTATCTGAAGAAGTGTCCATGCACACGAAAGCTTATAGTCAGAACAAACTTAGTTGGTCTCTAAGGTGCTACTGGACAATTTTTTAATTTTTTTTGACTGCGTCAGACCAACATGGCTACCTACCTGAATCTTCTCAGACAGTTGAAAAGAAGTAATATTGAAGATCAATAGGTGATTATGCTAGTTGAAGAATGCTAATAACTGGTCTGAGAATGCCAAAGGCTGGGCATGGGACACAAAAGCTACTGGTTGCTATAGAACCAGTGGTCCTCCCCCTTTTTTTAATGATCCCACTGATCGAATAAGAAATGCAGTTCACAAGAACACCTTTTGAATTCCAGATGCTGGTGCTTTAAAGGGACTGAGAAATGGACCTGCAAATGAAAGTGGAAATTCTAAAATATTTCTTCCATGCCCTGTTATTATTACAAGTTCTAGCAATTGTATTTTGCACAAAGGGATTTTTTTTTTTGTTAAATAATTCTTAATAGGCAGCACTATATAAAATACGTTGGAGAGCTCTAAACTTGGTGGTAGCTACACAGGGATAAATTGTGGTTAAGGCCATATTTTCCAAGGACAAGCACAGCTGAAGTTGCTAGCAGGTACCTTGAACCATCAATACCAATTGGGCAGCAATGTGCAATGCTGGAGCTAACTGGACACCCAAGCTGTAGACTTGGTCCTTAGGCATCAGTGTAACATTAATAAGCAAAATACCAGCTCCGTGGTCAGCTGTGCCAACTACCAACAGCACTTGCATCTTGTCTGGATTTAATTTGGGTGCCAGTACATACCATAAAGAAGGCTGATCGCCGAAGAATTGATGCTTTTGAATTATGGTGCTGGAGGAGACTCTTGAGAGTCCCATGGACTGCAAGAAGATCAAACCTATCTATTCTTAAGGAAATCAGCCCTGAGCGCTCACTGGAAGGACAGATCCTGAAGCTGAGGCTCCAGTACTTTGGCCACCTCATGAGAAGAGAAGACTCCCTGGAAAAGACCCTGATGTTGGGAGAGATTGAGGGCACAAGGAGAAGGGGGCGACAGAGGTCGAGGTGGTTGGACAGTGTTCTCGAAGCTACCAGCATGAGTTTGACCAAACTTCGGGCGGCAGTGGAAGACAGGAGTGCCTGGCGTGCTCTGGTCCATGGGGTCACGAAGAGTCTGACACGACTAAACGACTAAACAACAACACATACTTCCCAAATCTTTCTTATGTGGCTTTCACATGTTGATTCAATCCAGTTAGCTCAATATTTGGTTTCAGATTTGTCATGGGTTTTTTTAGAATCGTGTAGAAGCAAATAAGATTACAGTGGTACCTCAGGTTACAGACGCCTCAGGTTACGGATGCTTCAGGTTACAGGCTCTGCTAACACAGAAATAGTTCCTTGGGTTAAGAACTTTGCTTCAGGATGAGAACAGAAATCGTGCTCTGGTGGCGCGGCAGCAGTGGGAGGCCCCATTAGCTAAAGTTGTGCTTCAGGTTAAGAACAGTTTCAGGTTAAGAACGGACCTCCAGAACGAATTAAGTTCTTAACCCGAGGTACCACTCTATTCTTTGAATGTGAATGTGTCAGTAGAAAATGAAAACAAACATTTCTTATGGAAGGAAATTGGCAAAACATCTTCCTTGAGTATACTGTTGTTTAAATCTGATCACTGGTCTGTTTTTCTAAAAGGTCAAAGCATGATACATTTAAAAAGTAAACAGTAGGCAGAAAAATGCAAAATTTGTTGCAATATGCTTTCTAAAAAGGAAAGGGTGGGAAAGGGACACTGTCATTTAATAAAGAGAAAAAGTGTGACGCACAAACAAACCAAGTGGTTTTTTTTCCTCTTCCCAATTGCAAATGCTACTAAATCTGGTTTCAGTACAGCCAGTACATTGTCACTCCCTCACAGTACAATAGAAAAATACAATGAAATTATAGTTATTATTGCTTAGAATTCCTACAACTGACACACAGTCCCAGATTAATTACAACTTTACAATTCAATCACATTGCATTTGTAGGCATCATGGATTTTTAAATGTGCCTTGAGTGATTTATGAACAAGAGAAAAGCTCTGAAGATTAAACTGCAACCTTAATATTTGGTTATGATATGCCGACATTGCTCCTATGTCCCCAGGAGAAACACACAAGGCAGTGCTTGTGGTAAACTAAGATCACAACTTTGCTCAAGGAAAGCAATATTTAGAATTAGTGGGGGAAAGTCTGGTAACTTCACACCCTGTTTGTGGGTTTTCTGATATAACAGCTCAAGGTCCAGAAGCTGTGTCCTTCTATGTATCAGATGCTTGCCTAGATTGTTGTGGATTTTGTTAGCTTACTTTGGAAGCTGGGATTTGATAGGTCAAATAATAATAATAATTGGTGATATAATACTCCCCCCCCCTTTCTGCCAAACAAAAGTCTGAAGGTCTGCATGTTGTCATTAATTAGAAATATTTCTGAAGAATCTCCAAGACTGTTTAAGCACCAGCTTTTTCTCTCAAAATATTCCCATATATATATATATATATATATATATATATATATATAATCTCCTAAAATGATCTACCATAAATTTTATTTTGATGTTTGCACATTTGTAAGATTTCTTGACAGAACAATGCAGGGGGACAAGGGAGTGGTGTTATAGTGAAGTAGATTATTTTGGGTGTGTAGGTATATTTGAGAAGATGTGGAGCTCAGCTATGTAGAACGGTAAATGTTAAATGTATAAATGTGGCCATTTAGCTAGTTTTGTATCTTCAGTGGATCATTGGTTGGCAGTAAACAACTGCACAGTACAGTTAAGATTATGTAATTTTATCCTAGCCATTGTAATAAATTGAAAAAATTGATTTTCTAGAATACTGCCTAAAGGGGAAAAAAATGAAACCATTTGAGAGGAGGCCAGGAAAACAAAGATTAATGCATGGTGAAGGTCTTTTCTACAGGAGTTAAGGTTTATGATTTGTAACATAAGAAAGTGCATTCATTAGATCCTGAAATGCAAAAGGTAGATTTATGTTAAACAAAATATGAAGTGTCAGGGAAGAAATTATAAATGGATGGCTGAAATGGACAACTAAGGCATCCATTACCACATAATGCATTGGATAGATAGCAGTATCACTGATTATTAAAGGATGCTTTCAATACTTTTTCAGCAGCATCACTCAGAAACCTTGCTAAATTTATTTGCTCAACATCCTTTGCAACTGTTACATGCCTGATAGTTCTCCTGATAGTAAACAGATGCTAAATTCTCAAAGAAAGTCACCGGTCTGATGGGATAGCATTGTAAGGAAGGAATGACATCAACATCATTTGCATTCTCATCTTTCCAAGGGAAATAGCATCAAATGAATTTACTCAGGAGGAAGAATGCTGGGAACACAGCAATTTGTGAATTTCATAATTGTCTGGCTAAGATGGGGATCGAACTGGAAACTTTGCTCACAAAAGAAGAAGAAGAGTTTGGATTTGATATCCCGCCTTTCACTCCCTTTAAGGAGTCTCAAATCGGCTAACATTCTCCTTTCCCTTCCTCCCCCACAACAAACACTCTGTGAGGTGAGTGGGGCTGAGAGACTTCAAAGAAGTGAGTAGCCCAAGGTCACCCAGCAGCTGCATGTGGAGGAGCAGAGACACGAACCCGGTTCCCCAGATTACGAATCTACTGCTCTTAACCACTACACCACACTGGCTCACCACACAAAAGAGATCGGGAGTCCTTCTGGGCTGCCTGTGGATATTCTTTCACTTATCTGAAGCTGGTTTTGAACCAGCTCTGGAGGTAAAGGGTATCGCCCCACCTCATAAGTTGTTGATTGAATATATATGACCCCAGTTCCTTACAAGTCCTTCCAGGGCAGGTGGCTGAGCTTCCACATGTCTATAGCACCACTGTAACATCTGAGATGCTTAACCAGAAATTTTCCAGTTCAAACACTTCAGCTATAAACTGGCAAGCTGCAATACCCCTTTCTGTATGTACATCATGCGGACAATATTTGCATGGGGAGGCCTGGAGCACATTTTCCAATGGAACAGTATGAGCCCCAACTCCAATGGCCACACATTAGATGGGATGGGCAAAGATGAGTGCCTGGACTCACAGTTTTAATGGTTCTGTTTATTTATTTTTTAAAAACTATAAACCATTTAGAGGGACTTGGGTGGTGCTGTGGGTTAAACCACAGAGCCTAAGACTTGCCGATCAGAAGGTCGGTGGTTCGAATCCCCGCGACGGGGTGAGCTCCCGTTGCTCGGTCCCTGCTCCTGCCAACCTAGCAGTTCGAAAGCACCTCAAAGTGCAAGTAGATAAATAGGTACCGCTCCGGCAGGAAGGTAAGCAGTGTCTCCATGCGCTGCTCTGGTTCGCCAGAAGTGGCTTAGTCATGCTGGCCACATGACCCAGAAGCTGTACGCCGGCTCCCTCGGCCAATAAAGCAAAATGAGCGCCGCAACCCCAGAGTCGGCCACGACTGGACCTAATGGTCAGGAGTCCCTTTACCTTTTTATAAACCACTTAGAAGCCTACTCTAGCTTTAAGTGGAACCTGAAATGAAGATGATGTTAATGCACAGCATACTCTTTAAAGCTGTGTAATAGTAAAGCAGAATATTATCGAATAAGAATGCAAGACACAAACAATGAAAAATCTTTGGAAACGATAATGGGGAAGGTATGAGAATAACATAAAAATAGTACCCAGAGTTTGCCAGCAGTTAGAGAAACCGTATTTGAGGAATTCCAAGAGATAAGATATTTACCCCTTTACAGGAGTGAATTAAGTAAAGGGATGACTGACACTGTGCTGCTGTGAATAAGCAAAAGGGATGAATGTAAATCTCTTTACACATCACACGTTTGTTAGCCTTGTTCCTTGAACCATGAATGCAGTATACTGACAGCAAACGTCCCAACAAAATTCTTCATTATTCTTTACCTGTGCAAGTGTGGATAAAGTTCTGGTGAGATTAATGCTTAGGATACGGGAGCTTGAAAACATGTCAAGCAAGGGTATTAGCTTCAAATACCAGAAGTTGTGCCTGTGGATTTATGGAGCCTGTATGGTGAGACATCCTATGAATGAAAATATCTATAAGAAAATATATTTATCTGGTGGCTTGCATAGACTAGCACCAGCCATGATAACATAGACAGGTAGGCTGCAGACCCTCCGAGTGACCCTGTTTTCCAGGGACAGTCCCGAATTTACAGAAGCCATCCCAGTTTCTGATTTGATCCCAGAATGTCCCACTTTTCCTTAGGACGTCCCTATTTTCATTGGAGAAATGTTGGAGGGTATGGAGTTATGTAATCCCCCGAGCCAAGGAAATAAGTAACTACTGTATACAACTTTTAGTAGACATCTGAAGGCAACTCTGAATAGGGATTTAAATGTTTAATGGTTGGTGTATAAATAATGAAATTATTATTATTATTGAATAGGACATCCCTATTTTCATCGGATAAATTTTGGAGGGCATGTACACACTTATTAAATAATATAGGTAGGTAAAGGTAAAGGACCCCTGGACGGTTAGGTCCAGTCAAAGGCAACTATGGGGTTGTGGCGCTCATCTCACTTTCAGGATGAGGGAGCCGGTTTTTGTCCACAGACAGCTTTCCAGGTCATGTGGCTAGCATGATTAAACCACTTCTGGCACAATGGAACACTGTGATGGAAAAAAGAGTGCACAGAAACACTGTTTACCTTCCTGCCGCAGTAGTACCTATTTATCTACTTGCACTGGTATGCTTTCAAACTGCTAGGTTGGCAGGAGCTTGGACAGAGCAACAGGAGCTCACTCCGTCACAGGGATTCAAACTGCCAACCTTCTGATTAGCAAGCCCAAGAGGCTCAGTGGTTTAGACCACAGTGCCACCCGTGTCCCATACATCAAATAAAATATCCCATTGAATACAATGAGACTGACTTACAAGTAAATGTGAATAATGATTACACTTTCATTTTACAGCAGTCAATTATTCTTAAGGGAACATTTCATTCTCAAAATAAGAGACTTATAGGTTGCCTACTGTATCATCGAAATCTGTTTGTTCAGTTGGTGGGCACAATTGATGCACTCCTGATCTCAAAGCCAGCTGCAGGCTTGTCAAAATGTCTTCCTACATCAGTGGACAGCTGGCCATGGGCTTACCTGGTGGTAGAACTGGGCAGCTACAAACTACCATTTTAAATTTCCCACAGTGCTCCTGATACAATGCTTGGGGCATTGTGGGAAATTAAAATGGTGTCTTACAGACATGCAGCATGGAGAATCAAGGGCAGGTTGCCAGGCTGTGATAGGACCACAGTAGATGCACCAGAGAATAAGGAGCTGATGCTGGGTCTGTCTGACCTAGATTGGCCATCACATTAGTCAGCCAAAACTGCAAGAGAAGCTTTAATAGTTAGCTGGCTCATCTCCAAAAATATGCCCCACAGTTAGAAAAGCAGCTCTTTAATTACTTGATTTTCAATTATTTTAAATGATGCATTTGCTCTTAAGCATTCCATTAAGGTGCATTCATGATTAATATCACCACACCTATCTTGTTTTAAGTAGAAAACAAATAAATCATTCGCAAAAGACAACCTTGGCTAATACGAATTTTGGAAACAAGGCTCCTGTGTCAAATTCAATCTGTTGCACAACAAACAATTAGGGATGCAAGGCTGAGTTCAAATAAATTATGAGACCTCCTTCAAAGACTGAACATTCAGGTTCGTATACAACTCTGGAACATCTCTGGAAAGCTATTGAAATGTGATCCTTTCAAAGTCTGCACTAGGCAAATAATCTGTAGCCCAACAAAATTAGGTAAAGGGACTGCTGACCATTAGGTCCAGTCGTGACTGACTCTGGGGTTGCAGCGCTCATCTCACTTTATTGGCCAAGGGAGCCGGCATACAGCTTCCAGTCCATGTGGCCAGCATGACTAAGCCGCTTCTGGCGAACCAGAGCAGCGCACGGAAATGCCGTTTACCTTCGCGCCGGAGTGGTACCTATTTATCTACTTGCACTTTGACGTGCTTTCGAACTGCTAGGTTGGCAGGAGCAGGGACCGAGCAACAGGAGCTCACCCCGTCGCGGGGATTCGAACCGCCGACCTTCTGATCGGCAAGTCCTAGGCTCTGTGGTTTAACCCACAGTGCCACCCGCGTCCTTTACAACAAAATTACACTATTGTTAATTAGAGTTATACCAAGAAGCTTGGTACAGCTGGAGCTCAGCATATGCCCTAAATTGGCTTTGATGTGAGCAATGGACATGGGGGCTTTTGCAAAGGGATCTGAGTATATTCCCAGTAGGTAAAGACTTTGAAGTTCTTACAGTACCTATATCCTTTCTGTAGTGACTATGACTGTCACATTTCCAGCTTTCCAAAGGAGGGACATCTTAGTCACCTGGCTGTGAATTCTGATTGGTTAGAGGCCCCTTATGACCTTCCGCCACTCTCTGGTGAGAAATCATAGTGTAATGACAACTGGCAATTTGTATCATTTGACATTTAATGTCCCTCTGGCCCAGCCTGATTTTACTGAGATCACTTTGGCATTGCAGCTAACACCAGGTCGATCATTTTGCTCCTATAACTGGGCATCCCACAATCTCCACTTTGTTCAGACTCGCTGCCAGTTTTGGTAACCAAACTTCTATATCCATTTAGACTGGTATATATTGGTGTTTACTAATTTCCCTCAAGTAAGCAAGGTAATATTGGTATATACAGAGTAATTGTGTCCACTGCAGTAAGGTTGATGGAGGAATAATAATAATAATAATAATAATAATAATAATAATAATAATATTTATAACCCGCCGATCAGGCTGGGTTGCCCTAGCCATTCTGGGCAGCTTCCAACACATATAAAAACACAAGACAACATTAATTGTATCCAGTAAGAATCTCCCCAAAAGGTAGTTCAGTGAAAAAGCATGTAAGGTCTGCATATAGGTGTGAGCAGACACAGAAATAGTTCTGGTAAAAAATGGCTCAGTTGAAATTACAAATTTATTTCTGCTACCAATCTAAGTTCAAGGTCCTGGTTTTACCTATATAGCTTGTGGCCACAATACTTTAAAGATCACTTCACCCCTTATATCCATCCAGTGGATTTATCCAGCCCTTATATATTGTCTTACCAGAAGGTCCAATCCACACAGTCTAAAAATTGGGTCTTTAATGTTGAGGCCCCTATCCTTTGAAACATCCACCTGTTAAATAATAGACTGGCACTGTCTCCTTAGTCTTTTGCGTGCCTACTGAAGTGTGTGTGTGTGTGTGTGTGTGTGTGTGCGTGTGTATGTTTCAGCAAATATGTTTTTATTGCATTATTGCTTGTTGTTTGCAACCCTGGGCTCATTTTGGGATGAAGGATAGGATACAGATTTAATAAATGAATTCTTCTCCTCCTCCTCCTTTGCTTACCTTTATTTATTCCCCACCCCATATTGGCAGGTTTCTCAAATATTTCATCAGTATTATCAGTGACCCTATCTCTAGGGATCATCCTATTTTTAATGGATTTAATGGCTTTTTTAATCTTTGTTGGAAGCCATGCAGAGTGGCTGGGAAAACCCAGCCAGATGGGCGGGGTAGAAATAATTTATTATAGTTGTTGTTGTTGTTGCTGTTGTTGTTGTCCTAGAGAGTCCACAATGTTAACTTTAAATGCATGGAGCTCCAAACCACATTAGAGTCACAGGCATCCAAGATGGCAGCATCAATAGTGTAGGCTCTCTGGGGAGCAATTTGAATCATCCCTAGGCACCCATTGTCTAGGGATGCTATTTCTGTTCCCGCTGCTACTGTGCTCAAGTATGTGAAAATCTACTTTCAACAGCAGTAACAGCAGGGATGCCCACAGAGAGAGGAAACATGGGGGAAACTTGTTCCCCCAGAGATTGTGCAGTATTTACACTGTTATCTCGAATGCCTGTGCAGCTGTCTGAGAATATATAGACATATCCTAGCTCTTATTTGAGGAACACACTGCTAAGGACAGCAACAGAAATGGGTTTGGAAAATGCTATGGGAAATACTAGGTTTTAAGTAATTCGGATGCTGTGCACAGAAACTGCCCTCTTCCAGTAACCCGAATAGTCCAATCAACATCAACATCAAGTTGCATAATCTTGGTTGATGAATTTTACAAGTTTTAGTTGATTAAAATCCAATTGTTAAGAGTTACAGTTCTTACAATGGCTAGCTGGGATGCAGTGCCTGTTGCCAGGCGACAGTTTAGGCATCTGGTCTCTCAACAGATGTGATGGAATAGTCCTGATCCTTGTCTCTCCCTCTGATCTGCAGCCTAATGGAACAGGTGCTTCTAGGGGGCATGTAAAATGAGAAACAATCTAGGCTGCAAGGTTCAAAAGTGTTGACATCACCTTCTGAAAGGGGACAGCAGAAGGTTTTGGATCAGTCAGTATACTCAAACCTATTTCTATTGATACAGTTCAAACTAAAGAAATTGCATAGCATTAAGCGTTGCGTGTCGAGGTCCCCAAGCCACCCCCCAAATAACTCACAACACACACATCATTTTTGTTTAAGGTTTCTGGCATAATTTTGGCCACAACTTTATTGAAATAAATAAACATGAGTGGTTGTTTAGGCATTGGTTAAGGCTATCTGTCCCCCCGCCTGGGGACAGAACTGACTTCCGGGCACCACCGAAAGCCAGTAAGGGAAAACAATATTGGGGAGAAAATGGAGCTGAGTCACAGGCCCTCACCTCTCCCCGCATGCTCCCCGAGGCTTGCCGGCCCTAGTCCCATTCCAGGGATTCGGACAAAAAGATGGCAACCCCCTGGATTCCTTTAACGGAATTCCCTTTCCGCAGCAACTATGGAGGGGCAGGCCCAGCCTATCATAACCCCTCCTCCACCAATTTATAACCAATGCCTAACCGCAACCTTACATGTTGTGACAATTTGCTACGCGGTAGGCAAAAACCAAATGGCCCAGCCAATCAGCCAGATGGACAAAATTCCTACCAGGCCCCTGCTCCAACGGCAGACGACCCCATGACAGGCATAGCAAGGTCAACGCAAAAAACCCCTTAATTTAGGACAGGTGGGCGGGTGATCCATTGCACGCAGCAAAGAGAAAGCTCCAGGCTGTGTGCAGAGTATTTAAAACATTTGACCCCTCCCACCCAAACTGCAACATAACATTTACCCCAGCCATCCAATCGCTGCCCTAGGCCCTCTTTAGAAACCCTGCCTGGCAACAGAGGGGTGGCTCGGCAGACCCCACCGCAACACGTGCTCTCCATGAGGGAGAACACGCTTTGCCAGTTCAGCATCAGTTTTAGTTGCAATTTTAGGTTACGTTTTACCAGGCCTCAAAGCTGTTCTCTTACACATGCTCTTCATAACACAGCATTCTTATAATAAAATGGTCACTAATGGAAATCCATTCTACTTTCCTAGCTAATCAAAATCTATTTTTAAAAAGGAGAACACGAGACTAAAAGGGAGAGAGAACTTTAAAGTGGAGGATCTAGAAACTTTTTAATGACTTTGGTTTGCAGTGACTTTAAAGGGCAATGGGAAGGTTTTATGCCCACAATATTTCGTACTGCCATTTGCTTTTGCAATGTAATTGCTGGCAACTGGCAGAGTTCTTATACTATAGAGACCTAAACTGTGTATTAAATAAATGCTAGCTGCATTTATTTGGTCAGCATGGAGGAAAAACAGGGCTACTATTTCTTCTTTTGTGTTTCTGCACAGTTGTTTACTAGCTAAAGATCTGCAGTTATTTAAGTATTTATGTCAGCTCTTCCAGGGCTTTAAACTATCTCTGGACAATAGCTGCACCAAACTGGGCAAAAAAGACCTGGGCAAAAAAGTCCATTGAAATGAATGGGAAGGGAACAGAGTGAGAATAAACCATTCCCCAGTGTCTGATCTACAGAGACCTTTTCAGCTTAAGGGCCACATAAGGTAAAGGTACCCCTGCCCGTACGGGCCAGTCTTGACAGACTCTAGGGTTGTGCGCTCATCTCACTCTAGAGGCCGGGAGCCAGCGCTGTCCACAGACACTTCCGGGTCACGTGGCCAGCGTGACGAAGCTGCTCTGGCGAGCCAGCGCAGCACACGGAAACGCCGTTTACCTTCCTGCTAGTAAGTGGTCCCTATTTATCTACTTGCACCTGGGGGTGCTTTCGAACTGCTAGGTTGGCAAGCGCTAGGACCGAGCAACGGGAGCGCACCCCGCCACGGGAATTCGAACCACCGACCATGCGATCGGCACGTCCTAGGCGCTGAGGTTTTACCCACAGGGCCACATACCCAAGACCAAAATAGGAAGAACAACAACTGTAATACTTCCTTTGTTAAGTGGACTACATTTTAGCTAAACAGGAGCCAGAGTTTTATCTACACAACCATCCAGCCATCCAGGCAAGCAAGAAGATCTATCTGTTGGAAGTGTTGGGATGCAACTGAGCTTATAATGGAGGCTCATGTGTCTGCATGTGAATCAGTGGATAGATAGAGGAACCTCCAAGTCCTTTCTGACCTCACTTGGGCTGACCTTCCCTTAGGCACTAGAATAGGGATGAGGGGTTTTGTGTTTATTTTAGTCCCATAGACCAGATCCTTACCAGGATCCACTTACAGGCTTAATTTGACTGGCAGACAGGCTGTCAGGGACAGTTGCCAGGAGCAGGTCAGTAATAACTCACACCATCTGTGAAGTTAAATCTTTATTCAAAGAAACAAACAGCTCAGGAGGCCAGCCCTAGTGAGTACAGCAACTCATCCTGGTAGATCTTGCCCCCATAAGGCAGTTATGAGGATTGAGGTTCCCCGCCTTCCCACAGTTAAGCCTCTTCCTTCCCCGGGTACTTCCCAAGAAACCTGAGACTCAGCTGATACATCTTTCTCTGCTCCATCCTCTTCAGACCTCTTTTGATCCTGGGAGACTAGAGGGGAGGGGAGCTAGTCACAGCAGGAGGGGGAGACCCCCTGGCTTCTTCAGCAGCCTGCCTGATATCTGCCTTTTGGACCCCCTCCTCTCCAGCCTCCTCTTCTGCCTCTGATTCTGGACTGCTCTCTGCCAAAGCCTCTTCCTGCTCACTAAACCCTGTTACCTCTCCCCCTCCTCCCAGTCTGCCCCCTCTAACCACTCATTGTCATCCCACCACCACTTCCCTGGCTCCAAGGCTTTCCGAAACACCCACTTTATCAATTATTGTTCCCAAGAGGTTTAAGAGGTGCTTCAGAAAGCGGTTTGCCAAACCATTCTCTGAATTGCCCTCTTTGTTGATGGGGGGAGAGATGATCCTGTTCAGAGCAGAGTTTGGGCATGCCAGAGGCATGTACAACCTCAGCAATATCACTTTCCCTTTTCATCAGCTGATGTGAAGAGGGAGCAACCCTGTTTAGTGTTGCATCCTCATTTTACACAGTGCTACAAAGCCTCCCAAGAACAAGCTTATTGTCAGGGGCTTTAGGAGCTGCACGAAACAGAGTTGGGCCAGCCCCACCTTTACCTGTATGACATCAGATGTAGGGTGGGCAGGCACTGTTGTTGCTATTATTATTCTATCTATGTGCACCTTAAGCAGCCGGAGATCAGCTCATTTTGTTGTGGACCTGACACCATTTCTAGGTGGAAAACAACAACTGAGAACCTGCATGGCAACCGCCAAATAAACAGAGGAACAGCAAATATTCATGATCAAATAGCAATTAGTTTGGAAGGTCTGTGTAGTACGCAGGCATCAGGGAGACAGCTTGGTTGTGGTGCAGCAGGGAGTGGGGTCTGGACAATGTGTTTGTGCTTATTTCTTCATTACAGCCTTGTTTCCCTAAAATGGAGTCTGGTAATTAAAGACAAAACTACATTCTGGGGATTGCTTCTTATAATCCCATAAAGGGCTACAACCTTTGCTTGCCAGTAGATTGACAACATATCAGCAAAGCCACAGCTGCTTGTTGGACAAAAATAGAACAGCTAGGCCAAATGTCATTTAGAGGGCGAGACGAAGGGAAAGGAATGTGTATGAGGAATGGTGGGCGATGGGCCTATTACTGGCCCACTCATTTGTTTAATTGAGGAAAAGATGAGAAGGAAAAGTGTATCTAAGCTGAAAGATTTCTGGCTGATTCTCTCAGCTTCTCTCTCTCTCTCTCTCTTTCTTTTATCTTAAGTTCAGTCCTTTACATTTCCACAACAATCTGCATTTTAAAGAGGAGAATGTTCATGGAAATTCATCAGCATTCCAGTGTGAATTTCTCGTAGTACACAAAAATTTGTATGCTATTAAATATACACATTTTGTGTTTGTTGAAATTGTTTTTAGTATTTCAATTGTGTTTGTAAGGCTCTTCGTCATTTCTAGGAGTAACATGACTTATCGATGATGATGATGATGATGATGATAACTATAACTTGGAATCAGTTTTCCCAAATGCACAGCACCAATAAGGATCTAGGACAAAGGACCAGGACAAGAAGCCCATCAAAGCTCTCCACCAAGACCCCCTATTGAAATGGAAAAGGGGTGTCCACACCCTCTGTACTCCCTCTGAAATCATTACATGGTCAACTTGTTGCAGGTTTTAGTTTAATCAAAACAACACTGCAGCTCTGTGCCCCAGCTGCTGACAGAGGCGGATTTAAGGGAGTGTGATTGGTCCAGTTGCGCTGGGGGCAGAGTCTTGAGGGAACTGCAGGGGGCACCACAACTATGACATAGAATGGAAGGTGAGAGGTGAGGGGCACTAAATTTTGGCATCGCACAGGTGCCCCAGAACTACAAGACCCCCAAGGTTTGCCACTGCAGCTGATGCATAGGACTTACCTGAGTACACACAGGAGTGACACTTCAGTTTTAGTTCTGCTTCCAGCATTGGGTCTTGAGGTTTTTAACAACCAGGAAGTGAGTGTGGTTGTCTGTATAGGAAGGCAATGTGTTTTCACCTCCACATTGTGGGGGCTCTGTGTAATCATGACAGCTGGTGTCCCGATTGTGTAGAGCCCTTACACATGAGCAGGGGCTTGTGTGTTGCCTTCCTCTGCAGACAGCCACACTCAGTGCACAGTTGTCTGAAAAAGAAAGTCTGAAATCAGGAGTGATGCTGACAACATGACCCTGCTCTGATTTCTACTTGAATATATGCCTTACATGTCTATCACCTATCAATTGGCTATAAAGAGTCTTGCGTTTCTGAGTATCCTTTATCTAAAGCCTAAGCCTCCTTCTTTTCTAAGCACATCTAAGACAACCATCCTAATTTTTTTAAGCTAGAAATTGTCCTTCCACAACCATCCTACTGTTTTGTGGACTTCTGCAACCAAAGCTGTCATTGTCCCGGAGCCTCTGCAGTCAGTGAGTCCCTCCTGAGTTCTCTGCAACACCCTTCCCCTGAGTTTCCCCTGCATATTTTTTGTGACTTCAGATACTGTATAGTTAGTGTGTTTTTGGAATTTGCAGCCTTCTGCCTATTATTGCACCTCTGAACCCCAGAGTGTTCACCGCTGTGCCCAACCAATCATAGCTGCAGCCTCAACTGGTGCTTGAGATGGTTTTGCATGTGGTGGTTGTGTGACAAGGTGATGGTGTGTATAATGAGCAAAGACCTGATGAAGAGAGCACAGCAGAGGTTATATTTTCTGAGAATCCTCCAGAAAAAAAATTTCTCAAAGGACCTGTTGAAGGCATTTTACTATTGTACTGTGGAGAGTGTATTAACTTATGGTCTCTGTGTGTGTGGTTTGGGAGCTGCATGGTCAGGGAAAAAATAATGCTGTCCAGGGTTGTAAAGACTGCGGAGAGAATAATCGGGTGCACTCTTCCCACCCTGGATCAAATCTATGCTTCCAGGTGCTACAGAGATAGCGCAGGATAGTGCGCACCCCGGAAATGATCTCTTTCAGCTTTGCCTTCTGGAAGAAGGTACAGGATTATAAAGACTAGCACTAGCCACCTGAGAAACAGTTTCTACCCAAATGTGATTTTGGTTTTAAACGCAGTGTAAGGAGTCTCTATGGGAGTATATTGTATTTAAAAATAGGGTATCAGAGTTTTAGGGGGCTAACCAGGTTGGGATATCTGGGATAGCAGGCTATTCGGGTTTTAAATGTTTTATGTAGATTTTTCAATGTCATTGTTCTTTATGGGACAATGACAATAAAGATTATCATATCATAAAAAGATATTTAGGTACACCTTTTATATATAAAAAACAAACAAACCGGAGGCATTTTTGCTAGGAATGGTTGTAGAAGACATTAAAAAGGAAGATCAGAAATTCTTCCTGTATGCCACAACAGCAGGAAGACTACTCCTTGCACAGAGATGGAAACAACAGGATATTCAGACAACTGAAGAATGGCAACAGAAAGTATTGGAGTATGTGGAAATAGCAAGGCTAACTGGAAGAATCCGACAGCAGGACGATGGGAAATTCCAAAAAGAATAGTCCAAAGTTATGGTATACTTAGAGAATACTGTACATAAATACACTCACAGGACTGAAATAAAACTCATAATGTTTATTGCAAACATTTGGTTAGACCATAAGATGTAATGCTGTAATATAATAAGGATTGTATGTTTAAAGTATAATACAAAAACTTATTAAGGAATTATAGACATTTATAGAATGTATATATAGTAAACACGCTTAAGTAAGAGCAATATAGAGAAGCCAGAAGAGGGGTTGAGGGAAGTTGATTTGGATGAGATATAGATTTAAAGGAGAATAATATTGTTAAGTTGTATTGTGTTTAAGATATTTGGGAAAATTAATAAAAATTATTGAGGGGGAAAAGAGATGGTTTTGCATCTGCCATCATCAGTTGCCTTCATCACTTTATGGCCAGCTCACTCTGTATTTGCACTGTTTTTTTCCTTGGGCTCTTGTTGTTGTTTAGTCGTGTCCGACTCTTCGTGACCCCATGGACCAAAGCACGCCAGGCACTCCTGTCTTCTCCTTGGGCTCAGTTCCTAGGAAACGTTGATGAAAGTCAAAGTAGATGTGCTATATATGCAAATTCTTGGGTGTTGGACCCAGTTTGCATATCTGGGTTAAGATAAATTAATTGGCAACTTAATTTCATTTATGAATTGTTCCCTTCCCCCAAAAAAGCGCACACACATCTGGAAGTGATTTGACAATAGAAGCATCTACAAGGAAGATATATAGAGATACAGACAAGGGAAAAAATCTGCAGTTAAAAGGCTTGCTGGAGAGCATTTATAGAAGGTTTATTCCAATCTGTAACAGTCCCGAGTTGGGAGTTGCTACTTTTAAGGGCAATCTCCACGATGACCTAAATGTCAAAGAAACACAAAAAATATAATTAGCATTCCTTCTCTTTGCCTGCACCTGGGATTTTATATCATGCATTGCTATACATGGCTATACTCTTTATGGGTAAACAGTATTTATGCTGCATATGCCATTTTAGAATATTATTTGTGTCATATAATAAAAGTTCAAAATAAAAGAGGGGTTTAAATGATAATAATCATCGTAAAAGCTAAAATGTGCTGAAAAGGCAATAGAGCTTTAGGATGTTGGTAGGTTTATCTGTCAGTTCAGACAGTTCAGAGGTGCATTCCCAGAATGGCTAAAGAATTCAGAGAATGGCCTCTCCTTGTAAATGTCTTCAGTCTGGAAGAATTAAACATTCTCTCTCTCTCTCTCTCTCTCTCTCTCTCTCTCTCTCTTTCTTTCACATTTTTTTTCAATAAATAAGAAGGTAATGAAATTTACACATATTGACTCTCTTCAACTTGCAGTTCACCTTTAAATGAAACTCTCTAAATTTTTATAAGTGATCATTTCTTTCTGTGTCTCTCTCTCTCTCCCTTTTAAGCAACATAATAGTTTGAGGAACACGTAGCAAATTATGCATGATCAACAAAGCTATTATGTGATGTTGCACAATAGACAACTAAAGAAACTGGAATCACTAGACCACATCATTTTCTTCCTCTTGTATCCCCCCCCCCCGAGGTTCTAATTTCACTTTCATATCCTCCAAAGACTTCTTAAATTTATTTATCTTGCCCGTTTCCATTACCTAATCCAAAATGATGGCTCAGAGTTGAACCCCTAAATTATTCTAATGGCATCTGAGAAAAGGTCTGCATTTTCCAAAGCCTTGTGATAATGTACAGATATACATCACGTTAGTGGGGACATTCTGTGGAATAGCCCCATTAACATGGTTTTCGTATAATTGCTATTTAGCCTATGCTGCTATCCTCTGCCTTGCCCTGGGCAGCAATCCAATTGGTTTCTGCTCTTCATAAGGCAAAGGATTTAACAATTCTGTCCCTGGGTCAATGGATTTTGACCTATCTCTTCATCTTTGCACTTTTAAATGCATCTAATTATATGCTTCCTCACGCTTCTGTTGCCCTCGCTGAAGTTATCAGATCAATTTTGGAGCTGTTCCTTCAGGAGCCTGGCCAATACAGGCCTTCCCACTAATGAGAGAACTTTCTTTCTTCAAACAGGGGTGAGATTGTATTTTCTATCCAAAATACAAGATACAGGCAAATAAGCCTTCCACTTTTCTTGTCCACTTAGTGCTGCAAGAATAAGGTTGTTGTTGTTTTTTAATGGGAATACCATACATCACAGGTAGGTTATGTTTGGCTAGGAGTGGGGGGCTTCATTTCCAGGCCTCATCACGTTCATGTATTTTTACCTGTAATTTGATATATTTCTGCATTAATCTGTGCATTGTTTTGTTGTAATTTATATTTGGTGTTAGCCGTCCTGAACCTGGCCCTGGCCGGGGAGGGCGGGGTATAAATAAAATTTTGTTGTTGTTGTTGTTTTAAAAAAACCCTTGCAAAATATCTATTAAAATGCATATTTAATGAAATATTTTCACTCCAAATAACCACTCAAGTGCATTCTAAATGGCTGAGAACCATATCACTGCATTTGGGGAAGTACAAAATCCCTTGGATACCTGTCAGGGAACTGCCATCAGTGCCGGAGGGAGAGAGTAAAAGCCAGAGGGATTCCAGAGAGTGTCCCGGGATTGGGAGAAGCAGCCCATCTTCTGGGGAAGAGAATCAGCGTAGCACCAGTGGAGAAGGGGGGCAGATGGGGGAAGCGGCGAGGCGGTCCCATGACTCCTTGCCTGGGACCAGCGGGGAGAGTAGGGGTCCTCCGTTGCCCACGCCCTCCTTGTGCAGAAGGCTTTCGCGCAGAGAGAGTAGGAGGAGACTAGGCGTCAAAGAGCTTCTTTGCTGGAAGAAGTTTAAGAAACGGCCACTGACGGATTCTGCCAGCGATTGAGACAGCCACGGGTGAGTGGCTGTCCGGACAGAAAAGGTTCACTCAAGCAACCCAGCCAGGTGTTTGCACCCAGCCGGGGAGATAAGCACCGGCCTACGCACGAGCAACCCCTAGAACCATTACAATACCTAAATTTCAATCAGAGGTGAAGATAAGGTTGTTTTGTAGGGAAATTCATGAATACAAAATTCCTCAAACATCCCATCATTTGTCTCTGTGAATTCAAAGTGTTGGTGCTAAAGCAGCAAACAACTTCAGCTCTGTATAGCTGAAGGAGTGTCTTCACCCCCATCACCCAGCCCAGACATTGACAACCAGCTCTGAGGGTCCTCTGGCTATTCCCTCACTGCGAGAAGTGAAGCTACAGAGAACCAGGCAGAGGGCATTCTCAGTAGTCATGCCCACCCTGTGGAACACCCTCCCATCAGATGTCAAGGAAGTAAACAACTATCTGACTTTTGGAAGACATCTGAAGGCAGCCCTGTTTAGGGAAGTTTTTAATGTTTGATGTTCTACCATGCTTGATGTTTCAATTTGTTGGAAGCTGCCCAGAGTGGCTGGGGCAACCCAGTCAGATGGTATATATTATTATTATTATAGTAGTAGTAGTTTAAAAATGAGAAATCTCTATGTGGGACAAGAAGCTACAGTTAGAACTGGATATGGAACAACTGATCGGTTCAAAATTGGGAAAGGAGTATGACATGGCTGTATATTGTCTCCCTGCTTATTTAACTTATATGCAGAATTCATCATGTGAAAGGCTGGGTTGGCTGAATCCCAAACTGGAATTAAGATTGCCGGAAGAAATATCAACAACCTCAGATATGAAGAGGAATTAAAGAACCTTTTAAAGAGGGTGAAAGAGGAGAGCACAAAATATGGTCTGAAGCTCAACATCAAAAAAACGAAGATCATGGCCACTGGTCCCATCACCTCCTGGCAAATAGAAGGGGAAGAAATGGAGACAGTGAGAGATTTTACTTTCTTGGGCTCCATGATCACTGCAGATGGTGAAAGCAGTCACAAAATTAAAAGATGCCTGCTTCTTGGGAGAAAAGCAATGACAAACCTAGACAGCATCTTAAAAAGCGGAGACATCACCTTGCCGACAAAGGTCCATATAGTTAAAGCTATGGTTTTCCCAGTAGTGATTTATGGAAGTGGGAGCTGAACCATAAAGAACGCTGATGGCCAAAGAATCAATGCTTTTGAATTATGGTGCTGGAGGACTCTGGAGAGTCCCATGGACTGCAAGAAGATCAAACCTATCCATTCTTAAGAAAATCAGCCCTGAGTGTTCACTGGAAGGACAGATCGTGAAGCTGAGGCTTTGGCCACCTCATGAGAAGAGAAGACTCCCTGGAAAAGACCCTGATGTTGGGAAAGATGGAGGGCACAAGGAGAAGGGGATGACAGAGGACGAGATGGTTGAACAGTGTTTTTGAAGCTACCAGCATGAGTTTGACCAAACTGCGGGAGGCAGTGGAAGACAGAAGTGCCTGGTGTGCTCTGATCCATGGGGTCACGAAGAGTCAGACACGACTAAACAACTAAACAACAACAACAATTTTTAGGGAAGGAGACGGGGGATATATTTTGACAGATTCCTCAGTCAAATTTATGAAAATGAAGTTACTGTAAGGTATGATGGACTGTTGTTACTGTTGCCATGTTGCTAATAAAAAACAGAAGGAGGGGAGGAAAAGGAGGAATAAAGGCCTGTAACTCATGCTTAATGGTATTTAAAGTAGGCATCATTCAGTGAGATTGATTTATAGTTTCATTAATCTGGAAAGGGTGTGAGGAGCAGAGTGGTTTGGCATTTGCAAATGGTACACCATCATTTACATATGTTACTATGAGCTTATCCATACATACCTTTTGTGGCACTCTTCCCAAGCAGAGGTCTGTGCTTTCATGCTCCCTGTCTCTGTGTTTGGGGGGGGGGGTTGCCCTGAAATTTCCCCATGAAAACCCACTCTTTAAAGTTGAATCTGAGCAGATTTCAGTTTGAGTTTTCTGCAGATTGACGTTTGCTCTGATTGACCTTTAAAGAGCGGTTTTCATGGGGAACACTCGGACAGAATAAAGGTAAAAGAAAAAACTTCATTTGCATTAATGATACAACACCTTTGTCATATTAGAGAAACGTAAGGCTTACCTAGGAAGGTCTTTGATACCGCTGATCCATCTTCAGCATCTCAGTGCAAATTTCTCCTAACAACCACATTTTTCTATGCAACATTGCAAGCACTTTTCCTTAATATAATGCAGTTTGTCCATCATTTTGTCTTATAGATGTGTTTCTATGCACACTTTACCCTAAAATACGCATTTTTGTAAATGTGACTTGACTGGAAAACTGTGTTGCAAAATTCAGGAAACTGAGAATGCCAAAGGGTGGCTGTGTTTTGGTTTGAATATTGTTTCAGAAAGTTCAAATTTGGTGGGTTTGCCTTTAAATGCCAAAGAAATTTAACCCCCCAATCCCTAATGCCAATATACAAAGTCATGAAAATAAAATTATAGTGCAAGACCCACAGTGTTTACTCTCAGGTACGTGAATCTGGAGTAGCACCCCCGCTTATTCGGCTCAATTCCCCATTAAACTCAATTGGACTTACTTTTTGGAAGTGCATGTGCCTGATTTTCTTGTTAAACTTCTTTTCATAACATAAGGGTATGTGCATACATGGATTCAATATAGTATCCCCCCCCCCCATTTTCACTCATTTTCATGGTTGCTCATGCAAACCCTCAAAAGCTTCCCAGTAAAGGTTTACTAATACAATAGAACTAATTAAAAACATACAATTGAAATTGCCACAGTTTAAGAAGGATATCAACAGGCTGGAATGTGTGCAGAGGAAAGTGACCAAATTAATAAAGGGTTTGAAAACAAAGCCTTATGAGGAATTGTTAAGAGAACTGGGTATGTTTAGCCTGGAGAAGACAAGACGAAGAAGTGAAATGATAGTCATCTTCAAATATCTAAATATCCTAATATATAATCTCTCTGCAGCAGGCCTGAAGCAAAAGGATCTCACTAACCATAGTCTACTTATCTTGAGGTGAGCTCATATTGTATTTTGAATTTGTTAGGTACCTTTGCTTTATTGTACAGTAATTAAAATGACCAAAGTATTACAGAAAAAGCTTCTATTAAAATCATTTTATATTTATGCATTTCAGTTCTCTATTTAATGTTTTGAAACTTTATTTGCTATTTTTTCATATCACTTCATATTACTAATATTTTTAAACAATTTCTTAGTGATTTCTTCCTCAGTACTGCAAATGTCCTTTAATTCCTTTACTTTTCTCTTTCATGGATGCCATGTTCTTTGGAAGCTTGCTTAGAGCAAGTTAATGGCCTTATTCCTTCACATGAATAGTTCACTTTTTGAATAATAAGAATTATATGTCACTGGAGGGAGGCAGCAGGATTTTAGAGATGCTTAGGTGGGGCATGGCCAAAAAAAAGGGTTGGGAACCACTGATCTAAAGGCTGTCCATGGAAGATGGAGCAAATTTGTTTTCTTTTGCTCTGTAGGGTAGGATCCAAACCAATGAATTCAAATGACAAAAAATGAGATTCTGACTGAACAATAGGAAGAACCTTCTGGTGATAAGAGCTGTTTAACAGTGGGAAAAGACTACCTTAGAAGCTTGGATGGCCAACTGCATGAGATTCTTTAGCTATATTCTTTAATTGCAGGGATTGGACAAGGTGAGCATCCCAACTCTACAGTTCTATGATTGTTATGAAGGCTTCTAGAATTTTTGAACAGGAACAAAATAAGGTGAGAAGCCTTAACTCTGACCATCACCCCACCTCAAAACTCAGCACATCCAGTCCTATGCATACCTGAAACTTGCAATTGTAAAATACTGAGTATGGTTACTGTATTAAAGGTAAAGGGACCCCTGACCATTAGGTCCAGTCGTGACCGACTCTGGGGTTGCGGCGCTCATCTCTTTTTTTTTTTTTAAATAATATTTATTAAAATTTTCAAAAAAAAAAGAAAATACAGAAAGCAAGAATTTACATATTTTCATATATCCTTATTTTCATATATCCGCTTTCTGGGACTCCCCCCTTCCCCCACCCCTACCATATTCCTTTTTCATATTATTGGCTCCACAAGCTCTCAGTTCTAATTAAAAACTTAATTTGTTAAACCATTATTCGAATTTAAAATTTCTGCACTCCACATCAATACCCTTAATAAAACACAAAAAATTTCTTTCCCAAGGCCCACCCCATTTTCTTTCCACAATTTCCCTTTTTTTAATAATAAAAGCTCCCCACATAATAAAAGTATCAGAGATAAGAAATAAAGAATATAATAGATAAGACAAAGCTAGTTCAAAAAAAAAAGAAGTTAACAAGCCTTTGGATTATAGTTCTCCCCCCCTGTCCCCGGTTTAATTTCCCCCTGACCACCAAACCATGTTATCCGCCTGGGATTCTTACAATCCATAAATCACCTATTTCCCCCAACTCCTTGCTGGTTTTTTCTTTTCTTTTTTTTTTTTTTTTCCCCTTTCATAAACATTTTTAGAACACTTAACTTCAGATCTGTAATAAAACTCCCCCCATTGTTCTTTCCAAATTGTAGTCCAGTTTCCTCTTGTTCCGCTGCTGAAACGTTCTAATTCAGAAGCTTAGTAAGTCTGCAGGGATTATTATTATTCAGGAACAAAAACTTGCGTTCAGTCCCTTCCTTTCTTCAATAGAAAATTCTATTGTCTCCTTTAGCTGAACACCCTGTAGACAAAATATTGTTTCCGTTTCGCAGCTTTCCCAGAAGATAACCAGTCCTGTAAAATTCCAATGGTGTTTTTTTCCACTTACGACCATCTTTGTAATGTCCCGAAACTCCTCTAGGGGGATTGTTATAACTTTGTCTTCTCTAGTCCAAAAGTCCGATTGTTATCCATATTTTCGCCATTTTGTATCCAAGTTTTAACAAATTGTAACAAATTGTAACAAATTTAGCCAGCAAAGTTCTCATAATAAAATCCTCTCTGCTTTCCGACTTTGACAGCTACTTTGACAGCTGTCAAAATCTCCGACTCTTTTCACCAGGCTCTCTCTTCAATCACCCCGGTTCCCAGGGGGGGGGGGTTACGTTTCTTCTCCCTCAGTTCATCCTCCAGCACAGTTCTTATAATTCCCCATCGTGAAATTCTTAGTTTTTATCAGCGATACAAATCTTTTTGGACCTTGGTTGCCCCGTCCTTGTCTTGAAAGGTTTACAATAGGGGGGGGGGACTGACTTCCTTTTTGGATCCCCCCCCCGCTCGTATCCAATTCAAAAAGAAATTCTTTTTTTCCTCCTTTTAAACCCAGTTTCCAAATTACTCACGGGTTGTTGTCTAAAAGTCCGAATTTTCAATAGAAGAAGTCAGCGCTCTCCGCCGGATGGCATGCGGCTGCGCTCGGCAGGGATAGCAGAGGACTCAAAGCACCACGCTTCTCCCCGGCACCCGATCCTTAGCCTTTAAAAAGGCTCCTTCACGAGTCGGGAGGGCGCTAGCGGTGCCAGCCGAGTCTCCATGTCCACGACCCTCGTGGCCGTGGTTTTTAAGGGTCCCCGCATCGCCGGTGCGGTAGGACCCAGCCCCTGCCGAGCAGACTCCCTCCGGAGCTCGGAGGGAGTCCGCCATTCGGCGATGGCGCCAACCCGGAAGTCCCCTGCGGCGCTCATCTCACTTTATTGGCCGAGGGAGCCGGCGTTTGTCCGCAGACAGCTTCTGGGTCATGTGGCCAGCATGACTAAGCCACTTCTGGCGAACCAGAGCACCACACGGAAACGCCGTTTACCTTCCTGCCTGAGCGGTACCTATTTATCTACTTGCAGTTTGACGTGCTTTCGAACTGCTAGGTGGGCAGGAGCAGGGACCGAGCAACGGGAGCTCACCCCATTGCGGGGATTCAAACCGCCAACCTTCTGATCGGCAAGTCCTAGGCTCTGTGGTTTAACCCACAGCGCCACCCGCATCCCAAATGAAGTATTTGTAATGACATTAATGGTTACTGTATTAGTGTCATTACAAATACTTCATTTGGATGTGCACTGTCAGGGAACTGACATCGGAGCCAGAGGCGGAGGCTAGGCTCTCGAGCGATGCTGGAGAAGGGCCCAGCAGGGGGAGAGGCAGCTCACCATCTGGGGAAAGAAATCAGCGTAACACCAGGAATAAAGGGGGGCAGATGGGGGAATTGGCGAGGGGGCTCCAGGACTCCTCGCCGGAGATCAGCGAGGAGAGCACGGGTCCTCTGCTACCCACACCCTCCCTGTGCAGAAGACTTCCGCGCAGGGAGAGTAGGAGGAGACTTGGAGTCAAACAACTTTTATGCTGGAAAAGGTTTAAGAAACGCCCACTGACGGATTCTGCTAGCGACTGAACAGCCACGAAGTGCAGGGGCTGTCCAGACAGAAAAGGTTTAACAAGGCAACCTAGCCAGGAGTGGCACCAACTTGCGCACGAGCAACCCCCACATTTGTTACATGCACAATACGAAAAAAGATTTTAAATTGCTGGTGCACGTTCCCCTCCCCGCTAAACGCTTCAATTTGGAACAGTAGAGTTCTTCTAGAAATTAAATTGTTCCCATAATTTTCTACTGCTTTCTACTGAAAGCTCAATGCTCTGATAATTTCCAGCCCTGAGTATCTTTGAAAAAAGATACTGCTTTTAGAATAGCAGTAATTTGTTCTGCTTTGCACAAATCCACTTTTGGATTTGCATTCTTAAAAGGGCTCTGATAAGCATACAAAAGGCAAAAACGGTTTAGAGTCATTCAAACTTTGAAAAATTAGAAATAAAATAAAATCCCAACAAAGGGAATGGGAGGGAGAGGGCAGAAAAAGTGGAGATTAAAGGGCAGCGGAGATTATATGGTGCCAGCTGTGTGAAATTTCCTCCATATAGTTCCAAAAGCATCAGAGTTGAGAAATCTAATGAATGATCAGCAATCTCCAATATACTTACAGAGGATGGGGGGGGTGGGGAGGATTGGCCCAGAAGAACATTGGGTCAACCTGAACATTTAAATAGCAGGTTTATGTAGAAATTGTGGATTCCTGAGTGTCCACAGGACTTTTCTATATGGGCTGGTGGAGAGTCAAAACACTAAAGTGAGGAACAGGAACATAGGAAGCTGCCTTGTATTGAGTCAGGCCATTGGTCCATCTTATTCAGTACTGTTTGCATAGATTGGCAGCAGATCTCCAGACAAGAGTCTCTGTCAGCTCTACTGGGAAATGCTGGGGATTGGACCTGGGACACTCTGCACTAACAGCAGTGGAACGGAAACAGAGCTACATGTGACAAATGCAGAATAGAACTGTTGTGACGTGGGGTTTGTGATTTCAGCTCTCCTGATATAACATGCTGGAGACAGCTCTCTAGTAACACTTCTTTATTAAAGCAACAAGACTGACGACTGGGGAGAGGAAAGCTACATTTATAGGGACAGGGAACTAGCAAGAAAGGATACATTTTGGAGGGAACAATATCAGGCAATCACAGTCCTGCCTTTTGGAGGGAACCAATAAGACAGAGGATCCAAATACAGCAGCTTAAATGAACCAATAGTAGCTGTACCCTCTGGAACCAAAAGGCAGTTACTTTACCCTAATGCAAATACAGACAATAATAATACAGATATAAAATCCTTTGACTCAATACACAACACCCCTTCCCCCCTAGTGAGCACAGCAGACGTAATCTCTCAGGTACTGTGGGGGCCTACAACTTCTACTTGATCTCCTGACAACAGGTGTTGCAGGTTCTGAGTTGGGTGTTACCTGTGGTAGAGGGGCTGCTCTAGGGGTTTCGTCAGGAACAGATGGAGTCCCCGACATCTCAGGGTCCCCTATCTGTACCTCGTCATCGTGAGGACTAGCAGACCCTGGTTCATTTGTTAAAGCCCCTGGTGATTGCACCTCTGTGCCATTTTCACTCTGGTCTGGCAGCTCTGCGTCGTTAGCCAGGGATGAATTATCTGGCTCCTCCCTGCTGAGCGCCCGGCGCCTCAGCTGATCTATATGTCTCTTCCACACTTGCCCATTTTCCAAGGTCACATAATAGGACACCGGTCCACTAGCCCGGGTGACCACACCAGCCACCCACCGCGAACCTCGTGAATAGTTCCTCACCCAGACCAGATCTTCAGGGGCGAGATACCTTGTTGTGTCAGTCTTAGCCTGGGGGGTTGCTCTTGAATTATGGTTTGGCATTTTATCCGGGTGGACATAATCCAGCACCGTTACCAGTCTCCTACCCAAGAGCAGCTCAGCTGGCGACTTGCCCGTTGCAGTACACGGCGTCGCATGCTGCAAAAATAACATTCGCGCGATGCGAGCTGACCAGTTACCCTCCATTAAGCGCGCAATGGATTCTTTGGCTGTTCTTACCATGCGCTCAGCCTGCCCATTGGAGGATGGGTGAAAGGGCGCGGATGTGACCCCTCTTATGAAGTTATCAGCCAAGAATGCCCTGAATTCTTGGGATACAAAAGCTGCCCCATTATCTGATACAAGGGTCTCAGGTAACCCGTGGGTTGCAAACAGCTGCCTCAACACCTTGATGACGGCAGCTGATGCCATGCTAGGGACCATCGCCACTTCTAACCATTTGGAATATGCATCAACGATAACCAAAAAGACCTTTCCTTGGAATGGCCCAGCGAAATCTAAGTGCAGCCGGCTCCAGGGAGATCTGGACTGCTCCCACCAGTGGACTGGTGCTCTGGCCACTTCCGGCCGCACCTCTTGGCATGCCTTGCATGTTCGTACCCATTGTTCTATGTTCTGGTCCATTCCAGGCCACCACACATAACATCGGGCTAGCGACTTCATCCTGACCATTCCCAGGTGTCCCATGTGAAGCGTCTCAAGAACCCTGTTTCTCAGTGGTGCTGGGATGATCACCCTATCTCCCCACAGGAGACAACCCTTATGCATGGACAACTCGTGCTGCCTAGTCGCATAAGGCCTGAATTTGTCTTCATGCGGACCACCTGGCCACCCCCTCCCCACCCAAGTGAGCACACGGGAGAGAACAGCATCTTTCCTCGTTTTCTCAGCTATATCAGTAGCCGTTACAGGAGCCCCCAGAAGTGTTTCCAGCATCATTATGTGCTCCGCTGGAGCAGGATCCTCAGTGCTCCCGCCAGGAAGGGGCAATCGACTCAGCGCATCCGCGTGGCACAACCGTTTCCCCGGCACATGGGTCAAGGTGTACTGGAACCCGTTCAGGAATATAGACCAACGTAACATTCTGGGGGAGAGAATTTGTGGCGTTTGTTTGTTCGGGTTGAACAACCCTAACAGTGGCTTGTGGTCCGTTTCAATGTAGAAATGACGACCGTACACATAATCATGGAACTTTTTGATTCCTGCCACAATTGCAAGCGCCTCTTTGTCAATTTGAGCATAGTTGCGCTCCGTGGGCGACAACGTACGGGAATAGAAAGAGATGGGCTTTTCCGACCCATCCGGTTCCCTATGACTTAGCACCGCCCCCAGGCCGTATTGAGAGGCATCACATGCCAGGACCAGAGGCTTTGACTCGTCATAATGAGCAAGGACACTCCTGCTACTCAGCATTCCTCGCAAGGAGTCAAAAGCCTTCTGCTGCCCCTGCCCCCATCGCCACACATTCTTTTTCTGCAACAGTCTATGTAATGGTTCAGCTACCGAAGCTTTCTGGGGTAAGAACGAATGATAAAAGTTAATAAGTCCCAGGAATGACTGCAACTCCGTCTTGTTCTGTGGTCGTGGCGCCTCGATGATGGCCTTAATCTTAGCATCTGTGGGGTGGATGCCTGATGCATCAATTTTAAACCCCAAGAAATCCACAGTTGGCACCCCAAAACTGCATTTTTCCTTTTTCAGTTGCAACCCCACCTCCTTGAACTTGAGCAACACTGCACGAACACGCTCAACCAGTTCCTGTGGGTCTTTTCCAGCAATCAAAATGTCATCAAAAAATGGCAAGACCCCCGGCAGACCTCTTAACAGGTGTTCCATGAGCCCTTGAAAAATCCCTGGGGCCACACAAACTCCAAATTGTAATCTGTTAACTCTGAATGCCCCTTTATGTGTGACAATAGTCTGTGCTTCCGCTGATTGTGGGGTTACTGGCAGCTGTTGGTAAGCTTGTGCCAGGTCAATTTTGGCGAACACCTTGCCCCCAGCCAGTTTAGCCAACAGATGTGATACGACTGGAATGGGGTATGAGTTTCCCCTGAGTGCCTTATTGATAGTGCATTTGTAATCTGCACAGATCCTGACTTCCCCATTTGCTTTAAGGGGCGTGACGATTGGAGTCTCCCACTTAGCAGAGTCCACGGGTGAGAGAACTCCCTGCTTGACCAATTTCGCCAGCTCTGCTTCGATCTTGGGTTGCAGTGCAAATGGCACTCGCCTTGGTTTGAGTCGGATTGGGGCCACCCCAGGGTCCAACTCGAAGTCAACTGGGGGCCCTTTATAACAACCCAGTTTTCCATTAAAGAGACCAGCAAATTCTTTGCATAATGCCTCGCTCATCTCAGGGCAGGTTTGGATTGAATTAAGCCCTGATATACTCAGTCCTAGGGCGGGGAACCAGTCAGTGCCCAGGAGACTGGGGCGACTGCCCTTCGCAATCACCAGTTTGAGTACAGCCTGTTTGTCCCGGAACTGTACTCTCACGGCACACATTCCCATAACATGGATGCGGCCCGCTGAGTATGACTGCAAGGTTGCCGGGAAGGGTTCCAGAGGGGGCAACTTACCCCTGGGGAAGAATGTCCTCGCGGTCTGGTCCGACACGATAGTGAATCCAGATCCGGAGTCCACCTCCATGTCGCACTGCTGACCCTCAATCTTCACCTTGACATGTGCCTTGCCTTGTGCTGGAAACTGCACGACCCTCCCGTTGATCTCCGTAACGTAGTGGCAGTCCTTTAGAAAATGGGTTGCTGCGGGCGGTCTGCGATGCTCCGGTCTAGGTGCTCCTGTCGCTCCCAACGCCGCCGATCTACAGACCCTGGCGATGTGACCTGTCTTCCCGCACGTCCGGCACATAGCATCCCGGAAACGACAGCTCTTCCGCTCATGGTTTCCGCCACAACCTGGGCACCTGCCTCGGTGATCTTTGTGCACTGTGCAGGCCTGACTCACTGACTCGACCCCACGGACTGGGCTCTGGCTCGGAGTAGCCTCTAGCTCGTCCATGGCATGCGCAACTTCTATCTGTGGCTTAGGGGCCTTGCGACTGGCATCAAGCTCCTCTCTTTCATAATTCTCCGTGGCGGTGGCCTCCTTCAAGGCTGAAGCAAGGGTAACCTCTTCTTTAGCCACGATGCATCTTCTGGCCTTCTTGCTGCTCAGACCACCGATAAACCGATCCAGGAGAGTCTCTTCCAGATTTTGGAAGTCGCAGTGCTGAGCGAGCTTCCGCAGTTCAGCCAGAAATGCAGATACAGACTCCCCAGCATGCTGCTGCCTCTTATGAAACTCCATCCGCCGAGCCATCTTGGTCTCAGTAGGCGCCAAGTGGCTTGTCAGGCCGGCAAGAATATCTTTGAGAGATGTCTCACTTAGCTTCGCTGGAGCAAGCAATGCCTTGGCCAGCTTGAAGGTCTCAGGCCCACAGTAGCTCAGGAATGTGGCCCTTCTTTTGCTGGCATCGGTGATCCCTTGAGCCTCTGCGAAGAACTCGAAGCGTTCGACGTAGTCTTCGCACGTGTCGGGCTCTGATGGCTGGAAGGGCTCCAATACCCTTGGACTCTCCATTGTCCTGTGGCAGGGTCGTCTTCTCAGCTGGCCAGTGAGTCTTGTTCTTAGCTGCAATCCGGACTCTGAGGCAGGGCTGCGTTTAACCGCTCCTCAGCATTCCGGATCCCATCCTCGTCGCCAGTTGTTGTGACGTGGGGTTTGTGATTTCAGCTCTCCTGATATAACATGCTGGAGACAGCTCTCTAGTAACACTTCTTTATTAAAGCAACAAGACTGACGACTGGGGAGAGGAAAGCTACATTTATAGGGACAGGGAACTAGCAAGAAAGGATACATTTTGGAGGGAACAATATCAGGCAATCACAGTCCTGCCTTTTGGAGGGAACCAATAAGACAGAGGATCCAAATACAGCAGCTTAAATGAACCAATAGTAGCTGTACCCTCTGGAACCAAAAGGCAGTTACTTTACCCTAATGCAAATACAGACAATAATAATACAGATATAAAATCCTTTGACTCAATACACAACAAGAACAGAAATCGATGCCTTCTGACATCCCTAGTTTTATGTCTTGGTTGTTCATGTCAGGTATAAATGGCCTCGGTCCTGTATACCTGAAGGAGTGTCTCCACCCCCATCGTTCAGTCCAAGGGCCTTCTGGCAGTTCCCTCACTGCGAGAAGTGAAGTTACAGGGAACCAGGCAGAGGGCTTTCCCTTCAGATGTTGAGGAAATAAACAACTACAGTGGTACCTCGGGTTAAGTACTTAATTTGTTCTGGAGGTCCGTTCTTAACCTGGAACTGTTCTTAACCTGAAGCACCACGTTGGGATACTGCCAGGGAGATAGCGTCCATCTGAGCCCCAAGCCGGCTGCCGGACGTCCATCGATCTCTGTAGCCACGCAGATCCAGCAATTAGCGACACGAAGCCTTAGAAATAGACTGCCACATTCCAGGCTCGTGCACATCCTTTATCAGCAGAAACACAGCCAGAAAGCTTGCACCGCAGAAGAGCAGAAGAGCATATTTACAGACTTTATTTAGCGTTGAACAGAACAAAGAAAAACATGACCGTTCTGAGTCAACGTCTCTGTCCGACTGAGAAAACGAAAGGAAACAGCAAGCATAAACATCCTGTGAACAGGACATGCGCAGACTCTGTGACTCTCAAAGCCTGCTCCCTTTTAAGGTGGAACGGAAATATCCTAACATCCTCCCCCTTTCCGTGTAACCTGTAGTACCTGTGGTTCAACCCAATTGCAACCTTTGTACATAAACCTTAAGTTGTTCTTTGTTGACAACCTTAGACAACAGATCAGCAGGAATTTCATTTCCTGCCATGTAGGACACCCGAATCAGTCCTTTCTGAATACACTCCCTTGCACGATGTAGCTTAATCTGCAAGTACTTGGTTCTTTGCTTGCAACTCTCGGAGTTCAGCAAAGCCAAACAAGATCTATTGTCTTGATACACTTGTACAGGACATTTCACAGAAACCCCGATGTCCTTAAACAGTTGCATCAACCATTCACAATCCATGAGTGAAAATGACAGGGCATTGAGTTCTGCTTCACAGGAACTTAGGCTCACTGTCGTCTGCTTCCTGCACAACCAGTCAAACAGGCAGTGGTTGTACATGTAGCATACTCCAGAAGTGCTTGTACCATCCGTGGTGTCACTTCCAAAACTTGCATCAGCAAAGATTTCAAGACCTCCAGTCTTCTGACTGGTGAACCTCAGCCTGTAGTGCATAGTCCCTTTCAAATAGCGGGCTATGCGCTTCAGAGCTTTCCAATCCTGAACTGTAGGATTGTTGGCATGTCTGCTAAGCAGATTACAGCTTACAGCAATGTCAGGTCTTGAACATCTGGCAATGAAATTCAACTTGCCTAGAATGCATCTGTACAGCGTTGTGTCAGAAAACGCTTCAGCAGTACTGTCTACCTGGTAACCTGTCACCATCGGTGTGTCTGCTGGGTTTGCATCAACCAAATTCAACCTGGTTAACACATCAGCAATTTTCTGTGTTTGGTGTACCAGAAAATTACCTGTTTGGTCCTTCTCCACCTGCAGAGAAAGATAGTTGGATACCTCACCAAGATCCTTCATGTCAAAGTGCTCCTTCAGCTGAGCTAGGGTGCTTTGGTAAAAAGCCTGATTCTTCCAAAACATCAGAAGATCATCAACAAAACATAAACAATACAGTTTGTTTTGCCCCTCCTCCTTGACAAACACACATGGATCGGCTTTGCCCTGGTGAAAACCTAGAGAAAGCAACGTCTCAGTGAGTTTTGTGTTCCAACACCTGGCACTCTGCTTGAGACCATATAAGGATTTCCGCAGTTTACAGACCATTCCCTTCTGTATCTCCATCCCATCAGGTGGAAGCATAAACAGCTCCTCATTCAAAATCCCGTACAAAAAAGCTGTATTAATGTCGTGGTGGGAAACATGCAGTTTCTCCTCTGCAGCTATCTTGAGCATCAGCCGAATGCTCTCATATTTGACTGTGGGTGAGTAGGTCTCGTGGTAATCCTGTCCTGGTACCTGTGAAAAACCTCTGGCAACCAATCTGGCTTTGTGTCTGACAACCTTGCCATTCTGGTCTGTCTTGGCCTTGAAGACCCATTTGCTGCCAACCAGTCTCATTCCTGGGACTACCGGTACCAGTTCCCAAGTTTGGTTCCTGTTCAAGGAATCAACTTCAGCCTTCATGGCATTAAGCCAAGGCTCAGCATCTTTAGAGGTTAACTCCTGAACCTCTTTGAAGCTTGAAGGTTCCCACACCTTCTCTGAGCTACTAAGAACAGCAGTTGCTGTCTTAGCAAACTCATCAGCAAATCTCTTTGGAGGTCTGCCTTTGGTCGCCCTTTCAGACCTACGTACTAGACGCAAGTCTTCTGGACTCATCTCCTCCTTCTTAGGAGAAAATTGACCAATGGTGAACAGTGGTTCTTCCAGTTCATTGTCAGACGCATCAGATGGTCTGACTGAGGCCTTTGCGCTCTTGTAATCTGCTGTGTCATCACTGTCACTGACACCAGCAGCAGCACCGCCCACTGAACTGGAATCCGAACTCTGATCATCATCATCATCCTCATCATCATCATCCTCATCCTCAGCAGCTTCCTCAGCTTTAGCTGCTTGCTTGACATCACCTTCATCCTCCTCTGGGTAACTCTGGAAAATTCCCACATTTTCCCCCCACTTAGGATTGTACTCAACACTCCTTGTGAACTTAATGGACTTAGAGTTAGTCATCCATACCCTGTATGCACCTTTTTCGTACCCCATGAACAAACCATGTGCCCCACGCTTCCCAAGCTTGTTGGTTTGTGGGGTGCGTACCCACATGTCAGAACCAAAAATTTTCATGTGCTTGATGTTGGGCTTTTTGCCAAACATCTTCTCATAGGGGGTACAGCCAATGGGTGATGACAATCTGTGATTAAAGGTGTAAACCAAATTCCCCAAAGCTTCCCCCCAAAACTTATCAGGGAGATTGGCATCATGCAACAAGGTTTTCATTCCTTGCAGCAATGTCTGATTTGCTCGCTCCGCAAGCCCATTCATCCATGGCGATCTGGGCGTTGACATGTCATGCTGGATTCCCTTCTCAGTCAGGAAAGCTTCAAACTGCTGAGAAGTGAACTCCCCGCCTCGATCGGTAAACAGACAGGCAATACGTTTACCGTGCACATTCTCCAACCAAGCACAGAATGCCTTAAACTTCGGAAACGCTTGCGATTTCTGTTCGAGCAAAAACACATGAATGTACCTGGAAAAAGAATCAATTAGAACCATGAAGTACCTTGCTCCTCCTAAAGAGGGCGTAAGTGGACCAACCAGGTCCGCATGCACTAGCTGGTAGGGCTTGGAAGCCTGCCTGCTAGATTCCTTGCCTTTTGGAGCAACCTCCACCTTGTTCTCTGCACAAGATACACATTTCATGTGAAATTTACAGGGTTTGATGTTCAAACCCTCAACCACCTCTGGCATCTTGGCCAGTGCCTTCCAAGAGAGATGACCAAACTTTCGATGCGCATCGTGAATGCAACCTGCATGAAGAACTTTGTTAGTTTGAGCAACACAACAAGAATCAGCATTAGACACAACAGCAGTGTCATCATAAGTTATATGGAACAAACCATCCATAAACTTTGCATGCAAATAGTCCTCTTTGCCTTTACTGATGACACAGACGCTCCTCTTGAAGGAAATCTGAAAACCACGCCCAGTAAGCTGTGGGACACTTAGCAAATTGCTTGCAGCGCCTGGAACATAAAGTACACCGCTGATGGTTGTGTGCAAACTTGCAAGTTTCACAGTCCCTTCTCCTGCGATTTGCAACGTCCTTCCGTCAGCCAGGTGGATCTCACCTTCCTGAGGCTTGAAGGAGATAAACAGGTGGCGATCCTTCGTGACGTGGCGGCTCGCACCTGAATCGATAATAAATCTGCCTTTGGCTGTTGGAGCAGTCTTTTCAGCAAGCAAACCCTTGTTCTCCACTGGCGGGGGCTTTTGCAGCTTGCCCCCCTGCTGCTCCTGGCCACCAGACGTGCCTTTAGCCTTTGGTGAAGCTGTGCCAGCAAACATAACCTTGTTTTCCACTGGCGTGGGCTTTTGCAGCTTGCCCCCCTGCTTCTGGTCAGCAGACGTGCCTTTAGCCTTTGGTGAAGCTGTGCCAGCAAACAATGCTTTGTTTTTCCCTGGCGCGGGCTCTTCACCCTCCCTCTGCTTCTGGCAATCTGCAGGCATCTGTCTTTGTTTACCTTTGCCTTTCCGGCCTCTGCAAAGGCGATGACCTTGGTTCCCACGAGAAACAGAGCTCTCAGCTGCCGACTCCTTGGCTCCCCCTGGAGGCTGGAATGCTGCCTGGGATGACGTGACGGTCAGCTCCCCCTGCAGCTTGCAACCGGTGCCCTCAGCATCCCTGCATTCACTCGCATTCTGGGAAACAGCTAGGACCTCCGATGCAGTCAAACTCTGGGCTGGGATGACTGGCAAATGGGCTATCTTCAAAGCATGCCACATCCCACGTGCAGTCAGATTGCCAGCTAGCATCTTTATTTCCTCCAGAGAGACGGACAAGACGATTACGTCAACGGCCTTCGAATTAGCGGCCCTCCATCTATCTGTCAGAGGAACTGGAGGGGCTTCAGACACAGTATGCCACACTCCAAACTGACGCAGCAAAGATTCACACCATTTTGCCCAGGTTTCATAATTCTGCCCATGTAACTTAGGGCAGTGAATGGCCTCTGAAGCTTGGAAAAACTCCATTTCAGCTTTTCCTTTGAGCCGGGAGTCTCTTATGCCTTCAAAGACTCCTTATCTTGGCAGCTCATTAATCATGAACTCTCTGGCTTGGCACCCAGAGCCATTAATCTGCCGGAGTTCCAAAGGCTCCTTCCGAGGTAAACAGAGAAAAACCTCTCTTTCGCTTTTGACATACCTCTCAGACGCAGTCTGTTGCAGCTTTACTCTCCTGTAGGTGCTGTGAATCTGGGCCCGAAACCTTGTTGTTGGGATACTGCCAGGGAGATAGCGTCCATCTGAGCCCCAAGCCGGCTGCCGGACGTCCATCGATCTCTGTAGCCACGCAGATCCAGCAATTAGCGACACGAAGCCTTAGAAATAGACTGCCACATTCCAGGCTCGTGCACATCCTTTATCAGCAGAAACACAGCCAGAAAGCTTGCACCGCAGAAGAGCAGAAGAGCATATTTACAGACTTTATTTAGCGTTGAACAGAACAAAGAAAAACATGACCGTTCTGAGTCAACGTCTCTGTCCGACTGAGAAAACGAAAGGAAACAGCAAGCATAAACATCCTGTGAACAGGACATGCGCAGACTCTGTGACTCTCAAAGCCTGCTCCCTTTTAAGGTGGAACGGAAATATCCTAACAGGCTAATGGGGCCTCCCGCTGCTGCTGTGCCACCGGAGCACAATTTCTGTTCTCATCCTGAAGCAAAGTTCTTAACCCGAGGTACTATTTCTGGGTTAGCGGAGTCTGTAACCTGAAGCTTCTGTAACCTGAAGCGTATGTAACCCGAGATACCACTGTATCTACTTTTAGAAGACATCTGAAGGCAGCCCAGTTTAGGGAAGTTTTTAATGTTTGATGTTTCATCATGTTTTTAATACTCTGTTGGGAGCTGCCCAGAGTGGCTGGGGAAACCTAGAGAGATGGGCGGGATAGAAATAATAATAATAATAATAATAATAATAATAATAATAATAAGTTGTTGTTGTTGTTGTTGTTGTTGTTGTTGTTGTTGTTGTTGTTTTCCACTGCCCTCAGAAACTCAGGAGTGGGGGTGGCCTGGGAGATCACATTCTCTGCAGCTGCCCCTAAGTTCTGGAACTCCCACCACACAGAGTTGCATCTGGCATCTTCAATACACAGCTGAAGATGTTCTGAAGATGCTGAAGGTACACCTATTTACCTTGGGGTGTATATATTTTGGTCCAACCCTATTCCTGTGAGTGTAAGTTACTTTAAAGTTTTTCTAATGTTGTGTTTTAATTGTTGTAAGCCACCCTGGGACCTTCGGGTGAAGGCTAGAACAGCAGCAGCAGCAGCAGCAGCAACAACAACAATATCAGTTTAAAAAATGGCTGCTTACACCCACATAGTGGGTGGGTGTTGTGGCCTGGTGTGGCAAATGCCTACCCCCTGGGAGCAACACTTGGGCTAGGCGGTTACCCATTTGGGAACTCCTAGGCCAGCCACTAAGGATTGGTGAGTTTTCCCACCATCTGTTTATTTGAATCCTGGCCAATCCAGCCAGGGCAAATAGGCAGGGCTTGGAACCCAATGAAGGCCAGCTGTGCCTGACCCTGGAACTGCAGATGTCCAAAAACCCTCCTTCCCACCTCTATGCAACGAGGCTGTGGGTTTATGTTAGGTTGCCATATTTCAAAAAGTAAAAACCAGGACACCCCAAGCTTTTTTAAGGAAGACCTCAAAATTTATGGGTGTGTGTGTGTATGCCCCCAGAGCATGATTTTTCAGTTGACTTGCCTAACAAAGTTGACAAAGCTCCAGCTTTCAGACGTCTCCCCTGGGCGTCAATTCTGAAATCCTGGTGATGTCCAGGGAAATCCGGACGTATGGCAACCTTGTTTTATGTATGCTAACCTTTTCTTTCAAGGGCACTGTGTTCATGGGCTTTGCAGTGGTTCAGTAATGGTTGCCGTTTTCGCAGCTGGGAAGGGATTTTCCATGAGATTGGCCCTGTTTGGATATTTTGCCTTTCACAACTCTGGCGGATAAGGCATTGAATGGAATCCTTCTAGTCTAACAACATGCAAGGGTTTAAATGGTGCATCACTCCCACTTCAGAACAGTGTGATAACAGATTACCCTGTTAGTGGGGTCTAGTATTAAGTCTCTGCCCAAAAGCCAAGGCATGTGGCACATGGGTCACAGAGCTTCCTTCAGCAGCTTGGGAGGGTCATACATGTAGACCTGTGGCTTGCACCTGTTGGTGCTTCTCGGTGGTAGACGGCCCTCTCCCGGCACCAGTCCAGAGTGCATAGCACAACATTCACCCCTCCATACATCCAAGCATGACATGCGTCCGAAAATGCAGGCACATAATAAACAGCAGAGTCCTAGCTGAGACTGCAGACACGTGACATCTGAGTTTAGTTATTTATTTACAGGATCAAAATAAAGAACGGAGCAATCATGGCGTGTCTCTCTTCTCCACCAAGAGAGAACAAGAGTCAGAACAAAGAACAAAGAGAGCGGAAGTGGTACAGTGTCTTCCATTCTCATGCTTCCAAAGCATGGAATGTAAACACACAGAGCATGTGATCTGATAGTCACACACTCAGCAACAGGAGAGAATGACAATACTGACAGGACGCATTAATCCTGGGCTTGACCCTGTCATGAGACAGCCCTCCACCAAAGGGCTGTGAGGGATTTACACCCAATGCCTAAGCTAAATCCAACCTACATCTTGAATCAATAAAGTTGTGGCCAATTTTTAAATCCCAGAATTGTCCTGTCCACTTTGTTCATCTTTCTTGTCTCAGGGCTTGCTCCCATGGTTAGGGCAGGGCAGAGGTGTCACTGCAAGTGGGTCTGCAATAATAATAATAATAATAATAATAATAATAATAATAATAATAATTGGTTGGCTTCAGTGGAGGTTGTGAGGAGTGATCCAGAGGAAGAGGAAGAAATGATACTCAAAGATGGACTTAAAGGCTATACCCTCAGGCTATGAACATTCATTAATTGGAAACATGAAAGCAGAAATACCTGAGACATATGCTGGAGGAGAGAGAAGTGGCTGGATAGAGAAGTAGTCCTAGAGTTTCAGGGTCAAGATCTGTTCTCATTAGCCTTAGTTGCCAGGAATAGAAATGATTAAATAAAGAAGAAGAAAGATTTGGGATTTCATAGCTCACTGCTCCTTGTGACCCAATGAGTCCCTTGTCAAACCAGCATATATGTAGCATGACCTCTCTTCTCTTTCAGTTGCGTTTAGCCTTAGTCCTTGGATTCCAATCTATTTCAAAGTCAATGGCAATTCTAGAGGTGTGGTAGAATATATTACCATATCAAGCATGAAGGTCAAGGGCATTTATGTGTATCACCAATGTAATCCTTGTTCTGATGATATATCTGAGGGAATCAAAGATGTCTCTATTCCCCTGAAGTATGTGCTCCCTCCCTCTTTTCTTTTTCTAACTCTGAAAAACTACACACTTCACATCCCTATTCCAATTTTGTCATTCAGTTTAAACACCTCAAGGGACATTTTGCTTTGGATGACATTTGAGTCCCTTTAAAAATGGTGTGAGGTTTCTTGGACTCCATTTCCCATCAGCTCCAGCCAATACGGCTAATGGTAGGGAATTGAAGAGATTAGTCCCTCTTCTCAGCTCTCCAGGATTCTACTGCTCTGACCTAAACATATATATGCATAGTCTGAACTTAGAAAATAGGCATTTAAATTGATATCTTTTATGGATAGAGACAATGACTAGGTAAAAAAATGTAATGCAATATATACGCTGAAGTGTGAGATATCAGAACAAAAGTGTGCTTGTTCAGGACACAATTTTACATTTTGTTAAAAACCATCTCTCTCTACACACCCACCCAACTCTTTTAATGAGACTAGGAAAGATGCTCTGTAATGTGACTTTGGAGCATTGACATAGCCCATTATTCAACGAACCTCACTGTGAGAAGTGAGGTTACAGGGAACCAGACAGAGGGCCGTCTCGGTAGTGGCACCCACCCTGTGGAACGCCCTCCCAACAGATGTCAAGGAAATAAACAACTATTTGACTTTTGGAAGACCTCTGAAGGCCTGGGAAGTTTTAATGTTTGATGTTTCATCATGTTTTTAATACTCTTTTGGGAGCTGTCCAGAGTGGATGGGGCAACCCAATCAGATGAGTGAAAAACAAATAAAATTGTAAACATCAGTTGGCTACTGCATGATAAATTGACAGCAACAATCGCAGATAACAATGGGTCTCAAAGTGAACCATTCACAGTGGGAGCAGGTGTTAAACAGAGTTGTGTTATTGCCCCAACTCTATTCATTATTTTCATTGCCATGATCCTGCACTTTGTCGAAGGGAAGCTCCCCACTGGAGTAGAAATCATATATCGAACAGATGGAAAGCTCTTCAACCTGAGCAGGCTGAAAGCAAAGAATAAGGTTACCGTAACTCCCGTCATAGCACTTCAGTATGCTGATGACAACGTAGTGTGCACACGCTCAGAGGATGACCTCCAAAACATCCTAAATATCTTTGCAGAAGCTTACGAAAAGCTTGGCCTATCACTCAACATCCAAAAAACCAAAGTGCTGCACCAACAAGCACAAAATAACCCCTCTGCAGCACCACAAATCCAACTCAATGGAGTAATATTGGAAAATGTTGATCACTTCTCCTACCTAGGCAGTTATCTTTCCACAAGGGCCAACACTGATGCCAAAATCCAGCATTGCCTGAGCTCTGCGAGTACAGCTTTCTCCAGATTGAAGTGCAGAGTGTTTGAGGACATTCGCAGGGAAAACAAAATGCTTGTTTACAAAGCTATTATACTACCAACCTTACTATATGCTTGTGAAACATGGACCACTTATAAACACCATCTTCAACTCCTCGAAAGATTCCAACAACGGCATCTCCGAAAAATTTTACACATCACTTGGGAAGACAGGCGAACTAATATCAGTGTACTGGAAGAAGCAAAGATCACCAGTGTTGAAACAATGATTATTCAACATCAGCTTCGTTGGGCTGGTCATGCCTGATGGGCATCTTCCAAAACAACTATTCTATTCTAAACTTAAAAATGGAAAGTGTAATACTGGTGGTCAGCAAAAGAGGTTTAAAGACTGTCTCAAAGAAAATCTTTAAAAATGTAGCTATAAACACTGACAACTGGGAAACACTGGCCTGCGAGCACTCCAGTTGGAGAACAGCCTTTACCAAAGGTGGCATGGGCTTTGAACACACTCAAACTCAGGACGCAAGGGAGAAATGTGCTAAGAGGAAGGCACGCTTGGCAAATCCACACCGTGATCAACTCCTGCCCAGCAACCAATGTCCCCACTGTGGAAGGACATGTGGGTCCAGAATTGGCCTCCAGTCACTTACGGACTCATTGTTAAAATCGTGTTTATGGAAGACAATCTTACTCGGCTATGAGTGATTGCCAATGAAAACTATAACTCATCCCCATCATCATTATTTTTTAACTCTGCCATCATTGCATAAAGTTCAATCAGACTTGAGTGAGCCACCTCCAAAGTAAGTGGCTCATGGATTCTAGCCAAAGACAAGTAAACTTTCTCAGGAACCTGGCACACTGCACTGTTGTTCATCAAGCTTTGCTCTGACTAAGCTGGTTTGGACACTTTTCAAACTCAGTTTAGGACACACTGGTCTCTCATCCATCAAAACAAGCATTTTGTCAGATTCAATCGAAACGGTCTTTATTAAACAGTGCACTGATCACAAAACTACAACTTGTGGGTGGCAAGCAGCTGCTCAATCAAGTTGGGCAAGTATAACTGGAGAGATCTCTATTTCAACAACTGCTTACATTACTGTTTTAACTTTTACATGGACATTTATGTTTCACCATCCTGTTAAGGAAAACGCTGATAAGTTTCCTGACAGTGACATTTCCTGGCTATAGGTGAGATGAAGCTTGAAAGGCATTCTGCATGCACAAGAACAAATATCTGTATATCTTTGGGGGGGGGATCCACATTAAAATGCTGATGAATCAGCATGAGGACTTTTAAAAATTCACAAAATGCGGCAGAGCAGTGGAGAACTGAAGTAAAAGCTGAGAAAATGAGAAACGGAGGGAAAGCAAAATGCGGAGAGTCGCCAGTCTCTAGTTTTGACTCAATTTCTGTCAGCACACTCCTGCTGAGTTCAGTATTAGAGGGAACACAATATTGCTTCATGAGAATAATACATTGTGTCTTAATGCACAGCTAGTCTGTACACCACCAGCACACTAGCCAAGGAAGATTTCTTGTGCACTAGTAGGCTAGAGTGAGTTAAGTCATGACTCCATTCCAAATGATTCCTATAAAAGCTTTTCAATCAAGTTTGCTAAAGCGTGTTCTCCTTCATGGAGAGCATGTGTTGCGGTGGGGGCCGCCAGGACACTCCAAAGTTGGGGGGCAGGCTAATTGATCGTTGGCCACTGATGCGATTGGGGCTTCCCTTGTTGTTGGGAAGAGGTTAATGTTGCCATTTATTGATTGACAGCCAGAAATACTAAAACTCCTTGCACGAGGCTAAGGCTTCCTCTTTTCGCCCGTGCATCGGATTGCCCGTCCCTCCCTCCCTAGAATAGGGTTGTTCGCTTTGACCTTGCTATGCCTGTCATGGGGTCGTCTGCTTTGGAGCGGGGGCCTGGTAGGAATTTTGTCCATCTGGCTGATTGGCTGGGGCCATTTGGTTTTTACCTACTGCGTAGCAAATCATCACAACTTGTAAGTTTTGCGGTTAGGCATTGGTTTATGGTTTGGTTGGTTGAGGGGCATGGATTGGCTGTGCCTGCCCCTCTAATGCTGCTGCTGCAAGGGATTCCATTAAAGGAATTGGGGGCTAACTATTGCTTGTCCACTCTGTCAAGGGGGCTCGGGCCATAGCAATGAGCTCCTGGTTGCATTTGGGGTGAGGACAGGTTCCCTGCTCCGTTGCTACCCCCAAGTGTATTCCCCTATTCTGACTTTCGCATCGTGCGGAATGTCAGTCTGTCCCCCATGATGGGGGCAGATAGTCGCAACCAATGCCTACGCAACCACTCACAAATTTGTATTTTAATAAAGTTGTGGCCAAAATTATGCCAAAAATCATAAACAAAAAATTCTGTGTGATGTGTCAGTTATTGGGGTGGCCCTGGGGACCTCGACACGCAAGTACGGAGTGCCTTTCCACAAATCATAGAAATGCAGAATTGGACAGTCTGAAAGGGTCCTGAGGATCATCTAGTCCAACCCCCTGCAATGCAAGAATATGCAGTTGTCCCATATGGGGATCAAACCAGCAACCTTGGTGTTATCAGCCCCACACTCTAACCAACTGAGCTATCCAGGCTTGCTGTTCCAATGTGCAGCATCCATGTCTGACATATAGTATGGCTAGCCTCAACCTGCACTCCCCACAACATGAGCATACTTTATTCCTTTCCCATTCTTTTGGTTTGCAAGCGATTATTATTGTGTTGCTCCTAATCTGTCTTTTTCTTCTGGGGGGACACACACCCCTAAACATTTTGTGAATCTTTGTACTTTTGTCCAGTCACTGTATTTATTTTCCCCGATTTGAACTATAAAATGGTGATTTTCTTGAGCCAAAAGGAGAGTACCCCTAAACATTTTTTGGGGGGAGGAGGGAGCACTACCTGTCAAGGTCTGGTCTATAGGTGATGAAAGTCCCGGCTGAGGACGCTGGGACCGGGGGCAAGATGGTGGGGTGGGAGCAGGAACGAGAGTCCAAAAGCCAGGGGTCCGAGGGTCAGGAAGCAGGGAGTCACGAAGTCAAGGGTCCGAGGGTGGAGAAGCAAGGAGTCAAGAAGCCGAGATCCGAGGATCAGGAAGCAAGAAGCTAAACACAGCAAGGCAGGAAACGTGCTGCTGTGGCAAAGAGCCGAAGGAAAATGCTGACCTTATATCCCTTCCCGGCTCTTGCCACCAGGTGCAGCAAGTTACCAAGCGGCCTCACCTGTGCGGCTGCGCCTTGCCTCTCCAGAACAAATTTAGGAAGGCCCCAGTCCTGCGAAGCCCTACTGGTCCCAGGGCCTGACTCCTGCACACACTCCTGACACTGCCTCTATTTCTTTGCAATCATAGAATTGTAGAGTTGAAGGGAATCCAAGAGTTAATCTAGTCCAACCCCCTTCAGTGTAGGAATCTCAATCAAAGCACCCATGACAGATGGTCATCCAGTGTCTGCTTAAAAACTTCTGATGAAGGAAAGTCCACCATCTTCAGAGGGAGTCCGTTCCACTGTTGAACAGCTCTTAACTGTCAGAAAGTTCTTCCTGATCTCAGGCAGCAAATTTTTTCTCCCCCACCAAATAAACCAGGGTGAGCTGGGCTGTGGCTGTAAAACCTTATGACATATAGTTCCAGCCTTCCAAACTTTCCCACACTTTCTGTCTTTTCTAGAGAGATTAAAGCAATTCATCACCAGACCAGATTTATATACAGCCACAGCGAGACAAGCAGTACAAAGGAGACAGCTCACAGGAGCTTCTCCAGAGTTTACCTTGCAAGTGTGCTTTGAAAGCTAAGCCTCTGAGTTGACAAGCTCTGAATAACAACCTCATGTTGAACTCTTGCATGCGTCAGGTTCTTGCATATGCAACCTCTGCCATATTATTGACTTTCTGTCCTAATGATGACCAAAACATATTAAGGGCTAATCTGTTGGGTTGGTCAACTAAAGCTTTGGTGGACGAACACAGAGAGCTGATCTTTAGAGGGTGCGCTTGTTCATTTTGAGAGGTTACGTAGTTCTGCTATGTGTGTTAATGTTAAAGATGCTAGCAAAATTTCTCAAAGAAGAACTTATCATGCTCAAAGGAGAGGTGAGTTTTACAAGCCCCACAAATAAAACTCCAGTTCAGATTGAAATCACAACTGGAGAGCGATTGCTGGCTTCCGTATGCAATCACTTCATTATATATATTTTAAGTGCCAGGCGAAAATGTTTCTCTTCAACCAGGCCTTTGGCTAATTAATATTCTACAGCCTTTTAAATTTGTTTGTAGGAAGGAAGCGGTATTGTTTTGCTGCTGTGTTTTACTTATTTACTTGTTCTTTTTTTTTTACAAAAAAAATGCTTTTAAAAAATATACAAATCACCATCATATTTTCTTCTGCATTAACATACATAATCTAGTCGGGGGACTTCCGGGGAGGCGCCTCTGGTAATGGCTGAATTCCTCTGACAGGGAGGAATCTGCTCCATGGGAATCTGGGTCTGGCCACCACGGCGAAGGTGGAGACCCGTTAAAATCACAGGCGGGAGAAGCCTGTGAACGTGGGATTCGGCGGGCACCTTTTGCGCCTCCCCCACTCATGGGGAACCCCGGGTTTTGGGGCTCCGGAGTGATGTGGGGTGAGCGGCGCGGTGCATCGAATCGTCTGCTTCTTCCACAGAGTGAAGCCGCATAGCTGTTGCCGGAGAGCGCTGACCTTTTCCTGTGGACAATTTGACTTTAAAGTAATTACCCGTGAGTAGAGCGGAAGAATTGGATTTCTAAATGTTTAATTTGGTACCGTAACAGGGAGGTTCAAAACAGGAAGTCCGCCTCCCCCTTTTGTAAATAGACTGAGGCAATGAAGTTGTAAGCTGGAGTCCTGGAAGGTCTTTTGTAAAAGATCAAAGTTCCAATGGTAAAGAACATTAAACCCCCTCTTGGAGGCAGGAGAAGAGAGGGGGATGTTGCGGATTGAGTATGTCTGCGGGAGAGAGCGAAGAGACTCAAAACACCGCCGCTCTGACCCTGGAAACGGGCTGCTAGTAGGACTGACGTCTTTTGGAATGTTCATTGACAGCGCTTAGAACGTTCATTGACAGCTAGTTAAATAAGAGAAATACATTGTTTCTACTGTCTCCGGCTGCTTGAAAAAGGAGTAAAAGTAACTGACAATTGAAACTAATTTGAAACTAATTTTGGATTGTTTAAAAGAGGATACTATTGACTATTACAAATAGAAACTGTTTCCCCCTAGTGGAAGCCTTTGAAACCGGTTGCTTTATAAGAGTTGGACTAGGGGAATTTCCAGCTGCAAGTTAAAAACCGTGAGACTCTGGGACTGACCTTGAATCTTTTAAATGTTATGGTAAATGGAAGAGGAAAAACAGACCAGTCAACTGCTGACAAAACATTAAGGTCTGGGAGGACTTGGTAACAATCCAGGAGAGGTCTATCATTAGGCCCTCCTGTTCTTTCTGTTGCTGTCTTTGTGCTAGTATATTTAAAACTAAGAGAAATGTCGACAAGAGGCTTTAGTGGTTGCATTATATAAGATAAATGACTCATTGGATCAGCTTCACAGGAAAATGGACACGATAAATGCGAAAGTGGATGTTTCAATTACTAAAATTAACTTAAATACATAAAGTATAAACAATACCAATACAGAAACCACCCAGAAATTGATACAGGAGCCTACTTTGATACGGCAAACTGCGAAGGAAGCCAGGGAAAAAGCCGTTGTTGCTGAATGTGGAGTAACACAACTGGAGAGAAAGACAAAGAGAGCCCCAGCCCTACAGAGGCAACTTGAGGAACATAAGTTGACGCTCGCTATGACTGAACTTAAAGAAAAACAGACGAATTTGAGGATTAGAGTTCACCTTTGGTGGACATGCCCAAGGATTAAGACACTCTGGGTGATGATTCATAATGAAATGAAAAAGGTATTTAAATATACCCTTTTGAAGAAACCAGAGGCCTTTCTCCTGGGCATGGTCGACCAATTGGTGTTAAAGAAGGATAGAATTTGTTTCATGTATGCAACAATAGCAGCAAGAATACTCATTGTCAGACTTCCGGAGGCGGCGCGAAACAGCAATGGCGGTCCTCCTTAGTCTCTGAGGAGGGGCTCCGCGGAAAAGGGTCGTGCGCTGCGGCACAGCGACGACCCATCCAGAAAAACCACGGGTAGAGTGAGCCCGTGGCCGTGGGACTCGGCGGGCACCAGGAGCGACCCCAAAAACGGTGAAGGGACTCCGTAAGGAGCCCCGGAACGTGGAAGGGGGAGCGGTGCTGTGAGTTCATCGCTCTTTCCGCGGAAGCGAAGCCGCGCGGCTGCTGCTGATGAGCGCTGGCCTTTCTTTCTGAAACATCAGGCTCCAAAACTTCATACTCGTGAGTAAGGATTAAAATAATTTTTTGGGGACTAAAATCTTTAAATTCGGCTGAAAACGGGAGATGAGAAACAGGAAGTCCGTCTTCCGATTCTGCTTCAAGATCAAAGCAAAGACTCTGACAAGCGAGAAGCACTTTGAAAGGGAGTTTAAAAAGAGGTTGTTTTCTTTCGTGCAAAACTCGAACTGGTTAATTTGAAGGGAAGAGGATTAGTTTGGGGTAAATTGACTGGATTTGAACTGGAATCTTTCCTCTACTTGGTGGATTATAAAAGCTTAAAATCCAAATCCCCGGGCTGTCAGGATACAAAAGAACTGTCAAACTGCGGAAACTGTATTAGGTGGAACTGTTACTGTTGAGCGCTGGTGGATACAAATAAGAAACTGTTACTTGCATCTTTATTGAAACTTTGTTTTATTTGGGGGAAACTCTGCAACTTTAAAGGGACAATGAAGGTTTCTCTGTAACTTTTTTCTTCGGATTGCTGGATTAATGGCGGAAAAAGTTTCTTCTTTCTTCTAAATTACAGGGGAGCTCCCTCTAGTGGGTTTGTGACCAATAAGTCTCTGGGAACTGTATATTATTTGGACTATCTATTTGGTGGTTGTTTATATCTTGGATTGTCTTTCCCATGGGACCTACAATTTGACCTTGACACATAGACAGCTGTGGAATGAGTGGCACAGGGAAATCAAGGGCGGCCAAGACGAAAGCAAAACAAACTGTACAGCAACTGTTACAAACAACGTTAACTGTTCAGCCACGTAGATCATCTGTCCCTACTGTTTTAACACTGCAAGAAAGAGAAACTGCTCAACCAGCTCAAGAGCCAGCTTTAGAAGATATGGCTTCAGGAGGGACAGATCCAATTTCTAAACAAATTCTGGAACAGCTGGCAGCTTTAAACACAAAATTTGATCAAGTTACAACTACTATTAATAAACTGACTGAGCAGGTCTCTCAAAATACACAAGTAATTGGGAATCTTCAAACAACAATTTCAGAAAATCGTAAATTGGCTGAGCAAGCGAATCAAAAAGCAGAACAAGCTAATAAGAAGGCCGAGGAAGTACAAAAGGAAGTAAGGCCATTATGCAGGCAAATCAATGATCAGCAGGCCTATCTGTCTATGGTGGAATTGAAAAATCGGGAAAATAATCTTAGATTAAGAGCAATTCCAGAACTTGAACAAGAAGATTTGATTGGTTATTTGACATCAGAACTATCAAAGTTCTGGGGTATAGAAGAAGATAAGGACTTTAAAATTGTCACCGCTTTCAGATTGGGAAGAGTGGTGAGGAAGGACAGATCTAGAGATTGCCTGATCATTTTGAGATCCAGGCAAGAAAGAGACAAAATCTTAGGCCTACATTTCAAAAAATCATTGGTGATTCAGGACAAGAAAGCAGAAATCTACAGAGACATTCCGAAACAACTTTTGGACTTAAGAGCTACATATACAGATCTAGCAAGACTACTGAGAAATAACTCAATTCCCTATAGGTGGGAGTTCCCCCAAGGATTATCCTTTAACCTTAAAGGAAAGAAGGTTAAAATTAGAACAGCAGAGGACCAACAAAAGTTTTTAAACGATTACGGAGAAGACCTTCAGAAGGGAGTAGCAGGAGCTTGGCCACCACCTCCGCCTGAACCAACACCTGTGCCACCTCCGGACGAAAAGGAAGACACATCTCTATAAGACTTATAGTTTGATCCAGGATGTCTCTGCAGCTCCTTAGTTGGAACATAAATGGCGGGAATTCCCCGGAAAAAAGAAGAAGGATCTTTCATATATTGAAAAAAGAACAATTGGACATTATTTGTTTGCAGGAAACACATGTGACTAGGCTCCACAGGAAAGTGTTAATTAACAAAAGATTAGGCCAAGAATTTATTTCATCAGACAAAGTTAAGAAAAGAGGCGTAGTGATTTATGCAAAGGAGAACCTGTCACCGAAATTGTTATTTAAAGATGAACAAGGAAGAATTTTGGCAATTGAGATACAAACACAAGGAGAAAAATTTTTAATAGTTGGAATTTATGCACCAAATGAGGGGAAATCGGAATTTTATAGGAAGCTGCATGACACAATGCTGGATTATCTGGACTACACTAACATCATTATGATGGGAGATATGAATGGGGTGGTCTCTACCTATATGGATAAGTCACAGAACCAAAACTTAACCAAGGATGGCAGACTACCTAAGACATTTTTTGAATTGACTGACAGTATGGATTTGATTGACATTTGGAGGACAAAGAACCCCTTAGGTAAAGAAGGAACATTCTTTTCTGAGGCCCACCTGTCATGGACACGAATCGACCAAATATGGACAACTAGAGGGCTGGCTCCTAAGACTAGAAAAGTGGAAATCTGCCCAAAAACCTGCTCCGACCATAACGCTCTGAAAGTGGAATTGAGACTCATGCCAACCGGTTCCTTCAGATGGAAAATGAATGACGCCCTACTAAGAGATCAGGAGATTGTAAAGAAGGCCCAAAAAACTTTAAAAGACTACTTTGAAATCAATCTGAATACTCCGGTGGAAAAGAGAATAATCTGGGACGCAAGCAAAGCAGTAATGAGAGGGTTTCTGATACAACAGAATACGATCAAGAAAAAACTCTGGAATGGAAAAAAGGATAAGATATTAGAGAAGATAAGAGATGGTGAGAAAAATTTGAGACTAAAACCAAAATCTAAAGAGATCTTAAGAGAAATTAAATTCCATCAAGCACAGTATGCGAAATTGATAAACCAAGAAGTGGAATGGAAAATTAAACAAATGAAACAAAGATCTTTTGAATCGGCGAATAAATGTGGAAAACTGCTAGCATGGCAGTTGAAAAAAAGACAAAAATTGAACTTTGTTACCAATCTAGAGGTAGAAGGGAGAAACATCCAGAAACCAGAAGAAATTAGAAAGTGTTTCCAGAGATATTTCAAAAAACTTTATACGCAAGGGCCTCAGGAAGTGACTGAGATAGATCAATTTTTAAAAGTTAATGGATTATCAAAACTATCTCAGGAGAAGATAACAATCTTGAATCACAAAATAACACAACAGGAAATTGAGGGTGCCATTCAGAATATGCAACTTGGCAAATCTCCAGGCCCAGATGGACTTACCTCCAAGTACTATAAGATATTAAAAGATTATTTGATACAACCGCTAATGGAGGTTTGCAACCAGATTATGGAGGGGAGGAAGGCACCGGAAACGTGGAAAGAAGCTTTCATCACATTGATACCTAAACTGGAAACTGAAAAGACTCAACTTAAGAACTACCGTCCCATCTCACTCCTAAATGTGGATTACAAAATTTTTGCAGACATTTTGGCAAGTAGATTTAAAAAAGTGCTAAATGAAGTAATTCACAAGGACCAGGCAGGCTTTCTCCCAGGTAGACATTTATTTGATAATACCAGAAACATTATTGATATTTTGGAACTTTTGCAAACTAACATTAATACTAAAGCAGTGTTAATTTTCATTGATGCGGAGAAGGCCTTTGACAATATTTCCTGGAAGTTTATGAAGAAAAATTTGGAAGGGATGGGAGTGGGACGGGGGTTTGAAAATGGTATAGAGGCAATTTATTCAGAGCAAAAAGCTAAATTGATAGTGAACAATGTGGTGACAGAAGAGTTTAGAATTGAAAAAGGAACACGACAGGGGTGCCCCCTATCCCCTCTTTTATTTATTTCAGTCCTGGAGGTGCTTTTGAACATGATTAGGGAGGACCGGTTGGTACAAGGAATACAGGTCGGAGTGAAACAATATAAACTGAAAGCTTTTGCAGATGATTTGGTTTTAACATTACAGGAGCCAGAATCTAGTACAAAAAGAGTTTTAGAACTGATTCAGGAGTTTGGTCGGGTGGCGGGATTTAAGCTGAACAAGCAAAAAACCAAGGTTTTGGGAAAAAATTTGACATTTTCAGAAACAGATGGGTTTCAGAAGGAGACAGAACTAAGTGTGGTAAAAAAAGTGAAATACCTAGGGGTTCATTTGTCTGCTAAAAATTTGAATTTATTTAAAGACAATTATGAAAAATGTTGGTTGGAAATTAAGAAAGATTTGGAAATTTGGTCGAGATTGAAACTTTCCTTGTTGGGTCGAATTGCAGCTATAAAAATGAATGTATTGCCGAAAATGTTATTTCTGTTTCAAGCCCTACAGATTGTGGACAGAGTGGAATGTTTTGGGAAGTGGCAGAAGGATGTATCCAAGTTTGTATGGCAGGGCAAAAAGCCCCGGATAAAGTTTAAAATACTAACTGATTCGAAAGAAAGAGGGGGGTTTGCCCTGCCGGACTTGAGACTATATTATGAAGCTGCGGCCTTCTGCTGGATGAAGGATTGGTTACTTCTTGAGAACACTGATGTCCTAGATCTGGAAGGGTTTGACAATGCTTTTGGTTGGCATGCATATTTGTGGTACGACAAGGCAAAGGTTCATAAAATGTTTAAAAACCATATTGTCAGAAAATCAATATTTATGGTCTGGACAAAATATAAAGATTTAATAGAAGGTAAGACCCCGAGGTGGCTATCACCAGTAGAGGCCAAGGCCTGGAAAAAATCCAATATGGAGGTTGGTTGGCCGAAATATGGGGAAATCATAGAAAAAGTTGGAGAAAACTGGAGGTTGCAGAGTTATGAAAAATTAAAGAATAAGGTGCAAAATTGGTTCCATTATGCTCAATTACAAGAGGTTTTTAAGTTGGATAAAAAAACAGGCTTCCAGGTGGAAAAATCGAAACTAGAGACAGAATTGATAGAACCAAAGACTAAAGTACTTTCGAGAATGTATAATTTGCTGCTTAAATGGAACACTCAGGATGAGACAGTCAAATCAGCAATGATAAAATGGGCTCAGGACATTGGGTACAACATTATGTTTGAAGACTGGGAAAGGTTATGGACCACTGGTATGAAATTCACGGCATGTAATGCCTTGAAAGAAAATATTATGAAAATGATATATAGGTGGTACATGACCCCAGTCAAGCTTGCTAAGATATATCATCTGTCTGATAATAAATGTTGGAAATGTAAGGAGGCTGAAGGGACATTCTTTCACCTCTGGTGGACTTGCCCAAAAGTGAAGGCCTTCTGGGAAATGATACATAATGAGTTAAAAAAGGTGTTTAAATACACCTTTCCTAAGAAACCAGAGGCCTTTCTCCTGGGCATTGTTGGCCAGAAGGTGTTAAAGAAGGACATAATTTTTTATATGTACGCTACAACAGCAGCAAGAATACTAATTGCAAAATACTGGAAGACACAAGATTTGCCCACACTGGAAGAGTGGCAGACGCAGTTGATGGGCTATATGGAACTGGCCGAAATGACTGGCAGAATCCGAGATTTGGGAGAAGAAACAATGGAAGAGGATTGGAAAAAAATCAAAGACTATCTACAAAAATATTATAAGTTATATGAATGTTAAGAGTGTGCATGATTTAGAAAATTTAGCTTCAGCAATAAGATTCGGTGATATGGAAATTAAGTAATAATTATGAAAGGACTAATGTTTAAAGTAATTTCATATTTATTTTAAGGTAAAGTAATCAAATAATAAGTATTTTAAACATAAAGTATAATTGATTGAAAGTATAAAGGAATGCATGAAACAAGGTAATAATTTGCTGATATCTTTATTGTAAAGAATGCAGGGTGAGGGAGACGTGGGGAAGTCCAGTTGGTTATGAAAAAACACTTTGGAAAGATGGTTTTCTTTTGTTTTGTTTTTTTTGTTTTTTTTCTTCTTATTCTTTTTTACTACTGTTATTTTCTTCTGCTGACTGTATATGTGTATCTGGAAAAAAGCAATATTTTTTTTTTTTTTTTTTTTTAAAAAGAATACTCATTGTGAAGTACTGGAAGACACAAGATTTATCCATTCGGGAAGAATGGCAGATGAAGTTGATGGACTATATGGAATTGGCAGAAACGACTGGCAGAAATCCGAGACTAGGGAGAAGAGCTGGTGGAAGAAGACTGGAAAAAGTTTAAGACTATTTATAGAAATATTGTAAAAACAATGAATGTTAGAAAAATGTTGGAATGAAGTTATATGGCTTTAGTAGAAATGCTATAAGGAATCAAGTATAAATAGATTGATAGTGTATTAAAGGGAAAATAAGGTTAGAATATGTTAAGATAATTATAGGATAGAAAACAGAGGAAGATGGAAAGGAATTGCTGAAATAATTAATAGAAGTGGGAAACAAAAAGGGAGGTGTGAGGAGGTCGTGGAAATAAGGGAATGAAAGATAAGACATTGAAATTGTTCTGTGTTTGAAATGGTTTGTGTCTTGCTTTGTTAGTTTCATGTTTTTCTTTTTTTCTTTTTCTTTCTTTCTTTTTTTTTTCTTTCTGTTTGGTTGTGTTAAATGGTTGAAAATTAATAAATATTATTTTTTTTAAAAAACCATACATAATCTAGTCACGCTTCTATCCAATCTCATTTTACTAATACAATAGTTGACTTCCCCCTTTGTCATCTTTCTTTATTTCCTTACCTTGTACTGTGTTCTAGCAAACTTTCATCCTTCTCTTTATATAATATATTTCCTCCGATTTATATATATATATTTGTGAAATTTACTCTAGGCACATCCAAGTATTACTTTGGGAACCATACTTACACAGATAATTTTTAAAACAATCCCATTCTTTTTTTATTTTTATGTTCGAGTGATTTCTTATTGCTTCTATCATTTTGGCCCATGCAAGTAATGGAACAACTTTGCTTATTGCGAAAGGTCCTGCAGGATGTCAAGCAGGTAATTTTCCCGAGCCTTTTCAGATTGAATTTTGTGTGTGGATGGGGGGGGGGGGGATACACAATATCTTCTGATTTTTTAAGTGGATGGAAAAGAACTCTGGTAATTTCCTGGTTAATCTGAGGTGAACTTGCCCACCTCTAGTTAGCATAATACAAAATCAAACCTATTAATTATATCATTTTCTTCTAACCCTTTGAAGTGGTAGCTTAAAAACAACAACAACAGGAAGCATTAGTTAGCTCAAACTTCTATGACTACCTGCAAAAAGCAGAAGTGCTGCACACTGGGCAATAGGCACATTTATTCATAAGTCTTTGAAAAATTCATCATAAAGTTTCTGTTTTTGTTCATTGACCGACAGATCTATAGATCTATAGGTCTGTAGCAGCTCTGCCTGAGATAGAAGATATAGAGAAGCTGGCTCCGGTGACTGTGCCTGCTTACTTAGAAATAAACCCCACATTTTAGTACAGTGGGATTCCCAGAAAATTATCATTAAATTCCATGACAGAGCCAGAAGAGGGAGCACACATCACTGTTTTTGTGCTGAGCAAACAAGTAAACAAATGCCTCCAATTACTTGAAGTTCTCTGCCATTATTGCTTATTAGATCCTTTGGATGTTTTCACATGAAGAATTCAGGTGGTGATTTTTGTGTGATAAATTTAACATGCCATCAGTGTCCCTTTTCTGGCTGTTTCATCAGCAAGTAACAAAAATCGCCCATCAGGGAGATGTGATGGGCATTTTAAATAGCTGGAGAGACAAGCCATCTTTCTTTGTAGGCAATTGTTGCAGTGGTTTAATGGAAGTGGGCAGCCAGCCATATTACCATGTGATGTGAGGGGTGGGTGGGTTTCACACACAATCCTTTCATGTGTGTGCCGGGTCAGACTGGGTAGCTTCACTCCACCTACTGAAGTGTTTCCTGCTCACGTCACTACTGGGTACATTAGGGATGCAGGTGGCACTGTGGTCTAAACCACTGAGCCTCTTGGGCTTGCCGATCGCAAGGTCGTCGGTTCGAGTCTGCGTGATGGGGTGAATTCCCATTGCTCTGTCCCAGCTTCTGCCAATTTAACAGTTCAAAAGCATGCCAGAGTAAGTACAGTGGTGCCTCGCAAGACGAAAAGAATCCGTTCTGTGAGTCTCTTCGTCTAGCGGTTTTTTCGTCTTGCGAAGCAAGCCCATTGATGGATTAGCGGATTAGCGCTATTAGCGCTATTAGCGGCTTTTAGCGGCTTTTAGCGGCTTTTAGCGGCTTATCATCTTATCAGATAAGCAGATAAGCGGCTTAGCGGCTTAGAAAAAGGGGGGGAAGGGGGAAAAAACGCAGGAACTCGCAAGACATTTTCGTCTTGCGAAGCAAGCCCATAGGAGATTCGTTTTGCGAAGCACCTCCAAAACGGAAAACTCTTTCGTCTAGCGAGTTTTCAGTCTTGCGAGGCATTCGTCTTGCGGGGCACCACTGTAGATCAATTGGTACCACTGTATTGGGAAGGTAAACAGAGTTTCTGTGTGCTCTGGCTTCTGTCACAGTGTCCCATTGTGCTAAAAACAGTTTAGTCATTCTGGCCACATGACCTGGAAAGCTGTCTGTGGACAAACGTTGGCTCCCGCAGCCTTAAAGCAGAGATGAGTGCCACACCGCATAGTCGAATTAGACTGAACTTAACCATCCAGGGGTCCTTTACCTTTACCGTTCACTGGGTACATATTAAAGTATCAAGCACCTACTTCAAATCTCCACTCAGTTATGAACTCAGTGGATAAATCTATGCAAGCTATTTCACTCAACCTTTCTCCCTTGTCACCGCCACCCATCTATAGAAAAAAGGGTGGTAAAACTGGCAAAGCTGAGTATTTATTACATCAGTGGGACTGGTGCAAGGGTGCCAGCCTATGGACTCTGTGAGGGTCACCCCAAGCAAGGCAGTGAAGTTAAGCCAAGGTGAAGTTACTCCAGATTCAAATGCCATTCAGCAGTGTGGCTGCTCTTGTCTCCCTGCCTGAGCCTGGCAGAGGAAAAAAACACCCTGCAGCCTTCCTGGATGCCTGTGGTATCCTCTCCCATTTAACTTTTTCCAGGTCTAGAAACATGGGCAGCCAGGGAGGCTGCAAAGTGCTGAAGTGCATGTCTATCGAGAAAAGCAAACCATCAGAGATGCTCACACCATCCGCAGCCACCTTGCAACTATAAGCAAGCTCAAGAATCTGAAATTCTCAAGTACATTGAGAAGGAGGTATACAAATGGAAGTCGCTTTCTCAGGGGAAGAAAACTTTCAATAAATCAGAGGTCAGATTTCAGCAAAGCACTAGAAAACACCCTTTTCCTCTCAAAATTCAGCAGGGGGGGAAATTAGCACAGTATACATGATGGCATAATCAGCCTGTTTTGTGGGAGCGAGGTATCACAGAGGCATGCCCTTGAAGTTTATAATGAATGCTGCTTTCAATGTTGTTGTTTTTGTTGTTGTTGCTTGGGCTACCAGATATCCCACTCAACTGCCTTCTGAGGTCACACTGCTGCTTTCTGATATGCCTCTCACAGAATCAGAAGAGAATACAGCAAAAATAGGGAGGAAAAAAGGAAGAAAGCCATGTTTCTCTGCTCATTCTTCACCTATTTCTCTCACAATTTTATTTTTTAAAAAAACACTCCTGAAACGCTCCCCCGCCCCACAAGTATGGGCAATAGCCAGCTAAGTTATAAACAGAGTAAACCCACTGGATTCCATTGGAAGTATACCCCCTGTTACCACTGCTGTTGAATAAGAGTTACATAACCATCTTCTCTTCTCTTGCTTTCTTCCTGACAGACTCTCTCAGGTCCTAAGACTGGCATAGGAATCTCTCTCGGTAGTTCCACTGCCCTCAGAACTTTGGGTGGTGGTGGCCTGGGAGAGGACATTCTCTGTGTCATCCCTGAGCTGTGGATTTTCCTCCTCACAGAAGTGTGTCTGGCGACTTCATTGCATAGCTTTTGACATACAGTGGTACCTTGGGTTACAGACGCTTCAGGTTACAGACTCCGCTAACCCAGAAATAGTACCTTGGGTTAAGAACTTTGCTTCAGAATGAGAACAGAAATCGTGCGGCGGCGGCGCAGTGGCAGCGGGAGGCCCCATTAGTTAAAGTGATACCTCAGGTTAAGAACAGTTTCAGGTTAAGAATGAATTAAGTTCTTAACCCGAGGTACCACTGTATACTGAAATTTTACCTCTTTACCCTTGACACCTGATGTATATCCATTTAGGAGATGCCATAGTCTTAAATGGTTTTAATATTTTAGTCACCTGTTCTGGGACCTTGTGGTGAAGGATGGGTAAGAGATCTAATAAATAAATGGCACTCAGAAGTAAGTGACATTGTGTTCAGTGGGTTTTATTCACAAGTAGATGTGCATAGGAGTGATGAGGAGTCTGTGGCTCTTCAATGCTGTTGGACTCCCATCAGTCCCACTGGTTAGAGATGACAGGCATTGTAGTTTGGCAACATCTGAATGATAATTTTTTTTCTCATATCTGGTCTATACAATTCCAGGGCAGTCTCCATACTCTTTGCCAATGCCCTCTTCATTGTGAGTAGGGACATTCCTGATTGTGTATTGGTGAAGATAAGATTTTGTCTTTGGAACATTTTCGCAGCATGCGGAACTGACCCTTTGCTCCACTGTGTGCTGTGAAGTTTAGTACTTTCTTCCTCTGCTTAAAAAACACTTTGCAGAAGGATGCCTGCTTTGACCCAAGAAGAATGATATAATGAATTAACACACTCACACAGACCCACCCTTTTGTGCAGGAAACCAAAAGTACTTTTGCAATTTTTATGTTTTCAAGAAACATTTTGCTGTAAAATAAACTATTGGTTCTCGATCTAAAGTGCTATTTGTTCTTATAACCACGCAACAGCAGTGATTAAAAATACCACACTGACTTTTACACTAAGATATCTGAGTGATGCTTTTCATGTATATCGAAAATGATGATTTCTTTGAGGAAACAGAAAAAACAATATATTTTCTTCCTTTGTTAATATTCCCCTCAATAGCAATATTGATTTGCTCCCTGTATCTCTCCTTAAATGAAATGTACTGTTTCAAGCAATATGAAGAATATAATAGTACCATTGGGAGAACAGAGGATTCCTGCTAGGTCGTGTAAGAAGGAAGTCTTTCAAAGTAGTAGGCTGACAGGAACTTTGAAAATAGTCACTTGAATAGAATGAATCTTCTGTAAAAATTAATTCTGAAACAAATTCCACAGAGTTTCTGTTGGAATTCTGCCTGGGTCAGAGGAATGTGCCACAGCGTAGGCACCGGCAGATATTCCTATCGACCTCCCCGCGTCTCCACTCTGCTGATAAGCAGGCGAGGTCCGGCGATTCTTCTCAGATGTATGAGAGGAACACACCGTTCTTCCTCTCTCCCCTTTGGTGTCCCCAGGGAGGGGAAAGAAGCAGACAGAAAACTATTTACATCATTTATTTCTGCCTCTTACATCAGTACAGAGAATCATGTCTGCACTCAACAACAGCAAGAAGAAACTCCTCCCAAGTACATCCAGTACGGGTCATATGACACACACACACTGAGCTAACATCCGGTGCTCAGTACAGAATGGACTGCCCCTTTGTTCCCATGGCAACAGTCACAAACATCCTGTCTGGCTTTCCAGCCACAAGCAGCTGGCTGAGCTGCTAGAGCCTTTGCTTGCTGCAGCATTGGTGCTTTATGGTAACATACTCCCCCTAAAGTATCAATGTGTGCTGCGAGCAAAGCGTCATCCAGAGAAGAAAACAAACAGTTGTTATATTTATAACATTCCCCTGTTGTTTCAGTTCCACCCTTGGAACTACCCGCCACTGGTTTAACCAATGTACCTCTCTGGTTGTGTGACTTCGCATTATCTCGGTTAACAACTCTCTGTTGTGCCTTTGTCTCTGACTCAGACACAGCTTCAATCTGTCCTTGGTCGTTTACAATAGCAACATATGCAAGGTTAGCAAACTCCTTTGAATACCTCTTGGGTGGTACACCCTTCGTTGCTTTCTCAGACCTACGTAAAAGTTGCTGCTCTTCTCTGCTTTCTGGTTCAGCCTCTGAACTCTCTGGAGAACCAGTACTAAGCTTAATCAATGGTTCATCCTCCTCTTCTGAGGGTCTAGTCATTATGTGAGATTTCCTCTCAATGACTGTGACAACTGAGCTGTCTGAGCTATCGCTGTCATCATCAGTACTACTGAACTCAATAAGATCAAACTCATCATCATCATCATCATCGTTTCCTGTGGGAAATGTCTGTACTACCCGCTCTTGCTTTGGAGCACTCTCTAGGAACTTTGTGAGAATCACCTGACCAGATTCAGACAAAATTACTCTGTAGAGACCCTTTTCATAACCCACAAAAATGCCTCTGGCATTCTTTACACCACCTGGAGCTTCTGTTCTCACATGAGACCCGAAAACCTTGAAATAGGCAACAGAAGGTTTTCTATTGAACAGCTTCTCAAAAGGAGAACATCCCAACTCTGTTGAGACTTTTCTCAGCCACACATGAAGATAGGACGCTAGCGATTCGGCCCAATATTCATGTGGCAAATGTGAACTCAGCAATTGCGCATTCATCCCCTTTTGCAATTCTTTGTTCACCCTCACACAGACCCCCCTGTTCCACGCTTCTTGCGAAACTGCCACTTTGTGGTCTATCCCTTTTCCATCCAGGAACTTCTGAAACTTCTGTAACAGAAAAACTTGTTTGTCATCTGTGAAAAGACAATCAATGTTAGCATCATGCATACTTTTAACCTTGTCACAAAATTCCTGAAACTTTTCTAAAGTTTCTTGCGGTTTCTCCATCATATAAACCCAAGAATAATTAGTGAAACAATCCACACACAAAAGGTAATACTTTGCACTGCCTCTAGATGGTTCTAGAGGACCAATCACATCAGCATACACCCGCTGAAATGCTCTGTCGACCTTCTTGGTCTTGGTCACCTTCCTGGTGCTCACACTGGTCTTGGTCACCCCTGCAAGAGAGATTTCGTTAGAAACAGAAGAATTACATTTCATGTAATCACTTTGATCAAAAGTCAACAAATACAGTCCATCTTTCTCTTTGGCAGTAAGAAACAGTTCTCCATCTTTGTAGATCTTGCAGCTTTTAGCATCATAGGACAGTTTCAGTCCTTTCTTTGCAATCTGTGACACGCTCAGCAGATTAAATCTCAGTTCTGGAACCAGGTAAACATTACTTATAGTCAAGTTCAGACTCCCAAGATACACAGTCCCAATTCCAGTCGCTTCCAACTCCTGACCGTTGGGCTGTTTCACAGTGAAGCTTTGCTTCTTCAACGTCGAAAACAGTCCTCTGTGCGGGCACATGTGAACCGTTGCGCCCGTGTCAATTATGAACGAGTTCCCAACATCTGGCGTGGTTCCTTTCGCCATCATAGCCTTTGCAGGTTTCACCTGGCACTTGGTACGGCTTTTGCCTGACGCCTGAGGCTTCGTAGAGCTGCTCTTTGCTCCTCTTGACTGGCGCGGCTTCTTACAGTTTCGCTGTAGATGCCCAGTCTGTCCACAATTGTAGCATCGGACAGCACTCAATGCTACACCATGCTCCCCAGTAGCATCAGCAGTGGGGGAATTAGAACTCTGTTCTTCCCTCCCCCTGTCTTTTTCTTCCAGTGCAGCAAGTCTGTCGTGTTCATTCAGGACCACAGCACAAACTCTCTCCGCGGTCAGCTGCGCGGCCGGTAGGGAACCAAGCTGACTGGCAACAACCTTGTAGGTGCGGCTAAGGCTGTTTATCATCATGAAGCAAAACACTTCCTCCTGAAGACGGAAATTGCGTTCCACCATCTGTTGACGCAGAAACTTCATTTCTGTCAGGTGCGCTTGAACATCTCCATCAGGCGCAAGTCTCAGATTGGTCAATTTCTCAAAATACAGCAACGCTGAAGAACCAGCATCTCTCTGATGCGTTGTACGCAGCGTGTCCCATACCTCTTTCGCATTTTCTAAATGCTGAACATGCACCAACTGATCATCTGAGACACACAGAATTATAGCAGTCCTGGCCCTTACATTCTGTGACTCCCAACCTCTGGTTGGTGCTGCAGGGATGGGGTTTTCAATTACATCAAAAAGCCTCTGATTCTGCAGCAGGGCCTTCATCTTTACAGACCAAGATGAATAATTGTCATTGGTTAAGGGAGGTGGGCAAGGCAAACCTCCCCCTTTCTTGGCATCCATCTTGAAGCCAAGCCTCTCTCACCTCCAAACAAGCTGCAAAATCCAACAGCTGTTTTTTTCTTTCTCACGCAGGCAAACTGCAAATTGTTTACGCTCTTTGCACCTGGCAGCTAAACTCAGGCTGCTATTGAAAAGTCCCTTCCAAGAGCTCGTAAACCTTGTAGCCAAAACATTCTCTGATTTTGTTTCGCTTTCCCAGGCTTACACGCAGAGTCCAGCCCCTTTGCCAGTAACTTTCCAGGACCGTTACCTAGCAACAATGCATTTCAATAGGACATCTTATCTACCACAAAAATTTGTGGAATGCAGGCTTCAGCCTTCAAGCTGCAGGCCTCTTCCTCCGGAGCTTTTGTTTTCTTTGAAACGCAGCTCCGTGAACCAGGGAATTAATCTTCCTGCGTTCACACTTTTAGCCCGAAATGCAGCATACCTTGAACTTTGTTGCTCTGGAAAACACCTCTTCTTTCCACCAGCTGTCTGTGGAGCCTCTGGCTTCTTTCAGACGCTTCTCTTCCTCCTTGGAGCAGAGGAGGACAATCCACCAGCCTCTCATGCAGATGTCCGATGAATCGCAACCATCCGAAGGCTGCCACTGTTGGAATTCTGCCTGGGTCAGAGGAATGTGCCACAGCGTAGGCACCGGCAGATATTCCTATCGACCTCCCCGCGTCTCCACTCTGCTGATAAGCAGGCGAGGTCCGGCGATTCTTCTCAGATGTATGAGAGGAACACACCGTTCTTCCTCTCTCCCCTTTGGTGTCCCCAGGGAGGGGAAAGAAGCAGACAGAAAACTATTTACATCATTTATTTCTGCCTCTTACATCAGTACAGAGAATCATGTCTGCACTCAACAACAGCAAGAAGAAACTCCTCCCAAGTACATCCAGTACGGGTCATATGACACACACACACTGAGCTAACATCCGGTGCTCAGTACAGAATGGACTGCCCCTTTGTTCCCATGGCAACAGTCACAAACATCCTGTCTGGCTTTCCAGCCACAAGCAGCTGGCTGAGCTGCTAGAGCCTTTGCTTGCTGCAGCATTGGTGCTTTATGGTAACAGTTTCCACATAATCAAAACCCATGTACATTTCTAAGTTGTGAATATGGAGGGATAAGAAATTTGGTCAGTTTACATTTAAAGGTGAACTGGCCTAATACTGACCTTCCAAAACAATTTGCTAGCTGAAATACAGCTATCCTCCAAAATTTGCACATCTCTAAAAATTTTCAGGGGGACTCCTCCAGTCAAAGAGCACAGATACAGTAGGGTACAGTGAGCACACAGATGCATATATTAGTGAAAGTAATATATAATCATGCATTATATTAGGGGGGAAATGCTTTGTAAAAATGTGTGTATTAGGGAAACTGGAGTAAAAAGAAGGTATACACTGGGAGAAACCCACGCTAAAATGCTGATTAATTTTCATTTCATTAATTTATTTTTATTCATTATTACATATTCCCCATTTCTTGTGTACTTAACTGCATGGACCACTGGTCTGACTTTGAATAAGGCAGTTTGCTTTGTACCCATCGCTGAATGAAAGATCTTCCTGTGTCAAACTGCCCTTGTACACTGAAGGAAAGTTTAGGGCCCAACCTTGATTCACAAAGAATCATAGAATTCTGTGATGCTCCAAAGGCATGTTCCCGAAAAATCAGTGTGAGCACATTTCCACGCTCGGGCTGTGTGTCTTTGTGGCTTTTACAAATTCACTCCAGCTCCAAAGGAAAATGACAGGCCTCTAGCAGACCTGCCAATCTATTCTCTCTGCTGTTTCAAACTCCAAGGACAGCACTCATAGGTGCATTGGACTGTGCAAATGTCACACCAGAAATCTCACCATGCACATAATACAAAACAGATTCTTGCATGTTCTGTGCCCCATTAAAGCCCCGTGGAAGTCAAATCTGTTGCTGCTCCTATGAATGCCTATGGGTTCAGGGTTTATTGGTGAGTGTTCCTTGCGAGCATTCTAAATCTGGACTTCAAACAATGGGCTTCAACACTTTCTCCCAAGGCACTGAACCAGAGGCTAATTAGAGATCTCTCTATTACTGCCCTTGCTGTTTCTCCCTCCCAACCCCCTCCAAAGTCCTTTGGTATCTCAGTGATGCTTGCAACATAATTGCCTGTGCTTCAGCAGGCTCATTAGCTAATTCCCCCAAGACCGCAGGAATCATATATGCTGACCTGCTGATCTGCCAGTTGTCAATTGTTTTTTTCCCCAAATATTCCCCCACCTACACTTTATCAACAAATGCGAACAAAGTCTTCATTAATTCCTAATTATCTCATCTTCTGATGTTTTTCCTGTTAAAGGGATTTTTTAAAAAGCAAGGTAGATTATATAGGTGAGGATATTTATAAAATCATAAACTTGTTGAGTTGGAAGTGAACCTGGGGAATCTCAACTAAAGCATCCCTTCTTGAAAACCCCCAGCAAAGGAGAGTCCATCACCTTCTGACAGAGTCTGGTCTACTGTTGAACAGCTCTGCTGTTTAGATTTATCATGAGCCTGACATTCAAAACCTTACATTTGTCCTCAATGAAACTCATTATGTTAGTCTGGGCCCAGTTTTCCAGTCTATTAACATCATCTTGAATCCCAGTTCTGTCTGCTGCAGCATTAGTCCCCGCTCCCAGCTTGATGTCATTTACGAGTTTGCAAATTTGGTGTCATCTGCAAATATACTTTTAGTGCAAAGTTCTTCCTTACAGCCTTGTTTTACGGGTATATGTGTGCTGATTTAGTGTCAGCCAAAATAATAAAGCCATGTTTTAATGATTAATGTAAGCTTGGAAGTTCTAAGCCTCCAGGGCTGAATGACAACCTTTTGATCTTAAAAGGCTTGTAAGGGGACAGCTACACTTCTGTATCCAAATATTTGCAGATAATTGCAGGTAATCTAAACGCAGCCTTAAGGCTGCAGGAGTTTATATAAGTGGTTTAAATCTCCAGGAGCTCTGAGTAAATATTGGGTCTTTGATAGGATAATTTAAGAGGATCCGTTAATAAACGAAATGGGTCTGGACATCTATTGGACTGGCTTTTGAATAAGGAAATTGTTGAGACAAAATAAAGACTCCAGTTTTTAAAAAAGGAAATTTAAACATGTATCCTGGTCTCTCTCTTTTGTCTAAGGGTCAGCTAGCCTGCATTTAATAGTAGTGTTCTGGGTCTGGTATATAGTATTTTCATTCCGTATGAAATGTTTCACTGAAATCATTTAGTACTTACTGTTGAAATGGAACACACAGTTCTCTGATGTGTATAGTGTGACCTTTGATTGATCTGAGATGAGCATGAAGAGTGTACATCTGTGACTGCAATCCCATACTCTCAAACATTTCTCTGATGAAAATAGGGATGCCCTATTCCACAACAACAACAACAACAACAACAACAACAACAACACAACAACGGCAACAACAATTTTATTATTTATACCCCACACGTCTGACTGGGTTGCTGCAGCCACTCTGGACAGCTTCCAACATATATAAAACATTCTTCTTCTTCTTCTTCTTCTTCTTCTTCTTCTTCTTCTTCTTCTCCTCCTCCTCCTCCTCCTCCTCCTCCTCCTCCTCCTCCTCCTCCTCCTCCTTTAAACTCCCCTATACAGAGCTGCCTTCAGATGTCTTCTATAGTTACTTACCTCCTTGGCTTGGGGTTGCATCCTAAGGAAAAGTGGGACATTCCAGGGTGAAATCTGAAACCAGGACAGCTCGTGTAAATCTGGAGCTATCCCTGGAAAATAGGTGCATTTGGTGGGTCTGCAATCCTATACCCACATATCTGGAAAAGCTTATTGAACCCTCCTGAGTGGACATGCATAGGATCACATTGTTAAATTCTCTAGAAACTTTATTTGGTATAAGTCCACAGTGGGGGATCTTTTCCAGTCCATGAACCACCTGCCTTTTGGAGCAACTATTTGATAGGCTCGGTGTACCAATGTGGGTTGATTACTTCACCATTGCTGGTGCAATTGAATTTTTAAAGTAGTAATTTTTGATATAGCGGTTATGGATACAATACAGATAGCATTATCATTCCCTCCACTGGCTTCAGGGGAATATGGTTTGCATCCAATGTGGAAGTAGTAATGAGATTTTAAAACTTTCATTAGACTGAATATAAGAATGATTGTAATCATTAACCAGCACAAGAATGTAATATACCATTCAATCATATAAATGGTATCACACGACGGCTTTAGATTAATGAATTCGAGCAATCACATTTACAGGAAATGAAGAGAATGGGGCATATTTGATCACACAATATTGCCCTGCTTCTGTTATGGCAACCTATGCCTCAAGCAAACCTTCTATGTTTGAATGGCCCTTCTGGATGCAATTCAGCCTTTGAGGGGTGGTGGAAATGTTCTGCAGGGATTCTGCTTCTGGACAAGACCCCAGGGATAAATACTGATCCTGCATACCATATCAAACCATTGCTTAGGAGATTGACTTGAGAAGCCATTCCCTCCTTGGAGCTAGCTGGTGATAAGCAGTGGCAACATTGACAAGCCAAAGATCTGTTGTTCAGGAGAGTGTGCTGTGCATCCAATGTGTTGTTGTTGTTTAGTCATTTAGTTATGTCCAACTCTTTGTAACCGCATGGACCAGAGCACGCCGGGCACTCCTATCTTCCACTGCCTCCCACAGTTTGGTCAAACTCATGTTGGTAGCTTCGAGAACACTGTCCAACCATCTCGTCCTCTGTCGTCCCCTTCTCCTTGTGCCCTCCATCTTTCCCAACATCAGGGTCTTTTCCAGGGAGTCTCCTCTTCTTGTGAGGTGGCCAAAGTATTGGAGCCTCAGCTTCAGGATCTGTCCTTCCAGTGAGCACTCAAGGCTGATTTCCTTAAGAATGGATAGGTTTGATCTTCTTGCAGTCCATGGGACTCTCAAGAGTCTCCTCCGGCACCATAATTCAAAAGCATCAATTCTTCAGCAATCAGCCTTCTTTATGTACCAAGTGTAAATATCTGGATCAGTGCTTATAAATACAAAATGCAAGGGCAAAAATACAACAGGCAATAAATTTGATGCAAGCAGGACTACCATATTTATGTGAATCTAATGCACCATTGAATCTAAAGTGCACCTCAGTTTTCCAAACCTTGAAACCAAAAAAGTATTTGTAAATGTGCCATCAAATCTAATGCACACCTGAATTTTCACGATGTTTTTGGCCAATAAAGGTGTGTATTACATTTGAATAAATACAGCAATTATAGAATATATTTTAATAAAAGGGTCGTGTGCAATTTGCAACCAGCCAAGCTCAGTCACAAGGCATCTATTATGTTCTACCAGGTGCTGGAACCACTGCCAACTCATAATAAATATTAAGCTTCTGGTGTGTCCCCCCCCCCCCCACTGGCTTCTGTCCCTTTGCCTTTCACACAAGCAAGTGACAACATTTATGTCCATGCGGGGGGGGGGGGGAATAATCTATTTGCAGCTGAAAATATAAGTTGTTGAGTAGATTTGGGAAGGCTTAGCTAGTTGATTTGTTTTCTTTGCTGGAGGAAACCTTCCTTTATGAACTATCATGCACAGTTGGTGTGATTCAAGTGATGTGGGTCACCTCCTATGCATGCAGGTCTGTCTAAAGTGCAAGATGTCATACTTTTGAGCACTTTTGCTGAAATCAGAGAGAAATCAGAAAGAATCAAAGGAACGTAAGCCTGTCAAACTACTCAGATTTAGGCTAAATAGATCAGCGCGATGTGTTTCCTCCTGCTTAACCGTTGCCATACTAATTAATTAGCAAGGGCAGGCTAATTCAGCAACAACAAGGCCAATAACAGGGTTGCCGTTTTTATGGGTAGCAGTGGATATATTGGAAAGATGAGCCTCCTATTCATCCAGTATGTTGAAACTCCATCTTCCTCAAGAAAGCTTAATAATGATGCATGCCAGTGGTTCCCAACTGGTGGTTCGCGGACCCCAGGGGGTTCATGTCACCCACCCAGGGGGTCTGTGGCACCATTCACATAACAAAAAATACCATAGAGATGTCTAAGTTTTCAAAAATAGGGGTCCGTTGCCACTGGCGGAGGAAGAGGGGTGCAGGGGGAGTGCATTGCCCCTGGCAGCACAATTCTGGTGGGGTACTATCACGGCTGCCCCCTGCACCCGCACTGGGCACCACACCCCACAGGCGGTGGGCCATGCCCCCAGGATGCGCGTCAGCCACTCCCCCGTCTGCTCTCCACCCCCCTGGTGCTGAAGCATGAAGCTCCACCACTGTCCGTGGCTTGGTTTTTGGAAAACAGGGGGTCTGCAGGACTTAGCTAATTGGGAACCGCTGGTGTATGCCATTGTCTGCCCCTCTCCCATTTTAGCTATCACAACAGCCCTCTGAGAAATGATAGCCTGAGAGATGATGAGTGACCCGATGTCCCCAGGTAGCAGTGGGGATTTAAACCTGGACCTTCCTAGTATGATACTCTGATCACTGCACACTTGCTTTCATGTCACCCTCTTCTTGATGTTGAAAAGCAAACAACAGGAGTCAAGGCATTGTTGTTGAGGGGTGTGTGTGTCATCAAATTATGTTTATTCAACCCCCACCTACTATATGATTGCTAATTCTGGTTATCTCTCCTACTTCCACACACACATCAATTACAGCTAGCAAATGATGATTGCATATGTACCAGTATGCTTCTCTCCTGTTTTTCACATATGGCTGGCTTATTCAGTGTTGTTTTCACTTTGTAAATATACCAGACGCCTGTTGTCAACAATGATTAGGTTTATTTATAACTTGCTTACTCATGCACATAATCGATGTTATGCTGCATGTTTGATAAACATAAAAATATTATTTACTTTGCAATATCAAGGTTAGCAGACGTCACATGCATTCTGTTCCTTCTATCAAACACTTCCCTGTTTTCAGCTCACAACAGTGTGACCCAGGAATACCCAACACATTGCCCTCCAGAAGTTGTTGGACTCCAATGCCAACCAGCCCCAGGCTGCATGGTCAATTACCAACATTAATGGAAGTTTCAGTCCAGCAATGTCTGGGGTGTACCATGTTGGCTATCACTGCCATAGTATTTATGTCAACTATAGACTTCATCAATCTTAGCTTTACTATACCCTCTCAATTGCATTAAGCCAGTGGCCTTCCAGATGTTGTTGAAATCTCATCAGTCCCAGCCAGCATGGCATGTTGCTGTGATTTGGGGATTCATGTGAAATTTCACTAACGCCTTAGTCTTGTGTCTTGAGTTGCCTTTCCCCCACATCTGATTTCTGTTCAGGGTTAGGACATGGTGGGCCTTTCAAAACAGCTCAAGGCTACAGACCTCTGGTATGACTAATCTACTCTTCCTTTCTCCAAAGAACATGTATACTTAAATTGATGGGTATAAAGCCAAGGCTGTATTCAGCAGCAATGGGTAGACCTGTCTCCCTTCAGTTTAACCTCTAAGACCAGGTTACTGTACTTAATTTATGATGTATCAACATTTCTTAACTTTATGTATATAGTATGTTTGAATTGTCTTGTGGCAATAAAACACTTTACACTGAACTGTGTGGACAAGGAGTGTCCTTCACTGTCAACTCTGGAAAGGCTGACAACTGGAAAGGGAGAAGACTCTGGAACTTTTTTGGACTACTCAGCTGGTCACAGGCTTATAGGTGTGTTATCAAAACATTATCAAAGGATGATGGGAGTTCCAGTTGAGCAACATCTGGAGAACTTCACATTCCTTATACCTGTGTTAAACTATTCTTTCATATTTTGGAAAAGAGACCTTTAAAATATATATATGCCATTTCCTCTTCATCCATTCCAGGAAGATTAATGTGGTTGGATAGGATGAGAATTAACCTCTTGGGTCAATGTTGTCCAATTCATAAAGTATGGGAAGTTTTGTATTTTTACATGAAGAAGTAGAATGAGAGAAAAAGAAAGAAATCAAAAGCAAGCTTTTATTAACTTCATCAACCCAGCTGTCAAATCGAATTATGAAAGTTGGATTTTGATGTCCAGATTTGGCAGTCACATTTCAGAATAAAACTTTGGAGTGAAAATGAGAAAGTAGCCAGTGTGGGTTAGTTAAATGGATGGATTAAATTAATATACTATTGATTAAATTTTATTGCAAGCCACTAGTCAAATGCTGTCAAATGCTTGCTCCCATTGAATATATGCTGCTGAATACTTCCAAGATTTTCTATGTATCAGGTAGTCAAAAAAGGCTGGAGCAGGTTGAAAGTGAGGTAGGATTTTTGTATTCCAAAGTTCCTGTGTGTGTGTGTAAGTCATCTTGCTACTCAAATTCAAATAAGCATGTGGGGCAGCTGGACTGTGCATGGAAAGTCCTTTCAAAACTGGCACAAGTCAATTGATTGGTGAAACAGGGAAGCATATACAGTGGTACCTCGGGTTACAGACAATTCAGGTTACAGACTCCGCTAACCCAGAAATAGTACCTCAGGTTAAGAACTTTGCTTTAGGATGAGAACAGAAATCGTGCAGCATCAAGAGGCCCCATTAGCTAAAGTGGTACATCAGGTTAAGAATGGACCTCCAGAACGAATTAAGTTCTTAACCTGAGGTACCACTGTATAGCTAAATTCTCTGCTGAAACAGCTGACCAGCAGATGATGATAATGTTGATTTTAGAGTCTACACACTAATAGTCATGAGGAGAACGGCATTTAGAGAACCTATTGCCATGTATAGCTTCCCATCCAACTGGGGATATACACATGCATAGCTTCCACGTGCATACTACACTTGGCAAAATCAGATTGATAAACTTTTGGATGCATAAGAGCATTTTTCTAATATTGTGCTTACCCTTTTGGCACAGACGTATCATAATTTAATTTTCATGCTAATGTTGGGTTGCCATTGAGTTCCTTATTATTTTGCCCTTTCCAATTGCTTTGTATTGTCTGCTTTTCAACCTTAAGAAACAAAACATCAGCTTGCATTGCATGCATTTCCCACTTGGCTTTATGTGAGGGGAAGATGACACAGCAAGGGGCCCTTTCCGTTGGCTCAGTTGAGGCCAACTGCCAGTTGATTCTTCCCCCTTCCAGAACTACCTGAACTTGCAGCCATCCCACTTGACTGCATCCATGTTGGGACCAATCTGTCCATAGCTAGATTTATCATTCTCCCAGTCTTAAATTTCTTTCCCCGCAATTGCACAGCAATTTCGGCTCTGGAAAATTCAGCAGCTTTTTACTGCCTTTTTTTTTTTTTTTTTTTTTTTTGTAAGTGGTTTGGAATAATTTACCCTTTCGGAAAGCACTCTTCTCTAACATAATTCATTTTTTCATACCATTTTCATTAATATATGCATTTACATGCATACTTTACATAATAAATGCCTTTTGGTACGCATTACCTGGCTGCAAAGCGAATTTTGAAGGATGGGCATATTTCAGTTGTCGCCTTGTTTTGGAAAGGGCAAGTTAGGTATGTTCACCTTTAAATGCAAGCTTGCAAGCTCAGTTGAATTTCTTTGCCACCTTTAGCTGCATCTGAGGAACAGGGAAGCAATAAGGCTCTTTCTATCTGCACAGCTGGGACTGACTGCCACTTGCCTCTTAAAATACCTCCACACATCTATCTTCTCCTTACCGTATCAAATGTTATCTGGCTTTCTTTATTTTGTGCTTCCTCCTCAATACCCCCACCCCACGGTATCATAACTTTTAGACTGAAAGCCATTCTTTGAAACTGTAAACCACATCAAGTGTCAGTAGAAAGATTGTATATAAATACAGTCAGAAAGAAAAATAAAAAGAAGGCATAGATACACAATAAACACTGCATCTTCATGCACAATTCAACAACCCAAATATATTTTCTCCTATTACATACAGCTTTTCAAATGTGACCTTTCCAATTGCTTGTGCATGTGTTTGAAACTCCATGTACATAATAGTACGAGATATTTAGCGTCAATACTGTATAGAGCTGGGATAAAACATTCAGGTGGTTAGGACTCAGAAGTGTCCGTCCACATGTATATCTCATTTTCTTTTTCCTTCCTTTTTTTGTTATTAGATCAGCTCTGCTGTCACACTTAAAAATTAACAGGCTAACATTTACAGTAGACAGATGTCCCAAACTTTCAGAAAAGCTTTCTCGAGTCTTTGTTCTGATATTAGCATTCAAATTATGGATGCAGTGGTGATAATGAGGTAACCTGAGTAAGAATCGAGTGCACGATCTGACAAGTTTGTTGCTATGTTGTTGGGAGAAGGCTGCTTTGCTGAAAGGTTCAGCTGCTGAAATAATGAGGCAATCTTTGATGAAAAAACCAGGGGAATTGCACTTTCAAGAAAGAGACAGGGGAAGGTGAATGATTTTCTCTCTCTCCAAGAATCCATAAGCTTCTATGATCAGAAACAATGGCTATGGCTTTGTTTGTTCATGTGGGGTCTTTTATTCAAAACCTGTGACATAGAGTCTTGTTTTTAGTCACTCCTCGGGCTTCTTCAGGACCAAAAATGATGGCAATCACTCCGATTGGCATGTTTTATGAAGTGATTTCTAGTGGTAAAATACATATAAACTAACGTGTAAAGGGGAATTGAGAACACCAGTATACTATATGGCAGTAATTTACCTCAAGATCCATCAGATACTTATGCTTTTATCAATGTCAGACACATGTCCAGCATTTGGCAATCCATTAAGTATTGACTATCAAGGTGTTCACGCTTAGGTGCCAAATTGCATTAGCACATATTTTTACTACTTTTAGTGTATATGAAATAATTTCCATTTTGGGTTATGTGTGATTTGCAGGGAAAGTGACTAAGATTGACTGAAAATGAAATGAGAGCCCTTGATAACTAAATTTAGCGTGGGATGCGACACATTTAACTCTACAATGGTGCTCTTCTATACTGTATTTTGTGCATCCTCAGACTTAGGACTTAGGCCAATAATATACAATTTGAGGATTGGGTAAGACTTTGGAAAGTGAATGTGAAATTTACGGATTGCATATTGTTAAAAGAGAATTACATGAAAATGATGTATAGGTGGTACACCACAACAGTAAAATTGGCAAAAATGTATAAAACAGAACACAAGAACTGTTGGAGATGTAAAGAAGGGGGAGGTACATTTAATAAATGTGGTGGGATTGCAAGATTATAAAAAAATTGGGAAATGATATACAATGAATTGAAAAAAAATGTTTAAAATAACATTTGTTTAAAAACCAGAAGCTTTTTTGTTGGGTATTATAGGACAAGAGCTGCCAAAAGAAAAAAGGACACTATTTACGTACGCTACAACAGCAGCAAAAATCTTAATAGCACAAAACTAGAAGACTGGAGAAGTACCATTCAAAGAACAATGGCAAGAAAAGGTGATGAACCATGCAGAGTTAGCAAAAGTAATTGATAGGTTGTGGGAAAAGGACAATAGTGACTTTGAAAAAGAATGGGAACCTTTTATAACATATTTTCAAATAAACATTCACAACTTTATTTAAAGAGAACAAGAAGTACAACAATGGGACAATATAACAGCAGATTGTTATATTGTAACAAACCAGAAATGGAAGCTGAGGGAAGTCAACAGGGAGGAAACTGGAAAATGTATGTTTAGTAGTAATGATGATGGATATTTGTTGTAAGAAAGAAAATCAATCAAAAATATTATTATTATTATTATTAAAAAAAGAAACTTAGCTTTTATAAATGTATGACTTTAATGATTCCTCAGTGAGAAGCTCACTAGTTGCGGGCAATCTTCTCAAGAAGATGCAATGGCAGCCTGTGCCAGACATCCTTACAACGCACAACTGTTGGGTGTATTTAGAGTTCATACAGGGCAACAACAACAACTTATGACTCCCAACAGGTATGATCAATACCATTTTTTACATTGCTGTATTATAGTAACACTTGAATTGTGGTTCGAGGACCCGATCCCCGCATAGTGGAATGAAAACACACGGACACGTGATATAAGGTTAATGGGCAAGAAAAGGCCACAACTTTATTGATTACAGCAAGTGAAAAGGTATTGGCTTAGGCATTGGATTACGTTAGTTGACTCCACCCACTCGGAGAGGGGTGAGCCTGAAAAGGGGGGTTTATTCACCAGTAGGTGGAGCCTGTTGATGCTAATCCAACTATAAGCTCTCCCCTGATGTCACCGAGGGTCGTGCCATGGCCTCCCGCCACGCAGGCATCGGACAGAATACACGACCGCCGGATTCCTTTAACGGAATACCCAAAAATTGAAGGTGTAGGCGATGGCCACACCTAGCCCTTCCACACACCACAACACTTTATTCCAATGCCTAACCTACCCACCAATACCACGAAAGTTGTGACGATTGCTACGAGGTAGGCGAAAAAACCACAAAGCCTAATGCCAAATGGAAAAATTCCTACCAGGCCCCCCGGACAACCAGGGTGACCAACCTAAGGTCCATAGCAAGGCCAAAAGAGAACTGAGACCCTGAGCTCTAAGGGAGTGGAGGGTGGGTGACTCGCGATGGGACGACGAAAAGTGAGGCCGGGAGGCTGGCGCCACAGCAATTTAGGCTGCTGTACATGCCCCCTTGAAGGCACCTGGTTGGGTGCCTGGCCATGGGCGTGGGCGCCAGCCAGGTGAGTGGGAGGCAGGGGGCTAACGCCCCCTGCTTGAGGCGGAGACCGGCTCCCGCCCACAACCACTCCCCTCTTTTGCAGGAGGAGAGTCTCTTTTGATCATTTCTATAAACCCTCTTGAGTAGGTTCTCTCTATAATAAGTAGTATTATAAATAAATAAATAAATAAATAAATAAAGTAAGTGACTATATGCAGCAAAATATTCAACCAGTCTGTTCATTTTTATAGATCACTTGAAGATTTGTGTCCAGGGATATAGATATGCAAACTGTACACATTAGGTGTTCTGCTTTATTAGGTCATATTGTGAGGATTAATAATCAATCTTAAATTCTTGGAACAATGCCATATTGGCCAACATTCAGGGTGTCTTTACAATAGGCTGGTTGTGGGGGGAAATGGTACCCCGAGCTTCGCAGGAGCTGGCATGGCCTCAATCCATCTTCACTACTTCTGGATATATCTCTCTGGTTTTTGGTTTTTTTATTGTTTTGAGCCATGATTTGGAAGTACATTTTGCCTCTTGGTATTTCCCTCCTTTACTTTGAGTGCTAAGATCTTGACAACAGATGAATGAGGAGAAAGTTCGTCGTCCTGCCTTTATGAAAATTTCATAAAGAGGAGCTTTGCTTTCACTGTGATCGCATCAGTGTTTTTTCTGCCAGCGTGGATAACAGCTCCTGGGCATAGCGCATAGTAAACATATCCAAGATAATTGCTGCCAGATCCCTTCCTGGCCTTTTGCAGGGAGGAAATGCAGCTAAGCTTGGGGTCTCATATGCTTCAGCTTGCTTTTTCAAGAGCAGTGCATCAAGACAGCCAAACGGCAGCACGCTGGCTCTTCACAGTCACTGTGGGAACAGATTAAAGGCGTGCGCAGCAGACCTGAGTGTAGCAATAGCTCGTTGGATGGTGTGCAGGGATCAGCTGTGTTGTCAGAACAGACACAAAAATGTGTTGCTATCCAGGTAGAGTCATGAGGGCAGTGAGCGGTGTGTGGCCTATAATCACCAAAGGAAGAGCTGGCTGGTGCTCAAAGCAAGCAATCCTGCAGGAACACATGCTACCCTACAGCTTGCTATCAAGCTCCTCATGGTTTGAGCCAGGTCCTCAGATGGTAGAAATTAATGTTGATATAGGTGGGGGAAAACAGAGGTTAAAACACTGTGGTTTATCTCTGTGTGGTTTCTCTGTGGTTATTTTTGGGGGGCATGGAGGATTAAAGACATGCACAGGAACTGTCCTTATATTTTCCTCCATTCATCAGCTTGTTTCTCTGCATTTGATTGCCCTGGAGAAATTATTTAACGCTATGGGAAACCAACAGGGCATCTACAGCAGCCATTTCTTTGTCATAGAGGTGGATTTAGAAGCAGCTAGTTGCCATGCAAGAAAATGTGGCTGGCATTCAAAATATTGGCATCCCTTTTAAAAGAAGAAGAAGAAGTTAGTACTCACTGTTAGAGAGAAATGTAATATTTTATGATTTCCATTTGGGAATTATAGGTACAGAACTACCCAGCTGTGTAGAAATTTATTCATGTATGCGACTACAGCGGCAAGAATGTTACTTGCCCCCAAATGGAAAGAAGCAGAAGTCCCAGCAAAAGAAGAACGGATACAAAAACTTACGGAATATGCAGAAATGGCGAAACTTACTGGAGAAATAAGAAATCAAGATAACAAACTTTATATAAAAGAATGAAAATGGTTTATTGAATATTTACAAATAAACTGTAAACAGATAAGAACATTGGCAGGATTACCTGCAGTTTTATAGTAGTATATATTTCAAGTAGACAAATAAATGAGCAAATTAAGTTAATTTGGATTTGCAGAAAATATGAAAAATAAATTTAAGGAATCGCAGAAAGAGGGGAAAGGAAGTCAAGTTTTGAAATTTTAAAATGACTGAAATGTATAATATTGAAAAGAATAAATAAAGTTATATATATTTTCCTTTGCAGCAACACAAATTAGCCTCAAATTAACGTGAATTAAAACGATGCCACCAGTGAGACAACTGAAGTTTTACAGCACTATTTTAGGCAGGCTGTGAGGGGTTGGGAGTTGGGGCAAGTTGTGAGGAGATTGGGTTGCATGAGCTGTGATGGAATGCGGGAGAGATGGGGAGGTGTGGGGGCAAACTGTGGGGGGACAGTGAAGCTGTGAGGGGAGGAGGTGGGAGCAAGCTGTAAGCAGAGGGAGGTGGAGTGAACCATAAGGGGACTTAGGGTGTCTGGTTCAGTTCAGTTCGATTTATTGTGATTAGCGAGCAGCCATTACACACATAAAAATAATAACAAGAATACTGCTAATAAGAGTGGTTTACATTTCTACTCTCTGACCTTTACAGAATAAATCATCTCCCATTCCCCCTTTAAGTTTCATTACATGAAGTTGCAAAGCCTGGGCAAGAAACGTGGATGATGTTCTAAAGCAGAGATGTCCAACTGGTCGACCACGAACGACTGGTAGATCCCCGAGATCGTTATCGACCAATGGATGAAAAAAAGCTGTGGAATGAATGGCTCTGCCCCCCGCCCCCCCCCTGTTGCTCCGTTGCATGATGTGGGCATTTGGGTTGCGTTTGCAGCTGGTGATTGGGGATCCAATATTTTCCATTATCGCTGGATGCGATTTTTAGCGGAGGATTAAGAGGTTAGCAGTTTTGGGCATCCCCCCCCAAAAAACAAGCTGAACGACTCTTGGCTCTTCCCCCTAAAAAGCTAATCAACTCTTGGGAATTGTCCCCCCAAAAAGATCGACAACTTTTTTTCATAGAATAATTTTTATTAATTTTAACATATGAATTATAATACATACCACAAAACTTCACCACTTATACAATCTTTTTATGGACTCCCATCAGCACCTCTGATGATCCCCCATTTTAACCACTTTTTATGCATTTCTTAAATTCATATTGCCTTTAATTATCTTAACTAATCATCCTCCTCTTTATCCATTTTTTGCAATAGTTCCAATAATTCACCTCACAAAACTTCTTGCAAACCTACAAACGTGGTTTGATCATCACTATTACTTTTCAAATTGTCTGTAAATTTACACCAGTCTTCTGTGAATTTCTGGTCCCGCAGATTTTGAATCCTTCCTGTTAGTTTGTCTAATTCTGCATAGTCCATTAATTTCATCCTCCATTCTTCTTTCGTCGGTAATTCTTCTTGCTAAGATTGACAACTCTTGGCTCTCCCCCCACCCCCCCCACATGCTTCTTCCTCCCTCCAATGACAATGGGTAGATCACTGCCAGTATTTTTTATACTAGGAGTAGATCACAGACTCTTGGGAGTTGGATGTGCCTGTTCTAAAGGATATATACCTCTCTACATCAGATGACCAAAAATAAAAATAAAAAAGGTCTTTGCAAGAGGGGTGGCAATGGGATGGATTTGGCAGGGTGGCAGGAAGGCGAGATTGTTATGTCCCATCACTCCCCCCCCAACCCCCACAATCCACTCATATGAAATATCAAGGCATCACACAAGATAAAATATCGTAAACAATACAAGATAGTCATAAAAGTGTAAAGGGAACATTAGAAACTGCATTGCAGGCATTAAAATATCAACACAACTAAGCCCATTTCTGAATGCACTCTCAGTGTGGACTTAGAGCTTGCGAGTGGTGCCTCGCAAGACGAAATTAATCCGTTCCGCGAGAGTCTTCGTCTAGCGGTTTTTTCGTCTTGCGAAGCAACCCTATTAGCGGCTTAACGGATTAGCGCTATTAGCGGTTTAGCGGCTATTAAAGGCTTATCGGCTTATCGGATTAGCTGCTAAAAGGCTATTAAAGGCTTAGCGGCTTAGATAAAGGGGGGAAAAGCGAAAAAAAAATCTCAAGACTCGCAAGACATTTTCGTCTTGCGAAGCAAGCCCATAGAGAAATTCATCCTGCGAAGCAACTCAAAAACGGAAAACCCTTTCGTCTAGCGGGTTTTCCGTCTTGCGAGGCATTCGTCTTGCGGGGCACCACTGTATCTGCTAAGCTACATGCCAGCTTGTGTAAAGGGGTGTATGATTAGGTTATGACTTTGTCTTTTTTAATAAATCTTCTCCATCAGATTGTTCACGTATCTCTATCTCTTCTGAAGTTTCAGATGTTGGGAGATGGATAAGAGAATCATATTATGGATGAGATGGATATTCAGCTCAGCCCTGACTAAACAGATACTGTTGATTAAATAATATTTATGAACCCCAGACTATTTAGAGGGGGAAATCTGAATTGGTGCATTAAATCTATAAAACACACCATGCATAAACAACATAAAATGCAATTTCACAATCTGCTTTGACCAAGAAAGTAAAGTTGATGGCAGACATCCCTAGATTGGGAAGGCTTGTCTGAACAACAACAAAAATTTTCAATATGCAGTGGAAACTGAGAATAATGCATGCCTTATGTCAGGAGGAAGAATGGTCCCACCACCATGCTATATGCCTTACCATGAACAGGTAAAGGTAAAAAGGTAAAGGACCCCTGGATGGTTAAGTCCAGTCAAAGGTGACTATGGGGTGCAGCACTCATCTCACCTTTCAGGCCAAGGGAGCCAGCATTTGTCCACAGACAGCTTTCTGGGTCATGTAGCCAGCATGGCTAAACTGCTTCTGGTGCAACAAAACACCATGATGGAAGCCAGAGTGCACAGGAACACCAGTTACCTTCCCACCACAGCGGTACCTATTTATCTATTTGCATTAGTGTGCTTTTGAACTGCTAGGTTGGCAGAAGCTGGGACAGAGCAATGGGAGCTCACCACTGTCAAGTGGATTCAAACCACAGACCTTCCGATTGGCAAGCCCAAGAGGCTGAGTGGTTTAGACCACAGTGCCACCCATGTCCCATGAACATCCACAGAGTAGACATCAGGAATGTGTGGCGTTACCAAAATGACTTCTTTATATAACCTCAATGGCTGGTCTGGTCTGTACAGGATAATGTTGTCTCTAAAACAACCCATTCCCAAGCTGTTTAGGGCTTTATATACTAACAGCAAAACCATCAACCCAAACTAGTAGCAGACAGATAGACAGTGCAGCTATTTAAAATGTGAGTATTACATGCTGATGCTAAGTCACCTTATTCACGGACCCAGTTTAAGACTTCTACACCATCAGCAGCTTCTAGACCAGCCTTAAAGGCACTCCAACATAGAGCAGATAGCAGTGATCCAATTCTCAGGTTAATTTGTTTGTTATCAGCTCTAGTAGACTTTCCTGGTTGTTAGTCAATACCTACTTTCTTCCTTAGCAAACCTGGGACAAAGTACAGTGGTACCTCTACTTACGAATGCGATCCATTTTGGGGTGCCGTTTGCACCCCAAAAAGTCTGTAAGTAGAGCGCCTCTACTGCACACGCATGAAACGCGACAGAGTGCTTCTGCGCATGCGCGAAGCATGCAGATTGCTTCTGCGTGTGTGCATGCAGCGATCCCAGAAATAAACACTTCCAGGTTTGCTGCGTTCATAACCTGAAAAGCTGCAATGTGAAACAAACCTAACACGAGGTATGACTGTATTACTATCTGACAATTGCTACTAAATAGACTGAGGTATATTTGAGTTAGTGTTATATTTACTGATATTAAAATAGAAAGCTGTATTTAAAAAATGAAACCTCTGAGGACATCATAACAGTCAAGTTTCCTCTTCATTTTAAAGAAAGGGAACTGTTAAAGAGTTTGCATTTCAGATCAGCTACATTGTTCTTTTATCCACATTTAGTGACATCTAAATTATTAAAGATGGTGTAGCTGGTCTGAAATAACAATGCCTCTCCTCTAAAAAACTGTTCACTTTTGATAAATCATTGGTTTTTTAAGAAAAATGAAATAAATTCAATTATTCATAAACGACTGAAATAATGCTTTTAAAAAACAACGCATTGCTTTCAAAATTAATATTCTGAACATCCAAACACCATAACTCTTGGGTTAGCATAAATTGCAAAACCTACAGTGAAATTCTTCACAAGTCCTTTTAGCAGTAAGTCCCACTTAGTTCAAGTGAGGCCTTAAAGATATCTACATAAATGGCTGACACTCACAAAGAGGAAGAATAAAATCCCTTTAGTGCTGCAGTCCTAAAAGCACTTACCGGGGAGTAAAACTCATTGAACTCAACTGAGCTTTACTTTGAATAGACATGTTTAGGACTGCACTGTAATTATGCAGTCACACAGTTGCAAGGAAATCAGCACAACTGGGCACATCTGGATTTACTTTTGAGTAAGCATGCATGGGCCTGTGGCAGAATTCCGATTTAAGCTGCAAAACAAGGAAATGCAGATTTGTGTGTATTTAAATGCATGGGCATTCCACATGGCAGTAGCAAAAGTATGCACAGTTCTGGTTCTAAGGGACTGTACAACTATTTCTGCATGCCCTGCCAGCTTTTGGTTAATGTTGACCCTCTCATAATCCCCCTTTCAAATTTGAAGAGGAAATGCAAAATTACTGTACTGACATGGCATGCAGTGAGCAAAACATCACAAATCTCAGTTATGATGCACCTGAAGTAGGTCCTTGGCTTCTGCTCATAATTTCAGCTCCACGAAGTTTCTAAATTACCTGGCCAAAAAGAAATAATTCACATGACAGTACGGATGCTTAGTCTTGATCAAAGTACTTGAGACTAGACACTGGTAAGGAGGAAGTAAAAAAAAACTCCCGAGCCACAAATAGACACCAGGAATGTCTGGTTTGGAGTGGTTTTTTTAACTTAGGCAGAACAATGAGAAGTTGTGAAGTTGTTCCCCCTAGATCTGTCTTGGGTTTTCCCCCAACCCATCAGAGCAGATTTGGGAAGTGCTGACTGTGTGTATGGGGAGAAGAGGAAGGAGAAGTTCCATTGTACAAATGGAAATCCTTGCACTGATTAAACAAGTTAGTTTGATATGCCCAATATTTTGACACACACCGTCCCAACCTCTTGGCCAACCAGAAGGGCATTATATGTCTATTTCAGTTTCCCTTTCCTGTAAGCTCCTTTCTTCCCTCCCTCCTTCCTTCCCTCCCTCCCTCCCTCCCTCCTTCCTTCCTTCCTTCCTTCCTTCCTTCCTTCCTTCCTCCCTCCCTCCCTCCCTTCCTTCCTTCCTTCCTTCTTCCTTATGTCTTTCGATTTCATTTTTTACTTGACTTTCTGTTTCTTTGGCTGAACTTTTCACTCCCTTGTAAACTTCTGACATCCCAGCTCCAAACAACCACTAAAACAGAAAACAAACATAGTGCATCTAGAAGCAGAACACAAACTCGCTGAAGAATTACAGTCCTTCACCATTTGAAATAGTGCCCAGACTTGAAGGATTGAAAAAAAAATGCCTGAAAAATTCATAGCAAGTAAAGCACTGAAGTTACAATGGGGAGAAGATTAGCAGAGTCTCCAGTTGAAAGCTTATAGAATGTTAACTTATTTAATTATAATGGTGGCCTGTTTTACAATCTCTCTGTAATTTGGAAGGTCTGATGCCCTGTATGAGTAGTAGAAAGCCAGAAAATGCAATGGATAGAAACCAAAGTTACAGGCGTCACTGTAATCAGTGAGAAACAAATGGGAATCCTGAAACCAAATGAATTTGTTCTGAATTAATTATGGCAATAAAGGAAAAACAAATTGATGGATAACCCTATGAATTCAGCTTTTAATAAGTAAAACTGCACATTACGCTGATTGGTATCATGCCCATAACCCTGGGGTTATAAAATGCCCCAGATGTAGTCGGACTACTACTCCCATCATCCCTTCTTGAAGGTTGTCCTTGAAAATTCATAAATGAACAGAGCAGGCATCACCAACTTCTCTGGGCTTGTTGGCACAATTGCAAAATGGAGAAACTGTGTGGATCTCACCACACTGTAACCAAACACGTACTGTCTCATCTTAACACAGGGTGCAGAGAAAACCCTGTAGGCTCCAGGGAACACCTCTCAGGTCCCATGTGCACCTATGGACACCACATGGGTGACTCCAAGAAGAGAGTAATCTATCCCATGTTAATTGTATAAACGACAACAAAGGATTGCTGCTGCTTAAACCGGGGGTGGGGGTTGGGAGTAGCAAAGTTTTCTCCATATTTCTTGAAACATTCCAAAGCTTCTTTTTAAACCCTCTATGGCTTTACAAGTTTCTCTTTTTAACAATGCAAACGTTTTTTTTAAAGCATCAGTTCTTCAAAGGCTGGAGTAGACTTTGCTTGTTTTCAACCCACCAGCTATCCTAGTTGTTTGCTAATCATCTCTTCCCCTCTCTGCCTACATCCTAATTTTGACTTTAAAGAACATTTATAGGTCAATTTTCCTTTTGTGACCAACCTTGCTACCCTTTTCAACAATTGGCCCAGGTGGTTTCTTTCCTCAAACACCTTCACTTTTATATCATTTCCAAAGTGTCCTCAGAAGTGGACAGCAAGGGAGTTTGGGTGGGTGGGGTGTCAAAGCTAACCAAAGCCAGAAAATTAGAGATATAGAAGTTGTTTCCTTTTCAAGAGACAAAGGCAATTCCCGTCTGTGGCAAGAGACAGTTCTGGTGCTTTTTAATGAGGCTTCAACAGTGTGTGCTTGTGTATGTCTCTCTCTCTCTTTCTCTCTCTCTCTGCCCTCCATTTGTTTTTACAGTGGTAGTTTTTTGATAAGTGCCTTTAAGCGTGCTGTGAATTTGCGAGATCAAAGTCAGAGGCCTGCCTTCTGTGGAGGCAGCGTTTTCCCGCTCTTCTTTTGAAGTTTTCGGTTTGCTCAGGTCCCGTGCCTTTGAAGAAATAAAGTTTAAGCAAATGTTTTCGGCATGTAGTTAGAGTAAATTAGAAGGAAATAGTGAGTCCTTCCCTGCTCCTACAAAGCGCTCCTGCCACGCTGCATGCATATCTTGTTTGCAACTTTTAAAAGTGAGACGAATCCATTGAAGGAGTTCACATCTAGATCTGAAGAAAGTTTGCACACCTGAGGCCTATAGAAAACAGCAGGAGCTGTCCAGTGCTGAATAAGACCACTGGTCCATTCAATTCAGCAGTGTATAGACTAGCTGGCAGAAGTCTCCCCTTCAGGTAAGAATCTTTCCCAATCCCCAATAGGAAATCAACCTGGGACATTCTGTCAGCAGTCCTGTACTCTGTTGTTATAAGAATTTTAAGGTCTTCTATATATATATAATATGGGATGCGGGTGGCGCTGTGGGTTAAACCGCAGAGCCTAGGACTTGCCGATCAGAAGGTTGGCGGTTTGAATCCCCATGACGGGGTGCGCTCCCGTTGCTTGGTCCCAGCTCCTGCCAACCTAGCAGTTCGAAAGCACATCAAAGTGCAAATAGATAAATAGGTACCGCTCCGGTGGGAAGGTAAACGGCGTTTCTGTGCGCTGCTCTGGTTCGCCAGAAGCGGCTTCGTCATGCTGGCCACATGACCCGGAAGCTGTACGCCGGCTCCCTCGGCCAATAAAGCAAGATGAGCGCCACAACCCCAGAGTCAGTCACGACTGGACCTAATGGTCAGCGGTCCCTTTACCTTTATATATATATAATAGATGTTCATGAATGTACCAAGCAAACACAAACATGTAAACCACATGTCTGAAACCCACAGAAAAGTCCTGAAACCATTTTCTCTTTCCCAAAATGACCTCAAATATTTCTCTGCAAGGTCAAAGGAAATGGGAAAAAACCTCCCCATTGTCTCTGTGCTCACAATTCCTGCCTTAAGGGCACATTTAAGGTGTGAATAGGGTGAGCCCGTGACCTGTGACCTGGATTCAGGAATTAAGTAGTTATAATAACAAAAGTATTTTCCCAGTAGTGATGTATGGAAGTGAAAGCTGGACCATAAAGAAGGCTGATCGCCGAAGAATTGATGCTTTTGAATTATGGTGCTGGAGGAGACTCTTGAGAGTCCCATGGACTGCAAGAAGATCAAACCTATCCATTCTTAAGGAAATCAGCCCTGAGTGCTCACTGGAAGGACAGATCCTGAAGCTGAGGCTCCAGTACTTTGGCCACCTCATGAGAAGAGAAGACTCGCTGGAAAAGACCCTGATGTTGGGAAAGATGGAGGGCACAAGGAGAAGGGGGGACAGAGGACGAGATGGTTGGACAGTGTTCTCGAAGCTATCAGCATGACCAAACTGCGAGAGGCAGTGGAAGACAGAAGTGCCTGGCGTGCTCTGGTCCATGGGGTCACTGAAGGGAAGTTTTCTTTCTGCAGTTCTCTTACTGCACATAACTGTGGCATTGTGGGAAGTCTTGCTATGAAGTCTCGCTCATAATCTTTTCTCTGCTTCTGCACAAGAGTCTGAGAATGTTCTGAACAGTTCCCATTGAGTTCATGAAACAGTGTATCCTGACCTGTTCTTAATGCATTGCTGACCACATCTACGGAACGTGATTGTTGTATTCCTTCATGTTATGTTCTCTCAATATTAATCTTTAGTTATAATTTAATTAGGAGGTTTCATGCCTGTCTAGTTCCAGCTCCGTTCCCAGTCTTTAATCTATCAGTGATTAATGTAATATGTAATTCCCGCCTTGTACCTATGTTAACCAATCAGCAACAAGATGCTTTGTGTTTGTATCAACCAATCAGCCACAAACACACCTGTGGCAAGGTTTGTAATATTCAATAAAAGAGAGTTCCCGGGGCTCGCCCCGGAGAGACGCCTCTCATATGACACCTACCACTCGTCTGTCGTGATTTCAACCCAACAGGTCACAAAGAGTCGGACACGACTAAATGACTAAACAACAACAATAACAAAAGAGTGGCCAAAACCCAGATAATGCAATCAGGTAACCTGCCAGACAGGAGATAACACACTCAGGATTCTGTTGTAGACCGCCCCCTGTAATGTATGTATGATGTATTGGGGGAGGTGGTCCTAGGCCACACCCCTTCTGTGATATATGCATGATGTTTCTGGAGGTGGTCTGGAGTTTGAGGGTGGGCAATTTCAAAAAGTCTATATAAGGGCGGACACACCTTTGTTCTGGGTTCCTCCTCTTTCCTGCTTGTGGTGAGTGAGGACTCTGTTGCAACAGTTTAATAAAAATCAGGCTTAATAGCTGCTTTGCTTCTCAATATTCTCTGGTTGACCTCTGTTATTTCTCCTACTGATAGAGAACATACAAAAGGACTCTATATGGGCTCTTGGGTACCCCATAAGGGAGAAAGAGCAGCTTTTTTTCTCATAGCACTATCAAAGCAAAAAAAAGGAAAAAGGAAAAAAAAAGAGCTTGACTCATTAATTTATTGAAACACATGGGAGTGAGCTCCATTGCTTGTTTGAAGTTAGAGATACTTATGAAATTCTGTCCATCCACTTCCACCCTCCGACTAGATCTAGGAATTCTGAATTACCCAGTCTTACTTCTGAAGTGAACCTGATGCATTAGAGATGTTGAATTGCTCTAGTGCTTCAATTTTAAATTCCAAACATAAAATAGAGATAGTTCGTGTATGGTTTTCTGCAACTTAGCTCATGTCTCCTTCCCCTTCTACATGAGTAATTGCACAGGAGCAAATCTTAGGTTGATTGTGTCGTCTGATATGCCAGAGACCTTTTCCCATGGGGACATGTGCTACTGCGTACTAGTAAAATGCCACACACAAAATATCTCAATAAATATATATATCACATTATCATAAGATTGCTTATTACTATTATTATTTATTATTTTTATTATCCTCATCATGACCTGTTTTATCACCACCCCATCTGCTCATTGGTAATATGTTTGGAGTGTGGGACTTGGAAGCTACAGCAAACTGCACATTCTCCTATTCTAGAATAAAATCTTGCAAGTTTTCCTACTTAAGTCAGGATGAATGCAACACAGGGCAGAACAAACACATAGAACATCCCTATTTTGATTGCTGAGAAACAGAGACTCATTTCCACACTTATATCCAGAAGCATCAAAGGGGGAACTTCAGTGACAGACCTACAGGCACTTGAATCTACATTTCCAGGAGATGGGAGAAACAGGAGCCTTTGCCAGTGTAGTCCCACATCAATCTATCCACCTGCACAACATCAGTAATATTTGAAAACAAGAGTTATTTCTTTTCCGATGTTTAGTCATCAACTGATGATAAGTCAAAAGTTTCAGTTTATTGAACCAACAAGGAACAAATGGTTTTCAAGGATACCCATAACTGCTGATATGTTGGTATAGGGCAGGAAGTGGGGGGGTGTATGTGAGTGATGTGATTGAGTGGCGATGCTCACCTGACCTCCAGTCAGTTGTGTAACAACTGCTTCTGGGTGGTAGAGGATGGGTAAGGAGAAATCACAGTGCAAACACACTGGTGGGACTTTGTGACTTCCTTGCTCCTCCCTCTCTACCTCCCAGTAATCAGAAGTGATGTGAAGAGCCAGAGGTCGTGTGAGCACCACCAAGTCATCTGCAGTTGCTTCAGCTCCTTTTTCTTAAGAAACTATTTGCTGCAGTTCCTCTTGCTCAGGGGGAGGAGAAACTCTGTGGATTGCATTTGAGCTTTGAGACTTAAATGTTTAATCTTAAACTCATTTATAAGTACTTTATTTCCACCCTCACAATATTCTCTTCAATAAGCATTTAAAATTCTGGATAGGAAACAGAGCTGCAGTAATCTCGTGTTGTTTTGTAATATAAGGAAGCAGGGGGAAGGAAATCAGCTGTCATTACTTCCCACTTGTATTGCACTGTTAAAAAACGAATAAAAGCAGAAACAGGGCTTTTCTACAATAAATAAAATGGTTTAACCTTTTTTAAAAAAATAAATAAACGTATTGTTCAGCACCATATTATACTTCCCACTTCCCCAAAGAGTGATGATGTTTTTTCTCTCCTTTGGACAAGAGAGAAGTAGAGATTCTTCATGTTTTTGTAATATTTATTTTATCTGAAAGTATACAAACAGAGCTTATTGGAAGCAAGCAGACTCTCATTAAGGCAGGCAGATGATACAATGATCCTGTATCAAATTCCCAGAGATGAAGTTTTTCCAGTCCCAAGCATTCATTCCAGTCTTAAGTACCTTCAGCTATAAATGCCCAGTTTTTATCTAACCTCTGTCTCATTCATCTGTAAAACCAGCATGAAACCCTAAATCCCTGCTAATTGGTTGGCATCACCTTTTGAAGCAAATTAAAATACTGGACCACCAGAAATCCTGATCTTCACCAACCTACCATTTTGGGGGTTCATTTGGGATAAAGAGTGATTATTAGACCAGTGTGTGCCTTGTAAGGTCAGCTTACATGGCAAGGCATAGTCTGAAAATTCATGATGCTGGAATCTTGCTATATATAAGTAGTTCTAGAAAAGCTACCTGAGAAACTAACTGTGCCATCTTGATTCCATATAGGAAGAAAAGTAGGAAATAAATATGAATAAAGCTGATTATTTAAAATAACCATTTACATTTTGCTTACTATTTGCTGATTATTTTTACATTCTTATGTTTATGAGGGACGCGGGTGGCGCTGTGGGTAAAATCTCAGTGCCTAGGACTTGCTGATCGTATGGTCAGTGGTTCGAATCCCCGCGGCGGGGTGAGCTCCCGTCGTTCGGTCCCAGCTCCTGCCCACCTAGCAGTTCGAAAGCACTCTTAAGTGCAAGTAGATAAATAGGTACCGCTTTATAGCGGGAAGGTAAACGGCGTTTCCGTGTGCTGCGCTGGTGCTGGTTCGCCAGCTGCAGCTTCGTCACGCTGGCCACGTGGCCCGGAAGTGTCTTCGGACGGCGCCGGCTCACAGCCTTTAGAGCGAGATGAGCACGCAACCCTAGAGTCGGACACGACTGGCCCATACGGGCAGGGGTACCTTTACCTTTACCTTTTATGTCTTACATTTTCTCATTCAGGTAGGTAGCCGTGTTTGTCTGACACAGTCGAAATATATTTTTAAAATGTCCATTATCTGAAGAAGTGTGCATGCACATGAAAGCTTATACCAAGAACAAACTTAGTTGGTCTCTAAGGTGCCACTGGACATTTTTTAATTTTATTTTTCTCATTCATTTTGTCAATAAGCATTTGAGGAACCATCTCCCGTTGCTTATAAGCTATTATTTTGAAATATGGACTCATAGTTCTTCTCTGAGCAGGCATGAAAACATAAGGCTTTTCTGTTCAGCAAATTGTGTTTTTTTAAAAACAACAACAACAACAACATACCACTGAAACTATCCCACTAGCAAAATCATTTCTGAACCGCCTCTTGTGCACTATGGCAAGTTCGCCAGCTCAGCAAAAGCAAAGATTAAGCACCTAGCGGATTTTGTTTTCAAGATTAAAGGTTTACACAGGGGAGAAAGATGTGATTGTTGAATGAAACCTCTTGTCCAAATAAGGAGATAATGAGACACAGTTGTTGACCGAGTAGCTAGTGGAAGCTATGTGAGGTCAAAAGATCAAGAGAAAACCTGATTGCAGCCCTCTAATTTATGTACACGATTGGAAGGTATTGGACACACCACAATTCCAGAGAACTGACTGCAGGTGTGAATTACATTAGTCTGATTTATAAAATACACATGTAAGTGGCCTATTGGCACCTATTGCAATAAATAACTGGCTGTATATCATTTGGGATCACAGTGCTTACCACTCCGTCCAAAGGAACTGGGTGCAGGAAACCTTTCATTTGCTGATAGGCCTTTAAACTAATTTCTCACTCTCCCACTTAACATATTGCCCATTCATTTTGTTTTAAAAACCCCTTATAAATGTGCAACTTTTTTTTTTCATCCCTGAACTAAATGCACTAATTTAAAACAACTATAGCTCCACGGTATTTTCTCTGTATGCGTAAAAGCTCAGCAATTCAAAACATAAGACTAGAGCATAAGAAGAGTCATGCTGGATCAGGCCAGTTAATCATCCTGTTCTCAGCCAATCAGATGCCTATGGGAAGCCTTCAATCAGGATCTGAGCGCAACATCACTCTCCCCATTTGTGAATCCCAGCAACTGACATTCAGAGACATACTTTCTCCAGTAGTGAGGTGGTAAAGGTAAAGGTAAAGGACCCCTGGATAAAGTCCAGTCAAAGGAGACTATGGGGTTGGGGCACTCATCTCGCTTTCAGGCCAAGGGAGCCGGTGTTTGTCTACAGACAGATTTCTGGGTCATGTGGCCAGCATGATTAAGCCTCTTCTGGCATAAAGGAACACCGTGATGGAAGCCAGAGTGCATGGAAATGCCATCTATCTTCCCGCTGCAGCGATACCTATTTATCTACTTGCAGTGGTATGCTTTTGAGCTGCTAGGTGGGCAGGAGCTGGGACAAAGCAACAGGAACTCACCACTTCGCCGGATTCAAACTGCCGACCTTCTGATCAGCAAGCCCAAGAGGCTCAGTGATTTAGGCCACAACGCCACCCGCATGGAACATAGACCATCCAGGCTAGTAGTCATTCCTAACTCTAGAATCAAATCAAAAGAAAAATCTCATCATGTGGTTTTTTTTTTTATTTAAAAGATGCTCAGGTGAAGGTTTGCTGTACATTCTTAAGTGAAATTGATTTTTTTATTCTTTTTACACACTTCAGCTTATTGGGTACTCAGGCATATAAAGAAAAGATTCATGATTATTTTATGAGCCTACTATGCTTTAAGAATGCATTTTCCCCAGCTATTTGCACTGCAAAATAGTGTTTATATTTCTTTCTTTCTTTATCACTTAGATGCATGCTTTTTCATCCACACACCTTGAAAAGAAATATGCTTGGTGTGCAGTACTTTATTTAATTTGAATATTTTACTTGCATGTTTATGTACAGATAAAATTAGGTTTGTGGATTTTATAGTCACTTAGCATTCCACTTGCTATCATAACTATTAAGAAATACTTTTTTGCAGAAAAAGCAGTACATATTCTAAACTGTGCTGCTGCTGTACAGCATAGTATGTTATCAATAAATCAGTTTGTTCAGGCCTCATTTCTTTTGTCTTCAGCTTTTTTTATTTTCTTGTTCATGGGTCCCATTTCAGACAACATTTCAACAGGCTTCTTGCGAGAGAAATAAATTACACATCAATAGAATATTTTTTTGAGACTGTTAATAGGCATGAATCATTGTTCTTTAGTGCAACAACATCTCATTTATACCATGTCTGTCACATAACTGCTCTGTGGGGTGCTGTACAAGACCAGGTAAAATAGAAATATCATTAAAAAAATCTGTCTCTGAATAACAAAAGATTCAAAAGAGAACAAAAACCCTCAACTTTTACTTTGTCACATTTCTATGTAAAACAATAAGTGGCTGCTATCTGGAAAATTGGAAATGTGGAAAAATGAATCAGTAGGTTTTTACTGTTAGAGTTATATCTTAGTTTGTGTGTTTTTAGAATGCTAGGATCAATCTTTCTTTGTTATTCCCATTCAAATTAATGTATTTCACAGTCGCTGATGAAGATTATATTAAACAAAATTCCCAATGATGTTCAATACCTTTCAGAAGAGGATGCACTTAATTTTCATTTTAAGTATGAAGTTCAGAAATGCTGATTCAACCCCAAATTTCACTTTTGAGAAGAACCTTTGATACCACTGATCTGAACCAACTTGGGATTTCTAAAGTGATGAGAAACAGCATAAGCAGGACTCTTCTTATGTCTTAATTGAATGACCAAGAAGGAATTTGGCAATGAGATACGGGGATTTTATTTCACATCAAAATGGACTCAAATCTGAGCGGGATCAATACAGTCAGTACAGAAATACAACACAGATACTCAGATCTTTTCTTAAGTTTCTGTCTTAAAACTGGTGAAACACTAGGAAGAAATAGGCAATCCACTAAATCAAGTTCATTGAGGTACAGGAAAATGGAGGCATGGTTTATTTGTTACCATGGTAAATAAATAATACCTCAATGAACTTTTGTGTGTATGTGTGGATTGCTTACCCTTTTCCTAATGTCTCATAAATTCAAGATGATGTGATCTTCGCAGAGTTTGTATCAGTTAGAAGCGGGGCTTTTTTTCAGCCGGAACTCACCAAAACTCAGTTGTAGCACCACTTAGGTGGGTTCTGACACCTCTCAACTGGGTGCCATTGCCATTCAAAGAGAATGAGGAGGATGTTCATGGTGAGTTCCAGAACCTCTTTTTCTAGAAAAATAGCGCTGGCTAGTGGAATCCTGATACTGTAATTGTCATTGTAGCTTGTGCATAAAAATAGTTCTGTTTCTTGCCAAGGATACTCATTGATGCAGATATTTACTTAGTTCCCTGCCTCCTTGAAGTTAATATTCCCACTTTGCACTTACCTGCCAGCTCTTATGGCAATTTACAACTATTAAAGTATCAAATAATGACAGAAATTGAAAGAGCAGCACAACTAGTTCATGCACTCAATGAGGCTTTTGGCTTTTTTATCTGTTACTGTATCTATCTACATCTATCTATTTATCCATCTATATCTATCATCTATCTATCTATCTATCATCTATCTATCTATCTATCTATCTATCTATCTATCTATCTATCTATCTCATCTATCTATCTAGCTATCTCTATCATCTATCTATCTATCTATCTATCTATCTATCTATCTATCTATATCTATCTATCTATCTATCTATCATCTATCTATCTATCTATCTATCTACTCTTCATACCTCTAGGCTCTTTTGACCAACTACATTCTTTCTGTAGGGCAGATCCTGAAGCTGAGGCTCCAATACTTTGGCCACCTCATGAGAAGAGAAGGCTCCCTGGAAAAAACCCTGATGTTGGGAAAGATGGAGGGCACAAGGAGAAGGGGACGACGAAGGACGAGATGGTTGGATAGTGTTCTCGAAGCTACCAGCATGACCAAACTGCGGGAGGCAGTGGAAGACAGGAGTGCCTGGCATGCTCTGATCCATGAGGTCACAAAGAGTCGGACATCACTAAACGACTAAACAAATGTTTAGCAACAAACATTTGCTCCTGCAAAAGTTGCTCAGCTTGGAGCATACAAACTCAATTTCTAGAGCACTTACATGGGCTCCCAGATGCATTTTTAATAAACCAGGGGCTAAGTTTCTCACTAGCACACTTGCTGTTCCTTACTGATCACAGCAAACTCCTATTCAGACAAATCCATAAAGTCTGCTTCTGTTACAGCATCAGCACTGTGCTCAGACAGTTACTAGGGAATTGGTTTTACTTCCAGGCATATGTGCAAAAGATTGAAGCTTAAATGTTCAAAATTTAGCCACCAGTATTGACACTCTTGTGGTTGTGCAAAAACTCATGGACGTTGACAGTCACCTAAATACAATGGCTGGCATTTACTCGTGTTTGTCCAAAAATTGAATGGTGTTCAGAAAATGCAAATAGGATTAAGTATATAGCAGTTCCATATCAATGTCAGTTTTCACTAACTTTCAGGCATTCACTATAACATATATCTACATTCCTATCTTATATATTGAGAACAATACAACAGATAGTAAACAAACCAAAATAGTTTTCTTCTCTGTAGCTTTAGAGTTCTGATACTTTTTAAGATTCATGTTTTTTTCTCATTCTTAGAAATGTAAAAAAATAATAATTTGAATAATAATGCTGCTAAGAGGAGACTGAATCTTACAAAGTGTATCACAGGAACGTAAGAAGGGAGAATTGTAGGATATTGTAATTTAGTTGTATACTGGGACCAAGGCAGAGAATTTATGGCTAATGGAGGTTTATATAGCTCCTGAAATGTTGGACAGTGTCATGTGTTGCTGAGCAGCTGAATTAAATATCTCTTTCAGAATATATTCTGGTGACAGATAATTATGAATGATACATACCTTTCCAGCCAATAACTGATAGCTATATTTTCCTTAAAAGAGAAAAAATTTACATACATTGTATCTTCCCCAGTTGTATATGGATAATCAGGAAAGATAAAAAAAGGTGACTTTACTATACTTTCTTTTTTTTTTTTTTTGCTGATAAATTTTTATTGGTATTATACATATATACATATAAACTTATACAAAGTCCAATACTTAAATTACACATAATATATTCATTCCATAAATCATAAATACATTTATTTTAGGCTCTGCCAAGCCTTGAACTTCCTTCCACTCCTTTGGTAAGTATCAAATAGACTTTATATTCACGTATTTTATCTCTTTTACATAATAACCTTTTACTGTTAGAGTTATTCCAATCCCGCCAGTGTCGTTTAAAGTTTAGTCCCAATATATATCCAATATTTAATCCAGTTATCATGAAATTTCTGTTCATCTTGATCTCTTATTCTTCCTGTTATTCTAGCGAGCTCGGCATAATTTGTTAATTTAATCTGCCAATCACTTACATTAGGTATGGCGTCCGTTTTCCAATTTTGTGCTAACATGATTCTTGCGGCTGTTGTGGCATATAAAAATAGTACCTTATCTTCTTTTTTGATTTCTTTACCTGTCATTCCTAGCAGAAAGGCTTCGGGGTTTTTGGGAAACGTGTATTTAAAAAATTTTTTAAGCTCGTTATAAATCGATTCCCAAAAGCCTTTCACTTTGCTGCATAACCACCACATATGGTAGAAGTCACCATCTACTTCTCCACATTTCCAACATCTTTTGTTCTTTAACCTATAGATCTTAGCCAGTTTCACTGGTGTGAGGTACCACCTAAATATCATTTTCCACATATTTTCCCTTAATGCCATACATGCCATGAACTTCATGTTAGTATTCCATAATTCTAGCCATCTCTCAAAATCGATGTTATAGCCGATGTCTATTGCCCACTTAGTCATAACGTCCTTCACCTCCTCGTCTTTTGTATACCACTCCAGTAAAATATCGTATATTCTAGACAGTATTTTGTTCTTTCCTTCAACAACTTCCACATTGAATTTGGATTTTTTATCTTCGAATCCTATTTTCTTTTTATCTTCTTTTAACAGGTCATTTACCTGGTGGTATTGCAACCACCCAGTAAATGAGTTTTTAATCTCTTCATAGGGTCTAAGTTTTATACCTTGATCCGTTTTCCTAGTCAGTTCTTCATAGGTAGGATTCTTCCCTTCCATATTAACTTTTTTGACCGTTAACACCTCTGTTGGTGAGATCCACCAGGGTGTCTTCCTTTCCAATAGGTTTTTATTTCTTTCCCATACTTGGAATATTGGCCCTCTAAAAATATGGTTTAAAAAGCCTCTATGTACTTTCACCTTTTCATACCACAGGTACGAGTGCCACCCGTACCTGTTATCGAAGCCTTCAAGATCCAAGATGTGTCTGTCTTCTAGCGTTATCCAGTCTTTCAACCACGATAAACACGCTGCCTCATAGTATAAACATAAGTCCGGAAGGGAGAAACCCCCTCTTTCTTTTTTATCTACCAGTATTTTCATTTTTATTCGCGGTCTTTTTCCCTGCCAGATGTATCTCGCCAAGGCTCTTTGCCATTCTTTACATTGCTTTAAACCTTTAAGTACCGGGATGGTTTGAAATAAAAATAACATTCTAGGCAAAACGTTCATTTTTATAACCGCTATCCTCCCCAAAAAAGATAATCTCATTCTCTCCCAGATTTCTAAGTCTTTCTTAATGTTCTTCCAGGTGACCTCATAGTTATCCTTATATAGATTGATGTTCTTAGCCGTAATCCAGACTCCAAGGTACTTCACCTTCTTTGCCGTCATAATTCCGGTTTTTTGTTCTAGGTCTACTATATCTTCTTTAGATACATTTTTAGTCAGTATTTTAGTCTTATTCTTATTGACCTTAAAGCCTGCCACAGCACCAAACTCTTCAATTTTTTGTAGGGCTTCTTTTACACTGTGCTTTGGATCTTCTAATGTTAGAGCAATGTCATCCGCAAAAGCTTTAATTTTGTGTTCCTTAGTTCCTACCCTGACTCCTTTAACCTCTGCTGTATCCCTCAGCCTCTTAGTAAGTACTTCCAATACTAAGATAAATAATAGGGGGGACAGAGAGCAGCCTTGCCTCGTCCCTTTAGAAATATCAAAAAATTCTGATGTAGTATTATTTATTATAAGTTTTGCCTTTTGCTCATGATAGATAGCCTCTATACCTTTTCTGAATCTTTCTCCCATCCCCATCCTTTTCAAATTTTCCATCAGAAAGCGCCAAGAGACATTATCGAATGCCTTCTCCGCATCAATAAATATCAAGGCCGCCTGTTTATCTATTCTAGTTTCCAGGTATTCAATAATATCTATCAAATTTCTTACATTATCCTTTAGTTGTCTTCCTGGTAGGAAGCCCGTTTGATCTTTATGAATTCTATTTTTTAATACCCTTTTTAGTCTTTCTGCCATTATATCCGCAAACAGTTTATAATCGTTATTTAATAACGAAATCGGCCTATAGTTCTTCACCTCTAAGGCATCCACATCTTTTTTAGGTATTAAAGTAATATATGCTTCCTTCCAGGTATTTGGAATCATTCCCTCTTTTAAAATATTGTTCATCACTTCACATAGAATTGGGCATAATTGCTCACTTAATGTTTTATAGTACTTGGCTGGTAGGCCATCCGGCCCCGGCGCTTTCCCAATTTTCATCTTTTTTATTGCTTTCCTTATCTCATCTTCTGTAATCCTCTGGTCTAATAACTCTTTCTCTTCTATGGCAATCTGTTGTAAATGGTGATCTTCCAGGTATCGGTCTATTTCATAATCTATTTCCTTTCCTCTTTTATACAGTTCCTTATAATACGTCTGAAATATCCTTTTTATTTCTTTTGGCTCTTCCACTATCCTTTCTCCATCCCTTATCTTGCAGATCGTATTTTGTTTTTTTCCTTTCTCTTATTTGCCACGCCAAGAGTTTTCCTATTTTATTAGCTGATTCAAAGTTCTTTTGTTTCATCATTTTAATTTTCCACTCAATTTCCTGGTTAACTATCATAGAAAATTGGGCTTGTAATATTTTTAAATTTTGCTTTATTGTCTCGTCACCTGGTTTAGTAGCTAGTTGTCTTTCATTCTCCATAAGCTGTGTTAGAATCTCTTCTCTTTTTTTCTCTTTTTCTTTTCTTAAATGGCTGTTTTTCTGAATTAGGAAGCCCCTCATAACGGCTTTTCCTGCATCCCAGACCGTTTCTATAGCTGTTTCTTTGTGTAAGTTCCACTTGAAGTATTCTTCGATTGTTTCTTTCGCCTCCCTTACTATCTTTTGATTATTAAATATACCTTCATTCATTCTCCATCTAAATACTCTAGTATCTTTACCCTTTATCTCCATAAATACCGGATTATGGTCAGATATAGTTTGTGGGAGTATTTCAGATTTAGCTAAGTTCTGTGTCAGCTCCTTCGAGATCCAGATATTATCTATTCTCCCCCAACTCTGATTTGGGTTTGAGAAAAAGGTATATTGTTTTATAGTGGGGTTTTTAAATCTCCAGGCGTCAATTAGTCCCATATTATCAACCAAATCAAAAAACGTTCGAGGTAGCTTGCCTTCCTTTGTCTCTTGCTTTTTTGTTGACCTATCCAAATTTGGTGACACCACTCCGTTAAAATCGCCCATCAATATCATTTTTTGATCGATCCATTCTAATAACTTATTACCTAATTCTAAGAAGAAAGCCGATTTTTTATCGTTAGGTGCGTATATTCCGGCGACAATTATTTTTATTCCTTGGAATACAATCTGTACTACTATCATTCTCCCTTGCTCGTCTTTATACAGTATTTTTGGGTCGAATTTTTCCTTTATATATAGTACCACACCTCTTTTCTTAACCTTGTCCGATGCCACAAAATCCAACCCTAGTTTCTTATTATTCAGAATTCTCTTATGTTTTCTTATTACATGAGTCTCTTGTAGACAGATTATGTCAAGGTTCTTTTTTAATAAAATATGTGTAATCTGGTTCCTTTTATTTTTATTGTTAAGTCCGTTCACGTTCCAAGACAGTATTTTTAAAGCCATCTATTATGTACAATTAGTAAATTATCAAATCTGGCTTAAAGCCTTTGTCTTCTTTCTCTTCCTCTTCCCTCGCTTCTGTTAAGTTTATCTCTCTCTCTTCCTCTTCACTCCCCCCACCCCCGCCCCCCTCCCCCAGCTGCCCCCCTCCCTCCCCCCACCCCGCAACCCTTCCAAGTTCCCTTCTCGTATCTTCTTGCAAATTTTTCAAGTTCTGAAGGGCTGGACAGTTTGAATCTTTTATCCTTAAAGTAAAATGAAATTCCTTCCGGAAACTCCCATCTATATAGGATCCCATTTTTCTTCAGTTGGTTAGTTAATTTTTTATACACATCCCTCCTTCGAAGAAATCTCGAAGGGATCTCTTTAAATACAATAATTGGGTTTCCTTCAATATATAACCTTTTACTATAATTCTGTTTCAATACTTCGTTCCTCATATCCAACGAGTTAAACATGGCTATTACATCTCCTGGCAATTTTTCCCCCCTAGCTTTAGCCGATTTTGTTTTTATCCGAAATATATTTGCTAGGGAGAAGCTTATCTCTTCCTCCTTCCTATCTAACCAAATTGCCAACTCTTTCACCATTTTAGATCTTATATTCTCGTTTGGGTCCTCTGGGATCCCTCTAAATTTTAAATTTTGTTGGTTCTGTCTCATCTGAGTCATAGCCATACTGTCCAGCAATTCTTCCTGTACCTTACCTATCTCCTTAACTTCTATTTTAATTCTGTCCAAATCCTTCTTACTATCTTTTGTATCCTTTTGCACCCTTTTCATAGAATCCTCAAGTACTTTGGCTCTTACCGATAGGTCTTTGACTTTTCCTGTCAGTTCTCCCACCACCCCCTCTAATCTCTTATCTAATGTATCCTGCACTTCCAATAGCTTTTTCTCTATATATTGCTCATTATGTTTAAATTCTTTCCTTATTTCAGCCATCAAACTATCGTAGTCCTTGATCTCTTTCCCCTCCTTCCCATCTTCTTGTCTAGATGGCCTCCTTTCTGCTGGTGTTCCCACCGCCTTTTTCATTTTGTATGTCAACTTAAGTTAACTAATTATTAAAGACTTTCCCCCCCGTAAGACACTGAAGAGAGCTGCTGGCCTGTTCCTCTCATTAATTTCTTCCAGTGCAGTTTCCTTTGATCCCACACGATGGCGCCTTGTTGACCTTCCAAGTCTTAGTTCTCTTCTCTTCAGTAGAGTTCACCAACCGAATGTCTCCTTCTGCACAAGGCCAAGCAGCTAATCTTGTGCAATATTAGCAATCACACAGTTAGGGGGAACCAAATATACAAAGATACGCTGAATACCAACCGAAGCAAAAACAACAAAGAGGAATAAAAAGAAAGCAGCTAAAAAAACCGAAGAAGGAAAACCAATAAAAAGAAGAACCAAAGAGAAAAAAACAAAAAAGAGAGAACAAAGCAGTTACAAATAGGGAAAACCAGCGTCTCAAAAGATACCCCAGGGACGTACAATAGAGAGGGCCAAAGGAAGGGCCAAAGGGAAATAAAGGGTGGGTGGGGAGGTGAGGAAGAAGTAACCGCCAAAGATACACGGGCGGGTAGGTGAAGTCACGTAATCGCGTAGTGGCTCTCTGGGACTCTGGAAGAATTGTGAGGTGAGTCTCGATCCGGGAGCGGACCCAGGAGAGCAAGGCGGGACCGAATGGAGAGACACTCCGCGATGAAAAGGGTTCCGTAAATGGCAGAGGGTCCTGGCAAATTGTCTTATCAAATTTCTTTTCTTGCCAAAGAGTTCTCAGTCTTTTTCCGCTGCATTAATAGTCCAGCCTTCTCCTACTTAAATATTGGAGTATGTCTCTTTAAAACGGGTGGAGACTGGGAGGAAAATGGTGGTGCAAAGACCCAGTAAGTTTTTACTTTACTTTAGTTTACTTTCTCCAAGCCATTCACTTTTTCTCCAAAACCTCGCCGGAAGAACACTGCCTTTCCGCGTCTCCCCTCCTCCTATTATCAGTCTGATTTTCAATCGTTTAACTGGGCTAAATATGTACCAGACTCTCCCCTTTGTTCAAACGTGGAGGATGAGAGGAGTAGAAATCGTTGTTTAAGTAATACTTAAATCAGTCTCCGCTCAAATACACCAGGCATAGAATTGGGTGTAAAAACCCACCAATATATCTCAAGCCGGTCGCTGGCACAACACTATCTGACCAGATAAAACAGACAAATTCCTTTCACTTCTCTCTTATCTCTAGTCCATTAAAATATTTTCAATGTTACTTTGCCTCAGATTCCTTGTATTTTATACTTTGTATCTGAGGTCTCTCCTCTACGCCCACTTAGCAGCAGCTTTTCATGCTTTCTCTCTCTCGCAGTCTTCCGCCATACTCCCTTTTACTCTTACCGCCAGTAGTGGATTCCTTCTCCTTCACCCCACACAATTCTTTTCCGCTGGGTTCTTTAATTAAGCTTTCTGTCTGTTATCAGCTTATTTACTTTGGCTATTTCCCAGCTTTTTGGCTGTTGTCGGAGGTTCACCGCTTTTCACGCGGAGCCTGAGGCTTCACAACACGGAGTCTGTTGCTTCCCCTTCATGCTGCAGCTCCAGCCCTGTAAAACGCCAACAACACAGGCGAGCACAAGCAGCGTCGCAGGGTACTCTGTCCCCCAGAATAATCCTCCTGAGGTTTTGGGGTTCACGGAGCCTTCGTGACCCCTCTAGAACACCGTGTTGTTCGAGACCCCCCCGAAGGGCAGCCTCGCGCTCCTTCCCGTGGCCGCGGCGTCCCGGAAGCTCACCAGACTTTACTATACTTTCAATGCATGTTTATGGGAAGAAGATGTGATTCTAATATAGCTAAGTGACTGGAAGAGACCAGAACTACGATGATAGAAATTCATAAGTGTTAATGAATGGAAAGGTACAATGGTGTCAACTGTTTTATTTAGTATGAAAGAGATGACACAAATTCTGATGGTCTGAATCTCTTTCCACATATATCAACACTCACATATATCTCACACTCACATATAGATCAACACTTGTTTCCCGTAATATTTTCTGAGTTAGTGTTCTTAGCATCAGATCCTATGTCATTGCTCAGTCCTCCCACACAGAGCAGCAGCAAGTTCAAGAAGGAAGTCAATCTTAGCAGTCCTTCTTTCAGAAATATCAGTTTCGGTGCTCATGTGCCCTATGCCATTGGGTATTATATCAGGTTGGAAGAAGTGACTATAGTGGACAGATGAAAAATCAGAAGTTCTTTATTTTCTTAATCTTATTTTTCTGTCTTTCCCTTTTAACCTCTGTTCTATTCTTCTTCATCTTATTACAGTGGTACCTCTAGTTACGAACTCCATTCGTTCCGGGGGTCCGTTCTTAAGCTGAAACTGTTCTTAACTAGAGGTGTGCTTTCGCTAATGGGGCCTCTTGATGCCGCTGCGCCACCAGCACACGATTTCCGTTCTCATCCTAGGGCAAAGTTCTCAATTTGTGGTAACTCTTCCAGGTTAATGGAGTTTGTAACCTGAGACGTTTGTAACTCGAGCTACCACTGTATTCCTTTGTTTTTCTTTCTCTATTTCTTTCTACCCAACCCCACATTTTGGGGTTTTGGTTATATCTAGATAAAAGTTTTGGTTTGGTTAAAAAGAGGGGGAATAAATATATTAAGCTTTAATAAACCTTTATATACACCTTAATAAAATTAAGAAAAATGGAGGGGGGAGTTAAGATTGCTATAATAAGATAAAACAACAATTTGAGGAAGGAATCTGTGGGCTTCGTGCAAGAACTAGAACACACACATAATTCCCTTTATTTTCAAGAATGATGTAAAGAATATCTCATTCAGAACATAGTTTTATTTTGATTAATTAAATTATAAAAATACACAGTCCACTGGCTTCCCATCTCACCCATGTCTGTCTCATATATTAACTGACTCAATTAAGTATAAACATGGATAAACATAAGTTGCTCGGTCATGACATGCCTATGTGTGTCTGATTGGCTCCCTGGAAGCTTTTTTGAGCATTTTTAAAACTTACTGTTTAGTTAATCACACCCAACAGATGGAAATTTGCAGTCTATATATTCAATAGTGCTAATTACTAATTTATTTCTATCATCTGTATTATTATAGGTCCCCCCCCCCCCGGAATAAATAGTGTTAATTCTAATTTATTTGGCAAATCTGGTCACAAGATTTGTGCAGAGTTTGTTCTCTTGCCAAAAACATAGTAGATGTGAAAGGGGATCCATCTGTGTAAAGAAAAAAAGAAAAAAAGCTAGCATGTGTTTTCTTCCTTTTGTTCCAGACGTGACTTCCCACTCATTTTTTTCAGGACAGAACAGATTGTTACAGTAATTATGTTCTGGATAATATGAGAAATGGCCTTCTGGTGTTACTCTCTGAGCTACGCAACACAATAAATGAATAAATATATAAAAGCTGGAGTTGTGCGTTCTACTGCAATACTGTTGTTGTAGTTTGTGGGTGTTAGACACCCTAAATTCCTGGGTCCAGTAGGTGTTAGAAGTTAATCAAGGCAAATGTTAAAATATAAACCAGGCCACTTTCCTGACCAGCAAATCACCAGGGGTGGTGAGCCATTAGGGAGACAAAAGGAAACTAATAACCAATTGTTGTTGTTGTTGTTGTTTAGTCGTTTAGTCATGTCCGACTCTTCATGACCCCATGGACCAGAGCATGCCAGGCACTCCTGTCTTCCACAGCCTCCCGCAGTTTGGTCAAACTCATGTTAGTAGCTCCGAGAACACTATCCATCCATCTCATCCTCTGTCGTCCCCTTCTCCTTGTGTCCTCAATCTTTCCCAACATCAGGGTCTTTTCCAGGGAATCTCCTTTTCCCATGAGGTGACCATTAGGAAAGCCAAAAGAGAGAGGTTTTTGTGAAAGATGACAAGTGGGTGGGACCCCTCCCCCCTCCCCCTCCCCCCTCCCCCTGCTCAGAATTAGTTAGAAGAACAAAAGCCAGGGTTTAGAGTTTAGAGTTGGCTGGAATGTGAGAGTAACATCAACAAATGTGAGTTCATAGTAATAAAAAAGGTGGGAAACAAGTCTTTAACCTGGTCTTTGAGTTGCATCACTCTTTTTCTGTATTAATTTATTCCAGGTTGTCAGGTCATGTGACTGAGCTGAATGGGATTTGGAACCATCCCAAGTCCCCCCTGCCCATACCTGCCTCCACCAACTACCTGCAACACCCCTTTTTCAGAGTTTGCACCAGCTTAACATTTGAGCCGAGGATGAAGGAGATAAGCAGGCATAGCCTAATTCCACTCATCCCAGTAGATTGTGCAATAAGCGTGCTCCAAAATTCTGCATAAAATTAATAATGTATATACAATCCAATCTGACTGTGGTATGTCCAGTCAACATTACTGCTCAGGAAATACCTATTTGAACAGATATGTTTTGAGCATGCAATGGAAAGATTTATTCCTGCCGAACCTAATCAGTAGGAAATGGAGTCTTGTTCTGAACAAAATGGAGAATGGAAGGGACTTAGTGAGCATGTCTGAATTGAGTATCTCCAGAGTTTTAATCATTTTTCTTTCTTCTAAGTCTGTTGGGAAATATGATAGTTTTTCTACAGAAAGATAAGCCTATTCATAAAGCACTCTGGCTCAAAAGCTTGCTGACATCTGCTATAAAAATTCTGAGGGGGGAAATAAACAAACCACTGAATTCTAGGTGACTATATTCCATTTCAGCTGTAACTAACCTTTTGAGCATGCCATTCAAAATGTATGCCACAGAGGTTGCAGCATGAAGATCAAAGAATTGGATTCCGTCTTAATGGTTGCTTCAGTTCTTCTGTCTATATTTCTTTTTAAGTTGTTCAGAAGCTGAAGCTATAATTCTGAAATGACTTCTAGCTTGTTTGCTGAACATGTTGCTTATCTGGAGATAAAGCTACGCATGTTTAGCTTCATCAAGCTAATGTTTTGAAACTTTGTGGGAGAAGTCCTCTTTTAGTTCACATGAAACTTTTGGGTAAAAGCTGAATTTAAGGATGTTCTTCAGTTGGCCCACCAAGGAAAGTTAACCCGAATGGTTAAACACAAAGAATGTCAGAATGTATAAAACTATCCTATGTTTGGGAAATTTGTAATAGTATTTATTATTACTCTAATTTATTATTGGAGTAATAGTATTTATTATTACTCTAAATAATTATCACTACTTAGAGACTGTACCCAGGGAGTAGTTGCAGTCAATCATGATGCCTGTAAAGGCTGCTTGGAATGCTACCTGCAACAGATAACTCAAATTTTCCCTGAATTATGACTACTTATTTTTTGTGTCTGCTGATGGTTTGACTGTGCACGAAGAGGGAGAGAGAAATAAAATTTATATGGTTGCATGGAAATTTAATATTATTCATGGCATGGGTAATTTATTTTGATTAAATGGGATATCAATCTGTTCCATAAATATATAAATTAAACACACACACAAAGATTGTGGGATTGTTGTTTATTTGGGCTGTCCCACCCACACCCACACTTTATTTATTTATTTATTTATTTATTTATTTCATTTGTTAATTTTCTTTCTGGCTTTTAACACTGTACCCGAGCGGCCTGCGAGAGTCGTTGGACGTACCTTTATTTTTTGAGGGACAGAATGTTCTTTGCAGAGACAGCTTTGGAGAGATGTAAGGATGTTCTGGGGACAACTGATACCGTTTGAAAGGCTGGTGCTGCCTTTTTGGGGGGTGTTGTCCTGCCTGCTGCCAAACTTAACCTTGAATATATGCAGATAAACTGCTAAAACATAGAGCCCTGTCACATCTATAACACATTTATCTCCAAGGTGACTCTTCAGATTGGTTGACAGTGGCATTTCAGAAGGAGCGTACCTAGAAAAGGAGTTGGAAATAAAACAAACAGTGTGGTTTGATTGACTAGAAAAAATGCATTTTTTCCTTCTTCTTTTTTTGCAAAGCATTCAAGTAAACACTCCCATACTACTGAGACGAAGCACATCAAAACACGCATAATGAGGAGTTGCAATAGATGGATTAGAGTTCTTGGATTCAACATGGCTTCTAGTCTCCATTTAGGTTTGATACTTAATGCCCTCCTTCAACCTAACATACCTCACAGGGTTGTTGTATTATTAAACAGAAAGAATGCCACTTTTGAGCTTCTTGGAGGAAGAATGGAAAACTAATGGGACTCATAGCAATAAGACATAGGATTCAGCTTACCGTACCTGTTCTGCTAGGGCAAGAGACTTCCATTTGTCTAAATGATCTTCCCTTCCCATCCACTGCAGCTCCTCTCCCTCAAACTGAGCTCTGAAGGGTTAGAGGATCCATGGAACCATTTTTTTTTTTTTGCGAGGGAAGGAGAGGAAGAGGAAATCCTATGGCACAGGTGGGATTCTGTTTCTGGAGCACCAGATACAAGCCGTGGTCTCTTAGCTGTTCTGAAAGAGCAAGACCCTCTGCATTCATCTGAGAGAAAATTATACGCATTCCAGTTTTGGTTCTTTCAGAAGCATCAACTTTTCAAACACACACTATCACAGTCCGTGCCAACATTAGAGACTTTGAGAGAGAGAAATCCCTGAGGTTTGCAGAGCTGTAAATACCGTGAAGTCACTTTCCTTCCATAATTACTCTGTGGCGGGAATGGTGGCACAGTTCTTTCTTATCACATTAATGATAAGCTTCATCTCGATAACAACATTCATTTTTAGTCTGTGGATATTGTTTGTCATTTTCCTTCCTCCCCAGCCCTCCTCATTAAGTGCTTTTGAATTTTAGCCCAGTTCTTTGGGGCTAATTGAGGCTGTTTGATGTTTCAAGTCTAATTTCCTTCTTTCTTTTATGTCATTTATTCCGTTTTCTTTTTAGGATGATGCTCATAGCACAGCCTGCTTTTCCCTAGCCATGCCTTCCTTTTGTAATGACCTGCTTTTGTTTTCTTCTGGTAGCTGAAATCCCATCATTGTCAGATTCAAAGTGTATTTAATCATGCTCCAGCCACTCCAGTGCCCTATTTCCACAGCAAAGTTTGCAATTAAGGAACATTCCTCACAGATTTTCAAAATCTGGTCTCGGAACATATCTGATCGTGTCTCTGCGGCTACCATTTTGTACCCACTTACCTGAAAGTAAGCGGTATTAAAACCAGCGGGAATGTCTTCTGAGTAGGATTGCACTACACATTTGCTAACCTACCCACCCATCATTTGAGTAGAACACCTGGCTGTTCACACATAACGCTCCACATCCACACAGGAGACTGCGTTCACATGTACAGACCTTTTGGCTAAACGAGTGCACATGTGTCAATTTTATGGATTCATTTATTTATATTTATTTCACCATATACATATACCACCTGACTGTAAACAACAACAACCTAAAAGTTGTTTTAAAAAGAATAAATTAAATGGCATTATTAGTGAAATACAGTTAAAAGCAACTACTTTAGAATGTAATCATCACCACCACCATCATATTAAACACATGTCAACTTTCTATGTGTCTGGATCAGTGCTAGATTCGGGTAAGTAGCTGTCTTGGTCTGAGACAGTCAAAATATATAAAAAATTAATACCTGAAGAAGTGTGCATGCACATGAAAGCTTATACCAAGAACAAACTTAGTTGGTCTCTAAGGCGCTACTGGACAATTTTATTGGATCAGTGCTAGAAAAAGAGGTCCCAGAACTCACTATGAACACCTCCCTTGATCTCTTATCATGGCAATGGCACCCACCTTAGAGGTGCCGGAACTAAGTTCTGATGAGTTCCATCTGGGAAAAAAGCCCAGGCCTGGATAGGCTTGCCTAAGCAACAAACACCATCCTTGAAGCATTTCTCCACCATTACTCCATTCTGCAGCATATTCTAGTGTCTCAAACATTGTTTCCCCACTCAATCCAATTGTTTTGCCAATCTTTGAATTACTTCAGTGAAGAGTTAGCCATCATGCTTTGTTCTTGGAATACTCACTTCAAGGTCAGGGGGGAAACAGACAAAACGTACATTTGATTGATTAAATGTCTCGACTTCCATTTCCTGTGATCTGTGGTATTGACTTATGACATTTTAATACAATAAAGAACAGTGAAATGAATAATTAGGTGATCTCAAATATACATCTGAGAATAATTTACAAAGTGACCAAACAGGGTTGTAGACTGAGCATGCATGCATAACATGCAGGGTTTTTTTTTAAAAAAAATCAATTTCCTTGTGTACTTGCATAAATATATCATAATTGCATAATATATTATTCATTGTTTTACAGTGAGAAAATCCTGAATTAAAGCTGCTAGCTTTTACCACATTTTAAATTAGGTTTCAGATTATAATTAAATCAAGCCTTTGGTTTTGTCAGTTAAGTGGACTTCAACAAGTGGAGATTTAGCAATAATCCCCCAAATGTAGTCTTGTTTATAAGGTAAAGTAAAGGGACCCCTGACCATTAGGTCCAGTAGTGAACGACTCTGGGGTTGCGGCGCTCATCTCGCTTTATTGGCCGAGGGAGCCGGCATACAGCTTCCGGGTCATGTGGCCAGCATGACTAAGCCGCTTCTGGCGAACCAGAACAGCGCACGGAAACACCGTTTACCTTCCCGCCGGAGCGGTACCTATTTATCTACTTGCACTTTGATGTGCTTTCGAACTGCTAGGTTGGCAGGAGCAGGGACCGAGCAACGGGAGCTCACCCCACCGCGGGGATTCGAACCGCCGACCTTCTGATCGGCAAGTGGTTTAACCCACAGCACCACCCGCGTCCCTTAGACTTGCTTATACTTGTAGATAAAATGGAAAATTCTCCAAAGTCTTTGTACTTTGAAGATTGCATAAGAGTTGGCTGAAGATCAGAGCCTTCATGATGAACTTCCCAGCACCCAGCAGTAATGTTTAGAACAACTCTCTGTGTGAGGCAGGGCCGCCATATCCATATCCTTGCCACTGAATGCCAATGACCATGGGAAAACACATGGGATGATTATACAGATTCATGGAGCAAGTCACCATGATAGCTTAGATCAGGCATCCCCAAACTCAGCCCTCCAGATATTTTGGGACTACAACTCCCATCATCCCTAGCCAACAGGACCAGTGGTCAGGGATGATGGGAATTGTAACCCCAAAACATCTGGAGGGCTGAGTTTCGGGATGCCTGGCTTTGATAATGAGTTAGTGGGTAGACTGACCTATCCAATGCTATGCAAATGGAGTTCCATTCATGCAATGGGACTTCTTGTTGTAGAAGTGGACATTTGTTGCGTAAGAGGAAGAGCAGCATTGGTGGCAACTCAGTTCCAAGATCAGTAACTCAGATCCTGGAACTAAAGTCCAGCAAGTTGATTGTGCACCATCATCAATTGAGGGTGGCCCTTATTTACCGTATTTTTCGTCCTATAGGGTGCACCGGCCCATAGGACGCACCTAGTTTTTTGGGGGGGAAAGTAAAAAAAAAAAATATTTCCCCCACCACCAGCTGTGGGGCTGGGGCGGGGGAAGCCCGAGCTTCCCCCAACCCCAGCCCCCAGAACAGGCTGCCGCCCGCAAGCCTTGCTAGCCCGCGGGACCTCCCGCCGGGCGTGCAAGGCTTGCGGACATCTGCCCGAAGCACGGGGCGTGCTCCAGAGCGCGCCCCACTCCCACGGGCTCCCAAGGCTTGCGGATAGCTTCCTGAAGCCTGGAGAGCGAGAGGGGTCGGTGCGCACCGACGCCTCTTGCTCTCCAGGCTTCAGTGAAATCCTGCATTCGCCCCATAGGACGCACAAACATTTCCCCTTCATTTTTGGAGGGGAAAAAGTGTGTCCTATAGGGCGAAAAATACTGTACTCTTCATGATCAGAAATGCCTATGCGATAAGGACAAAATAATGTTCTCTAATGAATTAATAAAATCTGCATAAATCTGCATAATCACCAGCTTGTAATATCGATTATTCTCCTATCTGTGTTAGAAAATGGGGGGAAGGGATGAAACATTCTTCTGTTTCTTCACCCACAGGTGGAAAGTCTGTTCTAGGCCAAAGTTTATGTAAATTTACGAAGATTCAATCAGTAAAGCGGTTGGTACCTCCCACCTAGGGTTTTTTCCTGTCATTATTTGTATTTGTATTATATTGATATTGGACTTTTACAGAGGAACTTCCTGCCTGATAAACTATGACTACCACATAAGGGACGCAGGTGGCACTGTGGGTTAAACCACAGAGCCTAGTATTTGCCGATCGGAAGGTCGGCAGTTCGAATCCCCGCAACGGGGTAAGCTCCTATTGCTTGGTCCCTGCTCCTGCCAACCTAGCAGTTCGAAAGCACGTCAAAGTGCAAGTAGATAAATAGGTATCGCTCCGGCGGGAAGGTAAACAGCGTTTCCATGCGTTGCTGTGGTTCGCCAGAAGCGGCTTAGTCATGCTGGTCACATGACCCGGAAGGTGTACACCAGCTCCCTCGGCCAATAAAGCGAAATGAGCGGCGCAGCCCCAGAGTCAGCGACAACTGGATCTAATGGTCAGGGTTCCCTTTACCTTTACCTTTACCACAGACTGTGGTACCTCGGGTTAAGTATTTAATTTGTTCCGGAGGTCCGTTCTTAATCTGAAACTGTTCTTAACCTGAAGCACCACTTTAGCTAATAGGGCCTCCTGCTGCCGCTGCTGCACGATTTCTGTTCTTAACCTGAAGCAAAGTTCGTAACCCGAGGTATTATTTCTGGATTAGCAGAGTCTGTAACCTGAAGTGTATGTAACGTGAAGCGTATGTAACCCGAGGTACCACTGTATTACTAAAATTTAAGGCAGTGTTTATGGAGTAATTTAAGTTCATTTTATATTTTTTTTAAAAAGATATTTATTAAAATTTTCAAAATATTACAAAATGAAAAAAGAAAAAAAGAAAAATACAAAATAAAAGTAGTTAAAAACAACTCAATCTTTCCGTTACTTATCTTTCATTTGCTTATTTCCTGGACCTCCTCGCGCCTCCCTTTTTTGTATTCCAATTCAGTTTGTTAGTTCAGCAAATCCTTCCCCTCTTTGTTTATCCTAGTCTTTAATCTTAAAATATTGTAACGTTAAATTTTTACCTATTAATAATCCATTTTTCATATTCCCTTATTGTATTGCAGCTGAAAACCACTTAATTTCTATCCAACATCATTCTAACATTCATTAATTTTGCAATATTTCTGTAAATAGTCTTTAAACTTTTTCCAGTCTTCTTCCACCGACTCTTCTCCCTAGTCTCGGATTCTGCCAGTCATTTCCGCCAATTCCATATAGTCCATCACCTTCATCTGCCATTCTTCCAGGGTGGGTAGGTCTTGTGTCTTCCAGTACTTTGCAATAAGTATTCTTGCTGCTGTTGTGGCATACATAAAGAAAGTTCTATCCTTCTTTGGCACCAATTGGCCGACTATGCCCAGGAGAAAGGCCTCTGGTTTCTTCAGGAAGGTATATTTAAATACCTTTTTCATTTCATTATATATCATCTCCCAGAAGGCCTTAATCCTTGGGCACGTCCACCAAAGGTGAAAGAATGTACCTTCAGTTTCTTTACATTTCCAACATTTATTATCGGGCAAGTGATAGATTTTTGCAAGCTTGACTGGGGTCATGTACCACCTGTATATCATTTTCATAATATTCTCTCTTAAAGCATTACATGCCGTAAACTTCATACCTGTGGTCCATAACTGTTCCCAGTCAGCCATCATAATGTTATGTCCAACATCTTGTGCCCATTTAATCATAGCTGATTTCACCATTTCATCTTGAGTGTTCCATTTCAACAGCAAGTTATAAATTTTATAGTAATACAGTCAAAATAACCTTTTATAGCAACACATCAACATAAAAAAAACAAAAAACAATTGTGCAGTAGCTCCTTATGGACCAAATAAGTTTGTCCTGGTATAAGCTCAAGTGTGCATGCACACGAAAGCTTGTATCAGAACAAACTTAGTCTATAAGGTGCTACTGGACAATTTTTTATTTTTTTAAATTTCTTTTTATTTTGACTGCATGAAACCAACATGGCTACCTACCTGAATCTACAATTAACATAGTTGTTTTTCCTGAAGGAAAAGAAACAAATGTAGCTCACACTCATTGAAGCTTCACTACTCCTAGGCAGAAATAGTTAAACTTTCACCTTCCATGTGTTTGCTGAACTATAGCTGTCCTCAGCGCCTGTCACCATGGTCAGTGGTCAGGAATGATGGAAGTTGCTATCTAACAACATCTAGGAGGCCACAGGTGAGCCACCCCTTTTCTTTAGGGATGGGTTTCCCAGTGCTGAAAGCTCTCTGTACTTGTCCATGAAGGCCTTAGTTGAATTTTGCTCTGTCCAGTTAAAATTGGTCCCTACTCCAGAGCCATTTGAGCTGGCTTAATCTACCAATTGAACTGATCCACACAGTCCAGCCAAATATATCTGTGTTCTGTCACGTATTAAGTAATGTGTGTACATGTTTGTGTTTGTGTGTTGTGTGTGTGTTTGTGTTTGAGAGAGAGACAGAATTTTAGTGTGACACCATCCCCTTTAGAGTGGTGTCCTGATTTCAACTCATGTATAATTTTAAGTAGAATATAGCAAAAAAATGGGCCCCTCCTTTCTTGAAGGGCTATAACATCCGATCCAATTAATAAAGTAATATTTATTGGTCAAAAATCTTGTATCAATTTGAAAACTGAATGGTTCCATACACCCCCTTCTATATCGCAGTACAGAAAACACATCCAAGTTTTCATTGTATGGGCATTTAGTCTGTTTAATTATTTGGCAGATTAATCAGTTAAGCATTAAGCAATCAATTCACGGCCCTATTATTTTGCACTCAGATACATGTTCCAAAAACAAAACGGCAAAGTGAGAATTGGCCTTGGCTTTGCTGCTTCTCCCACTTTGCACAAAATATTCCCAGTGACCTCATGCAGGCATAAGGAACAGAGAGAGGTAGAGAGGCAGCTGCAGAACAGCAGGATAGAAGATTCAGGTCTATTGTACTCTTGATAGCAGGCACTCTATCTTTAAAATTGGTCTTCACTGCACAAGGTAGTCCAGGCATGTATGCATAGGACAGGAATATTATATGAAAGGGGGTAGCTCTGCATATGGACACATTCAGCTGGGACCAAAAGTGTTTCTCTAGTGGCACTGAAACTGTGACTCCGTTGCTGAACCAGAATTTGTTGCCCTGAGATTTACATATGCTATTTGAATTGCTAAACTGGGCTCATAATGGGATGTGAAAACCTGACTAGAACTGCCTGGTGCAACACTGCGTCTTCAGCATATGTTCCAGTCTACTAAAACCATTCCTGCATAAGAACTCTTAAAACTGCTGTTGTGGACTGCAAGCTTGAATGTTCCTTCATAGGAAAACCAAGAGCCTCCAAGTGTCCCTATTTTCCAGGGATAGTCCTAGATTTACAGAAGCCGTCCCAGTTTCTGATTTGATCCCAGAATGTACCGCTTTTCCTTAAAGGTAAAGGTAAAGGGACTGCTGACCATTAGGTCCAGTCGTGGCTGACTCTGGGGTTGCGGCGCTCATCTCGCTTTATTGGCCGAGGGAGCCGGCGTACAGCTCCCGGGTCAAGTGGCCAGCATGACTAAACCGCTTCTGGCGAACCAGAGCAGCACACGGAAACGCCGTTTACCTTCCCACCGGAGTGGTACCTATTTATCTACTTGTACTTTGACGTGCTTTTGAACTGCTAGGTTGGCAGGCGCAGGGACTGAGCAACGGGAGCTCACCCCGTCGCGGGGATTCGAACTGCTGACCTTCTGATCAGCAAGTCCTAGGCTCTGTGGTTTAACCCACAGCGCCACCCACGTCCCATACCACTTTTTCTTAGGACGTCCCTATTTTCACTGGAGAAATGTTGGAGGGTATGGAGTTGTGCAACCCCCAAGGCAAGGAAATAAGTAACTACACAATCTTTAGGAGACTTGTGAAGGCATCCTTGTATGGGGAGGGTTTTTTAACGTTTAATGTTTTATTATGCTTTTATATACTGTATGTTGGAAACCACCCAGTGTGGCTGGGGCAACCCAGTCAGATGAGTGGGGTATTTTATTATTATTATTATTATTATTATTATTATTGAATAGGACATCCCTATTTTCCATCAGAGTAATGTTGCTAAAGGTCTCTTACAAAAGCATGATTATGAGACAAAATGCATCACAAAACATTCCAACATATTTAAATGTATAACACAACAGTGACAGTCTCTGCTCTAGCAGGGACTGTGGAGCATCTGGATGACTGTAGCACTAGCTGGGAGAACAGATAAGTACAGACCTCCATGGGGATAAACCCCTCTCATCATGTTGTCCATCACCCCTCATTGACATTTGGCTTCTTCCATTGCAACGTTCCTCTCTGCTGCACCAAGAAACCTAAAACTATTGGAGATAGCAAGTGAGTGGCACTGAGAGATGGATAGAGAGTTCTCCATGGGTGTCGGTAGCTATTGGTTCCGCTGCTACAATCCGCAAGATTTCTTTGGTTCATGGGCTCCAGTGTGTTATTGTTGCAGCCAGCTTTGGTATGTGATTGAAGCAGTGGTGTTGTTTGCTTAGAAAGCAGAACTTGTGATAACTCTACCTTTCTTGCCCTCATGCTGCTTTCTGAATTGCTACTTCAAGCATTAACAGCAATGAAATCTTCTTATCCTTTAGCCCGAAATAGTCTGGAAAGGATCAGTGGATGGGGGGACAGAAACAGAGGGCATAATTTATCTAAGAAAATAATAGCGAATGTCAGACACAATTTGCAATGTCTTTGTCTTCAGCATTAAAAATGCAAAAAATATGATAGCAATTAAATAATTTGTGTTTTATAGCAGGCAATTCTGCCACGCAACTCGTTTAATCCCTCTCAGATCCTGTGGGGATTTCTCTTGCTTTGGGTAGGAAATAAGATTTTTCCATGTGACTCTTTTCCTTTTAACTGGAATGGCGTCCATTTGTCTCAGAGTGGAGCGGGGCTTTTAATGCTGTGGTATCCGAAATGAAACTGAGCAGAACTTGTTGATGACAAGGGATTTGACTGCTCCCTCTAACCCCAATTATTGGAAAGCTTTTAAGGAGTTGTTCTGCAAATTGGGATTCTCCCATAAAGAGAATCACAATGAGGGATTGCTCAAAGACAATGCGAATTACTCTTCAGAGAAATTCAGATTTATTAATCTTCTTAGCTTGCTTATAGGGAAATTTAAATGAGTTTAGTAGATGAAAAATGCCTTGTGGCTGTTCTCTCTTTAAACATCAGTAACTACCGAGCCAGAAGTCCTACATAGAGAACTCAAAGACACACAACCAAATAGAAAATGACATTTAGATGAAATGTTTGGAATAATTTTTGTGTGTGGCGGAGAACATGTAGGCCAGACTGCAAAGCTGTGTTTGCAGTTCTGCAAATATACAACTTAAGCAAAATAAGGGTGTCAGCAGCTGATTACTGATCAATATTTTCACATTACCGCTCAGTGCTGAATTAACTAAGTTCTCTGTTTCAGAGACAGCATATCTGAGGCAAAGAAGCATTTTTTCTGTGGGAGACTTCAATCCTGAAAAAAGCCAGAATCAGTAGAGAATGTGTCATCTCACAATTGCATCATCCCCTTTCTGGTGGTAAATAATGCGATAAATGAAACCTTAACACACACAAATCCTAGTGCTGGCATTTTTAAAGTAGATCTAGACAGAATATTATGCTGAGATATGAATTATAGTTTGGTAAGTGGAAACAGGAAGTGTCCTCAATAAAACAATTGCTTGTTCATGAAAGGTAGAAAATTACCGTATTTTTCGCCCTATAGGACGCACTTTTTCCCCTCCAATAATGAAGGTGAAATGTGTGTGCGTCCTATGGGGTGAATGCAGGCTTTCGCTGAAGCCTGGAGAGCAAGAGGGGTCGGTGCGCACCGACACCTCTCGCTCTCCAAGCTTCAGGAAGCTCTCCACAAGCCTTGGGAGCCCGGCACGACTTCCCGCCGGGCTCCCTAGGCTTGCAGATAGCAGCCTGTTCTGGGGGCTGGGGTCGGGGGAAGCTCGGGCTTCCCCCGCCCCAGCCCCACGCCTGGGGGGGAAATACATTTTTTTCTTTATTTCTCCCCCCAAAAAACGAGGTGCGCCCTATGGGCCGGTGCGCCCTATGGGGCGAAATGGTAGTTGTGAGATTTTTCCTTTACATTGCAATAAGTATTTTGTACAAAGGTATCTCTCTGTGTAGAGAGATTAAAAGATTGACTCATCCTTATATTATGGTACTATGGAAGTGTTAATGGTTCCTCACTCCTGCCTTAAAGAAATGTGGTTAACACATTGGCAAGCTCATTGACAGAGCCAATGTTTTGCATGCTGAAGAGACCAACATACATAGGTAGTGCTGGAAAAGAGTCCCCTGTCTGAAACCTTCAAGTGCCATCGCAAGTCAGCATAAAAATGGTTTCTGCTTTGTGCACGGACAGAATTTTAAGAGCTTGTCTGTTCCCAAAAGTTCAGAATTGGACCTTTTATATGAACATAATAAAGGTATCACCCTACTCAAGTCCTATGCAAGCTACATCATAGAATCATAAAACCATAGAGTTGGAATGGACCCCCAGGGTCATCTAGTCCTACCCCCCAGCAATGGAATCCAGCCCACACCCTAGGTGGGCTTGAACCACCAACCTTCTAGTGAACATCCAGAAACACTGACTCATTGCACCAGAGGAGAGATATAATGTCCACCTGGCCCACTCAGCAGGAAAAGATTGTGAAACAATGTAGGAGTAGGCAAGGCTTTTTCCTTTCTACGTAACTACAGTGGTACCTCAGGTTAAGTATTTAATTCGTTCCGGAGGTCCGTTCTTAACCTGAAACTGTTCTTAACCTGAAGCACCACTTTAAGCTAATGGGGCCTCCTGCTGCTGCCGCGCCGCCGGAGCACGATTTCTGTTCTCAACCTGAGGCAAAGTTCTTAACCCGAGGTAATATTTCTGGGTTAGTGGAGTCTATAACCTGAAGCGTATGTAACTTGAAGCGTACGTAACCCGAGGTACCACTGTATTAGTAACTATAGTAAGATTCCATTGGGGAAAGCAGTATCTAAGCTGTGCTTAAACCAAATCCTTCTCAAACAAGTAGCACTCAACCAATATTTTTTGCCATTTTCTTGAGGGGGACATTTGGGGGATGGAAAGCTAGCACACCTGAAGATGGGGGTGGCCGGATGAATTGCAGCTTGCCTTACTAAAGTAAGGCTTGCCTAACTTAAAGAGAGGATTAAAAGATCCTTCCCCCCAAATAACTACAGGGGGTCTTCTTTCTTCTTCTTTGGTGATCACTTGTAGCCGAATAAACACGTTTCAACAGTGGGTGACTGGGGAGGCCAATTCTGGATCCACATATCCTTCCACAGTGGGGACATAGGTTTCCGGGTGGGGGTTGATCACAGTGAGGGTTTGTCAAGTGTGCTTTCCTCTTAGCAAGTTTCTCCCTTTCGTCCTGAGTTCGAGCGTCTTCAAAGCCCATGACACCTTTGGTAAAGGCTGTTCTCCAACTGGAGCACTCGCAGGTCAGTGTTTCCCAGTTGTCGGTGTTTATACTACATTTTTGATAAAGATTTGCCTTGAGAGAGTCTTTAAACCTCTTTTGTTGACCACCAGCATTTCCATTTTTAAGTTCAGAATAAAGTAATTGCCTTGGAAGATGATAACCTGGCATCTGCACAACATGATCAGTCCAAAATAGACAATAAACTGACCCTGAGTGGATTCATGGCTTGTTTACTTGATATTCTAATGCTTAGTAACTCCTTTCATTGTTCCAACAAGGTTTGTTCTGACACTGAACCTGTGGCAACAGTATTTGTATTAAATTTGAAAGCATCCATCACACACACATGGACACACACATATTGCAAAATGAGTGAAAAAATGATCAAAGAATAAAAGGAAGAGAGAGAAATAATCTGAGTTGCGATTAAAAAAACACCACGATGGGATGAAGGAAAAAAGTAGGAAATGCATGACTTTGTTCCGATTCCTTGGGGTTTCTCTTCTTTAAAGAGTGGGAAGGGGGGGTGAAAAGGTCATTCTGTCAATAAATAAATTAGTTTGTTTCTGATCTTGTGTTAATTTATTTATATGGGAACTGGAAGGTTTCTCTGTTTTCTGTTAGCACTTTGTGAGAACAGATTATATATTTATGTCATCTGCCTAACGTGCAATGTTCCAGTATCGTGGAATTAACAATGTTATGAAGCTGTGATCAGGTTTTCAGATTTTTTTTTGTAGCCAGGGGGGTGTAACATACTTAGGGTCCAACTGTTTGATAGGTTTGATCATATACTGATATGATCAAAGAAGGCTACAGATGATCTACAAACTTGATTTTTAAAAAATGCACTGTTATTTCTAGCATCGACATTTTGTTTTTCAGAAATAATTCATCCAAATACCAGGTCCTTACTCCAAGAACATACCATCTATTATCTGTTTATTTAGACATTTTTTATAGCACTTAATTACAACTATCTCTAAGCCAAAGAGGTACCACAATACAAATACACACATGGACACAGTAAAATCAGAATTCAATTGAAATGCCTGCTGGAATAATAAAATAGACTTCAGTAGGAGCTAGATGTTCAACTGGGAGAGGGCCCATCTGACCAAAACTGGAAGGGAGTTCCATAAAATTAGACTTGCAGTGCTGAACAAACAGCTCTTTGGGGTTGCAAACCTTCTTCTTCTTCTTCTTCTTCTTCTTCTTCTTCTTCTTCTTCTTCTTCTTCTATCACTTGTAGCCGAGTAAGATTGTATTCCATAAACATGGTTTTAACAATGAGTCCGTAAGTGACTGTGGAGGCCAATTCTAGATCCACACATCCTTCCACAGTGGGAACATTGGTTTCCGGGCAGGAGTTGATCACAGTGTGGATTTGTCAAGTGTGACTTCCTCTTAGCATGTTTCTCCCTTGTGTCCTGAGTTTGAGTGTCTTCAAAGCCCATGACACCTTTGGTAAAGGCTGTTCTCCAACTGGAACGCTCGCAGGCCATGCATCCAAGCAATGGGGGACCACATAGAGTGGTTTTCATAGCATAAGGGTTACAAATGACCCCTTAAAGGGAGAAAGAAAGGCAGTAAGCAAGCAATGTGAACTAGTGCAGCCACTTGCACTTAGATTTAATTTCAGCTGGGAAAGAGAATGTGGTCACATACCCTACAACAGTTCAGGAGGGCAAATTGGGCCACACACACCCCATGTCACCACTGCCACCCCCACTGCCATTTGCACCCTGCCACCTTACCTTCGCTGGCTCTCTCTCCTCTGCCACTTGTGGCCGGTGGCCACAAGTGATCAACATTGTACAGCCCAGGCTGCTCTGGGCTCCTTTGGGAGGAAGGGAGGCATATAAATTCTTCTTCTTCTTCTTCTTCTTCTTCTTCATCATCATCATCATCATCAAATCATATATCATTAATCTATAGACTTTGGTTTAATTCTGATTCTCCTGGGGTATGCAGGGATTATGAAGCTTTATAATGAAACAAGAATAAGTCAGTCTGTGAGTGAGTCTTTTCTTAAATTGCACTGTTCAAATGATGCGAAGGTTAAGCCGCTAATAGAAAAGCAATTTTGCTTCAGTACACAACAAACTGCACCCTTTACTTCATTGTTTAGAAATCTCGATGCTTCAGCTGAATGGTGTGTAAAATTATCTGATTAGTGCTAACATCAGCTTCTTGCAAGAGTGGTTTGGTCATGGGGAGTAAGTGTACTAGCACAGTTCCTATTTGGTATATAGGTACGTTGCTCCATCCAAAATGGTGTGTGTGTGTGTGTGTGAGTGTCAGTGTGTGATGAAGCAATTCTAGCATTATGGTTGAATAGCTTCGGAAGGAATCTCCTTAGTGTCAGCCAATTTTTTTTATATTAGGCTGGAACTACACATTATTGTGGAAATGTAGCATTTTCCTCTTTCATTAAGCCAAAATGCATAATATGCCATCATATTGCATTATATCCCTCCACCCTCATTCCATTTCATTTACATCTGCTTTCAATGCCAGCATATTCTCATTGCAGTGATCCCATGTCACACACTGTGCCTTATGAAAATGGGTTCAGATCTGTGTCTGCTTCCCATTGCTTGGTAAGATCCCTTTATCAGCTTTTCCCAATATGGTGCACCTCAGACAATGTAGAACTACAACTCCCATACTCCCCAACCAGCTTAGTCAATGGAATGTGGATGTAGTGAACCATCTGAAACATCTGGAAGCATCAGGTTAAGAAAGGCTGCTGTAGATCTGGAGACAATGCCTGTCCAAATTGTGCAGCATTGAGATGAGCACACCCTAAAAACCATGTAATGTTGCCCTCCAGATGCATGAACTTTCTTCTGTCCCAGGCAGGCACCAAACTAGGAGGTTTCTCAAGCACCTGGTAAGCTGTTATTTGATACAATGTAAGTGGTGCAAGCCTGAATTAGGGTGTCTGAAGGGGTCCAATGATATTAGACCCCATATGGTTACCATGACATAGACAAGCCCATAAGACCTACCTGATAGATGGTAGTGATTGTAATGTTCACTATGTCACCACCTAAACGGATTCAGCCAAGCACTGGTTCACCCATGTTCCATGTGCCATACTTATTCATTGATTTCTCTTCATTTAATTATGTAGTACTTGCTTATTGGCAGCTGAATGTGTCAAGTGATTTCGCTGAAAATGTAAGCAGGTTGACACTGGGTGGCAAAGCTTTATCTGTGTTGCCGGGTTTGTGATGGCTCCATCAGGCCTGTGATTTGACACTGGTTGCAGTGATGAATGTCCATGTGTGAGCCAGTTGACAGCTGTGATTGCAACTGGTAAACAGTTTCTTTATTGCATTTATATACCACCTTTTTCTTTAATAATAATAATAATTTATTATTTATACCCCGCCCATCTGGCTGAGTTTCCCCAGCCACTCTGGGCGGCTCCCAATCAAGAGTTAAAAACAGTACAGCGTTAAATATTACAAACTTCCCTGAACAGGGCTTCCTTCAGATGTCTTTTAAAGATAGGATAGCTGCTTATTTCCTTCACATCTGAAGGGAGGGTGTTCCACAGGGTGGGCGCCAGTACCGAGAAGGCCCTCTGTCTGGTTCCCTGTAACCTCACTTCTCACAATGAGGGAACCGCCAGAAGGCCCTCGGCGCTGGATCTCAGTGTCCAGGCTGAACGATAGGGGTGGAGACACTCCTTCAGGTATATAGGACCGAGGCCGTTTAGGGCTTTAAAGGTCAGCACCAAGATTTTGAATTGTGCTTGTAAACGTACTGGGAGCCAATGCAGATCTTGAACCTTGGAAAAGCCTCTGATTTCTGCTTGAGATTGTACACATAAATATACCTGGAAAATGCATCAATGAGAACCATGAAGTACCTGTTTCCACCCAAAGAGGGTGATAGTGGACCAACCAAATCAGCATGAACAACCTGGTATGGTTCTGTAGCTTGCCTACTAGACACCTTACCTTTTGCAGCCATTTTCACCTTGTTTCCTGCACATGCCTTACACTTCATGTGGTACCTGCAGGTTTTAATAGTCATACCTTCAACCAAGGCAGGCATTTTAGATACTGCCTCAAAATGTAAATGACCAAATTTCCTGTGAAAATCATGAATACATCCTGCATGCAAAACCTTGTTAGAACCTGCAATGCAACAAGTTTCATCCTGCACAACATCATCAAAATACAATACAAACAAACGATCAACATATTCAGCATGCAATACATAATCGTTTTTCTTTGTGATGGTTCACTTCTTGTTCTTGAATGAAACGTCAATGTTCTGTTCATTCAGCTGCGCAACGCTGAGTAGATTGTGTGCAGCATCTGGAATGTAGAGAACATCGTGTATCAACAAGCCCAAACTGTGAAGAACAACAGTTCCGTAGCCTTGACTGGAGATCATGTGGTCATCTGCCTGGTGAATCGCACCTTCCTGCGGCGTAAAAGACATGAACAGTCGCTTGTCGTTGCATAGGTGGTGCGCCGCTCCTGAATCCACCACGAAGAAAGATCTAGACATCTTCTGGACCTTTGCAACCTTTGGAGTGAAGCGTGAGATCATTGCCTTGTGCTGTGTTGTCCTGGACACTGGCCCTTTGCCTTTTCCACGCGATGAGCCTTCGCTGCGTTGCTCTGTCTTGGCCCTGGGAAATCTGCATTCCCTCTTCATATGACCTAGACGTCCACACGAGTAGCATTTCACTGCCTTCAAAGCTTTGGCGCCATCTGGTGGTTCCACTGCATTCTGGGATGACGTCTGTGAAGACTCCCCCTTACTGAAGCGGCTAGCACCTCGCCTGTCCGCTTCATTCAGAATCACGGCAGTAACATGCGCTACTGTGATCTGAGCAGTTGGCTGAACAGCAATCTGAGTGGCAACGGACTCCCAACTTGAACCCAAAGAATGTATTATCATGAAGGAATACACAGCCTCTGGAAAGGTGAGTCCTCTCTGTTGCAGCTCATGTCTCAGATTCTGCATCTCCATCAGATGCGTACGCACATCTGCTCCTTCAGCAAGTGCCATATCATGCAACTTGGCATAGTAGAACAAAGAAGCACCAGCTTCTGTTCTCAAATGAGCATCTCTCAAAGTGTCCCAAATCTCTCTGGCTGAGGTCTTATCACGCAACAGACAGAGCTCCTCTGGGGATACTATCAATGTAAGAGTTCCCCTTGCTTTGGAATCCTTAGCTGCCCATTCATCTGTCATCAGAGCTGGGGGGGGGGGTGCCTGTTATGACTTCAAACAGACCCTCTTTTCGCAGAAGAGCCTCTGCGTACAATACCCATTCCGCGTAATTATTTTTATCGAGCTTTGGGATTCCAAAAGCATCCCGAAGGGCCGCCATGACTCTGGCATTAGCCTTCTGCGTCATCAATTAAGCTGCGTCTGAGTACAGCTGCTTCCAAAAGCACTTGTAGAAGCACTTTCGGTTTTCAAGCCTCTCAAGCCTTTGAGCCTCTGCCGCTGCAAACAGCTTGAAAAGTTCAAAGTCCAGCCTTATAGCCATTAATTAGGAGCTGGCAGGCTGCCCGGAGCATGAGCACATACCTCTCATCAGTCTTCTTGACACGCAGAGCAGATAACGTCCGATCCGTTCCTCTGTTCCTCTGCCGGCATTCCGATCCTCTGTTCCTCTGTTCCTCTGCCAGCAGCCATTATCAGTCCGATTCCGTTTTTCTGGGCCCATAACCAAAAATGTGAGATTTTGACCAGCTTCGGCCCATCTGAAGCTGATACAGGCTCGTCTTATCTTGAGCCCAAGCAGAGCATCGTCACACAGCAGAAGGATAAGCAGGTAATGTGCCACATGCTAAAGTTTATTTACACTCTATGCTGAGAGCATACAAACATGCATCCTGCCTCTGAGAGAGCAGAGAAGCAACTGTCTCTCTAACAAAGAAACCGAGAGAACACTGAAAAACAGGAAACCAGTGTACGTCACATCCAGTCTCCCATTCCCGTGGGAACCCAACAGTAACTCTGACTGTGGAATGTAAACAATTGTCTTGTGACAAGCATTTTGCTGCTCAGTGAGGGAAACATAAACCAACATCCCCCACACCTGCCCACCCCCTGTCCCCCTAAAACAGTACTTCTGTCTTGTCAGGATTCAACCTCAATCTGTTACCCGCCATCCAACAGTTCATTCAAGAACTGTTTGTGGTTCTCTCCCTCTTTATCTCATCCCCACGACAATCCTATGAGGTAGGTTAGGCTGAGAGACAGCAACTGACCCAAGGTCACCCAGTGAGAGTTGGTAAAATAACTTTCCACGTTCTTGATTTCAAAGGGAGCCTTATTTTTATAAAGCAGGCCCAATTTTTACAACATTGTTAAGTATCATTGATATTAAAATCCAGCAATCATGAAGTGGTTCCCTGAAATCTACTCAAGATGTTTTCAAGTGGCATTATGTAAGGTCATAAAGAAATAATAAGAATAACAAGAACAGCAGATTTTTCGATGATCAGATATGACTTTATTGGCTAACACAACAGGCCATATGATTACATAATATTGTTTGGCAGCTGAATTATTTCATTCGTTAAAACGTGGCAATGCTGCTTGAGAATTTGAAACTGAGATTATAGTCCCTGTTATCTGTATGCAAATAACACTGTGGCTAAAAGATATTGATTATGGAAATATTTCTACCATTTTCTCTGTGTTTCCATAATTTTCCTCCTTTAAAAATATCATGGGTAAGACTGCTAGCCAATCTCATTTTCAGCATGGATCATTATGGGGGAATACTTTATCCCCCCTAGGTTTTACAAGATTTGGTCATTTGAAGGTAATTACAACACTACTTGCTGGCATGTGAATTGTAGCCTAATTAAACTAGCCTTGAGGCAGCTGAACTGATGATGCTGGATAAGCAAGATTTTTTGAAAATCCCCAAATGGAACTACAGTATGTTCTTTTCTGTTTTGCTGATATTGTGCATTTTCTGCCAAGCAGCTTCGTGGTTTACATATGAGTCAATTTGGTGGATAGTTTCCATGAAGTTCAGAAACAGTAAATATTCTCTCCTTTTTTCCAGATCTCCTACTTCAGCAAATTAATCAAATAATCATGATTTGTTTTATGAAGATTAATAACATTTTGTTTGTAGCTGTGGCATCAATGCTCTAGTTCATATACTTAACCATCTGGTCCGTTCATTTGTGTGGTTAACAGGCACATACGCCTGTTTTCTATCATATCCCTAAAAGTTATGTGAGGTGTGTCCTTCATTATGAGGCCATATGTGTAGAGCTGACAGCTTCTGGGGTACCTCCTCTAGTGGTTTCCTTAGCAGCTGTTTTAACTGCAGCAATTAGCACATTATCTTTTTTAATCTATACAATGCTGGAAAGCCAGCAACTGTTAAGTATAGAAATTTAATTCACTGAAAAGGTAAATGCTTGTGTGCATTAATGAGCACTCACACTTTACATTGTGGGTGCCCTTTGCAGGATTGCGCGTGGTGCTACAGTTCCCGCAAAACTTACTGGCAAACAGGGAATGGCTTGTCTCTCAGTGTTAATTTTTGGAGGTTCCCACCCAGCCTCAGTAATCAAGTTTCTTGCTGGGAGGTGGGGCCAGCCCCATTTATAATTAGGGGGTGGAGCCGACAATAGCCAGGCAGTTGGCTCTGGAGATTCACCCTCCTTCCCCTCCCTTTGTTTAATGTTTCTTGTTTGCAGGTTAACTTTTTCTTCCTGTTTAGTGGGCACTGCTGCAGTCTTTGACTGGTTGCTGTTGAAGGACCGTGAAGAAATTATCCTGCATTGGCAAGTTTTGTCTTCACCGTAACAATTCATTACAACTTTGGTGGTTATGGCCTTGGGTGGAATCCTTTAGTCTTTTCTTCCCTATATGGGAAGGGGGGGGCGTGAAGTGGTGACTACCCCTCCGCAGCGGCGATTCCAGGGTCTCCTCTTAAAAGGGGTTGTATAATGAGTGTCACTGGCCATACATTCAAAGGTTGTCAGTGAAATACCCTGCGTGCGGGGATATGGGCTGGGCTGCCTGCCACACTTACATCTCACAGAGAACCCCCATATCCCATTTACCCTGATGAGCCCCAGTTCCCCCTGGCTGGGGGGCTGGGAGGGATACACGCCCAAGGCCTAAGCCAAGGTCTTATTACATTTGGAAGTTTAATAAAGTTGTGGCCTAATTTTAATTCTATATAACGTTGTCGGAGTCTTTATTCCTTTCTTATGATCCCTGGGGGCTGGGACTGTCACTGCCTGGTCACTCAATATGCATTAAAATTTGATTGGTAACTGAATTTTAGAGAGTTCTTATGTGATTGGCTAACGGTGATCGCATGGGAGGTATCTATCTAGTGAAGGAGAGACTCCATTTTATGTGAAGCAAGATGACTGTGTTTTTAGAATCCACTGTGAACACTGCTAAGTTGAATAGAGTGTTGGGCTGCTTGTTCTCTGCTTGAAAGAAAGCAGCAGGAGAAGGTAAAAAAGGTAAAAGTGGAAATCTCTTGTAAAAGCTGCAGGGCATGGCCTAATTGAGATACAGAAGGCTGAGTGCTGAGCTCTGGAAATGTGATGGCCTGGGATTCGGACTCAGAGGCTGAACCTGAGGAATTCCAGCCTGCACAGGAGTCCCCGCCTCCAGAACCAGCTGAGCCGGGGCTGGGGCCTGAGCCTGAAGGGTCCTCACCTGTGCTGGATCCTCAGGTGCAGGCACCAGCTGAGTCTGCTCTGGCCCCTGAGGTGATGGAGGACCCATTGCCTGCAGGTGCTCCACTCTCAGCCGCGTCAGGGGAAGCTGAGGTTGCGTCTGGGTCCGGTAATCCTCCAGCCTCTCCTGAGCTGCAGAGGCTCAGGGCAGAGAGGTGGAGGGAACTAAGTTCCTGCAGGAGGAGTGCTTGCCTTCAGGCCAGGAGAGGCAAGTCACCTGTGGACCGGGGCCACCCTATGCCTCGGGGCAGATAAAAGCCAGTCAGCCCTAGTCCCAGGTTGTGGGAGCAACATTGTTGCTAGCGTGTTCCTGCCTGCATCCTGTCCTGCTCTTCTGCCAGAGTTCCTGACCCCACCCAACTCCCTGCCTTGAACCCAGCTACAGCTTTGACGGACAGCCTCCATACCGCACCATCAACCTCGGACTGGACTCGGACCTCGCCTCTTGGTCAGCCCCCGGGACCAGCACAGGAAATAGAGGAAAATGCAGTTTGAAGAAGGGACTGTAGGTCCATGCTTGGAGAAGCATGTGACTATAAATGTTATGTTTTAATTCATCTATACATTTCTGCTAGTAAAGTTTTTGAATTTTAAAGTCTGGACATTGGTTTAATTTCCAGAGAAGGGTGTCAGTCATATATATTATTTGAGCTTCTTAGGTGCGATTTTGCTACCCTTAATTCAACAGTAAGATATCACCAAAAAATATGAAATGTACGATCAAATAAAAAAAAAAGGACAGAAGGGATTTTGGCGAAGGGCATGTACAGTCTTACTTGTACGAGCCTTGCTCAACACACAGTACAATACAGATATTTTTATACTCTTGTGAGGGCAACATGTTGACACTCTTGAATTTAATTGGATTTCCCCTCCAATGCCTACCTTTTACTTCGATGATCTTTAACTGAACTTTAACAACAAATATGAGCCCTTTTGTCACCCTTTAAATGCATGTGAAGTCTCTGGGCTACACCAGTTTAATCAATGATTGCTGATATATCAGGCACTTGCTCATCTCAGAGAATTAACATACTTCCCCTCCAGTTCAGAGGACTGAGCAGCGAACATCAGTGTCAGCCTCCTGCAATGCTTTGCAGAGTATTTCATATTAACCTTCAGTTTGATGTCATCTTATTAAATCCAGGACTTGTCCTACCAAGAACGATGCATAGTTATTTATATCATTGGAGCAGAACCACTGCACCACATATATTTTTACTGCCAGACGGCAGGGATTATTATTTTTAATTGAGTAATTGAAATTGCTTTCTGTTTATCCAGAGATAAGAATTTTTACTGCTGTGCCATAGTTCATACACGAAAGTCAAGCCATGGACCCATCCAGAGGTATTTGTGTTGAATGCATGGTGCATTTGTCTTGTGGAATTCCTTCTGCTCCTCCAGTCAAGACACACACACACACACACACACACACACACACACACACAATGTTCTCTGTTATATTATTGTCGTTGCAGTCCTTCAGGGACAAGTCTGCAAATATGGCCACTTAGGCTGTGTCTCTAAATTCTACATATATGCTCAGTGCTTTTGCAGAAAGTATTTATATGAATAAAACATTGTGCATATAATTATACAAATACATATCTTGTGGGTGCAAAATTACATTTGGTGAGTTATCCTCCTCACTTTCCCCCCACGGCTAAGGTCACTGTGAGCCTTCCTAGCTGAAATGAAATGAACACAAAATGAATATATGATTTTTTTTTAAAAAAAATACTTGTTTTAGCTTTGCTTATGATTATTTAAAAATGTATTCCGAGGATTTTTGGGGGAGGGATCCATTTTCTCAAGAAATAAAATAGCATGTTTAGCTATTATGCTGTATTTTTGTGGATAGCTTCACTGAAGACATGCCTAGTTCAGCTAATGAGTCTGAAAAAGAAGGCAATATCAACTTAACTTTGGCATTTTCACATCTGTTTGACCCATTGCTATTAGGACTGTTTCAGTGCTTTGAATAAGATCTCAACAAGCCCAGATTCAGGCACCATACTAAGGAATTTATGTCCCTTTAAGCTGTTACCAGCCACCCAGAGTGGCCGGGGCAACCCAGTCAGATGGGCGGGGTATAAACAATAAAATGATGATGATGATGATGATTATGGAATTGTTGTTGTTGTTGTTGTTTAGTCATTTAGTCGTGTCCGACTCTTCATGACCCTATGGACCAGAGTGAAGCATGTGAAAGTAAGGTAGGTACCCACTTAGAGTGAACAAGGATCAGGCAGACACAGCTTTGGAGAAAAAGAAGGTGAGGTTTTATTGCTGAGCAATAAGGACCCAGTTGGAATCTCTTCCAAAGAACTGGGACCCCGAGAAAGACAAATCCTGAGGTCTTTATACCTGAGCAAATCACAGCAAATCACAGATCATGAGACAGTCATGAGACAGTCACGAACACCAGCGAAAATTAGCCAATTAGCGTGCTTCTTGCCATGCTTACGGCTCCTGGTCAAGCGCAGAGTTCTACTCCTAACTTCTGCTTTCCGTTGTCTGCACAAATGATGCACAATGATGCACAATCTGACCTTTTCCCCAGTTCTGACAGAACAGGGAGTTTTGGAGTTTTTGTGGTTTGGCCCTTCCTGTTCTTGTGGATTATTTTAGCCTGCATTTGAGGGGGACTTTGTACCAGTGTCTCTGATTCATGTCTTCCCCTTGTTCAGGGTACAAGGATGTTTCTGGGGGAAAGGTCGGTTCAAAGTTGCTGTTCCAAGCAGTTTGCAGTTAGCTAAGGCAAAAGCTTTCCTTTGATTCAAAATGGATTATAAAAATACTGTAAGCCCTGATTATATGTGAGCATATATGAATATATTGTTTACTGATAACTGATTATATGAATAGCATAAGGGTAGCCCTTCTTTCCTTGCCTCAAGAGCACGCCAGGCACTCCTGTCTTCCACTGCCTCTCGCAGTTTGGTCAAACTCATGCTGGTAGCTTCGAGAACACTGTCCAACCATCTCGTCCTCTGTCGCCCCCTTCTCCTGGTGCCCTCCATCTTCCCCAACATCAGGGTCTTTTCCAGGGAGTCTTCTCTTCTCATGAGATTGCCAAAGTATTGGAGCCTCAGCTTCAGGATCTGTCCTTCCAGTGAGCACTCAGGGCTGATTTCCTTCAGAATGAACACGTTTGATCTTCTTGAAGTCCACAGGACTCCCAAGAGTCTCCTCCAGCACCATAATTCAAAAGTATTATGGAATAGGACGTCCCTATTTTCGCTGGAGAAATGTTGGAGGGTATGTCCTCCCCTTGAATGCTGCTCTGATGTATTTCCTGACACACACAACCCAATTTTGGGGGAATAACAACAACAACAACAACAACAACAACAACAACAACAACAACAACAACAAATTTATTTATACCCTGCCCTCCCTAGCCAGAGCCGGGCTCAGGATGGCTAACACCAGTAAAATTACAATAAAACATAATGTGTGTGGGGGGGGGGGGGACCAATTTAAAATACAGGTTAAAAATACAATTTAAAACGCAGCCTCATTTTAATAGTAGCCCATAGATCAAAACCATAAGGGGCAGGAAAACAAAAGGGTCAGACTGAGTCCAAACCAAAAGCCAGGTGGAACAGCTCTGTCTTGCAGGCCCTGCGGAAAGATGTCAAGTCCCGCAGGGCCCTAGTCTCTTGTGACAGAGTGTTCCACCAAGTCGGGGCCAGTTCTGAAAAGGCCCTGGGCCTAGTTGAGACCAAGCTAACCACCTTGTGACTGGGGACCTCCAAAGTGTTGTCATTTGTGGACCTTAAGGTCCTCCGCGGGACATACCAGGAGAGGCGGTCCCGTAGGTATAGGGGTTGTATGGGGGGGGAGAAGAAAGGGGGAAACCCCTTTTGGCAAGCCAAAATCTTTGCACAGGTCTTCTGCTGATTGGGTTGGTTAAGTGAATCTCTTTCTGTGAATAACAGGCAACATTCTTTACAAAGTTATCCCCAGCTATTTGTGTGTCTCTAGGCATCCAGGACTGGCCAAGAACGTAGTTTTGATTAAGTCCTAATCTTCTGTGCATGCATTGGTAGAAAGGTTTTCATTTGCCATCGCCTCAGCCTCCTGCTGCCGCCAAATGCAGAAAGAACTCTTTATGCCAGGCAATTCATGCTTGCTGTACTTGTCTTCACTTATTACGCTGGAAATAGTCCAATGAGTGGAAAACCAATTTAATAAATGAACTCTCACAAATTTCATTGAAACAATTATTCTAATTCCTTTGACTGTAAATGTTTCGTCTGCTTTTAATCATTAGTCTATTATCTATGAGAGCCATCAGCAAATCCTCAGCATGCAAATGACATTGAAATATGCACAAGACAATAAGTGTGGGGTGAGGATTGCAGGGTTTCCCAGGAATATATGGATGGTTTTTCTTTTTTTGTTCTTGCTGCCAAGCCTTCACACATCCTAACAGTAATCTGGCTAGTGTTGACTGAGTCACATAGATATCTCGCACTCCTCTGTTAGGCCAGGTACTCATTTCCGTAGTTCAATTACTACTGAGTGACAGCAGCAAACGAACTTCTCCAGAATGGATTAGCTAGAATTTATTACAGTGGCAGCCATAATACCTGCCACAGCAAACCATCAGCATATGTTTTCAGAACCTGGATGCTTTCCAAGTATTCTTTGTTCTTCAAATGTGGGCTGAAGCTACGAAGAAAAAGAAAATGAAAAAAAATCAACAGAGAAGTTTTATTTTTATACAAGTCACTGGTTTCTAGCACTGCATTATACAAGCCACTGAGGTTCTGAACTGGCTCAAAAGAGCCTTTTAGTCGGTTGCCAGACAGATCAAAGCTAGGTGTGGTTAAATAGAGGGCCAAACCAAATGTAATGGTGACAGACCCACACCAGGAACAGGAAGTTACCTTCAAATACAATCAAATGAGTGCTGAGCAGCCTCAATGGTAAAATAATAATCATAATGCCGACTGACTGATGCTGAAATATCTCCCTCTCTCCCTCCCTTACTCTTTCCAAAGTAAAAAGAAATTGCACCTGTTCTTCAACTTCCATTTTGATAGAAAAGTCACCAAGGACCTTTTTGCACAACCTGTAGACCTATCATGGTCAGGCTTTTATTTCCTGCTTGGTTCAACTTTTTCTACAAACTTTGCTACAAATGTATTTAGTAATAAAGCCTGGCATGTGATCATTCTGACATTGTTGCAAATCATGACTCAGTACATGTCAGCGGCCTCGAGACCCAGGGCCCTATGCCCACATCACTGTAGCATATTTTGTTGGCCACCATCAAGCTCAAAATATAAACAGATTCAGAATGATGCATTCAGGGGAGAGGCCAGAACTGAGCGACTGTCTAACAGCATGCTTTTGTGTTTGAAACACATCAACAGTTTAGAAGTTTCTTATCTCTTACAGGCGATACAGCATTATTTTCTACCCCTGTAACTGCATATTTTCTGCAAGTACGTGCATAATTTGTTCTCTCCCCCCTGCATGTTTTAATGATTGAATTCTATTATCCAAATCACCATTTTTGTTGCTGATTGCAATACTTGAGGGTTTCCCCCATCATACTGTGTTTATTCAGCTGCATAACATTGACAGTTTAACTGCGTATCTTATGGAAACAGCTGTTTGCTTTGATTTAGTTGAACACTTTGCTAGTTGTTTGAATTTTTTTTTAAGGATTCACTGCCTGACAGTCATGCTGCATAATTTGAATGGTGTCTACTTAAGCAAATAAATTTGTCAATGGTTAAAACCTTATTACACCAGCACAATATATGAACTGCAGTAAACTGCAGAGCATCTCTGAGTAATTTATATCCCATCACGCTGAACCATCTAGATATTGTGACTTGAAAGTTCTAGTGATAACTCCACAGACAGGTGCCAAAACATTAGTTCATATATTGGTTGATTATTGGTTGATTTTTAAAATTTCTATACGGCTTTATATATTGAAAGTATCTCTAAGTAGTATACAGAAAATTGAAGCAACAACAGACAACTTAAAGAAAATATTACAAAAATACACAGTTACATATATAAAAAAATGTTACATTAATACAAAATTATATATATTTGGAGGACTGCATTGCAGTGGAAGAGTCAATGGCAGAGAGAGGGAGTAATACTCCACCACAGAAACACTTACAAAAGTAAGAAAGACACACTCTGACATCAGTGTGTCTGGTGCAAACCCTAAGTATAAATAAAAAGTAATTATTAATTATCCTATTCATCTTCTAAGAAGTTTGGGGAACATACACTTTTATTCATTTTTCTAAAGAAGCTTTGGCTAGACATTTGATTAGTTATTAGTTGATTGGTATAATTTCCTTAAAATAGGGATCCATTCTCATCAGTCCCAGACAACATAGCCATTTTTTTAGTGATGATAGAAGTTAATAACATCATGTAAACTTTTCCTACCCCCTACCCTAACCATTATTTTGTTAACATCCTGGTTAATTGAAGAACTCAAAAGCTTACTCATGATTTGTGAGGTTTTGGTGGGTCCTAAGAAAAACCAATCAACCAATTAAATAAAATAAAAAATACAAAACCCTACACAGAAACATAGTGATTATAAAAATATATATGAATGAATGAATGAATACATCTAATTGCCCCCCCCCCACTCCATATAACACCCTAACCCTTTATTTCCACTGGTTTTGTGAAATAAAAATAAAATACCTTAGTGACTATTCTAGTTCCAAGTGTCTTTCCAATTAACTACAATGTGGGTGAAATCACAATAACTTTGTCGAGTGTTATTCCCAACAACTGTGTTTCCTTGGTACCTGACCAACTCACATGTTGCAGTTCCTCTTTTTGGCTGAGCATCAGTCTGTTTCAGGAGTTGCGAATCAAAAGAGTATTTGGAACCTCTTTTTAACAAAAACTCATTTTCCATCTGCTTCAGGCACATTGACATTCCCTGGATTATACAGTAACTACTGGTATTTGGTTTGGGGCTATAGCATTAAACAGATCCACCTGCAGCAAATGTAGGGTTAAACTGGGGGCACACTTGTCCCCCCCCCATTTGTATCTGTTTTGCTCAAGTAACAGTAATATGTGCAGCATTATGCATAAATCATGGAAGTGCCGAAATGAAACTCTTCATTACTTATTCACATATGCAATTAAAAGGGCATGAAGGCAACCTGGAAAAGGAATTTAACAGACATGAATGCCAAACATGAATTTGTATTCACTGACTACGTTTTTTTAAGACAGAGCTACACCTCGCAGCTAATAGAATAAAAAGAATGGCAATCTCAAGTATAAGTTTATTTGCTCACAGAAAAGCATCCTCAACTTGATTCCTGTGCAACACACTGCCCATAAAGTCTAAAGGATTTATAGGCATGACTACACATGAGTCAGACTTGGATATACCAAGTAAGGAAAAATCTCTGTAAAAATGCAGTGAAAAGCAATATCTCATATGATAGGTTTCAGAGCATCTCCATTTGCCTAAAGCAGCCTTTCCCAAATTGATGGCTTCTACTGTATATGTTTTGGACTGCAGTTCTCATCTTCCCTCAACATTACTGGCCATCTGAATGAGGATGATGAAATTTGTAGTCCAAAACTTCTGGAAGGCACTGAAGGAATGGGTTTCCTAAATCTAAAACCTGACTGTGCAGTCAGTCTGAAACGGGCCCCAAAATCCCCATTTTTCCTTCTCCATTAGCTAAAATCCATTAACTTGAGCACTTGAGCCAATGTATAACAAAGCCCTCTCCTTTATCAATATGTGACGCTTAATGGATGGCCTTGTCAGTTCTGAAGTGGAGACGGGTCGGCAAAGCTGGGGCTTATCTTATCTTGTAGGTTGTAAATATCCTGACACACTGCTGCACAGACTCTGCAAGAGATGGAGATGGAGATGGCATCAAGGGAAACCCCTATAGCTGGGTGACCCTCTTAATCCCGAGATAAGAGTACAGGAACAGGAACATCTGTTTATGGTCATGGATGTCAACTTACGTGTATGAACGTTCGAGGCTGAATTCCTGGGGAAGGGGGGAGAGGGTGCCTGGAGGATATATATACTGTGTGAAATTTCTCTTTCTTCGGGCTTGCTGTGAACTGACCATGCAAGTGCCTTTATGTTACTCTGGAGAGCAGAAATAAAAAACTCTTTCTCTGAACCAACCTCGGTGTCTTTTGACTCCTTCCTCCCTCTCTGGGAGCAACGCTCACCCAACCAATCGGTAAAGTCTAAGAAGGCTACAGCACCAGATTAGAAAACTTTGCTGCAAAGTGTATTGAACTCTTAAATTACTTTAATGCTTGGGATTCCTTGCCAAAACACCAATATCATCAATGAAGATTAATAACATGCTATTGTATTTGCTCACATATGTTACTTGTTACGCTTCTTTCACACCAATTCTTCTATCCAAAAGGATGATTTATTTATCCAAGTTTCCAGCTTTCTAAGACCCCCCAGGCAAGGAAGAACTTTTCCCCAATTAATAACGAAACCTCTACGTCCACATCATAGCCCCAATGCAAGTCATGTTTATTGTAACTCTGCATAGGCAATGGGGGCCTAACAAATTAGAAAAATCCTGGAATAAAAAAAACAGAAATTAAACAAATGGAGACAGTGCAGTAGGCCTTTATCACTCTATAGTCAACCATGGGTTCAGTAGAGTATACCTGTGTTCCTGAGCTAGTAGAAACAGGCTTGAGTGTGTCTCGTTTTTTTATTTTTTTAGTGTGTGTGTCTTCATGTGAGCTGTTCACATTAAATTTCATCCAATAATTCTGCACAGTTACTGTTACCTAACCTGAATCTTTGGAAACTAGAGGCAGGTGGGGGCATGCATGTTTATATCAATTCAACTCAATGGCGGCAGCATCCAATCTTAATAAGCAGAGATGAACGGTACAAGAGGAATAATGATTCTGAGCTCTGAAAACTGCTGGAAAGAATTTTAGTTATAATCATCCTGGGTCCTCATCTAATTGTATTGCCTTCATCTACAGTCAGCTGAATTGCAGACATATGGTTATGACTTCCTAAAAAAAATCATTATAACTCACACTTTCCTGATGCATAGAGCAGTGATTAATATCATCAGGCTGTGTTTTGCTTCATTATATGTGAATTACTATTGAACCCATATTAGTCTTGCTCTAAAGATGGGTTTTGGACATAAAGTATCTTAATTCAATGAATAAGAATGTGCTGATTTATAAGATTTTATCTTGGAAAGACAAATTATTTCATTCTTTTGTGGAGGGGGGGTGGAGCTGAGAAGGTATTACTACCTGGAATGGATAGTTTTTCAGTGGAGCATTAAGAAAAGAGTCTTTTGAAATGTATATCAGCAGTTTAGCCTCTGGCAATTAATATAAGCTTTTTTAGTGGTGGTACTAGTTGTGATTCACATTTGGCTTAATATTTCATTATAGAGATGGGAACTTGACACAACCGGGTCCACACTACCTATGGTATATATATATATATATATATATATATATATATATATATATATACTGTATATATATATACTGTATATATATATATATATCTTGTGCATTGTATAAACAAGCTTTGCAGACTTTTTAATCTTGTTTTTCAGCTTTCACACAGGTCCTCTTAAATGACAATAATGAGCACTCACACTTTACACTTTGCGGGATCGCGTGCGGTGCTTCAGGCCCCAGGGAACTTACCAGTTGTATGGGCTGGCCTGCCTCTCAGTGTTATTCTTTGGAAGTTCACGTCCAGCCTCAGTTAGTCAATTTACACTGCTGGGAGGTGGGGCCAGTCACATAAATAGGGGTTGGAGCCAGCAGCCGCCAGGCAGTCGGCTCAGGAGCTTCACCCTCCCTCCCCTCTCTTTGTTTAATGTTTCTTGCTTGCAAGTTAACCTTTTTTCTTCCTGTTTAGCAGGCTCTGCTATGGTCTTTGACTGGTTGCTGTTGAAGGACCGGGAAGAAATTTCCCTGCATTGGCGGGTTTTGTCTTCCCCGTAGCAATTCGTCACAACTTTGGTGGTTATGGCCTTGGGTGGAATCCTTTTGTCTTTTCTGTTAGGACATAGTTCCATTCCACCTTAAAAGGGACAGGCAGGACTATTGTGTGTCACATGCCTGTTTACATTTCCAGCATAGTCTGCTGGGAACTTCTGTTTTGTATATAGCTTTTGTGTTACTGCTGTTTTGCTGGACACGAAGGGAAGCAGACGTGTTTTTTCCTTTGTTCCTGAACTATGCTGAATAAACGTTGTAAATATGCTTACACACATCTCTGTAAGCCACTTCTGTTGTGGAGATTTATTCACTCTGTTAATTAGCGTGCTCGGTAGCTTCAGAAGGCTACTGAGGCTCGAGTTGCTGACTGATTGATGCTGTTCCAAGGGAGACTGGAGATCGTCCGGCTGCCGGCCGGTGGCTGGAGCCAGCTGGGGGCCTGCCCAATGCCCCCGTCTCCCAGCAGTATTCCAAGATTTTCTTCCCTAAAATGGGGGGGGGGGGCATGAAGTGGTGACTCACCCCCCTTGCGGTGTCCATTCCAGGGTCCCCTAAGCCAAGATCTTCCTGCATTTGAAAGTTGTGAAGTTTTGGCCAAATTTTAATTCCATAACACGTCGTCAGAGTCATTATTCCTTTCTGGTGGTCTCGGGGGCTTTGGTGGTCACCGCCTGGTCACACAAATGTCAGACCTTTCAAGAGAGCCATATCACAGTTGCATGAGACCTGACTGGAATTTGGAACCATTGTTGCTTTAGGAGTATCATGTTTTTCTTCAATAAACAACTGTGAGAGGGATGGGTGAATCTTTCACTCTGATTCTCTCAGTGATTCAGTTTCCCAATCTTAATTTCAGTTATAAATCCTCATGATCATTCACCAGCATAAACAATTCTGTATGGAGTACAGGCTGATGTACACATCTTTACCTAGGTGCCAACTCCCAGGGGCTGAGGTCCCTTCAGTCCCCACCAAAAATATTTAAAGCTGCCAGCAAAAAATAATAATAATGGACATTACTATTCAAATGGTATGTGTGGTGTTGTGTGATCGATTATGCAGGGTGCGACTTACCTACCCCCAAAATATTTTATTCAGGTTCGCACCCCAGCATACTTGCAAACAAGCTTTTGCTAACACAATACATTTTCACCAATATATTCATTTTTATGTACAATTTCATATAATGTAATACATTTTTACAAACATAATTAAGTTGGGGCACTGCACCACAAAATTCAGAGGAGTGCGAATTTCACAGGATGACTGCACTTTGGGTTGAGTGGCGAGTTCCCGCCTCCCACCAGTAGGAATAAAGACACAAGACACCAATGTTTAGGTTAATGGGCTAAAATTGGCCACAACTTTATTGGTTACAGGTAAAGAGCGGTATTGGCTTAGGCGTTGGTCCTATCCGACTATCTGGCTTCAGCCTGTTTGCTGGAAGACCGGGAAGGGTTAACACCAGCAGGGGGAGCCCTGCGGAGATCCTGGGGCCACTCTTGCCTTAAATGAGGCAAGCCACACCCCCTGAGCCAGCCGATTGGCTGGCCAGGGGATGACGCGGCCCGAGGATTCCCCAGATCGCGCGGAGGCTGGAATCCAGCCTCTGTGCAAGTGTTGGGGGCGTGAAGCCTGCAACACCATCTCCTCTCGAGGTTGGAAGTGGCTTTCTCAAATTGTTTCAGAAAATGCAGATCAGGTAAATTCACCTTTAAATGTGAAATGCATCAGATTTCTCCCCCAACTCTAGGTGAGAGAGCCAGGCCAATATGGTATGCTAACTGGAACATAAATTCCTAAGCGAAAAAGTAAAAAAAAAAGGAAAGGCAACATTTAATAAAGAATGTGCTGCAGCTCTGTTTTCCCTAGAAGAGACAATTTAGCTAATAAATATGCAATGTTTGTGCAGTTTCGTTAAATATTAAAGTGTGTCAAGAAAAGATGAATTAGTCAATAGAAGGGAGGAGGAAAACAGTAAGCTTAGTGAATGTAATACAGTCTCACTTTAAAAAAAAAAAAATCAGAGCTGTAAATATATTAGCTTTCTGCCAATGAATGCAAAATGCTGAAATTTAAGACATATTTTACTTTGATGCATTTAGAATCCTGTATAAACTCAATGTTTAAAAAAGCTGCAGAAAGGTAAATAATTCTGAAACAATCACCACATTTTTTGCTCTATAGGACGCACCCGACCATAGGACGCACCTTGTTTTAGAGGGGGAGAACAAGAAAAAATAATTCTCCCCCTCTCTGCTCAGTGCCCCTTCAGCGAAGCGGCAGGAGAAACGGAGCCCCTTCCATTTCTCCTCTCGCTTCGCTGAAGGGGCGCTGCGCAGCTCTCCCTCTCTGCTGAAGATAGGAGAGTCTTGCTCTCCTGGCTTCAGTGAAAGCAACCCGAAGCCTCCGGAGCGCAGCTGGACCTCCCTTCTCGCTCTCCAGGCTTCAGCGAAAGCAACGCGAAGCCTCCGGAGTGCCGAGGGAGTGCTCCCTCGGAGGCTTCGCGTTGCTTTTGCCGAAGCCAAGGAGCCTGCATTCGCTCCATAAGACGCACACACATTTCCCCTTAATTTTTGGAAGGGAAAAAGTGTGTCTCATAGAGCAAAAAATATGGTATGTTCAGTACAGTAACAGCATGCATTCAGAGTGACTGATTCGGTTGCACCGGGTTCAAAGACTTGGGAGCACCACAACTATGATTTAGAATCAAATGTGAGATGCAGGGGTGTGGCAAAATTTGGCACTGAAATTTGAGAAGCCATGGTCCACCACTGCTGCATTCTCCTTGACAATGACAACTGACAATGCAAGAATTTACAACAATCACATGATTATGTTCAGTTAAAATATCATTTTATATTAATACAAGATTTACACAATAATGTCTTGGCATAATGTGAAGGGCTTCAATTGATAGCCAGGAATTTTGTGGTGAGGGAGGAAGGGGGGCAAAACAGAGCAGAGAATCAGTGGAAAATGGCCGGAATTTAAGTAGCTTACTATGTTTTAAGTTACTGAAATGTATTAAATATCAAAAAGGAATAACAGTTTTATAATGTTATAAAATTTATTTTAAAATATGGAAGACTAGAACAGGTTCTTACTGAGAATAGCGTAGAAGACTGCCTACATGATTTACCTTATATATTTACAATTAAAAGATGTGTGTGTGTGTCTGTGTGTGTCTGTGTGTGTCTGTCTATCATCATCTATCTATCTATCAAGATATAGACAATGAAATATGACAATTCAATGAGGGACCTGAAATATCCTAAGGAGAGACAGGCCCACAAAAGTCCCAAATATGCACACAAATTGTGCCTGTTTCATCTTTAGTCGTTTAATATTCCCAGATGGTCTTATTGCCTTTACAGCTATGTGAGTTATGAAAGTGTGAGCTATGAACCCCAAATGTTTTTTTCTACAAGGTTTCTGAAAAGCCATACAAATATATCTTGGCAACATAAAAATATATCTGAAATCAATCTTTAGAAAGGTGGCAGCCTGTAGAGTCTAAAATAACACCATAATATCTAAAGATACATATATTTTCTGCCATTGCCGGGGAAATATTCACAGTATCCTGCCGCAATGGTCCCTCCTGCTTGCCTTGTTGGAAGCTAGTCAGCATACCTCCAACACTTTGAAGACCACATCCAAGACACCACCTTCCCAGTTGCCATCTCCCTCTTTTTTTATCTCGAGAACACAGCAGCCATTTTGGTTGCCATGATCTTGTGTGATTTTGCACCACAGTTCTGGCCAGAAAGCATTTTTTTTCAGGCATGATGCCCAAAAACACAGCCCCAGGAAAAGTGCTTTTTTTCAAGAGGAAATTGTGTCATGAAATCACACAAGATCACAACAACCAAAATGGCCGCCATTATCTCTCTTGATAAAAAATGGGATTTCTCATTTTTTCTGGGATACTTGTGGAGTATGAGTCAGCAGCACAACAGTATTCATGAACAAGTATCAGAATCAGGTAACACAGATTAATTTTGATAATGGGAGTATAGCTAGAAGAACTATGTTGAATTACCCAGTCTTTAGAAAACATAGCTTAAATAATTACATTGTGAAATTCAAATCTTAGGGACCTTCATGCTGAACTTTCAGAATTACATAGTAGATGGCAAATAAACCAGTGTAGTCATTTATCAGAGTTAAATGCTGCAGCTTTTAGAGCTGGTACAGAGCTGGTACATTTCCTGTAGAGTCTGAGTAAACATACTAATGGTAAACTTTCCTGAGTTACATTATGAAGCAACATTCAATTAAGCATTCTTTGAAGTGATTATATAGTTAAATAGTAGTTCAGCCGATTAATTAATAAGGTAATGTATGGACCCTGTGATTCAGTCAATGAACCATGCACAACTTCATTGTCATAAAAGGGCTTTTAATAGAGCAGGATTTTTTTTATAGATTTGATCTGTGCCTCCTTTATCTTTGCAGAAAGAGTCAAACAGAAATCTACTGGGGAACTGAAAATATGCATTCCAACACTCTGCCTGCTTATCCTAAAATAATTTCCACTAAGGTCCCATTCATTTGGGCCAACCACACTAATGTGAACATTCCTTTCATTCATGCAAGTGTACTATGCTGAAGTAGTTTGGCTGAAGTTTTGGACACACCCACTCTTACACTGCGGCCATGCACACCTTTTAGGTGTTTAGACCATTGCTTCCAGGGTGGTTCCCCATGGCTCTATGTGGCCTTCAGTCTGGAAAAAGCTTTGTTAACCTTGCTCTATTTTAATTCTTTCACAATTGGAGGGATTATTGTTTTGTTTTTCATTAAGTTATGATTTTTTTGGGGGTGTTTTTATATTATAATCCTCCTTGTGATCCTTGAATGAAAGGCAGTATAGAAATTTAATAAGATAAAATAAACATAACATCGGTTTTGAAAGACCTACATTGGCTCCCAGTACGTTTCTGGGCACAATTCAAAGTGTTGGTACTGACTTTTGAAGCCCTAAACGGCCTCGGTCCAGTATACCTGAAGGAGCGTCTTCACATCCATCGTTCTGCCCGGACACTGAGGTCCAGGGCCAAAGGCCTTCTGCTGGTTCCCTCACTGCGAGAAGCCAAGTTACAGGGAACCAGGCAGAGGGCCTTCTTGGTAGTGGCCCCCACCCTGTGGAACGCCCTCCCACCAGATGTCAAAGAGAACAACAACTATCAGACTTTTAGAAGACGTCTGAAGGCAGCCCTGTTTAGGGAAGCTTTTAATGTTTGATGCACTATTGTATTTTAATATTTTGTTGGAAGCCAGATGGGCAGGGTATAAATAATAAATCAATTGTTGTTGTTGTTGTTGTTGTTGTTGTTGTTATAAAAAGTTCTGCAGTGTAAATGCCTTGAACTGGTTCAGCACGAATTTTTTGGCACCCCACTGATAAGCTGAATTATACCAGTGTGAAGAGGCTAAATACGTGGTCCTGTTACCTGCATCTTTTGTATGGCCACTAATACCAATTGTCCTATGGATCTGTTCTTTGACAATCAAATTACTATGGTCAAACCAAAGGCACTGTATTGTTTCTTAGCTTACCAGGAAGGAAAATGGGTTGGTGTGACACAAATCGTGTCCTCCTTCCAGAGAGCATGTGTTGTGGTGAGATAATCAAGACTGACCTCACTGCAGTTGTGGGTGGGAGCAAGACTGGATAGCCACAACAACCCGATTGGTGGTCCCTTGGTTGCTGGGGTAATTCTGGTCAATGGGACCATTTCATGCATTAACCGAGGGGCCTATATGTACCGCCACACATTGCGTTGAGCTTCCTCTTTTTGCCACGTGCTTCGGAACACCCTCCCTATATTCAGGGTTCATTATGACCTTGCTATGCCATCGTGGATCGTCTGCTTTTGGGCCAGGGGCCAGGTAGGAATTTTCCCATTTGACTAATTGACTGATGCCACTTGGGTTTTGCCTGCCGCGTAGCAAATTGCCACAACTTTGTAAAGTTAGGCAGTTAGGCACTGGTTCAGTGTGGAGTGGAGGGGGGAGGTTGTCACACCTGCCCCTCCAATACACAAAAGGGTATTCTGTTAAAGGAATCCAGGGGCTCGCCTTGCTTTTGTTCAATCCTCTTTCAGTGGTAAGGGCCATGCCAGAGCCCCTGGGAGCATTTGGAGTGAGCTTGAGTCTGAACCTGGTCCAGTGCTCCCCCAGGATGTTTTCCCTTACTGACCTGTGCCAGAGTCTAGTCGCCAGTGCTGCCCTGCTAAGGTTAGGTGCAGCTAGTCAGGAACCAATGCCTAAGCAAACCACTCACAATCTGTAATCAATAAAGTTGTGGTCAAAATTATGCCAATAACCTTAAACTAAATTCTGTGTCAATTGTGCCTTAATTTATTGGGGGAGGTTTTGGGATCTTAACACGCAAGTGCACCAGGAGAGCAAATATGGTGCTCCTGCTGGTGGATTTACACCACACTGGCCTCCCCCCCTTGCTTTCCCTCGCAGTAAGCAACAGCAAGCAACTTTCCAGAAAGCTAGCATCGTTGTATTGCCCTGTCTAGCAAGCTGCTTCTGAATTGGAAATTAGGGGCAGAGAGAATCATTAGTATAATATGCTTTCTTTTGGTAGCATAATTTTAAGGGAGGGGGGAAAATATATGCAGTAATTCTCTTTATCTGTCAAGTAGCCTGATGAATCGATATAAAGTGTTTGGTCTAGCCATGTTTCAAGATACTGTTGAAAGAAGTGAGAAGATAAATCTTTTCTTATAATCACTTCAAACTAGATACACAACAGATGAAAGATGAGAAGCGGGGCATAATCAAACTGTGCATCACAAATGCAAGTATTCCCTTCCCTTCTGTTTGATGTTCAGCATCAAAAATCAGGCATTGGGGTAAGATGGGAAAAGTGCCCTCAGCTGTGAATAAGTCTGACTGATAAAATAAGAGTGGCAGCAGTAAAGAATTAGATGCTTCAACGCTAGTCCCTCAAGTTTGTAACAAATGCTAGCCTAAGCTTTCAGGCATTAAGATTAGAAATCCGTTTTGCTGTACAGCGTGTAGTGCATGGAATTTTGTCCTCATTGTTAACAGCAGCACAGTGAGGTCAGTTATGCTCAGGACCATGATGGGGGCAAGGATTTAATTACAACCCCCATGGTCCCAATTCAGCTACCTCTCGCTCCCCATGTGCACTGCCCATTTCTTTTTTAAAAGCTAAGTACACCAGAACTAATGATGCCCCCCCCAATATTCTGAAACAACATCCTACTCACCTGCCTTCATCTCCTAGATTGCTTTGCCAGTGTGTGTGTGTGTGTGTGTGTGTGTGTGTGTGTTCGATATATGATTTCAGTGTACTGGAAGAAGCAAAGATCACCAGTGTCGAAGCAATATTTCTTCAACATCAATTTTGTTGGACGGGTCATGTTGTGCGGATGCCTGATGATCGTCTTCCAAAACAACTACTCTATTCCGAACTTAAAAATGGAAAGCGTAATGCTGGTGGTCAACAAAAGAGGTTTAAAGACTCTCTCAAGGCAAATCTAAAAAAAAATGTAGTATAAACACTGAGAACTGGGAAACACTGGCCTGCAAGCGCTCCAGTTGGAGAACAGCCTTTACCAAAGGTGTCATGGACTTTGAAGACACTCAAACTCAGGACGCGAGGGAGAAACGTGGTAAGAGGAAGGCATGCTTGGCAAATCCACACCGTGATCAACTCCCACCCGGAAACCAATGTCCCCACTGTGGAAGGACATGTGGATCCAGAATTGGCCTCCACAGTCATTTACGGACTCATTGTTAAAACTGTGTTTATGGAAGACAATCTTACTCGGCTACAAGTAATCGCCAAAGAAGAAGAAGAAGAAGTGTGTGTGTGTTTTGGGGTAGAATTCTCTGACAATCTTTATGTCGAGTTTATCCACAGGATTATTATTTTTTTCTAATTCCATCCCACTCCTCACTTTTGACTACAAGTTAGGGCTTCTTTAGTGGTTCCACTGAAAATATAAACAATTCTGTCATATTATACATATTATTATACATATAATCTTATATACATATTATATTTATATACATTCTGTTGTTCCATTCACACAACGCACTTCCCCTTGTGCAATGAAACTTCATTTCCTCTCCCCACCCCCAACACCCTACCTCCCCTTGAACTCTCAAAATCTGCCCCAGAGGATTGGCATGTAACTCTTTGATACACTTTACCTTACACTTCAGGTTACAGACTCCACTAACCCAGAAACAGTACCTCGGGTTAAGAACTTAATTCATTCTGGAGGTTTGTTCTTAACCTGAAACTGTTCTTAACCTGAGGTACCACTTTAGCTAATGAGGCCTCCTGCTGCTGCTGTGCCGCCACCGTGCAATTTCTGTTCTCATCCTGAAGCAAAGTTCTTAACCCGAGGTACTGTTTCTGGGTTAGCGGAGTCTGTAACCTGAAGTGTCTGTAACCTGAAGCGTCTGTAATCTGAAGCATCTGTAACCCGAGGTACCACTGTATATGCATAACATACATTTTTGTGTGCACAGGTTTTCATATAATTAGTCAGTGGATTGGTTTGTTGATGAAAGAAGAGGTCCAAAGGAAGCAAAACTCAATCAAGTTGGAGTGATAAATTCCATGTATAGATCTGGTTTAAAGAGATTTTTCCTTCATCCCAATGTGGTGATTTGGCACTGAAATACTGTGGGATAGAAAAGATAGAATATCAGGGGCACCGAGTTGGGCCCCAGATTATGGGCACCCAATAACACCTGCTATGTAACATGATGTCATGATGTCACGCTACATTGGTGTGCCGCAGTGGCACTTCCGAGGCCTCACAAGACCTCAGAGGTCATGTCGGAAGCCTCACAAGACTTCTGACACAACATCCGGTTTCTACTGGAAGTTGGGTCAGAGGCCTGGCAAGGCCTTGGACATTGCTTCCGAGGCCTTGTGGGGCCTTGGAGGCCATGTCCAAGGCCTCACAAAACCTCCACATGACTTCTAGTTTCTACCAGAAGTTGCATCGGATGCTTCGCAGGGCCTCCAACTACAATACCTCAGGCGTAGTGTTGGGCCTCCAATGCCACTTCCAGTAGAAACCAGGTGTTGTGTCGGAGCCCTGCATTGTGGGTTCTGAGCACACACACAAAACTGTGGGTGGCCAGGGCCCCCAGGCTGCCTATAATTGATTCCAGTTTAGCATATGATGTTTGCTAGAATCCTTAGAATCTTAGACGTTTCAGGGAACAATTAATGCAACTGATGGAAAAGGGAAAAGACTCTCATGCTTGTCAGGTCTGGAAGAAAATGGGCAGCACAGAATTTGATAATAGAGTGTTGAGCAATATTACATTCATCTGCAGAACTCTGGATATGGGGAATCTTTTATAGGCCATTCCAGGGACCATATGCCAGAGGTGGATGGGGCTAAAGGCGATTGTGGATGGAGCAATGAATGTAAATTTTCATGTCAGTGTAGTTTGATGAAAACAAAAAAGGAAGGAGAAATTGCTGCAGTTTATGTGTGGTCAGGAATGGAAACCAGTCACACAAATATGATCACTATTTGTTATTGGTTTTTAAAGTCCAGAAATAATATGTAATTACAGTATTCTCTGAAATGTTTTGATGTTTCCATTATTTTCAAATCAATGTGAGTTACGCAAGCTGCATAAATATCGATGTATGCTACTTAAGTTATGTAAAGGTAAAGGGACCCCGACCGTTAGGTCCAGTCGTGGACGACTCTGGGGCTGCAGCGCTCATCTCGCTTTACTGGCCGAGGGAACTGGAGTATAGCTTCCGGGTCATGTGGCCAGCATGACTAAGCCGCTTTGGGCGAACCAGAGCAGTGCATGGAAATGCCGTTTACCTTCCCGCCGGAGTGGTACCTATTTATCTACTTGCACTTTGATGTGCTTTGGAACTGCTAGGTTGGCAGGAGCAGGGACTGAGCAATGGCAGCTCACCCCGTCGCGGGGATTCAAACTGCCAACCTTCTGATCAGCAAGCCCTAGGCTCTGTGGTTTAGACAACAGCACCACCCGCGTTATGTAATTTATATTAATTAGCAGACAGGGAGAGAAATAATGCAGCATTTGGCAGAAAGTAAACTGCAGTGGAATGGAAACAATGCTGATTGTGATGAATGCAGGACAGAATGGAAATTAATGCCACCTTACATCCCAGGTTGCTATGCACACTCACACATCCCTCTTCCAGTCAGACAAGTAGAAGTCAGCTTCAGAGTTTGAGGACCCATTTCAGCCAGGCAAAACAACACTGTAGGAGGATGTGGCTAGGGAAGGTTTATGGCCAGGGACAAGTGCAATGGTCTATATAAAGAGGCCTGAAGGGGTTGCCCACCCCTGCTTTAGATCATCTTTATAGCCATGCATTTCTAACCCACAGTTTGGTGGACGAGTCTTTCCTCACACTGCAAATGGCCCTCCTGCAAACAAAACTTGGAATTTGCAATCAGTGTGCCACAGGTTTTATATTTGCAAGATTAAAAATAAAAATGTGCTCTCTGCTAGAAGTTGGAGAATATATTTGTAGCTCCCAGCATTCTTCACACTTCTTTCTCATTTGGCATTTCATTAAAGTAACGGATGCAAGAGATTTCCCGAGGCAAGATGATTTTTCCCTGAATCCGTCAGCAGGTACTATCTGAGTATTAAATAAATCCTTTGTAACACTATACTTAAAAAAAGGCTTAAGTTATTATGACTTCATCATATTTCCCCCCAATACCATTTGTTCAGGCTTCCTGAGTAGCAACTCATTTTTTTAACTCAATAATTCTCCTTTGGTTAATGTTGCTCCATTAAATACCATTAAAATATGCCCTCATCAGATTTCTACACCTACATTAGTTGTTCAGCTCGGTCAATTTGTGGCTGAACATTTTAAAAATGAGTGTACAAGACCAGCAGAGAGAATTTTACTTTGGAGATTCATCTCTCCTGTCTTAACCACATAAAGAGTTTGATGAGGTATTTAAAATGCTTTCCATTCTTCTACCTTACCTTAGCCCTAAACTTCATTTTATGTTGGCAGACCTCTGCCTTCACTTCTTGGCAGGATGGTGGGGAGGAGGACTATGAAGATGAAGAACAATGGGTGCAGGAAAAAGTTCAGCCATCCTTCTGATGCCAAACTGTTGCCTTAAAGTTCATCTCAATCGACAATTCAGACCCGTATTTGAGGACACAGGGCTGCTGTCAAATGTAGTTTGAGCTTCAGTAAGATATTGTCCCTCTACCTCAGTCACCCCAAAACTGTGATATATGTCATACTTTGAGGTGGGTTACAATACCTCTAGGGAGTACAGAGAGTTGCCATAGTGAGGGGCCCAAGGAAATAATAAAGGTAAAGGTAAAGGACCCCTGACAGTTACGCCCAGTCGCAAACAACTCTGGTTGTTGCGCTCATCTCGCTTTACTGGCTGAGGGAGTCAACATTTGTCCACGGACAGGTTTTCCGGGTCATGTGGCCAGCATGACTAAGCCGCTTCTGGCAAAACCAGAGCAGCACATGGAAATGCCATTTACCTCCCCGCCGGAGTGGTACCTATTTATCTACTTGCACTTTGATGTGCTTTTGAACTGCTAGGTTGGCAGGAGCAGGGACCGAGCAACGGGAGCTCACCCATTGCTCGGTGGGGATTCGAACCACCAACCTTCCGATCGGCAAGCCCAAGGCTCAGTGGTTTACATCACAGAGCCACCCACATCCCATGGCAAGGAAATAATAATGAATGCCAAATAAAACTATCACTTCTTAGGGCTGGCCCTATCTTTAGGCACAGTAAGGAGGTGATCTCAGGCGGCAGCTGCTTGGTGAAAGAGTGTGATGACAAGGAGTTGGAGGACAAAGTTGAATGTCTCGTTGTGTGTGGTCTGTACACCCCATCCCACTGTCGGAATCTCCACTCGGCCAAGCTGATAAAGCTCATCTTTCAGCTGAGCCTTCAGAATCACCTCCTGACGAATAATTAACGACCTGAGCCTTTGATGAGGCTCCAAGACACGTTCCCGCATTCAGCAGAGTTTCCAGCACAGGAAAGAGACGAGAGGTTTATGGCTTCATCGCTATGCTTTATTTCTAAGCTGCACAGACAGAAAAGACATCCTCTCTCTATGAAAGCAGAGAGCAACCGAACAAAGGAACAAAGGAAACAGGAAACCACCAACGTCACATCCCGTCTCCTTTCCCTTGAGACTTCCAACAGCCTGGAAGGTCTCTGAAATGTAAACAGAGTCCTGTGACTCCAAGCAGCTGCTCAGTGGCAAACAGAAACTAACTCCCATATCCTTCTGTCATTTGGCATCGCAAAAGACACTATGCCTTCATCAAAGCTGAAGTAAGATTCATTTGCCAGACCAGAAGTTTTCTGTATGTGGAATGCTCTGTGTGTGTGTGTGTGTGTGTGTGTGTGTGTGTGTTTGTGCCATCTTTTCCTTCACCTCAAGTAATGTCTTGGGCCAGGCCTGCTCTTTCTGCAGTCTGATGCGAGTCGACAGAATAAAGGGACATTTGAAGCTACCTATGCACTCAGTACTCCTCAGTACATAACAGTAAGCTGTCTGACATCGAGTCAGGCTATTGCGCCATCAGACTCAGTATTGTCTACATTGACTTTCAGTGGCTCTCCTGAGTTTTGACAGGCATGAATATGGAACCTGCCGAGCTATGAGTCTTCTCAGGAGTGATTGAGTTTTACCTCAAAAGTCTTTCAAGGGGCTGTCTGTATGGGAACTGGAACACAAGAAAATATCAGGGCCTATAAAAGCCATGTATAATAGAGATACCGATGCTAAAGAAACAACTAGTTTCTTCTTAAAATATACTGATATTCATCCAGTGGGAAAATCCATTATTAACTATTAGGGGGAAATAATTGGTACCTCTGGGTCTATATATTTTTGTTTTTATACAATTTACAGATACGGAACTGATGCATGTTCTCCATTGTAGAGGGTGAGGCCTCAGATCAGTATAGGGTTTTGGGTGTTTTTAAAAATAATTTTGTTTTAGTAATGGGCCATTTTAAAAGTCTAAGATAAAAAGGCAAGTAAAAGTGAGTTAATTGGATGTTAAGGGAGCACTTTTAGGGATATATTAATCTCCATTTGCATACCGTTGGCATATCTAAATCCCATATGTTATTAAAGAAAGTTATAAATATGCAACATCATTTAGTGGTTTATAAAATGAAGAAAAGTTCAAACTTTGATTCTGGTGATTAGAAATGGAAAGAATGGAATGGTCATTCCATGTCAATTACATTCCAAGTCAAAAGGATGGACTGATGAGTAAAGCCCCATTGTTTTTGATTCAGCTTACTCCCATGTAAGCATGTATAGGACTGTAGCTGATGAGTGCCATAATGAGCTTTGCCTGTCCGATGAATGCACAATTCATTTTTGGTGGGGAGAACTAGGACTACATTTTATTAATCAAATTCATTATATTTTGCAAAGGGCAGTAATAGTTCAGAAAGCTATTCTATTCTATAAAGTCAGTTTTAATTGCTACAGAGGCTGGATTGCATTTCCTACCTACTACTTCGTCCAGCCTGGGCAGGGCATTCTTCACCCCTGAAGTGGGGGGAAGTGAAGAGGGAGCAAAGGAGAGAGAGAGAGAATTGTCAATGAGGTGGCAAGAGTGGACTTATCAAGAGCGAACCAGCAGAAAATCACACCATGCAAGTTGGAGTTAACTCTTTATTCACAAAACCACGATCTGCACAGACTTGCTGGAGCATTGGGCCTAATGAGTACAGCAACTCATCCTGGGTAGGTCTGGATTCATTAAGCAGTTGCTGTGATTGAATTTCGCCACCTTCTCACAGCTGCCTAAGTCCCCTCCTCTTTGGGATTTTCCCAAGCAATCTGCATTTGCTCGCAAACAAACTCTCCCCCACCCTTTTCATGCCTCTTCTGGGAGACAGAAGGCGAGCTTGTTGCAGCAGGCAGGCAAGACACCTGTGACTCTTTACCAGTCTCTTGGCTTCCTTGCTACCCTGCTTCACCTTCTGTCTCTATTCTGAACTTCTCTCTGCCACAGACTCTCCCAGCTCACTAAGGCCCGTTACTCCTTCAGTTTCTGACCCCTTCTCTCCCCAGTCTTTCCCTTCTCCCTGTGACCACTCACTGTTGTCCCACCACCACAACTTAGGCTTCATCCCTTGGTGGTTGCCCAGTTTATTCCTCCCACATTCCTCTACATCAAACCAGTCCATGACAGATTTCAGAGTTGCCCATTGAAGTTGACAGACACTAGAATCTAGGGATGGACTGATCAGGCTATATCTGGTCGATGTCATTTTTATTTGTGGTTATTCCTGCACCCTGGGGTACAGGTTAGCTCCTGTGGGGATCTGCTGTAGTGTTGAAGATTTGCTGCCTTGTAGGAGTGTTGACAGTTTGTATATTTAGAAGTAAAGCAACTTTTAATAGTGGGTCTCCAGTATTTCTTCAAACAAGGTAAATCATGGGCAGCTAGCATTGCTGCCCCTGGAAATTTTCTCCCCTTAGGGAAGTGGCAGCTGCACATTTATATAAGTGTTCAAGAGTGACAGGAAATTGTATTTAAATATTCAGCCTCCTACAGGCTTTGCAGGAAATTCAAATAAGACATCCATTCCTACATTTTAAAATGTGATTTAGGGGCATGCAACATTGTTAAAGTGGTTTGCGCACTTGGTGGTTTAACATAGCCGCCTGGAAAAAAAGGAGAAAAGCTTCAAACCTTCTGATTTAACCATTTATAAATTGCATCTATAAAAATCCTTTAAACAACATTTTATTAGCAGCACCATAAACTCTGCATTGTCATAAGCACGTTGCCACAACAATGGGATCTGACAGATTTAAGTAATTAATTCCTGACAGTTTCATGTTAATAGCTGTCTATAAACATTCAGTGCTATTTTCATTTTTTACAGGCTGAATATAAAAGACGGTTAGGCGGAAAATAAGCAGGCAGTAGGTTAAGCAAAGCCAGGTCAAATCATATGCTGTTTGAGGTTCTTGGCGGAAACTGACCCATATGACAAGACAATACGGCTTAACTTTTGGTGATTACCTTTGGGGGGGGCAGGGGTACCTGTGGGCCACCCAAAACCTCTTGGCATGCCATATACAATGTACAGTGTGTGGGTGAACCACCCCTGATTTAAATACAAAGCGAACCATCATATGCATCATCTCCCTTAGGACAGTCTTTATTGTCCATTATTACTGTAGCATTTATCTCCTACAGCTTCAGCACTGCCTTTCATCCCTCCACAAGCATACTAGACATAGCTCTTCAGGACCACCTAAAGCACAGAAGCCTCAGAGCTCCCTCCCAAGCCAGTCTGTTAACTATCACAATCCAGAGATCATGGGGCTAGGGAGGAAGACAAATTCAGCTGAGAAAGAACCATGTTGTGGACTCACCAGTGTGGCTCTGGTATTCTGGTGCTTACTGCAACAGCATGGAGAAAAGCCATAAGGAACTGAGTTCTTAGCTGGAGGCTGCTAAGTTTAAAATAGACCTTAGACCATGGGTGGAAACCTTTGGCCTTCTGGAGGTTGCTAGACTCCAATTCCCCCCTTCCCTGACCATGTTGACTAGGGCTGATGGGAGTCCAATGATATATATGGTTCCCTATAACTGTCTCAGATTCAGCAGCTCCATCCCCTGATCTGTCACACAACATAGACAGGCATATCTTTCAGTAGCCATCTCTCAGCAACCCTGAGGAACTCCTGGTTGCATCTCAACAACACTAGACAGTATGGCTCAAAAGTTCTCATTCACACTGTGTCAGCAGTAGCTAGACTCGTACTGATTCCCCAAACCTTCATACAGTTACTCTAAACACTTCTTTGCCAGAGGCAGAGTTGCTGACTACCTTTTCGGCTACCTGCTGCTTATGAAATTGCAACTGGCCAGGTATGCTGTATCCAATGGCCAGGTGATAACCTTCACTTATTTTTGTCTTGGTTGTGATGCTACAGCTGCAATATTGGAAATCTACACTTTCCCTATATTGCAGAGAAGCAGCAGCAGAGTTTAACAATGTTTCCTATCGTTTCAAAGTAACATCACAACCCAAGAGAGACAAATTTCCACAGCCTTTACTAAAATTAAAATATCTTAAAGCAGACTTAATTCAATCCTGACTATGTCTTAGCCTTATATCATGGAGGAGTGTGAAATAATTTGAGTGAAAATCATTCAAATTAATATGTGAATTATTCAAAAATGTTCACCTAATTAATCTAAAAACACAAAATGAAAAGGGATAAAAGAAGAATGCATAAATCTGTGATTTGTAAAATATTTTACACATGTTAGACCATCCAGTTTTGGGGAGGGAATTAATGTTTTGAATTAATGTAATAGTTGCTTTGTTTAATGTCAGATGGTGGGTTTCTTAGATGATAATTAAAATTTGGAGAATTTGAAATAATGTCTGTAGTCACAAAAATTGACATTGGGAATCCAATGGTTGGGCCAAAACTTCAAATTTAGAACTGGAGAAGGCAAAAGGTAAAAAAAAAAAAAAAAAAAGTAAAAAAAAAAAGTTTTTTAATCTCAGTGGAAGCTTTCTCTGTGTCATTCACATTTCCGATTTGATATTTATGTTGTTTTCTCTTTGACATTAATTTGAGATCTAATGACAGTAAACACTGATATGCCTAATCTGAACTGAGTTTAAAATGCATTACTTAATTAAATCAAAATCTGTCTAGCACAGATGCAAGAATGCTGTATTTCATGATCATATCTTAGGAATATAGTCATGGAAGTCCTGATTTATGCATATAGCTGCATCTGTCTGTGGTTTTCTTTTATATGGATGCTTGTCTTTTGCCATTTTTTATTGTGATGGAGATGTCTGAAAACCTGTTGTTTTCTTTCTGTTTTTAACTAAATGATGGGTAGAATTTATTGAAGTCCTTCTGTCCATAAGATAAAACTACCAAGAAAATAATGGAGCTGTCTGAAAGGTTTATTAACTTTATGCTTGTGTGATGTCTGTTCTGGATTAATCATAAAAACCTCATGGATCCTATTGCTGTTTGGGTGCTTGAGATGTTTCTAAAGTTTCTGAAGGATTTCTTCTTATGCAAACATCATTCTAAATCATAAATATGAAAACTGTAGATGCTCCTTTGACTCTGCACGGGAGATTAAGTAAAGGTAAAGGGACCCCTGACCATTATGTCCAGTTGTGACCGACTCTGGGGTTGCGGTGCTCATCTCGCTTTATTGGCCGAGGGAGCCAGCGTACAGCTTCCGGGTCATGTGGCCAGCATGACTAAGCCGCTTCTGGTGAACCAGAGCAGTGCACGGAAACGCCGTTTACCTTCCTGCCGGAGCGGTACCTATTTATCTACTTGCACTTTGACATGCTTTTGAACTGCTAGGTTGGCAGGAGCTGGGACCGAGCAACAGGAGCTCACCCTGTCGCGGGGATTCGAACCGCCGACCTTCTGATCGGCAAGTCCTAGGCTCTGTGGTTTAACCCACAGCACCACCCGCATCCCTCACGGGAGATTATTATGTTTAAAAAAGCCAAAGTAGATGTACCTCACAAAAAATAAAAATAAAAAACTTAAAGCCCATGGATGTCTACTGAGAAGTAAGCCCCACTGAATGAATTGCTTCTGGCTAAGTGAATATAGGATTGCAGCCTTAGACCATGGAATGTGTGATTAGAAATTGGATGGCTATCAGATACAATATACAGAAGTATTTTTGCTCTTATTTTTTTTAATAAAAAATGTATATTACAATTTAAAAAGCCATGTTCATCGTTACCACAATCCATGATGTTTTAACAAAGTTGCAGTTGCTCCAGTATATTAATGACCATTTCCTTAGAAACAAGTACTCAATTTATTTTACTTCCCTGATGTATCCAGTATGAGCTAACCATTAAAAATGGTGAGTTGGGGTCTTCCCCCACTCTGCTTTGCAATTTGTAATAAATTATATCTCTTTCTTCTCATTCTTTTGTCCCATTAAGAGTTTGATCCTTTCTTCCAGGGCTTCAAGTTCCTAAAAAAGAATATGAGTACTGTTATGTTTTTACTGATTCTGTGAGAAATGAGCATGGATGAGGCACCAGTTGTTCACCAGCCATTATATTTGGTTCTCCATTCATACTGATTAGACATGTGGTGAACCCTTGCACATATTCCACAGGATTTTTGTGTATATTGCAACATCTTCTGGGGCACATAAGATAAGGTAAATAATACTGTGTGTAGTGCCAGCCTTTCCTGAAACTGAGGGAACATTGGTATTCTCAACATATTTGTGTCTCTACACTGAAGAAGACAACTAGATTGTTCTCCATTAACTTATGTTCTCAGCGTTCCTCAGAACAGCTTGAAAACCACTGATCTAGGAACATGGAATTGGTTTGTGTATATGGTTGCAAAAGAAACCATGTATGTCTGCATTTCCCACCCTAAGCATGAAGTGAGAGAGATACATAGATTCAGCCCTGCGTTCTCTAATAGGCTAAAAGCTCTATTAAATTCATATCCTGTTCTATGTCTTTGTACATTTGTGTGGGTGCATGCTTGTATGTGTATTTGGAAATTATGGGCAGCAGCCAAATGTGAAAAGGGTAAATAATGCTGCATTCTCTGACAGGCTGATTGTCTCCAAAAAATGAACAACTATTAAATCTGTTATGATGAAATTTCATCTAGGACAAAGTGCTCTCCTAATGCAATAATTTTAAAGCAATAGTTCTTCCATCTGGTAAATGGAATTCATAGGCTTTGGATTCAAACTGTTTTAATGAAAGAGCAATTGTCTAGGAAAATGTAGTCATAAAAAGTTCCATTTTCTCTGAAGCTAGGCTAGTTGAAATTTTGCACTTGAACAGAATCCTCTTATCTGAAATTAGTTCATTGATTTGCATATATAGCGACCCCAGATGGAAAGGAGATTTTAAAGTGAAAACACCATCTGCATTCATCTTTAATGACAAGCTATAGAGTTTCCTGAGAATCTCATTTCCAATAACTACTTTGCAAAATGGTTTACAAGTCATCATAATCATTACTTTTGAACCTACAAAGCTAATGTTGGAAAAGTCAACTGCAATTCAGTCTGAACCAAAATGGAGGTGGGCTATCTCCTTTGTAATTAATGGCTCGATTAATAAATAAAATTTCTCTCCCACCTTCTTCAGAATCTAGACACTGGCAATCATCCCAACATAGGCACAACATATATGTAGATTCTGCATTCAAAGGATGACTGAAGCAAAAAACTATTTGAAACTGCTGACGTCTGCAGCGGTAGTCTGAATTATGTGCAATAAGGAAACAGTGGACACATATGGAGAAGGAATGTGTCTATCTATACTTCTCACTAATGTCAATAGGAGGCGAGGTTAATCAAGTATTTTAAATAAGTACTGGAGTAGAAGTTGCCTAGCCCAGTCGTCAGTTCTGTCAAGGAGGAGGAGGAAACCTTTGATAACTCTAGATGGCCTTTGGGTTCCCTTCCAACTCTACAAGTTTGTGAATCTATCAGGCAATGACATACATGATTTTTGCTGCAATTATGCTGTTTAGCGTATTTTTTTTAGTTGTCTTGTTAATAGCATTTTATAGACTGTAATTATTTTACTGATGATTTGTTATTCTATATGATTTATGTTGTGTGTGTGATGTAAGGGGAACTGCTGCTACCAGCTCTCTCAGTGCTTATATAATGTAAAACCCAGTGGCAAGCAAGGCTTCCCACTATGAAGCAATCAGCAATCAGACAGATCAATGAAAGTTAATGGAGCACCGTGCCTGAAAATGTACTGATAGCCATTGTAGGTGGCAAGATGTGTTCCCTGTGCCTAGCCCCAGTTAACAACTAGGGGTTCTGTTTTGAACCAGCTGAAGTTTTCTGAGGAGCCAGTCCCAGGTGCAACATGCTGAAGTGTGTTGGGCATCTAGACTAGAGGTGATACATAGCTTCAGTGAAGCTGTTTCTGTCTAGGGCAGCCTTTCTCAACCTGTGGGTCCCCAGATGTTGTTGAACTACGACTCCCATCACCCCTAGCTAGCAAGGCCAGAGCTCAGGGATGATGGGAGTTGTAGTCCAAGAACATCTGGGGACCTACAGGTTGAGAACCACTGGTCTAGGGGATTCCCAGTTGGCATCGTCTTTGACACACTTAGCTATCACCGGCCAGTCATTTTGGAGCTTAGATTTTAAACGTAGCTCAGGGTGGAACTAGATATGAATGCATGTAGCAAAAACGCAGTTGCTGTAACTGGTGGAAAGCACTGTATCTCATGACATGGATCTGAGAAATTGCAGTGTGATACAGTGCTGGAGGGGACGCAGGTAGCACTGTCCGTTAAACCACAGAGCCTAGGGCTTGCCGATCAGAAGGTTGGCGGTTCGAATCCCCGTGACGGGGTGAGCTTCCGTTGCTCGGTCCCTGCTCCTGCCAACCTAGCAGTTCGAAAGCATGTCAAAGTGCAAGTAGATAAATAGGTAAACGGTATTTCTGTGCACTGCTCTGGTTTCGCCAAAAGCGGCTTAGTCATGCTGGCCACATGACCCGGAAGCTGTACGCTGGCTCCCTCGGCCAATAAAGTAAGATGAGCGCCGCAACCCCAGAGTCGGTCACGACTGGACCTAATGGTCAGGGGTCCCTTTACCCTTTACCTTTACAGTGCTGGAACAGTCTTTAAGAATGCTGGGCCCAAGTATTTGTGGAACCAGTAGAATAATCATGGTGTTGGGTTCCAGGAAAACAACAGGCTATCTAAGGGACCAGTTGGTGGAGTAGCTTAGGACAGGTAAAAAGGTGAGCGTACCTTTTATGTACCCATCACTTCTCTATTTCAAAATGCCTGTCCTAAGCCAGCCCATTGCCTGCAGGATGTGTTTAGCTTTCAAATGTGTTTTCCAATGTGTTTAGCAATATATCTGTTTGAAACGCATCAGAGGAAAAAAGGATTTGGGGGAAAGCTTCCCTACCCCTTGTCTATTCTCTATTCCACACAACCTCCTTGAAGTTGCTTTTCCGTGGGAAATGCAGCCATTTTGATGTTGTTGTTGCATGCATCCACCCCAAGCTACATTTGAAACCTAAGTCCTGATATGACTCCCTAGCAACTGGCTGGTGACAGATAGCTCAAGTGTTTCAAAGACTATTTCAGCGTGTGTGAACAGAACCATTTCTTTCTTCCAACATAGTCCTTCGTGTTTAGATTTTTGTTTTACAGCAAAGTAACCTTTCTCAAAGAGAACCTGTTGGGATGAAATCTATAGAAGTGTCAAAAGAAAAAGCTGGATGATATTGCAGGGTTGGCTTCCTGAAAAGAGGCTACGCCTGCACTCAAAGTGTTGAGAGTCACCTTTTCAGTCATCCTTTGTTTTTGATGATTGCCTTAAGTAACTCCTTTCCTGTTTTACACAGAGATACATAGAGTACAGTGTATCCTACAGACCATAACTTAATTTTAGGGCAACTCCTTTCTGAGTTCAGTGACATGTCAGTTTAAGGACCATCATTTTCTTGATACCAACTCAAAGGATGCATTCTAGGAGAAGAATGTAGTGGGATGGCAATAATATCTGAATCAAAAATTATACGACCATTTGAATAGTTTGTAGCCATCATGCCTGCTTTCTTCACATTCCTGGATTAGCCTAATAATAATAATAATAATAATAATAATAATAATTTGTTATTTATACCACGCCCATCTGGCTGGGCTTCCCCAGCCACTCTGGGCGGCTTCCAACAAAATATTAAAATATCGTAATACATCAAACATTAAAAGCTTCCCTAAACAGGGCTGCCTTAAGATGTCTTCTAAAAGCCTGGTAGTTGTTCTCTTTGACATCTGGTGGGAGGGCGTTCCACAGGCAGGGTGCCACTACCGAGAAGGCTCTCTGCCTGGTTCCCTGTAACTTGGCTTCTTGCAGTGAGGGAACTGCCAGAAGGCCCTCAGCCCTGGACCTCAGTGTCAGGGTAGAACGATGGGGGTGGAGACGCTCCTTCAGATATACTGGACTGAGGCCGTTTAGGGCTTTAAAGGTCAGCACCAACACTTTGAATTGTGCTCGGAAATGTACTGGGAGCCAATGTAGGAATTTCAGGACCGGTGTTATGTGGTCTCGGCGGCCTCTCCCAGTCATCAGTCTAGCTGCCGCATTCTGGATTAGTTGTAGTTTCCGGGTCACCTTCAAAGGTAGTCCCACGTGGAGCGCATTGCTGTAGTCCAATCAGGAGAAAACTAGGGTATGCACCACTCTGGCAAGGCAGTCCGTGGGCAGATAGGGTCTCAGCCTGTGTACCAGATGGAGCTGGTAAACAGCTGCCCTGGACACTGGTTACCCCATTTCCTAACTGAGTTGTCATCATCGTGCTATGTAGCCAATCAGATTGCAGTTTGGTGACACCCCAGAGGGCAAGTGAGGACAGGTGGCAGTGTGGGCAATTGAGTGCAACAGAATGGAACATTTTGCTGAAGAGAAACAAGAAATCATCCAGGCGCCAGCATCTGATAAACCTGAAGCAATATTTGACAGTAGCTGATAGGTAACACGCAGTGCCAATCTACATTTGACAGTATCTGACAACTAGGTTAAGCAGGAGTCTATGTGCAAAATTGACTTGGCTTCTGGTGGCCTGTCACATGAAGTGCAGGAGGGGAGTGAATTTTCTCACAAATAGTCCCTCCGGTCTACTGATTCCACAGGAAAGCTTGTTAAAGGTAATGTTTCTCCCGTGGTGTATAGGTATTACAAGAACACTGTGAGGAAAATGTATTCATGTAATGTAATGTAATGTAATGTAATGAGGGACTCACATACTCAGTGTTGAAAAGCCACAAGTGCATATCTAATGACACTCCTAGGATGAAATGTACATTGCCATAGCAGTACATACCCTGGAGGGGAAACAGCTGGTGCATATGCAACCTTGAAGGGAGTCTATATTTGTGTAAGAGACAGACTATAGCTTCAGGACACAAACAAATCTCAGAGATTTTGCAACTGCTCCTTACTAGGTAGGGATTGACAGATCCATCATTTTTGATTCCCCATTTCCAATTTTAAATTGAGTTCTTCATAGTTATGCAGCAGTTTGCATGGTTTTTTAAAGAAACAAATCCTCGGGATAATTCATCAATGTTTTAGTGCAAATTTCTCCTAACGAACACATTTTTTGGTATGCAGTTTTGCCTAATACACACATTTTTTCGAAAGCAATTTCCCCATATGTGAGACATGTTTTGCATGGTGTTTTCATCAATATCTACATTTTTATGCACACTGTACAATATTATATGCACCTTTGTACCTATTACTTGACAGGAGAACTGCAAAGTGAAATTCCCTATGCAGGGCTGCCTTCAGATGTCTTCTAAAGGTTATATAGTTACACAACTCCTTGGCATCTGATGGCAGGGCATTCCACAGGGCGGGCACTGCTACTGAGAAGGCCCTCTTATTGGTTTCCTGTAGCTTCACTTCTTGCAGTGAGGGAGCCAGCAGAAGACCCTTGGAGGAGGACCTCAGTGTCTGGGCTGAGTGATGCGGGTGGAGATGCTCCTTCAGTTATACTGGGCCAAGGTCGTTTAGGTCTTTAAAGGTCAGCACCAACACTTTGAATTGTGCTCGGAAACATACTGGGAGATGATGCAGATCAAATCCCTGCTCCCCCAACCCTAACTGCTTACAAAACAGCACTTGGGCAACCCAAAGACACTGGGATGAAGCATGTTAGTCTCTGATAAATTCTTAAACCTACAGCTTGACAGCAAACTATGTGACAAACAGAACTGGTGTCTTAGCATGTGTTGTGTGTGTCTGCACACACACACACAATTCACAGAGCTCAAAGGAACAACTCTTCCTAGGAGGGCTTTCAGCTAACAACTAGTGGAAGACTATGTTGTCATCCTAGATTAACAAGGAAAGTCAGTGGACTGTTACATCATTTGCACAAAATAATCTGGGTTTCTTTGGAAGCCTTTGAAAGATCTGTGAGGCGTACGGTTGTCAACTGCTTCTATCCATTGCATATGACAGCTTATGTGATATATAAAAATGACAAAAATAATAATACCAGGATTGGACCACAATGCAAAGATTGGCAGGGGGTGGGTTACAGAGAATATTCATATCTATTTGTAAGTAGGGACTGGTTCATCATATGCTTGCCAAAGAATGATCCTAATGCAGAACATTCCTTGACACACACACCCTACCACTCACCAGTGGGGAAGCTAGGATCCAGGCCTTAATGTATCACCTCCAGGACACCTAATGAGGATCCTTTTGTAGGCTATAGATTTTGCCCAGTTCCCTTCTCTGCCACAAGGTTCTGACAATTCTTAAGTAATAGCTACAGACCAGCATTGCTATGAGGAAGGCAAAAACCTCAAAGCACCCAGCCAGTTGTGGTAGTAATATTGCTTTCCAGATCCACCTTTGTCAACAGCAGCAAGGACAACTGCGTGCCTATCTACAGTGAGCCCCTGCGGACCAGGAAGAGGTGGCAATACCTAAAAATAAACAGACAAAACAATGTTCTGGAATAAAAAATGGACACAACTTTATTGATTACAGAGGCGGGTGGCGCTGTGGGTTAAACCACAGAGCCTAGGACTTGCCGATCAGAAGGTCGGCGGTTCGAATCCCTGCGACAGGGTGAGCTCCCGTTGCTCGGTCCCAGCTCCTGCCAACCTAGCAGTTCGAAAGCACGTCAAAGTGCAAGTAGATAAATAGGTACCGCTCCGGCGGGAAGGTAAACGGCGTTTCTGTGTGCTGCTCTGGTTTGCCAGAAGTGGCTTAGTCATGCTGGCCACAAGACCCGGAAGCTGTACGCTGGCTCCCTCAGCCAATAAAGCGAGATGAGCACTGCAACCCCAGAGTCGGTCACGACTGGACCTAATGGTCAGGGGTCCCTTTACCTTTACCTTTTATGTATCCTGAGTGAGCTGCCTGACTGTTGGCTGACATTGAAGAGGGTTGTGACTGGGTTAAGGACCACCTCAAGATGCAGGTCAACCAAGGTGACACCCCCCCCCCGGCCACCATTTGAAAGTTCTTTAGTCCATCTGTCCCCTATCTGGACTTCTGGATAGACTCTTCCACATGATCTTTGAAGTATTTGTAAGTAAACCAATTTTTAACTTACCACAAGTGTGATCTTTTTCTATGCTGGGGAAGAGAGGAACTTTGGAAGGAATTTAGAAGGACACTTTTTAAAGGTCTATCAGCCTATATTTCTACGCTTTACTTTGCTGCATATTTTGTGATTTTAAATCTCGGCTGGGGTTCTATCACTAGTCTTCACCCTAAACCTGGATCTTGGCATCCAGGGATTTCTCCCTTTTCTGCCTTTTTCTTTTTCATTGTCACCAGCAGAAACTTTATGCACTCTTCCTCACTCTGCCTGCTCATGGGTAGTTTTTGCACAAGCCTACATAGGGCTCACACTTAATAGCGATCAAAATGGCCTAAAGATTCTGCACATTTTTAGGTGAAAACAAAACTCCACATGCTACAATACAAGAAACCTAGGCTCCTCTACATGGACGATGTTGAGAGGGCAGAGAAGTTTTTTGTCACAGTAAGGACTGTCATGCTGTTGAACTGCCTACCAGGGAGACTAAATCAGCACACTTCCTTAGTTAAAATATTGCAGCAAAGGGCTAAATTGATGAAATTGCAGGAATTGTGTAAGTTGCAAACACTAGAAGAATGTTTTCTCCCATGAGCTTGAAATCAATTTTTCCCTCTCTGCACACAGAGTTAACAAAGAACCACTTATACTGAAACCTCCAGTGAAGGCACTAATTTGATTTTCAGTGCTGCCACATGGAACCAAAAAACGTTCTATATATTGCAATCAGGACAGCTTTACCATTTCGTTGCAGGCTTCATGAGCTCTGAATGGCCTTCAGGTTAGCAACAATTTCTTTTGTGTGGGTTTTCTAGGTATGATTCACACACAAAACACATCCCACTGTTTACAAATTCCAGATAAGTTGCTAATTCAGGTGCAAATTCAGCCAAACAGCCTTTTCTACCAATTTCTTGCTAGTTGATTTTCCTTGCCCATTGGCCTTGCTCCTGTGTCTTCATTGACAGCCTCCTGTGAATAAATTGAGCAGATGGAGCTTTTCTGGAAAGGGAAAAGTAACAGAAATGCTTTCAGCTGCTACAGTTTGTGTGAGGCTGCCCTAAGGGGTAGAGAATCTGTGGCCTTCGTGATATTTTGTGATTACAAGTCCCATTAGCCTGGATCACTGGCCATGTTGACTTGGGGCAATGGCCACAGATTCCCAAAAATAAAAAAATAAGGGCAGAGTGTGATCTTTGTGGATTAATATACTCAGATAAGACATACATGAGTTAGAGTCGTGACTAACTCATGGTTTCAACAGGGTTAAGGATCAGTTTGCTCAGTCCATTTATGAGGCCATCTCTCTGAATGGAACTGACTGATAATTATTTTTTGGGAGGGTGGGGGAGGTCAGAATGAAATGTGAGTCCTTATGAGCAAAAGATCCTGAGAACAAACTGTAGGACCTAACGATCAAATGCAACAGCAGTTCACCTAAAGTGAAGGAACAACAAGATCACATCGCCTGCATTTCAGACAGCATTTCCCTGTCATGAGTACTCGTAGTACTAGCCAAATAACTAGCTCTAAATTGACTATTATTAAAACAGTTCATAATTCTTACTGAGAACCCTGTGAGCCTTTACCAACACACTATGATTTCTTTGCTTGCTTTACTAAAATCTGACCTTTGAAGGAGGACTGTATTTCAGTGGTATAGAACACAATGGGCAAAGGGTTCCCGGCTCAATCCCTGCCATTGCCTATTTAAATATACTAGCATAGATAGCAGGTGAAGGGAGAGACTTCTGTCTGAGACTCCAGAGAGCCACTGGTTTCCCCAAACCGGGTGTCAGCTCCCATAATTAGCATGGGATGGTGGGAGTTGTATTCCCAAACATCTGGATGCTACCAGGTTAGACAAGCTTATGAGTAGACAGCTTGGGACTGGAGTCTGTTCTGGCACAGCTCCTTCACAGCTCAACTATGGTAGGGTAAGGCAGACTATGTGTTTGATCAGACTTCTGAAACTCACCAGAAATGGGCTCCAGATGCCAAGCCATCTATGTACAAAACTGACACCAAAAGTAAGTAAGAAGGTACAGTGTGTACTCCTTCTGTAAAGCATTTATGTCCTCTCAGGAACTGCTATTTTCACAGAAGTAAGGCTTAAAAGGCCATCCAAGGCAAGAAACAGTCTCTTAAAAACACACACAAAAAGGTTCAGTAGATGGAATGCAAAGTCAATATAATTCAAAAAAGAAAGAAAGTTGTGTGTATAGCTCAATAAACCTGGGGGTTGATATGCAGAAATCAGGTCATGGCAGACCACATAAATTGAAACTCTTAAATATATTATTGACTGGCTGAGCCTATCATAATTCGTGGCTTCATAAAGGGGCATCTGGAGCTGCAGGTGTTTTGGGCTCCCCTAGGAATAGTACCTATCAATATAGTCTTTGATCTGCCACACTGCGTTGTCAAGGGGGCGTATGTTCCTCTGATTCCTCGTTCTGTGAAATGACTTGACTTTTAGAAAAACAAAGAGCCTTTTGTCATTAGCTTCTCTGCAAATAGTCTGTCAAATGGTTTATTCTGCAGCGGTAATGGGGAATTTCATTGCAACAATCCTCAGAGGCCCCATGGTTACCACTATATGAAAGACATTCAGACAACATTGTGTTGTCATGCTTTGTTTGGGGCTGTCCTCTCTTTTTTCTTTAATAAGGTAAAAAGCAACGAACAACAACCCTTCACAATGTCATGGCATGTATTTTGTAGCTACACAGAGACACGTATTCTAGCCCAGAGCTATTGCCCCAAACAAAGTGAGTTTTGTCACTGTAGTAAATTTGAGATGTGATCACTGATGCACATTAATGTCTATTAGGCAGAAGATGTTTGGTCATGGAGATTCCAAATGTTGATCACAACTTGTTATGTTTTCAGCTGAATTCACCTGGTTGTGCTTTTAGGTATGGAACTGTATTTCCATCATGTTGCTTATTTTTTTGTATATATATGAACATTTCATTACACACACACACAAATTCTTATTCCAATGATTTCTTACTCATTGGAATAAGAATACAGAGAGAGAGAGAGAGAGAGAAAGGAAAGAGAACACCAGCTTCCTGGTCAGGCAGGATCTTGAGATATCCATAAGAACACAACAGCTCACCATAAGTCACACCGTATATTCTGGAAGCTCAAGAGAAACACATGAAAAGCATGGTCATGTACATATTTCTGCATGATGCTGTTAGCCTTCAGAACTTTGCAATGCACTGTAGCACCTATATTGAATAAGTTTAGTAGAAGTCATTTACATTGATTGGAAACTCCATTAAACTCATGTTTCTTATGACACCTCAATGGGTATCGGTTCATTCCCCCCCCCCCAAAAAAAAAAACCTGCTAGCTTTTATTCTACATAGCACATAATAGAGTTACTGAGAAGCTCTCTCTTTATCAAACACCCACCCAGTTTGGACAGCAGGCATCTGGTGCACACCTGAATAGCAAGCACAAGCAGTGGTTTGAATTGTGTTAAATTCACTGCATTGGTGAAACCACAATTTTAAAACAGAATAAAACAACATCCCTCAGCCAGGGAGTTAACAAATTGCTCAGTCCAGCTCTGTAATTCTTTGGATGGCTTTGTTTTCTGTTTGCTTGCTTGTTTGTTTATTTTACAGCACAGTTCTGCCCATGTTTACTCTGAACATGTCCTACTCCATTCACTGGGACTTAATCACAGGAAGGTATGCATAGGGCCATGATGTTTTAAATCCTTAATGTTTAAATCCTTTTATTGTAAGTGTCTGTATCAGGTTAGTACTCTCTGCACAGTTGTCCTTGGAGGAGCTGAATAAGAAAAGCAAAACCACTGTAAACTAAATATATTATTGATGACCAACATACTTTATATTGTATTGCGAGAGCAGCAGAAATGATTTGAGACACTCCAGGGCTTAACTAAGAACTATTTATTCATTACAAACTGCCTGGAAATTTCAGGGCAAAACTTTAGAATGGTATTGCGTGTTGAGGTCCTCCAAGCCACCCCCAAATAATTCACACTTCACACATAATTTTTGTTTAAGGTTTTTGGCATAATTTTGGTCACAACTTTATTAAAATACATAAATGTGAGTGGTTGCTTAGGCATTGGTTATGACTATCTGTCCCCACGCCCAGGGACAGAACTGACTTCCGGATTCCAGCGAAAGCCAGTAAGAGAAAACAATATTGGGGAGAGCATGGAGCCGGGCACCAGACCCTCATCCCCCCCGCATGCTCCCAGGGGCTTGCACGGCCCTAAGCCCCCTCCAGGGGTACGGACAAAAGAATGGCAAGCCCCTGGATTCCTTTAACGGAATTCCCTTTCCACAGCAGTATTGGAGGGGCAGGTACCACCAATCCTTACCCTTCCACCAACCAATTTTTTAAACCAATGCCTAACTGCAACCTTACAAGTTGTGACGATTTGCTACGCAGTAGGCAAAAACCAAATGGCACCAGCCAATCAGCCAATTGGACAAAATTTCTACCAGGCCCCTGCCCCAAAAGCAGGCGACCCCATAACAGGCATAGCAAGGTCAACCAAGATCCTTAAATCAGGGAGGGTGGGCGGGTGATCCGATGCACACAGCAAAAGAGCCCAGTCAGAGCTGCGTGACTTGATTTTATAATCTTTGGTCCATCCCCCTAAATGGCAACACCAAAATTTGCCCAGTAACCCAACCGCCCAATCACTGCGGATGGTCATCCAAACTAACCCGCCCAGCAACAGAGGGGTGGCCTGTCAGACCCCACTGCAACACGTGCTCTCTATGAAGGAGAACACGCCTTGTACACAACAAAGACATACTTCCAGGTGGTCTTTAGGGCTTCCTCACTCCTGAGATTATCAGATAATGATGCAGAAATGAATACAGCCTGAAAGTTTGTATATATAGCTGAATCCACATGGTGCAAAACTAAAGTGAAATTCAAATTCAGTCATACTGGCATGAAAAATTATGCCATAAAACGCAAATGCTGAGATATGCAGCAAGATACCAGGACCATATTGTAAACAACCCTGTGATCTTCAGATGAAGGGTAGTATAGAAATTTGGTAGAATAAAAAGGTGGAACCCAGACCCACCAGTGTCCTCTATGGCACCCATGAAATAAACATCTCCTCAAAAATCCACGGCACACAAGAGAATGTTTGCTCAGGTTCTTTGCACTGGTTAAGCTTCTCCTACATTGAACATAATCCCTTAAATACCCCCATTTCATTGGATTATAAATCTGAATGCCCACCGTCTGTGAACATACATTTACCACACAGCAATCTGCATGATACATTTCTCACAGTTAATATTTTTGCCATGATTTTGTATTGCGTGCTGAGGTCCCCCAAAACACCCTTACCCCAATAACTCACACATCACACATAATTTTTGTTTAAGGTTTTTGGCATAATTTTGGCCACAACTTTATTATCATACAAATTGTGAGTGGTTGCTTAGGCATTGGTTATGACTATCTGTCCCCCCCCCCCCCCACATTGGGGACAGCACTGGCTCCCGAATTCCAGCGAAAGCCAGTGTGGAGGAACAAGTTCAGGGATGACTGGAGCTGCGACACAGACCCTCAGCTTCTCCCTGCATGCTCCTAGGGGCTTACACGGCCCAAACCCGATTCCAGGGGTTTGGACGAAAGGATGGTAAGCCCCTGAATTCCTTTAACGGAATTCCCGTGCAGCAACAGCATTGGAGGGGCAGGCACAGCCAATCCATACCCCTCCACCAACCAATTTAAACCAATGCCTAACCGCCAACCTTACAAGTTGTGACGATTTGCTAAGCAGTAGGCAAAACCCAAAAGGCACACACTAATCAGCCAATTGGAAAAATTCCTACCAGGCCCCTGCACCAATGCGGACGACCCCATGACAGGCATAGCAAGGTCAAAGCGCAAGCCCCAACAAGGGAGGGCGGGTGGGTGATCCGATGTCCACAGTGAAAGAGAAAGTAGCTTGCTGTGGACCCTGCTTAAATATCCTCTGATCCCACCCCTAAATTTGCAACAACAAATTTTCCCCAGCAACATAAACACCAACCAGCACTAGGCCCCCTTTATTCCAACCTGCCTAGTCATTGCAGGGTGCTTTGTCCGGCCCCATCCGCAACACGTGCTCTCCTTTAGTGAGAACACGCTTTACGAATCACTATTGTATTATGCAGTGCTTTTTTCTTTAAAAATAAAAATAAATGTTTAGGGGTCATTTTCCTACTCATACTGAAATAACACCCCTCAATGAAGCCAAACTTAGATTCAGAAAATGTTTAGGGTTATGCGTACCCCTGAGTCCTCCCAGAAAAAAAAGCACTGTTATTATGTATTCCTCTGAACAGAGGAAAAGTGAAAAGAGCTGCTCTCTGTGAGTGAGCGCATTGATGGCTGATGTAGGTGCATTTTCCTCATTTATAGGACATTCGAGAGTCACATGTTCACATCATTTTGTGTTTCTGTCTCTTTTTGCGTGACCAGGCGGCGACAGCCCCAGCCCTCAGGGATCATAAGAAAGGAATAAAGACTCTGATAATGTTATAGGGAATTAAAATTAGGCCACAACTTTATTAAACTTCCAAATATAGGAAGACCTTGGGTTAGGCCTTGGGTATGTATCCCACCCAGCCCCCCAGCCGGGGGGAACTGGGGCTCATCAGGGTAAATGGGATATTGGGGTGCTCTGCGAGACGTAAGTGTAGCAGGCAGCCAAGCCCATATCCCCGCACGCAGGGTAGTTCACTGATGACCTTTCAATGTATGGCCAGTCACACCCATATATATATAACCCCTTTAAGAGGGGGACCCTGGAATCGTCACCGCAGGGGGGTGCGTCACCACTTCACGCCCCCCCCATACTGTATAGGGAAAAAAACACTAAAGGATTCCACCCAAGGCCATAACCTCCAATGTTGTGATGAATTGCTACGGGGAAGACAAAACCTGCAAATGCAGGGAAATTTCTTCCCGGTCCTTCAACAGCAACCAGTCAAAGACTGTAGCAGCGCCCGCTAAACAGGAAGAAAAAGTTAACCTGCAAACAAGAAACATTAAACAAAGAGAGGGGAGGAAGGGTGAATCTCCAGAGCTGATTGCCTGGCTATTGTCGGCTCCACCCCCTCTTTATAAATGGGGCTGGCCCCACCTCCCAGCAAGAAACTTGGTTACTGAGGCTGGGCGTGAACCTCCAAATAATTAACACAGAGAGGCAAGCCAGCCCCTCCTTGCCAGTAAGCTCCCTGGGAACTGTAGCACCATGTGCGATCCCACAAAGGGCACCCACAATGTAAAGTGTGAGTGCTCATTCTGCTACTTTAGCTATGCCCGCCATTTTCTTGTTAGGTCACATTCCCACAGCAGCCATTTTGTGATTGGTGCCTACGGCACTTCCTCAAAATTCCAAATGTGCCCACTGGCCCTAAAATGTCGACGATGTTTGGCTTACACCATAAGCAATTGAAAAGGGGAAATGTGTAGGCTTGCTATTACCCAGCAGATGAGGAAGAATCAAAGCCTGGGAAAAGTGCACAGTTAATTGGCTATTGAGAGGGCAGTACAACAGCCTCAATACTGAAAACTTTACTGCCCCTGTGGACCCAGGTGGCCTTTGCAAGGAGCCAGAGTTCATAAAACCAGCCCATTTGCCAAGAACTTATTATAACAGGAGTGGGAAGAGCATTCTACTGATTTCCTCTCCGCATCAAGAATTTATGGAAGAGTCTCCATTCTGTTGCATAGAGCAAAAGTGGATTGAGTGACTCCTTCTTCTGGGCATTATTAACAAGTAGGATTCTAGGTTAATGATCTAATATGGATAATTGCTATGTTATGTAGCTGAAGGATTCAATTACTACTTGCACTGTTGAGGTCACAGTGACTCCCAAGAAGAAATTAGGGAAACAGCCAGAAATGCTGCTCAAATATGGAAACATTGGGTGAGAGAAAGGAGGGGAGAAACCAGAGCTTCCCCACCCCCCAGCCGGAACTAGGTTCTGACACTTTTGAGGTGGGTGCCATAGCCATGCTAAGAGAATGAGGGTGGTGTTCATGGCACCTCTTTTTCTAGAAAAATAGCACTGGGAGAAACTGTAAAATAGAAACAAATAATGTAAATATTTTGCAGACAGGGCTGAGGGCAAGAGGTACAAAGATTAGATGGACTATGAAGGAATTTAAGGAAAGGAAGTGACTGAAGAACAGATGTAAAGGTGAATTAGATAACCAAGAGACGTGTGGTGAATGCGGTGAAAGTCTTTTATAATATTTTAACTAGGATTTAAATATTGTAATGTTTTAAGTGTGAATTTGGAATAATTGATTATGAAAAGTATTTTTTTCTCTTCATTCTTTTTCTTGTTTCTTTCTTTTATCTTTTGTCTTCTTTTCTAGTTTGCATTCTGGAAAATTGTGTAGATAAAATGTTTTTATGTATGGTTAGGTATTGTTTCTATTTCTTTTTTTCTATTCAGTTTTTTGTTACATTTAATAAAAAAAATAAAAATTAAAAAGAGAATGAGGGCGGTGTTCACGGTACCTCTTTTTCTAGAAAAATAGCCCTGGGAGAAACTGTAAAATAGCAACAAATAATGTAAATATTTTGCAGACAGGGCTGAGCGCAAGAGGTTTTTCCCCCTGATTTGGGTTAATCCATCATGATACATAAATGTCTGCTGGAGGTATCAAAAATGGGGGGGGAGGGGAGTTGATTAAAGTTCTAGTGAGCTGGCAGGGAGGAGAAGAAACACTTAGCATACTGTTTGCCTTTCTCAGCAAACTCAATCCCAGACTTCTATAAAGTTTTGAAGTGAAACTTGATGGAGATTTCAAGTTCAGCAGGAAACAAATTTGCCTGTTCTCGAATTAACCTGTTCTTTGAATGTACTCCAATGGTGGAGGAAGTGAGCAGCGATCAAGGACTTGTAAGACAGTAGGGCAATGGGAAGCTGTGACTCTCCAACTGCTATATCTCCCATTTCCCCTGGTCATTGGTGATGCTGACTGCAGTAGGGGATTGTCAGCCATGATCATGTTTAAGACTAAGACTGGGAATGTTTACTGACAGAGGTCAGTCAAAACACAACTCAGCTGGTCGGGTTTTGGTTGACTCTGTCTTGGTTGTCAGGCAGATCAATGCAATGCAATAGTTCTCTGAACGTGTCCAGAGGAGGGCAACCAAAATGGTCAAAGGCCTGGAAACGATGCCTTATGAGGAACGGCTAAGGGAGCTGGGCATGTTTAGCCTGGAGAAGAGGAGGTTAAGGGGTGATATGATAGCCATGTTCAAATATATAAAAGGATGTCACATAGAGGAGGGAGAAAGGCTGTTTTCTGCTGCTCCTGAGAAGCGGACACGGAGCAATGGAGCCAAACTACAAGAAAGAAGATTCCACCTAAACATTAGGAAGAACTTCCTGACAGTAAGAGCTGTTCGACAGTGGAATTTGCTGCCAAGGAGTGTGGTGGAGTCTCCTTCTTTGGAGGTCTTTAAGCAGAGGCTTGACAACCATATGTCAGGAGTGCTCTGATGGTGTTTCCTGCTTGGCAGGGGGTTGGACTCGATGGCCCTTGTGGTCTCTTCCAACTCTATGATTCTATGATTCTATTTTTAAAAAAAATCTGGATTTTTCTGCCTGGCTGATCATGCACTGTTGGGGATCCATTCATAGCAGATCTGGGTGGCATGGGGCAAGGAGAGAAATGGAAGTCCAATTGTACCAGCAGAAACCTCCTCGTGTATCATTGGATATAACCCTTGGGTACCTATAATCATAATGTGTATTTAATAATAAATACACTTACTTTTAGGGACACGGGTGGTGCTGTGGGTTAAACCACAGAGCCTAAGACTTGCTGATCAGAAGGTCGGCGGTTCGAATCCCCGCGATGGGGTGAGCTTCCATTGCTCGGTCCCTGCTCCTGCCAACCTAGCAGTTCGAAAGCACGTCAAAGTGCAAGTAGATAAATAGGTACTGTTCTGGCAGGAAGGTAAACGGTATTTCCGTGTGCTGCTCTGGTTCACCAGGAGCGGCTTAGTCATGCTAGCCACATGACCCGGAAGCTGTACGGCTCCCTCGGCCAATAAAGCGAGATGAGCGCCACAACCCCAGAGTCGGTCATGACTGGACCTAATGGTCAGGGGTCCCTTTACCTTTACACTTACTTTTACTTCAAATCAGCTTTACTACTTACAGTTTATAGGGATCCTGATCAGGAATCCGATGGCTATATTACAAACACTGAGATTAATCTGTGACACACACACCCAAAGTCACATTGGGGTATATGACTGTTGTCCTTCTTAACCTCCTTTTCATTATTTAACCCAAGTACCTCAGACTTTATATTATTAGTTTCAGCACAATTCTATGTATGTTTACCGGGAAGTATTCCTTAACTGGCCATACGTCCTAGTAGATAGGACTGCAAACCTAGGGAATTTGCATTGACAGTCATGCTGCATCTGGAATGTCTTATCCAAAAATGCTGTGTAATATTTTTGCAATATATATTGTTTACTCAAATCAATGCTGGTCATTGAAATTTAGGTAATATGCTATGGGAGGGGGGAGTACATCAATATACTGCATTCATAGTTGTTTTTTGTCTGTCTCAAAAACTGAAAGCAGAAGGTTAAAGATATTTGTGACATAGCACGAAAGGATTTTTTAAAAAGGGCTGAAACTCTCCTAAATAAGGTCTTCATAGTTGCATCATGCTCAAAGGGAACAGCACACCAAAACTCTTTGGGTTTTTGTCATGTAGCAAAATAAATATGAACATTTAATGAACTTCCAGTTTAATTACCATCATATCACTTCCACAGGATCTGACAGATCCCTTCTGGAGGTAGAGAAAAAATGCTCTTTGCAATGAATATCATAGGCAATGGAAGTATTGGCTTACAGTATATGCAATTTGGCAGCGTGGTTTTGCATAATACTGTAGGATGAGGTCTTTATCCAACTAAAGCCACAAATTATAATATATAATATTTATAACACTTTAGGCACATTGTTTAGCATAGCTGCAGGGATATATGTTTATTGCTGTGTCTTTTTTGGAAGAAAAGAAAATATTTTCACAATAAGAGTCTGTCTGCTTTTTCTTCCCTTTGAACAAACAGTAATTCAACTCAAAGAACATTTGGTTTGAATAATTAATCCGAGAGTGTAACATAATTTCCCCCAAACCCACATGCGCCTCTGTTGTAGACATAAAACTAGGAAGTTTTCACTGGGGCCCCCCGTTTCACTTGCTTATAATTTCTCAACCTAATTAGGCACCTAAACTAAGTTGATGTATTTTCATGTATGTAATTATGAATTATTAAAAGACACTTTGTGCAGCTTTGTTCTCCATTTCTGCGATATAGATTCCTGAGGGAAATGTTTGCTGTTGCAATCCTTTTCAAATACTTTTTTTTTTTTTTTTTTTTGCTATTGTTTCCTTCTATATTAAAGTTCTACAAAGATTAAAATGTCAGTTAGAAAGCGGGGTGGGGTGGGGGAATCAAAAGCTTTTATAATTAGATGCAGCTAGATATAAACAAAGCAAATACATAAAAATATGAATACTCAAAATACTGCAGTGTTGGGGGTTTTTTGTTTTAAAAAAACAAAACCAAATTTTATCTGCTGAAAATTAGTCTCTGTCGCTAATTGGCCTCATAGATATATCTAACTTGGCAAGCCTGATCTGCTGCGTACCCAAATTTCCCAACCTTCTTGGGGATGTTCATCTGCTGAATAAATTTGACTCATCTCCTAGAATTATTTAGTACTTATCAAGGTAAAAGTTAAAGGGACGCTGGTGGCACTGTGGTCTAAACCACTGAGCCTCTTGGGCTTGCTGATCAGAAGGTTGGGTGAGCTCTCGTTGCTCTGTCCCAGCTCCTGCCAAAACTAGCACTTCGAAAGCACACCAGTGCAAGTAGATAAATAGGTACTGCTCCAGCGGGAAGGTAACTGGTGTTTCCGTGTGCTCTGGTTTCCGTCTTGGTGTTCTGTTGCACCAGAAGTGGTTTAGTCATGCTGGCCACATGACTCAGAAAGCTGTCTGTGGACAAACACCAGCTCCTTCGGCCTGAAAAGTGAGATGAGCACCACACTCCATAGTCGCTTTTGACTGGTCTTCACATTCCAGGATCATTTACCTCCTAGTACCCATCATCAATATTATGGACACCTATCTGAGTAGACATGCTTATGGTTACTCTGATAATGTTTCTCAGAATTTCTGCAAATAATATTGCCTGAGCAGGGCTGTCTAATCTCATCTCAGATATGGAAAATACCTTTTAGCAAATTTTGCATTCGTTTTCCTGTCTCCTCCACTGTCACCCAAGTATTATACTTTTTTGAGTTGTTCTTTCTCAGTGGCTGCCACTTCTTACTTCCTAGGGTCCCCACAGGGGTGGGTCTACTATGAACCTATTGAAGTTTAGGATTCAGGGCCCCTAATCCCAGAGGGGGCGCAGAAGTGGCTTTAGTCCACATTGCTTAATTTTTTTGGGTCTAGTAGACCTAATTTGAGTCGCATTGATTTGAGTCAAATTGATTCAAGGAGGACGGTACATTGGATAATTATGTTAACAGACAGAATGCAAGGTGGTCAACTGAAAAAGAAGAAGAAGAGGGAAATGGAGAGAGAACAAAGCAGAAAGCAGATTTGTATATAAAATTGCATTTACAATTATTATATTTAGTTTGCAAATTCAAAAATAATTACACTATAATTTAGGGGGGGCTATTGGTTTGGGGTTTTTTTAAAATGTATTTTATGTTCTCATTTTGTATTTTTATGTTGTGAAGCACCCTGTGATCTTCAGATGAAGGGCAGTATACAAAGTTAATATCTAATATAATAAAATAATAATATATAATAGAAATAGAAATACATCTCACCATACTGGTATTCTGTGTCCCTGCCAGTCTACTGTCTAGGTGATCTTGATGTTGATGGGTAATGCTAAGGCCCCTGTTTTCCTTTCTTATGGTTCTTTATCTTTAAATGGGACTTCCCCATTCAGGTTTCCTTCATACTAGAAGTGCAAAGACTTGCTAAGTTTGCATATTATGTTACATATTGTTATGAGTTTGTGGTTGCTGGACACCCTAAATTCCTAGGTCTAATAGGTCTTAGAATTTAATCGATGCTTGAAGCTGAGAAATAGCTAGACCCTGTGTATTCGACTCATGTGTATTAGGGCAGGCCCTAGTGTATTAAGCTGTGTGCTATACAATGCATATCCTCTGGAATCAGCTTGTGTTGAGAGCTAATTAAACCAGGCTGGCCTCTTGTGTTTAAGTGAGTTAGAAGCTTAAGGGAGGAGTTATGGGATGGAGAAGCAGAAAGGTGAGAGGCAGGGCATGATGGCAGTTTGTTTGGATCCTAGACTGTGCCTATGGAGAAAGCAATGACCTCTTGGTGTGTAATGCTGGGAACCATTGTAGGCTCAGGTTGTATATATGTGTAAATAAACCATATATCATAAAGACACCACAGTCTCTGCTGTGCCTCATTTACAATTAGACTCTGGGTATGCGTGCCTAGAAGCCCTGAAATCTCGCACTGCTCAAAGATTAGGGTGGTGTGCAACAATATTAAGGGTTCTATATCAAGCAGCATGTATCACAGCTGGACTAACATAAGCAAATTCATGAACTAGCTGAGAGAACATTTATTAACCAACGTTAAGAAATGTACAGCTTGGTAAACAAAGTACAGTAACCAAACCAACTCCCATGGAAATATCTCTCGCTTTTAATGGAAGGAATAGCACCATGGGAAGCCACCTTATGTCAGTGCATAACCTTGGAAACAAACAATAGCTCTTGCAAGAATAATCTCTTGAGCAAACAGTATCCATCTAAAATGACCTTTGGTTGGACAAGACCTGCTTACTTGAAGCAAACACCAACTTCCAGAGGCTTGCAGGTTTTTCCACCAGTACAGAGTTAGATTGAAGTAATTCAAATTTCAGGCCACTGATAACGAATGTGACACAAGTACAGCAAAATGAATTCACAGCAGCACAAAGCAGTATTTCTGACTTTGGATTAAATGGGAATAGTGAAAGTGATATCCATTTGTAATATTGGGTCGTATTTATGGTTATAGTAGGTTAAAGTGCTATACAAATGCTAACTATTATTAATAATAATTTTCAAGTGTTTCTTTGTGTATTTTTCGCCTAAAGGGTCTCATTCTCCACACTTCAGAGATGTTACCTACATAATTTATAAGTGTTTGCAATTTGCATATTGTTGTGCTCTGCCAGGTGACAGTTCATTTACTTTAATTTCCGAGATGTATTTTATATGCTGGTCACTCCGTAGACTGTTCAAGAATTCAGCAGGAGAAGACCAACTTATTGCTGCATAGGGATTTCCCTCATTTTGGAGACTGATAGCAGCGGTACTGTTTTAGAGTTTAATGCCAATACAAATACGGCACTCAGGTTCAGAAGGCCTTCTTTTGAGGAAGAAAAGAATTAAAAGTTCCAAATTAATTGCACACAGTGAGCATGTGTTACTAAGGCAACCCTCCTGAAATTCTCAGTTCAGCAATCAGGAGAGAAGCAGATATCTGCTTCTCAGTGGTAGGAAAGAAACATATGAGAGACAGTTTCGTTCCAATAGCAGCAACAAAATGCAATGGTATTGGTTCAGAAATCTCTTGTGCAAGCAGAAAAGCCCTTCTACTTATGCAAGGTGGCCCTTTCAAACTCATCTAATTTCCCTATCTTGCTGACACCCCATGTCCTATTCCATATTGCACCAGAAGGATCAGTGACCATCAGAAACAACTGCAAGGATGCTGGGAGAGAGAGAGAGAGAGAGAGAGAGAGAGAGAGAGAGAGAGAGAGAGAGAAGAACAGGAAAACCGTGTTATAGTGGCATAGTGTGGGTTGCTGGTGCCCGGGACAGGGCAAGTGTTACGTTCCCCTGTTGGACTGGGCAGTTGGGATGGGAGCGTGCACCAAGGGGGCACACATAGAGCCAACAGAGAGGAGGAATGGAGCCTGCCTCCAATAGACTCATTGCCCACTGCTTCCATCCACCTGCCCACTAGACCAACCTGCTTGCCACAGTGCCTCAGCTGCCAGGGCTTCGTGCCTGTCATTGGAGCACCTGATTGAGCCCCCTCAAAAATGTTCATCCGGAACTCTGCCCTGTTACACTCAGTCGTCTCCAAATTCAACCCAATGACTTAGTATTATTTTACCATGGACTACTTTAGCTTCTGTTCACTTGCTGCTGAGTGACAGAAGCACATGCCTTCTGAGAAGATCTCAACAGCTTGCACCACGAAGCCCGATAATTCAAACTATGGCTTAGCAGGACCTGTCAGAGGGGCTTCCTTGCTGGTCTTTTTGTTCAGCGCAACACAGCTGCTAAGCCAAGGTTCATGGTTAAGCTCTGTCCTCCTTAACCATGACCAGTAACCAAGAACAAACCTTGGCTACAGGTTGTTAAGGAGCAGAGGTTTGGATGCCAAGCTAAACTACACTTTGGCTTAGCTGCCGTGCCATGCTGAACTGAAAGGTTAGGAGGAGGAAATCAGGTGTAATATCTTCCCAGCCTATTTGTCTGTTAGTGCTAAGCCATGGTTTTGTTTGGCATTACAGTGGTACCTCGGGTTACAGATGCTTCAGGTTACAGATGCTTCAGGTTACAGACTTCGCTAACCCAGAAATAGTACCTCAGGTTAAGAACTTTGCTTCAGGATGAGAACAGAAATCGTGCTCCGGCAGCAGCAGGAGGCCCCATTAGCTAAAGTGGTGCTTTAGGTTAAGAACAGTTTCAGGTTAAGAACGGACCTCCGGAATGAATTAAGTTCTTAACCCGAGGTACCACTGTACATGAGAAGGTGGAGGCTTTTTGCTATCATATTATTTTCTTAAAAAGAAGAAGAAAGGTGGTGAGCCCTGGAGTCCTCATGATGAGGCAGGCTGTATGAATGAACTGGAAGAAACTCTTGCAGCAGAAGGTTGTTTAACTGGTTTGGGCCTGTATAATTACTTCAGAGGCCAGAAAACTCCTGGGCCTAGGTAGATAACTAATTGGACAATTCTCAGCTAAGTTGCACTTGTTTGCTTGTTTTCTTCTGCAATTTATGTTTTCTGCTCTGCTTTCCCCCCTGAGTTGCAAACAAAATGTAAAGGAGTTTTCTGATGTTTGCTGGTATTAGAGATGCAGAAGATAGTCAGTTCAGATTTAAAGGTGAACCAACCAAATCAACACTTTCTGAAACAAGATGTGAACCAAAACACAGTTATCCTTCACTTTTTGCATTTGTCCAAAGTTTACAAAACACATATATATCAGGGGAAAGTGTAAGTAAAAATGAATTTTTTGCCTTCACCGTCTACATGACTAAGCATTCAAACACAGCCATTTTCATGCATGCTCAGATGTTGGTTACTGTAAACCTTTTCTTTGTAGAGAAAAGGAGAAAGTTCTCTTTCCAATACATTATTTCAAAATTTCCGAACACGCGTTATGAGGTACTCTTGCCATTCAGACCTATTGGGCAAAAAAGCTCCCTCTGGCTCTTAGAGAGGGAGGAAGTTGCAATAAAAAGAAGAGGGGAAGACAGTATGGTTAGGTGGTAGAAAGAGGAGCACCATACTCAGAATCTGCAAGGTTACACCTTTTGGATTTCCTGGATCTTCTGCATTCCCCTTCCCTTTTAAGACAAATCTCACTGTGAACTGAAAGATGAAGGATGGGGAGAGACTCCCAACTACTGCTTGCTGCTCACTGCTTCCCTCGGATCAGCACCCTTTATGGTGGAACTGCCTGCACCACACTAAATCCGGCTCGCAGGTGCCTTACACTGAGTCAAGACATTTATTCCTTCTAGCTTAGTACAATCGTACCTTGGAAGTCAAACGGAATCTGTTCCGAATCGGAATCGACTTCCAAAATGTTCGGAAACCAAGGTGCAGCTTCCGATTGGCTGCAGGAAGCTCCTGCCGCCAATCAGAACCCATGGAACCCACGTCAGATGTTTGGGTTCCAAAGAACGTTTGCAAACCGGAACACTCACTTCCGGGTTTGCGGCATTCAGGAGCCAAAACGTTCGAGTTGGAAGGCATTTGACTTCCGAGGTAAAACTTTATTGTTCACATTGACAGGTGGCAGCGCTCCAGGGTTTAATGCAGGGGGAATTGAATTAGGAACCTTTGGCATGCAAGACTGATCCTGAACCAGTGACATATGCCCCTTACCCTTACTTGGGTAAGTGTTTGTCACATTTATACTATGTCAAGCAAATTGGTCCTATGTGTGCTCTAGCAGGATACTGGGGGTGTGGGGGTCAAGAGCCAATCAAGCATAGGGTCTGTGACATTGTGGTAGTGTGCAGAAGATTCCTCATCTCTGGCAAGATGGTGGCATGCTTGCCATGTGGAGATTGCGGCCATATGATTTGTTTTATAAAGAGCAACCACATGGCAGCTCTTTGGTGAACCCAATAAAACTTCAAATAAGCAAATGAAAATAATAATAATAAAAAATCACATCTCAAGACAGCAAATACTTTTGATCCGATTTAGTAGGCAGCTCCGAACATATTGGGGAGAAATGTACTACAGATGTTAAGGAACAGGCTCCATCCTCAAGCTGTAAAGTGGAAACCAGCTGGTGTGAGAAAATAAGGGAGCCCCAGGGAAACCTTGAGAACTCTTAGTAAGAGGTTAGAGCAATTGATCTTAACTCCACATAGCAGATGGAATCAGCAGCTACTGTCGGAGGAACATAGAAAACGGAGGTTGCTGCCCTCTGTGCCTGTGTCATCATAGGAACGATGTACTCTAAGGCAAAGTGTTTTTGTGTTCCAGTCTAATATAGCATTTCTGAGACAAAGTAAACAATACATAATAAAGTTCAGTGGAATTTTAGAAAGTTCTCTTCATATCATCTAGTTGTTTCTGAAGATATCCCAAAGGGCACTAGGCAACTAGAAATTATTGCTGAGCTGAAGATGGGGGGCATACTTCATGTCTCACATACAAGTTGATTCTCGTTCCTTCAGTCCAGTTGGGGAAAAATGTGGAATCTAAATGTTGCCCACACTGTTAATTTCAGTGCATACAAATGGAAATCTCACATACTCCTTGCCCCAACTAATCATGCACAACTAAGCACAAATAAAACTGAATTAGGTTGAAGGTCGTATCACAGCAAGCAATGAACCATCAGTGCAGTGTGGTCCCAATAAAAAATATCATTGCTTGGACAATGGAGACATTTCCTTTCTTCTCTGAACCCATTGCAAACAGGAAAACTACCAAAAAAATGTTGGTAACATCCAATTCTATTATTGTTCGTTGTCTCTGGGCTCCATTTTACATGATGATGAGGCCCAGAGATATTCTGGGAAAACAATGATGGTATTGGCTTCTGCAACCATGTTGCTTGACAATGCTAATAAATGATTTGGGTAAATTAAAAATAATAAAATAAGGCATGATTGTGTCCATCTCATATTCCATTAGACAGCTGCCAAATGTAATCAGAAGAGATAAGGACTCCTGTCACCATCTGACTTTTATCACATTTGAAAATGATATTATATAATCCTAGGTCCACAGTTCTACCTGGAATGATGTGCCTGGGGAAGCCATTGCGCTAAAAATTCTCAGGGGATGACTGAAATTTCCTAACAGTTCAAGATGGAGCAGGACTTTCCACAGAGCTGAGCCAATGGCTGCTCCCAGGAGACAGGAGGCCTGGCGGAGCTCTACTCATGGTAGAAGGAAGGTCAAGAAACAGCGCCATCGGCTCTGCTGAGACAGGCCAGCTCCATCAGGCTTTATCTCCCTCAACTGTCACCTGGTGACAGCCCTTTCATCAGGCTGCCTCAGTGGCAGAGACAACATTCTAGACACTAGGGGCTGAGTTTGTGAGTTTTCTTTTCCTCAGCCCTCCTTGCCCTCTTTCCTTGAGTGTTGTATTTCTTTTGGTTGGTTGGTTGGTTAGAATATAAACCTGCAAGTAGGGAGTGTCTTTTTTTAATTATTATTATTATTTCATGGCTGAAGAGAGGAGTAAAAATGCTCCAAATCATGGGTAGGCAAACTAAGGCCTGGGGGCCAGATCTTGCCCAATCACCTTCTAAATCTGGCCTGCGAATGGTCCGGGAATCAGCGTGTTTTTACCTGAGTGGAATGTGTCCTTTTATTTAAAATGCATCTCTGGGTTATTTGTGGGGCCTGCCTGGTGTTTTTACATGAGTAGAATGTGTGCTTTTATTTAAAATGCATCTCTGGGTTATTTGTGGGGCATAGGAATTCGTTCATCCCCCCCCCCTTCAACATATAGTCCAGCCCCCCAAAAGGTCTGAGGGACAGTGGACCAGCCCCCTGATGAAAAAGTTTGCTGACCCTACATTTTCCAAAAAAAAGTCATAAAATTATTTTCTGAAAAATTTCAGGTCAGTCTCTGGTCTTCTGGCCAGGCCTGCATTGCTGTGTAACAGCCTATTCTTCTCTACTTTTTTAAAAGTCATAATTTTACTAAGACACCATCCACTTTGGTCAGTTCATAGAAATCCATCTAGAACTACGTTTGACAAATGCTCTGGGCATAATTGCATACTGATTTACAGGCTGCTGTTAATACAATGATGATAGTCATAATCAAAAATAAATTAATAACATTATATTTCATTTTAAGCACAAAATGTAGAAGTTCAGGTATGCAGGTTGAAATGAGTGGGTTTGACAGAGCTTTTAGAGACAAATGTATAACAGAGCCATTTTTAAGCACACTTTGCAATCTAAAGCAAGTCACACAGGAAGAAAATTAGTATGATTTAGTACTGAATAAGTCAGAGTGACTCTCGTGTAAAATGCAGTCGGACTCAGATTATATATTTTTAAAATTGCTTGCAGTATAAGGTTTTATTATAATGTAGAGTTTAAGGTGCTCTGTTGTTGGATCATGATATGATCCAGTAAAAGTTGAGCGCTTCTCAGCCCCATTAATATCAATGGAGAATTATCCCCCCCATGGAAGTAAAACCATGCTTTTTTGTGCAATTGTTTATAAAGCTTGTGACCTGAGGCTTTTGGGGGTTCAGGACTATCCTTGTCCTGCAATCTGAATAATTTAAAAACCAGCAAAACTTGATCATCTCTGCTATCACCCTAACTTTTCTAGGGAGAGATGTCTTAATTCTTTTATTCAAAGCCCCAAATATCTGTTCAACAGAGAGAGAGAAATGTCCATTGGAAGAAAAGAGCCAGGAGAAAAAGGGTGTGTATATTCCACAATCAAGTTCAGCATGCTGGTCCTGCAAACATCATGCACTGCCCACATCCCTTGTCTGAATAGGAAAAAAGCTTTCTGGACAGGGAGAAGGTAAGATCAGTCCTCCTCTCTGAGATTCAGTTCAATGTTTATCTTACTTGCATTGGCTTGTGTAAAGCCATTCTGGGCTTAGTAAGATATGGATGATTCAAGGTTTAAATGAGAGTAGGAGTAGCCAATGTGGTACCTTCTTATCACAATTTTGTGATAAGATCATTGGCCATGCAGGCTGAGGTCAACTGATGCTATGGTCCAACAACAGATGAAGTGGACCATGCTGGCTACCTTGGTCTTGAGCAGTGTTTCCCAAACTTGGCTCTCCAGCTGTTTTTTGGACTACAACTCCCATCAAGACCAGGGGTCAGGGATGATAGGAACTGTAATCCAAAAATACCTGGAGACCCAAGTTTGGGAAGCACTGGTCTACAGAAAGAGAACATTCCACTCAACAGCACAAGTAATATTTCAGGTGGGATGGTGGCAGTGGCAGTGTTTTCTAGCTAGAACAGTTTCCCAGTATCTAAGGGACAGACAATCACAGAACACACATTTTGTTGTTGTTTAGCCGTTTAGTCGTGTCCGACTCTTCGTGACCCCATGGACCAGAGCACGCCAGGCACTTCTGTCTTCCACTAATTTTATGGTTTCTAATCAAATATGAAGTAATTAAAAAATCACAACACATTTTATTTTGTATTTTCTGTTGTCGCAGCTTGTATGTAGTTCAAAAAGCAATATAGAAATGGTGACTCAGATGCATGTATAAAATTTGCAGGTGCCATAAAACAGGGAAGGATGGCAAAGCATGTAGAAGACAAGCCAAAAGTTTAATTTGTTTAGTCGTTTAGTTGTGTCTGACTCTTTGTGACACCATGGACCAGAGCATTCCAGGCACTCCCGTCTTCCACTGCCTCCCACAGTTTGGTCAAACTCATGTTAGTAGCTTCGAGAACACTGTCCAACCATCTCGTCCTCTGTCGTCCCCTTCTCCTTGTGCCCTCCATCTTTCCCAACATCAGGGTCTTTTCCAGGGAGTCTTCTCTTCTCATGAGGTGGCCAAAGTATTGGAGTCTCAGCTTCAGGATCTGTCCTTCCAGTGAGCACTCAGGGCTGATTTCCTTAAGAATGGATAGATTTGATCTTCTTGCAGTCCATGGGACTCTCAAGAGTCTCCTCCAGCACCATAATTCACTATGCCATGCAGAACACACATACCGTATGTTTTGCTCCACAAGACTCACTTTTTCCCTCCTAAAAAGTAAGGGGAAATGTGTGTGCGTCTTATGGAGCGAATGCAGGCTGCGAAAAATACGGTACTTCCTGGCAAAGCCTGGCTGGGGAAGGTGGCTCCCTACTGTGTGTGACAATCAGGAGCACATCAAGGAAACACAACACACACACCAACACATAAAAAACCTAGTCCTTAGGCAGCTCTTAAAACAAAATTTGAGCCAAATGCGGGGACAGAAAGCTGCTGAGAACTTAGAAATCAGGCCAAGGTGGGTCACAATAGTCATAGAGCCAATGATGAAAGATTGAAGATTCATTTTGAAATTAAGATGCATTATAATAATTAGAGCTGAGCTTGAGAGCATCTGCACACTGATACGTTTCACCCAGGGTCATATTTCAAATCTCTTCACAGTGTTAAATGTTCCTAGCGGGCAAAATTGGTCTGCAAAGGCAAATTCATTATTAAAACCGCGATCCAAATAATAATGTGGGTCACAATCTTCAAACCGTTCTCAGCAGAATATTCTCACTGAAGCTAATGAGTCAAGTCCCAAAATGCTTAGAAGATTTGATGTCATTTTTTTAAATAGAAGATGCTGCTTTCAGGAGAGGTGTTGAACCCTTCCAGTTTTTGCTACCTCTGCAAAAGAAGAAATGCTGTTTCTGTGAGGGTAGGCTTTGTTTGTTTTGCATATTAACAACACAAGCCTAACCATATCCACACAGATATAAATCCTATTGATTTCAGTGGGACTCACTCCCAGGTAAGGTCCTGCCAACCTAGGAGTTTGAAAGCATACCAGCGTAAGTAGATGAATAAGTACTGCTGTGGCAGGAAGGTAAACAGTGTTTCTGTGCACTCTGGCTTCCGTTACAGTGTCCTGTTGTGCCATACGTGGTTTAGTCATGCAGGCCACATGAACTGGAAAGCTACCTGTGGAGAAACGCTGGCCTCCTTGAACCCCCTTTCAAAGTCAAAAATTGACCCCATAGTCAAATTTGACTGGATTTAACCATCCACGGGTCCTTTACCTTTTACCTCACCTAAGTAGGGCCAGGATTGCAACCTTACCAATCAGATTCTAGAAACGTTGCTCATTATTCTGCACACAAAGGCTGGCTATGTGTAATGGGTTCAGTTTGAAACTAGGAATGATATACCAAACAATCTTCCTTATTCACAGCAAATTCATAAGCAATGACTCCACCAAAAGTTACGGTACATAGTTTCCAGATGGACCATTTGCCCTCTGCATAGTGCCAAACTCTATTCCCTGCCCTCCTCAATAACCTTCCGTTGTAGCTACAGTTACATTAGGAATAATATAGAACCCTGAGAGGCCTATTCCCCTTTTCTCCCTTCTCCTGGCTATCTTGAATACAGGTGTGACAGAATCCTTTCGAGATGCAGTGTCCTACATCTAGAAAAACACATCTCCCAGAGTCCCTGGCAGTACCAGATTTAGGGTGTTGCAGGTGGTTCCCTTGAACAACGTGCTGAGTGGAGGGAGCACAAAATAAAATAGTAATAACAACAACCATAATAATAACAATTGAAGTGTGGGTGGGTTCCCACGAGGCACAACACAGTGATAACAGCAAGGACATTTATTGAACTCACAGAACTAGACAACAGGGGCATAGCAACTGCTTATATACATTTTTGAAGGCCTGGGCCACTCCCACTCCCAACATGATTGGCTATCTAAGCTTCCAAGCTGCAAATCATAACTCAGAGTTTAGGGGCCAATGGCAAAGCCCAAATCTTGAATTGTTCTGTGATTGGATATCATGTATCGAATCAGAACACAGGGGCTCAGAAACCTTAGTCCAGACTCAAGCTCAGGCAAACACAGACCACTGAATACATAACAACAATCATAGCAACTGTAATAATACCCATGCATATATGGGAACCTACTGAGAAGATCCGTTAAAAAAAACCCAGCTGTACCAAAATGAATTATTGTAAAAATAAGAAATATTTTGGGGGGAGGGGAGAATTTTGTCCTTGCTCAGGCCACCATATTATTCAAGTTCACCCCTGTCCCAGGGAGGGGCCTTTCAGACATTTAAATCTGCCTCTCTACTCATCAAAATGGTTTCACCAACCACTGCTTCCAGGCCATGGAAGTGAAAAGGGGATAATGGAACAAATGAGTTCTTTTTAGTGGCTGGAATGGTGCTCAGTTCAGGATTCAACAGAGCAGTTCAGGATTGAACCTTCCAACCCCATGACTGCTGTGCATGGATAAGTTTATATGTTCCAAGTTTCTATTGCTTGTTTTCTTTGATATGCAAAGTCTTAATAAACTGTTCTTAAAAAAAAAAAAAACCTACCATGACCCCCTCCCCCACCCAAAAAAAGAAGAGAACCAATTGACCATGGAAACCTACCAGGAGATTGATAATCATCCTGGTTTTGCTTCCTGCCTGCGACTGCAAAACAAATAAATAAGGATGACTCTCAAGCACATAGCCAAATGACTGTTTCAGCTTGGTGGGTCACAACTGTGCAGGTTGTGCAGATTAAGACGGAAGGGTGGCTTTAATTGAAAAATGTTGTTTTAAGCCAACAGACTTTTGAAATGAATTGAATACAAAATAAAGTTTATTCAGCATAACAAGCATTTAAACCCCCAGAGCATTCAAGAAGTAGAAAAAGAAAATGCTTTAATATGTTGCGGAAGTTCTTTTTGGGGTATATTCATAGAATCATAGAATCATAGAGTTGGAAGAGACCACAAGGGCCATCGAGTCCAACCCCCTGCCAAGCAGGAAACACCATCAGAGCACTCCTGACATATGGTTGTCAAGCCTCTGCTTAAAGACCTCCAAAGAAGGAGACTCCACCACACTCCTTGGCAGCAAATTCCACTGTCAAACAGCTCTTACTGTCAGGAAGTTCTTCCTAATGTTTAGGTGGAATCTTCTTTCTTGTAGTTTGGATCAATACTTGTGTCTTTCCTTAGCTATGAGGCTCTTCTTAGCAGGTCATTGCAATAAGTAGTGTTCTAGTTAAGTCCAAGCATAAGCTTATTTCACCTCTCTCTCAATGTCCCTTCCCAAGAGGGAGTCCAAAAGAAACAAAATGTATAATAAATACATGTAAAATGAATATGCAGTCAGGCCAGATGTTTTCAAAATATGTTCCAGCTGGTACTGGAATAAACAAAGGAACCACCTGTTTGAGCCTTCCTGTGTTGCACTGAAAGGATTTTTTTTTCTAGAATGCCAGGTCCTGTTTTTGCCTTGTGCTACGTATGTGGGAAGGCAAATCAAAAGAAAAGGGAGAAATTAGCCTAAAGCACATCCTCTGCTCGTTGCAAAGATCCAGCACACTCAGGTAACATTTGCAGCCTGAATTTCAAAAGAGCAGTTTGCAATTAGAAAGGCTTGCTTTCTGCCGATATTGCAGCCTATTTGTGTGTTGAGGTCCCCAAGAGACCCCCCCCCCCCAAAACACAAGTGACACTTGATTTTAGTTTACGGTCTTTGGCATAATTTTGGCCACAATTTTATTAAAATGACAAGAAAATGTGAGTGGTTGCTTAGGCATTGCTTGCGACTATCTGATCCCGCATGGCGACAGACTGACATTCGCACGCACACAAAGTTGGTAAGGGTAAACATTTGGGGAGAGAGACGGAGCTGGGTACAATGCCATCACCTCACCCCAAATGCTCCCAGGGGCTCATGCGTGGCCCTAGCCCCTTGTCAGGTTTCGGACAAAAGCATGGTGAGCACCTGAATTCCTTTAACGGAATTCCCTTGCAGCAGCAGCATTTGGAGGGGCAGGCACAGCCAAATCCATACCCCTCCACCAACCAATTCATAAAACCAATAGCTAATCGCAACCTTACAAGTTGTGACAATTTGCTACACAGTAGGCAAAAACCAAATGGCAACAGCCAATCAGCCAAATGGACCAAATTTCTACCAGGCCCATGTCGACCCCATGACAGGCATAGCAAGGTCAAGCGAACAACCTGAAAATAGGGAGGGCGGGTGATCCGATGCACGCAGTGAAAAGAGGAAGCTCAACGCTGCGTGCAGGGTATTTAAAGGCTATGGCTGTCAATCACAAAATGACAACATATAAATCTCCCTAGCAACAAGAAGAGCTCAATGATAATGGTGGCCAACCTCTTTCCCACCCAGCAATAGTCGGGTGTCTTGTTAACCCCCACCACAACACGTGCTCTCCATGAAGGAGAACACACTCTACAAAATGGTAACAAGCAACCATGGACATTTAAGTAATGGTTTGCCTCTCTGCAGAGATGTGCATCTTCATTCCTGCGGTGCATCATCACTGGCCGGCTACCCAGGATCCTGGAGATGTCATGTCTTGAACCTGAGACTTTCTGCACACAACACTACAGTGGTACCTTGGTTCTCAAACTTAATCCGTTCCAGAAGTCCGTTCCAAAACCAAAGCGTTCCAAAACCAAGGCACGCTTTCCCATAGAAAGTCATGCAAAATGGATTAATCCATTCCAGACTTTTAAAAACAACCCCTAAAACAGTAATTTGCGCATCGAGGTCCCCCAGGCCACCCCAATAACTCACACTTCACACATCAATTTTTGTTTATGGTTTTTGGCATGAATTTGGCCACAACTTTATTTAAATACACACACATGAGTGGTTGCTTAGGCATTGGTTACGACTATCTGTCCTTGCCCCAGGGACAGAACTGCCCTCTGGATTCCAGCGGAAGCCCTTGCCCCAGGGACAGAACTGACTTCTGGATTCCAGCGGAAGCCAGTCAGGGGGACAGGACTGACTTCCAGATTCCAGCGGAAGCCAGTCAGGGAGAACCATATTGGGGATAAATGAAGCTGGACATCAGTCCCCCATCTCTCACCCTCATGCCCGCTGGGGCTTGCACGGCCCAAGTCCGACGCCAGGGACTAGGACAAAAGGGATGGCAAGCCCCTGGATTCATTTAACGGAATTCCCTTTCAGCACCACCATTGGAGGGGTAGACACTTACCCCTCCACCAACCAATTTTAACCAATGCCTAACCGCCAACCTTACAAGTTGTGACGATTTGCTACGTAGTAGGCAAAAACCAAATGGCAACAGCCAATCAGCCAAATGGACAAAATTCCTACCAGGCCCCTGCCCCAAGGCAGACGACCCCATGACAGGCATAGCAAGGTCAGAGGACAACGAACCCCCCCCCCCCTTTTCAGGGAGGGTGGGTGGGTGATCCGGTGCACACAGCCCAAGAGAAGGCCCCAGGCTGCGAGCCCTGTATTTAAGCCCTCTGACCCCTCCCACACTTTAGCAACTTAACATTCTCCCCAGCAACACTCCTTGCCCAATCACAGCATGTGGCCAATTTGCCCAACAACAGTGGGGTGGCCTTTTTGGCCCCCACTGCAACACGTGCTCTCTATTATGGAGAACACACTTTAACATGAATTTTACTATCTAACGAGACCATTGACCCATAAAATGAAAGCAATAAACAATGTACTGCAGTCACACAATCCACCAATCAGTAGCTGAACTGGGTTCCACACAGTCAACACACAAAAAAGCAGCAAAAAGAAAAACGCAAGATAAATAGCAAAAACAGACCACCCCCAGCGTAACACTCAAAACAGAAGTGTGGCACTCAAATCGGAAGCGTAACACTCAAAAGGGAGCACGTTCGGCTTCCAAAAAAAGTTTGCAAACTGGAGAACTTACTTCCGGGTTTGGGTTCCAAGTTGTTTGAGTACCAAGGTGTTTGAGAAACAAGGTACCAATGTATTATGGTCCCTCTCAAATTCTGAATGAAAATAATGTGTGCTGTAAATGGTCCTATGTATATGCCCAGGACTTGTTGCTTTCCACTAAAGCTACATGTGCATAAATGGATGCTGGATTGGAACCTCAATGGCTCTTACGATGTAGAATAGATTCTTTTTCATGTTCTTGTGAAATAACCTCCCGGAGAAAATCTGACTATTTTAGCAATCAGCATGGGGCCACTTCGCATACTGAAACCCTGGCAGGCTTGTTGAGTTTCCCGCAGACTCACATGTTCTGAGCAGCATTGGTTGTCATTTGGATTCCATCACACCTCACTTGGCTATCATTTGAGCCCATTTGTGTTTTGCATCTCCTCCCCACTTAAACGCCTCACTAGGACACTTCTAAATATTGAGCAGATAATGTTTGCCTGTCATCTAAATTAACATAGAAAGTGAAGCATTTAATTAGCTCTGAGCTTGGGGATCTTTAGTTAAAGCTCATAGGGAGAAAATTGACTATTTAATGGGTGCAATGATAGAGGGCCCTTGTTTAAATCAAGGTGCCGCCTGTTGCTTCTGTTCCAGGACTCCAGAGAATTCTGCAAGCTCTTGATCTAAATGTGGCTAGAGAGATAAGCCATATCCATGTGATCATGTTCCAGAAGGGCAGTTCAGTAAATGCAACATTTTGCTTTAGGGATGCATGACAGTCTTCCAAGGAAGGCTGCAAGCTGATTAAATGAATTTTAATCTATGAATTGTGACTTTTAGTTGATTACTCAGTTGCTCTTTTAATTAAATGTGCACACTGATAAAAACAAAGGGTTGTACACCCTTTGAATCATTTTCACTGCTGCCATTTTTGCACCTTTTCTGGAGGTTGAGGGACCTCAGGAAAGCGTTTTCAGGTGTGATAAGGTGCTGCAGGAGGGGAAATGAGGTGGGAGATTTCTTCATACATGAAGTGCCTATGATCACACTGCATTGGATACATTCAAATGTTTCTAAAGAGGGGGCCAGTCTTGCTTTGTTTTTAGATGATGTGCAGTTATCATTGTAGCAGTTATCGCCTTAGAAGAGGCATTCCTATACGTGAGGTAAAGGGAAATGCATATTTTAAAGTAGCGCTTGCCACCTGCAGTTTCTACAATAATTTAAATGAAATAAAATGTATTTTGAAATCTGTACTCCAATTAGTCGGGGGGGGGGAGACCTTTTAAGACAATTAAAAGTGGTAAATCAATAAATTCAACAGCCCCCCCTTTCAATTAAGCGTTGCATCCCTACACCTGAGTGAGGTTTCCCTGTTCTTATAGTAGGCTTTAAACGCAAGTTCTCTTCATTCATTTGACAGCGAATAAAGGTAATTCATTTTTAAATATCCCCAAAAGCACTTGTTTAGTTAATTAGGGGGTGCTTTAAAATGGGAATGGGGAACCCATGGCCTTCAAGATATCGTTAAAATCTAATTTTCATCAGCTCCAGCTAGTATGACCAATGAATGTGCTCATCTTTCTTAGGAACAAAGGAGCCTCAGTACAACAGCATCTGAAGGCCCACAGGCCCCTCATCCCTCTTTCAAGATAATCATCTCATGAACCTTGGGGGAAGCCAAAGGAGTGCCAATAAGACTAGAACCATTTCTTATGGGGACTCCTTGGTTCCCTAAACTGACACTAGATTTTGCCTAAAGCAAAATTTGAAGCAAACTTGGAAGTTCCTTCTCGGTTGAGGCATTTGAGGAATCTTGAAAGAAGCCCAAAAAGCTTTGATAATACTAGCGAAATTCCCCGAGAGATTTCAACCTATTCCTAGTGATAAACACATCGCATGATGGCAGTTCGATTAGGAATGAGTTGTGAAGAGCGTTCCAGATGCCTGCAGAATATTGCCACTGAATTTCGCCTAAAGCAAACTTTGAGGTAAATTTGGAGCATTCTGCTTAGTCAAAACATCCAGGGAATTTTGAAGGAAGATAAAAGAGTTTCAACAGCCCTAGTGAAATTACTTGGGGGAGGTGAAAGAGTTGCATGCCCATATGTTGGATAAGCCATTTGGATTTTTATAACTATCTGGCTCATAACAAAGCAAACTGCAGTTTTCTTGTAGAAAAGAAATTGATAAAATTAAACACCAAATCTGCATTCCAATCCTCTCCTGTTTTGTGTGTGTGTGTGCGTTTAACAGTTTTCAGTTATTACAACCATTCCTTAATCTTTCTTTAATGGGATTTGTCTATAATTAGATTTTGTTTTAATAATCTCACTTTCAAGGATAATAGCTAGTTAAATCAATTAACATCTCCAATACCTAAAACTGATGATGCAGAATGGAAAAGACTGAAGTGTGTGAGAGATGCTTTCATTTCAGAAAAGCTGAACAAATACAAATGTTAAGGTGTGATTAATTACATTTCTAGTGGGTTTCAATTAGCATTTATATAGCATTTTCTGAGACTTCTTCAAAGCACTTCACATACATTGCTTTGGTAATCCTTATAACAAGCCTAAAGGTTTGGTCAGTATTATCATTGCAGAGTAGCAGAAGGGGTGGGGTGGAGGTTGAACTAAAAAGTTCAGTAGTGTGCCTAAGGCTATGCAGCGATTTTGCAGCTGAGATCAGGTTTCAGCTGCAAACGTCTGCACTCACAATCATAGCCACTATTGTATACTATGATAAATTATTATTAGTAGTATTAGAATTAGAATAGTATTAGAATAGTAGTAGTATTTTGGGGGGGGGATGCGGGTGGCACTGTGGGTTAAACCACAGAGCCTAGGACTTGCCGATCAGAAGGTCGGTGGTTTGAATCCCTGCGACGGGGTGAGCTCCCTTTGCTCGGTCCCTGCTCCTGCCAACCTAGCAGTTCGAAAAGCACATCAAAGTGCAAGTAGATAAATAGGTACCATTCCGGCAGGAAGGTAAACGGCGTTTCCATGCGCTGCTCTGGTTCACCAGAAGCGGCTTAGTCATGCTGGCCACATGACCCGGAAGCTGGACGCCGGCTCCCTCGGCCAATAAAGCGAGATGAGCGCCGCAACCCCAGAGTCGGCCACGACTGGACCTAATGGTCAGGGGTCCCTTTACCTTTACTAGTATTAGAATTTATATACCGCCCTATACCTGCAGGCAGTTTACAGGATAAAATCAGAGTATAAAACCACAAAGTACATAATCAAAATAACAACAACAACAACCCAATAACTATCACCCCCAACACATTTTAAAAGGGCATAGGAAGTCAATCAAATCAAGCAAAGGCCTGGCTAAAGAGGAATATTTTTGCCTGGTGCCTAAAGGTGTATAATGAAGGCAGCAGGAGAACTTCCCTGGAAACAAGATTCCACAGATGTGGAAACACTGCAGAAAAGGCCCTTTCTCATGTTGCCACCCTCCGGACCTCTTGTGGAGGAGGCACACAAAGAAGGACCTCAGAATATGATTTCAGGGTCTGGATAGGATCAAATGGAATGAGGCGGTCCTTGAGGTATGGCGGTCACATAAGATAGTGATCACTTATGTATGTATTCTGAAGATCTGTGGATGGCTACACTAAGTATCAAAGATGATATAAAGATGCTATATTCATTTCTCATCCCATCCTGAATGATAAAAATATTTACAAAGTGATGGTTTTTGGTATTGTTACACTGCCAGTTCACCCAACTGGAAATCTCTTAGATCCAAGTTTCAAAGGTAGTAATGTGATGATAGCAATGACTTTGACTGGATGAGTAAACAAAGAACAGTTGAGAATTTGATATGGGAAAAGCTTATAGCATAAATCCGTAGTTGGGAGATGGACTGAAAAGGCAGGTGCCTAAGTTTAGTTTCCCAAATTATCTGTTATGGTGTCTGGCACCATAGGATTGACTGTGCTGGCCATATCTTTGTTGGTGTTCTCATGGATTCAGTTCTTCAGAGATTATTTTGTGTACAGCAGCCCAGCTCATTACAGAGCACTCCTTTACATATACAAACTGGACCGAAGTAAAAAGGTAAAGGTCCCCTGGATGGTTAAGTCCAGTCAAAGGTGACTATGGAGTGTGGCGCTCAACACTGCTTTCAGGCTGAGGGAGCCGACATTTGTCCACAGACAGCTTTCTGGGTCATGTGGCCAGCATGACTAACCCACTCTGGAGCACGGAACACTGTGACGAATGCCAGAGCACATGGAATCACCATTTACCTTCCCACCACAGCAATACCTATTTATCTACTTGCGCTGGTATGCTTTCAAACTGCTAGGTTGGCAGGACCTGGGACAAAGCAATAGGAACTCACCCTGTTGGACAGATTTGAACTGCCAACCTTATGATTTGCAAGCTCAAGAGGCTCAGTGGTTTAGACCACAGTGCCACATGCATCCCTTTATCGAAGAAGTATTCCATGTGCTGTCCACCCTTGTTGGACCGGGTGATAGTCCTTTGAACATTAACAAAATGGAAGTCTGATTCACATACTTTATGCATAATCATCACTTGATGACAGAGGCACTGAATGGTTCATTGTATTGATGAGAATCATTACATATTAAAAGCAGCAAACAGGACTTTGGGGTCACCTTCTTCAGTATTGTTTTTCAGTGGACTCGGTAGTACACACACATCACTGGAAGTAATTGAGTTATGATTAATCAAGTGCATGTGTAAACTATTCCAAAACACCACCAGCTTATTTTTGTCATGGAGGGGTGGATGTGTGCATTCCTTCCTGTTGTCATTGATGAAGATCCTGAAAAGGTTTTATTTCCCCCTGTCCAGTGAGTAAATGCAAGTTGAGTATATATTTTGTAAACTCTGCTGCTTGTGGTATGTCCTGAAGAGATATATTATTCTCCAGACAACAAACACTTTAGCACAAAGATCATTATTTCTGCTTTCAGACATAACGATGACATATGTTCTAAACTAGAAGCTGCCTTATAATACCAATGCGATAGAGAGAATTGATTGCTTCTGATGGCCTGGGTCTTGGACATTAGAAAGCCAAACACACCAAAGGAGCAACAGGGCGATGGGAGTCTTATGATGTTTTGAAATAAAAAACTCGGCAAACATCTGCTTCATCATTAAACTGAACAAAGATAATTAAAATAAATAAGTATTTTAAGGAGGATAAACAGCAGGCTTGCTGAATTATGATATAATAATTCTCTCAGGCCCTTGGGACAACACTGTCACTCAGAGGTCAAAATGCATGTTTTATTTTTTAGAACAAGGCACAATAATCAGGTTCCCTGCTGCTCACATTAAAAATTTCTCTCTAAGACTTCCTGTTGGGAATGTTTCCCAATCATTTAAAAAAAACACAAAAAAAACATTTTGACTGTTCTTTATCCTATCTTGTTTCACAGTTCCTCTTTGAGGTTTTTCTCTGGCTTCTAGCAGGTGAGTCCCTTCCTTAATTCCTTAAAGTCTGGCTTTGGGGTTTGTGTTTGCTGTTTCACTTCTGCCCTGCTCAGAACCAGGCTCTGTATGGTTCTCATTTTGACCTTGAACCAATTCCCCATCTAGAGTATATAGACTTAAAGTGCATTAATAATCATTCCTTCTTGCCTGTGATAAGGAAGGGCTCTAGCAGTCAGCCCAGTGGGGCGGGGGGGGGGCTGGTTGAAGGTTCAGGAGTTCAGAGGGGTCCATCACTGGCCCCAGCTCAACCATGTCAATAGCCCTTTGGAGGTGAGATATTCAGAGTGGCAGCCAAGATCCTATGCTTTGAAAGGCCCCACATTGATAGCAGCCTCAGATGGATTGGTGCCCCCACTGCTACCTAGGAGCAGGCAATCTCTGAGAACTACGGCACCCACCCTTATTTCCCCCTTCTCACCTTTGCTTACCAATGTTATTCCACATCCACCCACTTCTATTTCAATAAAATACTTGATTCTTTTTTTCTTTTTTAAAAAACCAATAAGTTAAACGTCTTTAACCTCTGTGTTTGGGTTGAATGATGGGGTGGAGACCCTCCTTCAGGTATACTGGGCTGAACTGTACAAAGTATTTGCAACGTAGCTTCACCATAGATTTGTATAATGGCATTACAATGTTAGCAGTTTTATTTTCAATCTTTTTCTTAATTATACCTAGCATGGAATGTATTGTTTTTATTGTAGCTTTATGATTGGGGTAGCTAACCTTTAGTCCTCCAGATGTCCTACTCTTGTGTAGAGACAAATGCTGACTGGCATGTTCTTTCCCTCCTGGTCGATTGTTCGGGAGCTTCAAAAGCTTTCTTCAGCCCGAACATCACAGCGACTGATACCAAGAAGCATCAGCACACTTAGGGATCCACAGAGTATTCGCAGTTTGCACAACAGAACTCAGTAGCACAGTAGTTTGGCTAATCTAGGTTTATTTACATATAATACACTCGGAGCATTCTGTCTCATCAGACAGCAAAAAGAGAAAAGAACAAAGGACAATAGTCTCACTTCACAGAACACAGTAATACCAAACATCCTGTCTCTGTAACTTCCCACTCTGTGGAATGAAAACATACACTGTCATGTGATAGACAACAATCTCATGACTGCAAACATGGAGCAGGAATTCTAACAATTGGCACCCATCAGACACAGCAGTCAGTTGAGCTACAGTCCAATGTTGCACAGCTATTGAGCAACACTTGAGTCCAGCCTTATGCTGTTTATGTTAGCAGTACATATTCTCAGAGTCCTTGGGGCATCTGACATCTGTTCATTAGCAGGCATCACTAAATAACACCTGTAACATTTCTTTTTGCATAAAAGGTTTAAATAACATTTATTCGAGGAAAATGTGCCAAACTGAACCATTTACAACAAAGGTATTATTAAGTGATGTGCGCATATTGAAGGCCAAGCAAATGCACTTGTCTATTTATTTGCTTTTAAGGCTTAGATCCATTAAAGCATCGAGGGAGCACGCACTTAAACTCACAAATTTAGTGGAAGTCACTAAAAGCAATTGAGAGATGGAACTGTTGAAACTATTTCAAATCCATGCACTACATAAGGCAAACATAAAACAATATGAAAATAAAAGCTTTCTCTTGCTGAAAGGGAAGATAGTGCAATTCTATGCAAATCTACTTAGAACTAAATCCGATTGAGGTCAACAGGAAAGTGTGAAAAGGATTCAGACGTTACTGAATTATGAAAAAGGATACCTAACCAATAGCACAGAAAAAATTCTCCTATATTGGTTTACTAAGACATAGAATAAACCCAATGATTCTACGTATAGCTTGAAATGCTGAAAATGTTCTTTTTCTCCCCCTTTTTTAAAAAAGGAAAGTAGGATTAAAGATTTATCTTTATTAGAGTACACATACAGCTGAGGCAAGCAAAAACCTTAGCTTCTAAGAAGATAAAAAGAAATACAGCGCTATAAACAAGAAAGATATTGTGAGCTGTAATAGACATAGACCATAATCTGATTGAAGGTTATCCGTAAGAAATTTATAAATCAATGAATTACAGACAATTCCGTGTTAACATGTGCATAATTCTTATTGGCCAAAGGGTAGTATAAATAAGCAGATATGCCCAGTGGAAAGATCTTCACTTGCAAAAGGAGAAGCAGGCAAATCAGAAATATGATCTCATATAGAACATATAAATTTACAGATGGAGATGTCTAGAACGTCCCCAGGATATTATGGAAAAGCAATTTGTGAGTGCAGTTTCTTTAGGAAGGATCTGACTCATTGAGCAGAGGGTTGTATTGGGGCACCCTGTCAGGTACTGGGTTCTGTAAGAGAAATCTGAGTTTACTTCTTGCAGGTCCTCAGGGGCAAGCATCCAAGATGGCACCCACAACACAGGTAAATTCTTCTCCTGACTAAGCTCTCCCACTGCTTTATTGGTGGTACCATCTTTGAAACTTATCCATCTGTGTCTATATATTTCCATCCAGTGCGCCCCTTTTCAGTTGATGATTAAAACCATGAATGCCAATATTTGGTCTTGCTTTTACCATTCAAGTTGGAGCTTGCAGTGAGTTTCATGCAAAAGATTTAAGGAAAGCGCAAGACTCAACTCTTACTGTAGTAACTGAAGTAAATTGCAAGGCAGGGCAATGAGCCCAGTCTTACAGCCCTAATGCAGACAAACGCACTTGAAACATAAAATGCTTGCTCCCTTTGTTTATCGTGCCAAGTCTACAGAGTTTATAATTGTGGCATTATCCTTTTTTTTGTAAAGAATGTTGCAATAATTGCTACTGCAGTAATAAACTGTTTATGCAACTAACATCACGGTAGGAACTGCATGCAATGCTCAGCACCAAACTTCAGCTAAAAATGGTGGTCCCCACATTATTCTACCATTCCTTTTAACTTAATCAGACTCACCTATCTCTTCCCTTCCCAGCAATAGCCAACTATATTACATGAGCAGTGGTATATGAGGAGTAGGGCAAAAGTCAATGAGGCCAACAGTAGGTAGAGTCAGAACCAAGGTCACTAAAGCTAACTAATTTTAGTTTCATCTCCATCCTGCTCCCTGCTGAGTTCTACAAGGACAACACTGAGATTAAGAAGGGGGGGACCTGGCAGGCAGAACCACCGCCTGCATTGGGGGCTGGTTGAAGACAGTGAGGCTGGTGGGGCAGTGTCCAATTTTCCTAAACTGACCAGCTTTCACTGGACATGGGCAAATCTGAATAAAGTTTATGGGGAAATGGAAAAGAAACTGAGCTTCTCTTTTCAGTGGGAGCTCCAGGTCAAGGACCACACATTGTGTCCTGTGCATCTGCCCGATAGATAGATAGATAGATAGATAGATAGATAGATAGATGATAGATAGATAGGCCAATCGTTTGTCAAACGTTTGCTTCACACTCCAGAGTCTGGCCTGAATGTTTCAAATCCAGTACCTCTGAAGTCCACTCAAACGCAATGCCTCCCTGCATGGCATTGGAGGTGTGTATTCAATTCATAGTCATGAAAACCGGAAATGAATGGGATCCATTTATTTTTGCTCATTACTATTGAAGATAGGGACGCGGGTGGTGCTGTGGGTTAAACCACAGAGCCTAGGACTTGCCGATCAGAAGGTCGGCGGTTCGAATCCCCGCAACGGGGTGAGCTCCCGTTGCTCGGTCCCTGCTCCTGCCAACCTAGCAGTTCAAAAGCACCTCAAAGTGCAAGTAGATAAATAGGTACTGCTCCGGCGGGAAGGTAAAGGGCATTTCCATGCACTGCTCTGGTTCACCAGAAGTGGCTTAGTCATGCTGGCCACATGACCCGGAAGCTGGACGCCGGCTCCCTCGGTCAATAAAGCGAGATGAGCGCCACAACCCCAGAGTCGGTCACGACTGGACCTAAGGGTCAGGGGTCCCTTTACCTTTACCTATTGAAGATAGGAACATTTGACTTTAGTTTTTCATTTGTTTTGGACCAAATGCACATTAATTTCTTGCTTGTTCGGAACTTACTCAGAATTCATTCAGAGCCATTTTAACGTTCGTTTCCCCATAGCAAGCAGAATAGGTCAGGTGGAGGTTACAGTGAGTTGGGGAGAAGAGAGGGCAGGAAAATAGAGATTAACACAGTAAGCTGTCCAATCAAGTTAAAAGTATTTTAACAAAAGTGTCCAGCATTCTGACAGGCCTTCTTTCCTCCACTCACAGCGACAAGGAAAGGGTCTTCAAGACATCTGTGGAAGGCAGAGAGGAAAGCTTGCTTTTAACCTGTGGGGTTTTTTCCCCTCCTTGATGAGGGCATGCTGTTTCTTGGAATGTGTGTGCTTTTCCTATAGTTCCTAGTTCAATTTACAATTACTTTAGAAAATAGGTAGCTCTGTGTCTGTGTGCTTTTTAGAATTTATATATGGCATAACCAGTCTCATGTAACCAACATGCTTGAGTCTGATTAATGCTGGAAGGGGTTGGAGCCATGTGGTAAGCTGTCCTGAAAGGCTTAGCCTATGTCACTTCCCCACAACTTGGGAGTAAATTGTAACCAAGCCCTTTGTTATCTCACACTACATATGGTTATCAGTATACAGTCGTACCTTGGAAGTCGAACAGAATCCATTCCGCAAGTCCGTTCAACTTCCAAAACTCTCGGAAACCAAAGCACGGCTTCTGATTGGCTGGAGGAAGCTCCTGCAGCCAATCAGAAGCTGAGGAAGCCCCGTCGGATGTTCAGCTTCCCAGAATAGTTTGCATACCGGAACAATCACTTCCAGGTTTGCAGCGTTCGGGAGCCACAACATTTGAGAACTAAGCTATTCGGAAACAAAGATAACCAATCTCTTTTGCTTCAGAGAAGAATGGAGTCTGAAGGTAGCTCCCCCTTTTTTAAGTTTAGGAACTTTAGCCATTTTCTAAATAAGCAATTTTTACTGCTAGTGCATCCTTTTCAGAATGCTGTATGGAAAAACACATGAATATGACCTTTGAAGAGTTTTGCAAGTAATCCATTTTATCACTTACCAGACGTGTGGTCTACCTCTGCTGGGGAAGTGGGAAAGCTTTGAAAAGAACTTCTAAAAGTGGTTCACTGAAAGGGTTTTCAACCTATATGTTGATGTTTTGCTGCATATTTTGCAACGTTAAATTTCTGCTGAAGTTATCTCATCAAATAGTACTTGCCCCAAACCTGGATCTTGGCTTCCAACCATTTCCTCTTGGAGTTTGAGGTTACATATTTGGTTCTACTGTGAGGCAGAGCAAAAGAGTGACTGATTCAAAGTCACCCAGTGAGCTTTATGGCTGGGTTGGGATTTGAACCCTGGTCTTCATATAAATGCATATAAATCAGGGATCCTTTTCTCCTATCTGAAGTTTGTCACGTCTTATCAAACAGAGAGGAAATTTCTATTTCCATGGACTTTGTTTCTCTCCACTCATAAAGTCAGTCTAGCCTGTTCTAGCTATGATAGGGAATAAACGTCTGAAAACAGAGTGTCGGATGAAAGAAAAACACAGAATTTCTAGGCAGCAGAAGGGAAGCTGGGTCTTTCACTGACATAATAAAAAGGAATAAAATTATATGAAAAAATGACGGATTTTAATAACCAAATAACTGAAGGAATAAAGTTTTAATAATGAAAATGAATGGAATAACTAAATGAGAAACAACATTTTTGCACATGCCTGCTCCATTGTACAGTGGAACAGTTGCCATTAAACAGAACTGGTATTTTCAGATCTTACTCCTATAAAATACCTTCCAAGTACATTTTATGAAGTTCAAATGACTTTTTATGCTACAAAAAGGCAGGAATTAATTTCTAAAAAGATTTTATGCTTCAGATATTTCCCCTGAGTATTTTTTCCCCTGTATTTCTGGCTGCTCTGTATTTGTGTACTAAACAAATGATTAAAATTTGCTTGTTCCAATTTAGAAAGGCATTTGCTATAATTTTGGAAAGGCAGTAATACCTTTCTTTGCATTTAAATATTCCTCCAATCTCTCTCTCTCTCTCTGATCTTGTTTTTCTTATGTTACATTTGTCAGACACAAGCTGTTGTTTTTTGCTTTGCAACACTGCATAAAGCAAGAGCACAAACATTAGATTCCACAACTGTGAATCATTTGGAAACAAAATGGCAAAAGCTAGCCCACACAGCCTGTGACCCATTAATGCAAAGATGTCCATGACAGACCACCAGGGGTTTGTCAGTAGCTGCAAAACAGGTTGCTGTACACCTGGGAGGTCAGAAAACATGGCTGGGTTTGTGTGTGTCTATATTTGGCTTAGTTGCATGTTTTGCTGATCTTTCCTAAGCAAACTGGATTTTGATGGCAGTTTCAGGCACTTGGGGACCAATCTTATACACAAGAAGCTAGCATAAAGCAAGCTGGTGTAAGTTAAGCCAGTGTAAAGTTACACCTGATCCATATCCTTTTCTGCAGCAGATACGTCTCAGCCTGGCGGAGGGGAAACAAGCCTTTAAAATAGTGCTCTGTGCAATCAACACTGTTGATTGTGCTCCATATGGTAAGGGAGCCTCTGGTTTCTGCATGTTTTTGCATGTGTTTTGAGCCAAGGACTGTATGGTCAAATTCAGATAAGTGCCAAAGTCCAAAGGATAACTCTGTTCCATTCCACATCTTATTTCAGGAAGTATAGAGCAAATCAGTTCACTTAAAAAAATGCAGGCCAGGGGGCCACTAGGGGGCGCATTGGAAGATGGCTGACAATACCATCTCTCCGACCCACACGGGGTAATTAAGAGGCTGTTATGGGAGTAGGCAGCCTCCCTTGTTGCCCCAAGGAAATGGGGAACACTGCCCTTGCCTGCTGTGCCCATAAATCACCCCTAATTCAAAAGAAGGGGTGAGGGCCCTAGGCAGAATGCCCCCGTGTGGACATCGGCTCTCCTGGACGCTGTCTCTGATCGCGCACTAGTTGCAGCAATTTGGAATAATTAATTACAAAAGAAGCAAATGCACATATTTCAAGTGAAGAAGGGGAGTGAAGTCTGCTAATTTAAGTGACCTCTGCGAAAGAAGACGACGGGCTGGAGAAACAGGAATATTTTACGATGAAGATACACCAAAGGCGGGGTATGTTGACAACGGGGCTGAATGGGGGGGGGGGGAACCTTTTTTACTTTCCTTCTATGTGATTTACAAGAACCCATCCTCATTAGAACCGTCGGTTGAACTGACCCAAGCAGGATGATTAAGGTCTGTGTGGAGATAAACTTTAACCAAAAGTATGCTTTATGGAGACCGAGAAGCAATAAGAGCTTTTGGGAATGGCGTAGCAATTAATTCGGAGTCGCCATCTTGCCAAAGGATTTATAGCCGGGAGGAAGAACGGATTTGTTTTCAGGCTGCATTCCTAGTGAATCTCCTCAGAGGTTTTGAGAAAGGAGGCAGATTGGTGAAGATTAATGACGCTAAGACTGTTTTGATGTATGGAAGTGATGTTATATGGAAAACGTCTGGATATGGCTACTGGATAAAAACAATAATATCCATGCAGGATTACAAACTGTTCTAACCAGCTTGCGGAGACTATCAGAGGTCACAAAGAGAATGGAAAAAATATATGAAAATAACAACAAGAGATGTGGGAAAATAATAAGAAAGGACTGGGTAGTACTGTGAACATCATAAGGTTAGATTTGTGGACATTAAAACAGCAGTAAAAAGCAAGAAGTTGATTGGATCCCTTCAGAACTTGAAATATGGGTACCCCCAACAAAAATTTAAAATTTGTCTGTGTAATTTGGAATTTATGTAATTTGGTTTGATTTGATGTGATTGGTCGGTTAATAAAAAACCATTCTTAAAAAAAAATAAAAATGCAGGCCAAATTTCATCCACTAGCATCCATAACTCATTCAAGATTTTACGTTGAGGACATCTGTGGTCTGAAAGTGTGGTCTGAAAGCACATGTGGCCACCATCTTGCTGAACCTAAGCAGATGCATTCAGATCCTGAAAGGGCGACTACCTGAGAACTACAAGATAGCCAGAACCAGCATTGCTATTGGCTGTAACTTTAAGAGCTGTAACTTAAGTCCTCAAGCTTCCTTTCCTCTTGTTCCTCCCATTTTTTCCTCCTCTACCATTTCATCTTAGATTGCAAGCCTGAGGGCAGGAACAATCTTGGGATTGATTTCTGACACTCTGAGAGCCTGTTTAGCAAATGGGTGGGTTATAAATGCTGTACACAAACCCTCCAAGTGACCCTATTTTCCAGGCACAGTCCTGGATTAACAGAAGCCATCCTGGTTTCTGATTTGATCCCAGAATGTCTCGCTTTCCCTTAGGACATCCCTATTTTCATCAGGAGGTATGAAAGAGAGATGATAGATATAGATAGATAGATGATAGAAGATGATGATGATAGATACATGATAGATAGATAGATAGATAGATAGATAGATAGATGATAGATAGATAGATATAGATAGATGATATAGATAGATGATAGATAGATAGATGATAGATAGATGATAGATAGATAGATGATAGATAGATAGATAGATAGATATAGATAGATAGATAGATGATATAGATAGATGATAGATAGATAGATATAGATAGATGATAGATAGACGATAGAGTTATGTGACCCCCGAGCCAAGGAGATACAACCTTTAGAAGACACCTGAAGACAGCCCTGAATAGAGAAGATTTTAATGTTCCATTATGTTTTTCTATACTGCATCTTGGAAGCCATCTAGACTAGCAGGGGCAACCCAGTCAGATGGATGGGGTATAAAGAATAAATTATTATTATTATTGAATAGGACACACTTATTTTCATTGGAGAAATGTTGGCAGGTAGGCTGTACATAAGTTAGTAATCAAATAAATAAGTGTACCATGCCATGGTGGAAGAAAGGTGGGGTACAAATGTAGGAAAGTAAATATATCTTTGGACCAAAACAGCAAAGCGAATAGGTTCTTGCCGAGATCTCTAGTTTGGGATTTGAAAGCAATTTTATTGTTAACTAGTTTTATAATGCTAGTGATGGGCAGTGAAGCTGAGGGCTCATGACACTAGCTCAAATGAGATGATGGTCCCTGATTAGATAGCCCATCCTGTTTGTATAACACAATTAGATTTTGTTTCCAAATTGCTTTAAAGCTTCTGCTTCTTTTTAAACCAATTGTGTGGTGCTAAAATAAAGTATGTGATTCAGCAAGATAAATTGGATGATTCCCTGCAAATTCAACACAGGCTCAGGTATATTTCTTTTCTGAATGAAGTCCCAAGTGCTTCATAAAGAAATACAGTCTCTCTTAGGCAGTCTCTGTAAATCCATGAAATTGAAGCATTCCATCTTCACCGCCTAAAGCATTATAGCTGCTGAGACATGAGGATGGGATGGGTATGCAAAAAAAAAAAGGAAAAAAAAAAGGAAATGGTAATTGTTCACCCATACAAACCTTTAAAAGATCTCCCTGCTTACTCCCATTGTCCACTAATTATTGGGAGATGTTTTAATTTATACCAGCAGCTAGCTCTATAGCCATTGGGTTTAAACACTTTTGAAGGAGCTCCAGAGGACCATTTGTTACTAGTATCGCTCTGAAACAGGCTGCAGAATATTTTAACAGCTTTGTAATGAGCTCGACTCTGTTGCACACAGCCATATGGAGATCTGTAACACGATTATGTAAGGGGATTTCGCAAGCCCAAGGCATCATTGGTGCCCCAGTAAAACCTGATTTGGAGACAGACCACAGTTTCAGGCTTCTAGCTGACCATGGGCCAAAGAGATGACGCTTGCTTCTTCAAGAGTCCACTAAACCAGGGATGTATACTGGTGTCTGCACCAGGATTTTGAGGTATCTGAACTTGTGGAGTGTCTTCCAGCATGGTTAATAATAATAATAATAATAATAATAATAATAATACTTCACCCATCTGCCTAGGTTTCCCCAGCCACTCTGTGCAGCTCCCAACATAATAATAATAATAATAATAATAATAATAATAATAATAATATGATAAAACATCAAACATTGAAACCCTCCCTGAGCAGGGCTGCCTTCAGATGTCTTCTAAAAGTCAGATAGTTGTTTATTTCCTTGGCATCTGATGGTAGGGCTTTCCACAGGGCAGGCGCCACAACCGAGAAGGCCCTCTGCCTGGTTCCCTGTAACCTCACTTCTCGCAGTGAGGGAACCAGCAGAAGACCCTTGGACGAGGACCTCAGTGTCTGGGCTGAGCAAAGGGAGTGGAGATGGTCCTTCAGAATGAATTTATTTTTTGTATGGTTGCTATTCTATGGTAGTTTAATACTGTAGTTTGTTATATCTGCATCATTATTGTTAACCGTCCTGAGCACCGTTTGGTGGAAAGGTGGGATACAAGTGTAACTAAAACTAATTGAATAAAGATCTCCCTGGTTTAATTCTGAAATGAATCTTCCCATCCTGAGTCTGAAAGCTGTCTCTTTTTAATTGAGTGTTTATGGTGATTTCTTACATAATTAACTTGACGATGGACTGCTAATTCTATTAAACAATTAAAAGGTCTACTTGTAGATGAATGCATGTACTGAAGACAAGAGAGGCAGACTAAGTTGCCAGCAAAACATTGCCTGACACTTATAGACAAGGCTGAAGCTTCTGTCCTGAGGAAGCAGCTGCCACAAATCAGAACCCAAAAATTTGTGGGCTTTAAAGATTATGATCTATGAGTCATGCAGATAGGATTACGCTTTTAAGGCTTCTGAAGTTGGTAAACAGTTGATTGACGGCTGTGAATTAAACAGCAAGGAGACACTAGGCAACTGAACTGTAAACTTGTGGGCTAGCATTTCCATGGGAAGTGAAAGATAAGGAAAAGTTTCTAACAGGACAGCTGTTATCTAGTTTAATGGTTTGCGTGTCGAGGTCCCCAAGCCACCCCCCAAATAACTCACAACGCACACTTAATTTTTGTTTAAGGTTTTTGGCATAATTTTGGCCACAACTTTATTTAAATACAAAACCGTGAGTGGTTGTTTAGGCATTGGTTAAGACTATCTGTCCCCCCGCCTGGGGACAGAACTGACTTCCAGGCACCACTGAAAGACAGTGCGGGGGAAAGCAAGTCGGGGAGAAATGGAGCTGAGTCACAGACCCTCAATTCTCATCCGCATGCTCCCCGAAGGCTTGCCGGCCCTAGTCCCATTCCAGGGATTGGACGAAAAGATGGCAAGCCCCAGGATTCCTTTAACGGAATTCCCTTTCCGCAGCAACCATGGAGGGGCAGGCCCAGCCTATCCTAACCCCTCCTCCACCAATTTATAACCAATGCCTAACCGCAACCTTACAAGTTGTGACGATTTGCTACGCAGTAGGCAAAAACCAAATGGCCCAGCCAATCAGCCAGATGGACAAAATTCCTACCAGGCCCCTGCCCCAACGGCAGACGACCCCATGACAGACATAGCAAGGTCAATGCAACAACCCCTTACTCAAGGGCGGGTGGGCGGGTGATCCGTTGCACGCAGCAAAGAGAAAGCTCCAGGCTGCGTGCAGAGTATTTAAACATTTTACCCCTCCCACCAAAATTGCAACATAACTTTTACCCCAGCAACCCAGTGAACCAATCACTGCCCCAGGCCATCTTTAGAGACCCTGCCTGGTAACAGAGGGGTGGCTCAGCAGACCCCACCGCAACACGTGCTCTCCATGAAGGAGAACACGCTTTTTAATCATGCGTATTCCCCTTGATATATAACAGTGATTCCCAGACTTCCCCCATGCACCAAGGCCCATTTGACAATAGCTGAGGGTCTTGGTGGATCACCTAATGATTTTTTCTGCCAGTTGTAGAAATTGTAATGTGCTGTGCTAGCTGCTGTATTATTCTAATATTGCATTTTATTGCTTCTTTTCTTTATATTGTATTTCATTGTGTTACGATTTGAATGGTGATGTTCATTATGTTATGTTATGTTATGTTATGTTATGTTATGTTATGTTACCAGATCATCATTCCACAAAGGGTTATATGAACCTGGAGAGCACTAAGGAACAATTTGTAAACTGTAGAGCAATGCATAAAATTTAGCAAACTAGTCCATTCTAATGGTTCAGTTTCCTGAAATTTTATAGCGGTCTGAAAAAAGAAGAATGGGCTATGGGATTAAAATGATGGGGGGATGGGGTGAAATAGAAGCTATAAAGTAAAGATAACAATGCCATTCCTTGATATTGCTTCATTTCCACGCACACATATCCATTCAGTTAAGGTGGACTGGACAGTTTAAAGCACTATTGCATTTGCCAAACATAAGAGGAACTATAAAATAACCTTTCAAATTAGATCTTGAAACTCCAATGCATTAAGCCATTTAATCCTAATTCTGCAAATGCAAGCAGTTTTGTCGGAGAATACTTTGCAGAGCTAAGTCAATGCTGAAGCTAATATTCTAATCAAATAGTAGCATTATTGATTTTAAACACTTTATATCAAGCCTGGGTCTATTTCCCTATCCAAAAGGAAAGGAACAGATTTTCTTTCTTTCTTTCTTTCTTTCTTTGTTCTTTCAATGTGAGCATAAGTCTATTAACCAATTAAGTACTTAGTTGTTTTTTGACAGATACTTTCATTTTTGAATCTTAACCTCAAAGTTATGCTCTTGAAAGCTCAGTACTTGTAACAACATTTAAAAACGGAAGGGAGACAAGAAAGGTTTTTCAGTTATTATTTAGTAGAGACAGGTCAAATAACTCACACATATACAATTTCACTCCTTCATGGATCACTGCCTTGCTGTGGCGAAGGGGCTTGAATAACTCAGAGAAGCTATGAGCTATGCTGTGCAGGGCCACCCAAGATGGACAGGTCATAGTGGAGAGTTTTGACCAAACGTGATCCACCTGGAGCAGGAACCAGCAAGCCACTCCAGTATCCCTTCCAAGAAAACTCCATGGACAAAGGCAACACTAGACAGTATCTTAAAAAGCAGAGGACCTTGCCAACAAAGGTCCGTATAGTTAAAGCCATGGTTTTCCCAGTAGTGATGTATGGAAGTGAGAGCTGGACCATAAAGAAGGCTGATCGCCGAAGAATTGATGCTTTTGAATTATGGTGCTGGAGGAGACTCTTGAGAGTCCCATGGACTGCAAGAAGATCAAACCTCTCCATTCTTAAGGAAATCAGCCCTGAGTGCTCACTCGAAGGACAGATCGTGAAGCTGAGGCTCCAGTACTTTGGCCACCTCATGAGAAGAGAAGACTCCCTGGAAAAGACCCTGATGTTGGGAAAGATAGAGGGCACAAGGAGAAGGGGACGGCAGAGGACGAGATGGTTGGACGGTGTTCTCGAAGCTACAAACATGAGTCTGACCAAACTGCGGGAGGCAGTGGAAGACAGAAGTGCCTGGCGTGCTCTAGTCCATGGGGTCACGAAGAGTCGGACACGACTAAACGACTAAACAACAATACAATTTCATGAGAAAAAGGCAGGAGGGAGGATATTTGTGTGTATATGTCTGGATTTCTGAGACTTTTCATGGTCTAACAAATACAAGTGGGCCATTTCTTTACCTGAAGATGAAGTGATGCTTCAGAAATTTTGCAATTGTTCCACATTTTATTACCAGTTTTCATATAGAGCCCCACGATTTGCCACAGCTTCCAAAGTTTATCCAGTTCTTTCATAAACAGCATTATTGCAAGTGACATTTCTTGAGATCTTTCTGGAGGCTCCCCACAATTGGCTGTGGTAGAAAGAGCCTTTTAAGCGATAGCATCCTAGCTGTAGAATGCTTGTGAAAAGTATCAGTATAATAGCATCAAAAAGAGTTCAACAGCACACTATGCATGGCTGGTGAAGTTTAGCTGGGCCAATGCAAGATTAAGAAACATCCCTAAACTGTACTTAAATTTAACATTGCATGTGGTATATATTTTATTGTTTCTTAGATTTTTCATTTTCCAAGTTTCATTTATATACAATATGCTGTTGCTTTCAGTTTGATACTACTATGCATATATATTTCATAGATGGGAAATGCAGTCACTGGTCTTCTGCTGGTGCATTTAAAATAAATATATCCAGACAGATTTTAACGTCCCCAGTCTTGTTTGGTCACCACCCTCTTGCCCATTGGGCCAAATTAGGAGCCTTCTTTTCAGTAAAGACACTGAAATTCAAAGCAAACTGTGCACACTTCAGTTCTCTGATTATTTCTCATATTCTTGTGAAACTGGAAGTGAGGAACATTGAATGTGCAGCTGTCAAAACCAGAAGAACAATGTGCAATGGGGAAACATTCTGTCCCTGAAAACAGCAGACAATAATAGTCAAAGGCAGTTTCTTCTGCCTGGTGAGATTCTTTGACTTGCATGATACATCATGGGCCCTCTGTCCACAGAACTACTGGTGCAGAGGTGTAAAATAATAACAAAAACCCCCTCCACTTTTGTACATCTTCCTCTATCCCCAAAAGTGTTCATGAGTTTTTGATCATGCAGCATTCTGTGGCAGAATGAAGTCCAAATAAACCCAGAAGAAAAACCTTACTAAACTACTTCAAAGGTGCAAAATATAATCTGAAAGACACAGGTGGAACAACAGTATTGTGTTTTCTGGATTTTGACCACATTGGATGAGATATATAGTATATGGCAAAATATATGGCAATTTACATAGATTTTTCAGTACAATTGTTTTCAAAGGCATTAATGCAAGTATGTAGTATGTAAAACAACAACAACGCCCATCTTTATTTTGAATTACTAATCAGATTAGTCTCCTAAAATGCTGTTGAGATCAGTGAACATTTTGAATTACAGTGGTACCTCAGGTTACATATGCTTCAGGTTACATACGCTTCAGGTTACAGACTCCACTAACCCGGAAATAGTACCTCGAGTTAAGAACTTTGCTTCAGGATGAGAACAGAAATTGTGCTCCGGCGGCGCGGTGGCATCAGGAGGCCCTATTAGCTAAAGTGGTGCTTCAGGTTAAGAACGGACCTCCGGAACATATTAAGTGCTTAACCCAAGGTACCACTGTACTGAATATGTATATCAAATATTAATAAGCACAGTGTTTTCTAGCTTTATAAATCAGAATAGGTTTAGTACAAGTTTTATTTTCTTGGGTGTAACTCCTGTACCCAAGGTGGGTACAGCTCTGCTTTCCTTTGGACCATATCAGTGAGTCTGAGACTGGAGTCTTGACATCTGGGTAGCCCAAGACCTCCATACACACTGCCCAGGCTTGCACCCTGGACAGGTCACACCAGTGTTGCTAACACAGTGGTTTCACCCCCAGAGATGCACTCCATTCTCTCTCTCTCTCTCTCTCTCTCTCTCTCTCTCTCTCTCTCTCTCTCTCTCTCTCTCCTTTTTTATTGGTTTTTCATTTTCAAACACACAAGATACAGTAATATTAAACAATCATCCACCCATTCTCTTACCCAACACTCTGCCAAGCACTGACTTCCCTCCCTTCCATCAACAGGTTTTCTTATTTCAGTCTCCTTTCCACAGTTTCTTATTATATCCAGTCCATGTCATAAGAATTATTTCAGTCCTGCAAGTGTCTGCAAATTCATACAGTTATTATTTATATAATCCATAAATTTACTCCAATCTCTTTCCTCCTGATTTCAGATCCTACGGGTCAGTTTTGTTAGTTCCGCATAATCCATCATCTTCGTCTGCCACTCCTCCACTGTTGGTAAATCCTGTACTTTCCGTTTTGGGGCTAACAAAGTTCTAGCAGCAGTTGTAGCATATATTAATAGCCTTTGATCTGCTTTTTCTATTTCCTCTCCCATAAAGCCTAACAGAAAAGCTTCCGGCTTTTTTGCACTCCATTGTCTCTCGAAGCAGATGGATACCAACATTTTGAAGAAGAAGAAGAAGAGTTTGGATTTGATATCCCGCCTTTCACTCCCTTTAAGGAGTCTCAAAGCAGCTCACATTCTCCTTTCCCTTCCTCCCCCACAACAAACGCTCTGTGAGGTGAGTGGGGCTGAGAGACTTCAAAGAAGTGTGGCTGGCCCAAGGTCACCCAGCAGCTGCATGTGGAGGAGCGGAGACGCAAACCCGGTTCCCCAGATTACGAGACTACCGCTCTTAACCACTACACCACACTGGCTCTCAACCAACTTGCTGGCTCAACCAACTCTGCTTCACTGGTGGTGGAGTTGATGGGCCCAGCTCACAGTGTGATTTATCCCCAAGTGCTTCCCCAGAGGAGAGCTCCTTACTCCCAGGAGGCAGCAACAGAGTCATGCCAGTTGGCTGTGACAAGGCATTCAAGGTGACCGATGGCACTACGGCTGGCTTCTGCCCTGGCAGTCCACTCAAATTCTCCCCAAGCTCTGGTGACACCTACCAACCTGCTATACCTCTCCCCCAGATGCAGTCCCACCAAGCTGCCTGAGTTTTGAGATGGGTTGGAAGGGCCTTTTAGTCCCACTAAGTCTCACTTAGTCCCTCGGAGATCTGATGTCCATTTAGCGAAGATGCAGGAAAGGGTCTTTTCAATGGCTCCAACTGGGTTTGGAAGTTCTCGTCTAAGGAAGCTCACTTAGTCCTTTCCTCATTGTTATTTCACTGCCAAGTAAATAATAATAATAATAATAATAATAATAATAATAATAATAATTTATTTATATCCCGCCCATCTGGCTGGGTTTCCCCAGCTACTCTGGGCGGCTTCCAGCAAAATATTAAAAATACATTAAAACATCAGTCATTAAAAGCTTCCCTAAACAGGGCTGCCTTCAGATGTTTCCTAAAAGTGAGGTAGTTGTTTATTTCTTTGACATCTGGTGGGAGGGCGTTCCACAGGGCGGGCGCCGCTACCGAGAAGGCCCTCTACTTGGCTCCATGTAACTTCTCTTCTTGCAGTGAGGGAACTGCCAGAAGGCCCTTGGTGCTGGACCTCAGTGTCAGGGCTGAACGATGGGGGTGGAGACGCTCCTTTGCGTATACTGGGCCGAGGCCATTTAGGGTTTTAAAGGTCAGCACCAACACTTTGAATTGTGCCAAGAAATGTACTGGAGCCAATGCAGGTCTTTCAAGACCAGTGTTATGTGGTCTTGGCAGCCACTCCTAGTCACCAATCTCGCTGCTGCATTCTGGATTAGTTGTAGTTTCTGAGTCACCTTCAAAGGTAGCCCCATGTAGAACGCATTGCAGTAGTTCAAGCGGGAGATAATATAATTATAATGATTAATATTATAATAATAATTAATAATATTAATGCTCAATATGTTTTAATTAGCCACTGTCCGATGTTCTATTATTTTTAGTGTTCTGGTTTTTGATTGATTAGTCTTTATCTCTTATTTTGCTATGTACCTCTTATTGTGCTCTACAGTTATTGTTAGCAACCTTTACTGTAAAAAGATGGCAGATAAAGAATAACTAGCATTCATGAGTGAGAAAGTGTAAGAGCTATGAGCTCTGCTCTGCTCTGCTTTACACAGCACTCTTACAACATGTAGAATTATGTGACATGCTGAGCATTGTTTGGGATTTTTTGCTCATGGTAGTGTATCACCTTCCCTTAGGCGATAAGGACATTTTCCAATTGGGTCTCATCCAAGAACTGTCCAGCCTAGCAAGCAAACATGCACACACATGCACACAAATCTCTAAGAGATTTCTTAGAGCAGATATTCTGACCCTAATGTATATATCTAAAATGTGTGTGGAAGACTTTCTCTTCTGAAAAGCAAGCCATCCTGAAAATGAGTCTTTTGAAGCAACTGATGGAACAAGAAGACCAATTCCTAAGCTTGCTGCTTTACTTCACAGCTCCCATGCCAAGCTGCTTCCACTCCCATGAGAATTGAGACAGCAGATATGTGTTTTACCTTGTAGACGGAATGTGGAACCTGGACTGGGGGCAAAACAAATGATGGTTGAAAGGTTAGTCACACCTCCATCACTCATCACTTCTACTTTTAGATTCTTCCTCCAGGGGCTGCTTTGCAGGAGAGAAGTAGCACCTGGGCTTTAGATACCCGTATTAGCAAATCAGGTTGGAACATGCACTTCTGCCCTTAGAGGCATCTGAATTCACTGGAGTTTCACATCTATTTTCAATAAATCTCATGGCATGGACTAACAAGCAGACAATCATCTTTATCCTTTACTGTTCCCTTCCTCCATCTGTTGGAATCACCATTCCCCCTATTTTCTGCCTTAGTTTTAAGCATCTTACCTGTCTGCTCTTCTCTGCTGAGCTACTTTTAGGTCCCAGGATCACAAAGCAATATTGTATTCCCCCCCCCCACCTCCCTGTGCTGACTTGGTTGCTATGACAACACTCATGTACCTCTCCAACAAAGTGTATCAATGTTACAGGCAAGTTGAGACAGAAAAGCTTTACTGCTTGGTTACAAACTTCCTACAGGTCGTTGTACAATATGCACATGTGTGTATGCCTATATATCTATATTTGTCTTTGTCTGCTTATGAGTTGGTCTGAGAGCTTCTTCTCACCCATCCATACTAGTGTTGGACTGAACCTTCTCACTGCCTTTATTCCGATCATTTGAGTGGGGGCGTGAAACAAAGTGAATAAAATGTATTAAAGCACCTAAAAGCCTTTTCTGTCATGTAAACAAAAGAGGCCAATCTCATGGGCCAGAGAAAGCCTGAGCAAAAGACATCTGGTTGATGCTTCGTAGATAGACAACAGAAGGGCGTTCCATAATGGAGGCACAACAACAGAAAATGTACCTCTTAGCCATGGCAGTACAATTTGTTGTTGTTTAGTCATTGTGTCTGACTCTTCGTGACCCCATGGACCAGAGCACGCCAGGCACTCCTGTCTTCCACTGCCGCCCGCAGTTTGGTCAAACTCATGTTAGTAGCTTTGAGAACACTGTTCAACCATCTCGTCCTCTGTCATCCACTTCTCTTTGTGCCCTCAATCTTTCCCAACATCAGAGTCTTTCCCAGGGAGTTTTCTCTTCTCATGAGGTGGCCAAAGTATTGGAGCCTCAGCTTCAGGATCTGTCCTTCCAGTGAGCACTCAGGGCTGATTTCCTTAAGAATGACAAGTTTGATCTTCTTGCAGTCCATGGGACTCTCAAGATGAGTCTCCTCCAGCACCATAATTCAAAAGCATCAATTCTTTGGCAAGCAGCCTTCTTTGTGGTCCAGCTCTCACTTCCATACATCACTACTGGGAAAACCATAGCTTTAACTATACAGACCTTTGTCAGCAAGGTGATGTCTCTGTTTTTTAAGATTCTGTCTAGGTTTGACATCACTTTTCTCCCAAGAAGCAGGCGTCTTTTAATTTTGTGACTGCTGTCACCATCTGCAGTGATCATGGAGCCCAAGAAAGTAAAATCTCTTGCTGCCTCCATTTCAGTACAATAAGCACATGCAAACAGCACCATTATTGTACCTGCAGCAAATTTACAAGCAGGAACATTGTTTGTCACTTTCAGGGTGGCTCAAGTGCCATTACCACCACTGCCCCCACTGAAAATATACTCTTGCGCTATATTTTTCTTGGGACAGGATTTCAGACCTGAGAGGTCATTACCAATAAATCAACACTCCAACCACAGACAGAACTTGCAGCTGGATTACACTGCCTATGGAAGATGGAAACTTCTCCTTTACCATCATTTCAGGAAAATCACTGTGCCCTTGCTGTAGAACCTTGATAGCCACAGAATGCAAGGAGAATCTCCATATGCCTAAGACTTTTGATATGTTATGGTCTGGGCAGGAGAGAAGTACTTCATGCTGTGACTGTAACATCTCATACCCTCCATCATTTCTCCACCGAAAATAGAAACGTCCTATTCCATACCCTCCAACATTTCTCTGATGAAAATAGGGATGTCCTAAGGAAAAGTGAGACACTCTGGGATCAAATCAGAAACCAGGACAGCTTCTGGAAATTGAGGACTGTCCCTGAAAAATAGGGACACTTGGAGGGCCAACTTTTGTAAGTGTAATATGGCTACCTGTCTTAAGGAAGTTGGTAATGAAGATATTTCTCAGCCACAGCAGGCTCTTGGGTCTGTTTTTAAGTGGGAAGTGGCTGTCTCAACCATACATACCCCCATATTCTCTTAAAGTAAATTTGGGAGACTTTTTTTTATTGCATTCAAACAATTGAAACAAAAATGTTTAGCTGTGTGGTTCACACAGATAACACTGTTCCTCTACAAAGCTTGCCATAAATGTGGTTCCCTTAGCCCAAGTAGTTTCATTGTACTATCCGCATCATTAAATTACAAAATGAGCATGCCCATTTGCATATTCGAAAGAAAAGCTGAGATAGTTTCCTTTAGAACTTGTTAAATTGGATTTCGGAAATGAATATTTATTAGCTATTGTGAAGTAATTTTGATGATGATCCTTAAATGTGAAGCTTATTTTATTTACATGTACAGCATTATATTTATGCAAATTGGGGTAATGTACAAAGTAAAACAATCAAAATGTAGTGATCCAAGTCTGTGCTGGAGTTATCCAACACTGATGTACAAAGTTTGCATCCATCGGAGAAAGAATTTCCAGAACTAGGAAGTAGCTATATTTGTCATATTCATACCAAAAACTCATTGTCTCTCATTTCTCCTTAGCTCTCCTATGGGCGCACCAACTCTAGGGAGTTGAGGTGTTTTTAGCCCTCTCAGTATTTGTTGGAAAGGGGCTGGGCCCCGTCAACATTCAACTTGCTCCAGATGATGCAATGTCTTGTGCATGTGATGTCACACACATGCAAAGCATGCTGGGCTCCCTCAGTCTTGGGGAAAACCTAGCACCTCTGCTCCCCCATTTCACATTTATGGTATTCTTTCAGAGGAGGGTATACATGAAGGAGCATTTCCACCCCCATTGTTCAGCCCAGACACTGAGGTCCAGCACCAAAGGCCTTCTGGAGGTTCCCTCACTGCAAGAAGTGAGGTTACAGGGAACCAGGCAGAGGGCCTTCTCGGTCATGGTGCCCACCCTGTGGAACGCCCTCCCACCAGATGTCAAGGAAATAAACAACTACCAGACTTTTAGGAAACATCTGAAGGCAGCCCTGTTTAGGGAAGTTTTTAATGTTTGATGTTTTATTGTGTTTTTAATATTCTGTTGGGAGCCGCCCAGAGTGGCTGGGGAGGCCCAGCCAGATGGGTGGGGTATAAGTATTTATTTATTTATTTATTTCATTGGTCACAGCGTTTTCTTTGGTGGCTTGAGAACAAAGAACAAAGGCCAACTCACACAAAAATGGTGACATATAAGTGCAATGAAAAAATAAGAAATAAAAAGGTTCTAGCTGTTAAATGGGCCCAGTGATGATGGTGATTTGGTGAGAGGTATATGGCCACATCATGAGAAGAGTTTGACCAAACTGCAGGAGGCAGTGGAAGACAGGAGTGCCTGGCGTGCTCTGGTCCATGGGGTCACGAAGAGTCAGAGATGACTAAACGACTAAACAACAACAACAATATGGCTTAGGTAAAATTCTGAGGGCCAGATAGAAAGGCCTTGAGGGCCACATCTAAGCGTTCGTTAAGGACGGTGTTAGCGTAAATAGCTTAACACCAGCAAGCATCAAAACAGAGCATTTGAGCCGACTTTTTGATATACTTATTTCCTTTCTAAATGCATTTAAGAAACAGAGGTATGTGAGAAATCTCTATTTAGGGTCTCTAAATATTAAAGAGACATCTGCTAGGTTGAAAACATCTTCTTTTGAAAAGATTTTTGCACAACGATTTGGGCTGGGCTGGCTGCAAGACTCTGTGGTAGGAAATTGTCTATTTGTTTCACTCACTCTTCCTGAGTGAACCATTGGAACTAGGTGTGCATTGCCTCATAGAGGTCAAATCAGTTGCCAACACACCAGTGCCCGCATTAACAATGGGTATAATTGGGGCAACAGCACTTAAACCTATGACATTGCACCACTGAACGATACTTTGATCCCTAGAGTCCAGTCTTATGCAATCCCTGCTGTAAATCAAGTTTGAAGGGTCATGATACAATCATTCATTGGCTGCCTTTCTTAGAGCATTTTTGTGAAATTAGACTGAAGAAGAACTTTTTGAACCAGAAAGAATAGTTTTCATTCTGGTTGGAAAAAGCAATCTATGAGAAGGCTTTTCTTCCATAGAAACTATTTTTGCTGTCTGCAATTACTGTCAGCGTCTAATGGTACTCTGCCATTTAAAATATATCTGTAGGCCAACAAAATATTCAGGCTATTGTCTCTTTTAAAAAGAAGCTGACAAGGCGCTGGGAAGCCAGTATTGTAATGGAATGGTTTTCTCTTTCTCTTCTTGAATGTAAGAGTTCTTTAAATTTGTTCCAGCCGTTTTAATAGAGCCGTGCTCCTTCTTCCCAGGTTTGCATCTGTGCTTTTGTTCATTTCTTGTTTGTATGGATTCACATAATACTCGGCACATACAGAGGAGCCTGATTGGAATCAAAACTGATTGGAATGCATGAATACCTGATTGGAATGCATGACTACAGCTTACCTGAGCTATGTACTCTGTCGTTCACAAAGTGCTGTTCTACAGTACAAGGCATTTTTTTTTTAAGGAAATCTACATTCCATACAACACATTTAAAAATTAATAAAAGCAATAGAAATTATCCCAGTAAGTGCTAGAAACGTGTATTCCAGTAAGTGCTAGAAACTATTTCAATAAGTGCTCAAAATGTGAAAACAGAAAAAGGAGATATTATTGCCATTCATATACATTCATATCCCTGAGCACTGTGGGTATAGGGTGGTTTACAGATTCAATAAACACCACCAACAGCAGCAGCAGCAGCAGCAGCAGCAACAACAACAACAACAACAACACCACAGGGTGGGTATACTATTTAGATGTGTTGGTGGGAAAAGATTCCTGCATTGCACAGGGTTAGACTAGATCACCTATGGGGTCCTCTCCAACCCTAGTTCTATGATTCCATGATCTCAAAGTTTTAGAATATGGACTCTCACTAGACTGAGCATGTCTCCTCCTGAAGTTTAGAAAGGTTCAGTAGAACAGGATCACAAAGAAGGAACCACGTACATATTAACTTGGGAATTAACTTGGGAATTTGCATTAATGGCAAAACTGATGCACTTTATAAGAACAACGAGTTTGTTCTACAACAGGTTGCCAGGTCATGTGGCTGAGCTTAATGGGTTTAGGATCTGCGGGTGGCGCTGTGGTCTAAACTACTGAGCCTCTTGGGCTTGCCGATTGGAAGGTCAGCAGTTCGAATCCATGTAACGGGGTGAGCTCCCGTTGCTCTGTCCCAGCTCCTGCCAACCTGTGACGGGAAGGTAAATAGCATTTCCACATGCTCTGGCTACTGTCACGGTGTTCTGTTGCACCAGAAGTGGTTTAGTCATGCTGGCCACATGACCTGGAAAGCTGTCTGTGGACAAATGCTGGCTCCCTCATCCTGAAAGCGAGATGAGCGCCGCAACCCCATAATCGCCTTTGACTGGACTTAACCGTCCAGTGGTCCTTTACCTTTTACACTAGGATCCAGCCTAGGTCCCCCACCCCCACCCCATTTCTGGTCCTGACATATACTGGCTTTGAAGGACTTAAACTGGTCTTCACTCAGCCAGGATGAGCAATTTACACTGAAGTATCTGCAGCTGAGCCAGGGTTGGGGCAGAGATCCATTGCCTCCCAAGCAGCTCATCCCAGCAGATCTTGTCATATGATTTCCTCCTGGCTCACTGAAGGAATATATTGTGAAAGCTGGTCCACACTTTTCTCCTATGTAGAAGACAAGAGAAGTGCCTTTTATCCAAAATGTTGTGAGTAAAATACAAATAACTGCTTCTTTGGCTCCTTGGCAGCAGAATTTATTAGCAGATCTCTCTCACACACAAACACACACACACACACCGAGAGAGAGAGACAGAGACACAGAATGCATCTAATGGAAAATACCTATTTTTTACTTCAAATTTACTGGTTGTTGTCAATGTGTCAGCCTTAAAATGATTTCAGTGTGTAGGATGTGTGATCACACTAGCCACAGGCAGATAAGTGGAAAGATTGAGGCAAAACATCATTAACCATATACAAAAGGGAATGGTTTAATACATACAGTGGTCCGTACATACAGTGGCCCCCTTCACATCTAGAAGCAAACGTAACTAGCGATGGCACGTCTGCACACGTGTGCGTCACTTTTCGCTGCTTCTACGCATGAGCATGATGTCATTTTGAGCATCTGCGCATGTGCAAGCGGCGAAAACCGGAAGTAACGCGCTCCATTACTTCCGGGCTGCCGCGGAGCGCAACTCGAACGTGCTCAACTCGAAGCGTATTCAACCCAAGGTATGACTGTATGTGTCATCTTTCATCTTGGAAAAAAAATGACTCAGGGAGCAATCCCATGCACAAGAAGCTGGCGTAAAACAAGATGTTGTACCTTAAGCCCACATAAGGTTACACCAGGGCGGAACCCATTTTCCTACTGCTTTGCCTCAGCCTAATAGAGGAAAAACAAGCCTTTTAAAAAATGTTCTATGCTGGGTTCCCAGGTCACATGACCCAGATGGATGAGCTTATGGTCCAGCCTAACTCCCCACTCCTCCCCAAAATCAATAAGGCGCTCAGCATGTTTAGAGTAGCCCTTATAAAAAGATTGGCAGCCCATGTAACCTGGAATTCCTGCACACAGGAAAAAAACACCAGTCGGTATCTGTGTCACCAAGCTTGGCTAGATCATATGGTTAATTGATGGAGTTCTATCAAGTTAACCTGTGGGTTAAGGCAACCATTTTCTATCTGGCCCTTGGGATCTGGCCCTTGGGATGCTTCCCTCATGCCATACCGTATCTGTTTCCTTTCGCCCTTTTGAAGTGTGATATAATGTTTCTTAATTGCCTCACAGGGCAATGGAGAAATGCATATGTATAGACCTCTGGCTTAATTGCGTAATAATAATAATAATATATATTGCATCCATCTGACTGGATTACCACCACCACTCTGGTGGTTTAATTCCAACGCATTAAAACACAGTAAGACATCAAACATTAAAAACTTCCCTATACAGGGCTGCCTTCAGATGTCTCCTAAAAGTCAAGAGAGTTGTTTATTTCCTTGTCATCTGATGGGAGGGCGTTCCACAGGGCAACTAATCTGCATGACTGGAATGTAACCTATCATGTTGCTCTGTCTACTTTAGTCTCTGCTCACACCCACCAATGCTATATGGCCTTTGGAATGTTGTCCACAAAGGAATGTAGTTCAGCACATTATAGTTCAGCCATGAGGGGGGGGGTAATGACTAGCAGTCCTGATCACCAGTGATCTGTCTGGACCGATGGGTACTCAAGTCCATACTATGTGCATCACAATTCTTATTCTTTTCTTTTTCCCTTTAACACACACATTCCTCTAGCAGGGACAGTGAGTGAGTGAGTCCTTTCTTCATCCTGAATTACATTCATTTTAGGAAATATTCAGACTAGCTCTTGCTTAAAGCCGTCACAATGAATTTGCTTGACTGATAGGTTGGAAAAAGATATCAATGGCTGTCCAGGATGTTTCAGATTTAGCATTAAATGTGCAAAGAATTATCATAGGTAAATGCTTCAGAGAGAAGAGTCCTATGAATTTCAAATGACATTGAGTGCTTTGAGTTTTCAGTGCTTTGAGTTTTCTATAGAGTTGCTCCAGTCCATTGGCATAAATGATGTGCCTAAAAATAACAGTTGACAAAGAAGGGGTGTTATTTTTCTTCTCCTAGTGAATAGGTCCACCACACTGTGCCCAGCAAGAATACTCAAGTTAAATGCAAGAAATATTAGACACAGGAATGTCATTCATTGATACGGTATAAATAAAGTAGATCACTAGAAATGACTTGATAGTTAAGGCATTGGGCATTCTCTGTAAAATGTTGTTGTTTATAAAAAGAAAGTGTTTATGAAAATTGGAATGATGAATCTTGCAGATGGGGAATACAAGCTTTTCACACTTCAGAGAAATGAAATACAAAATGGATGACTTAGAGCAATTTAAAAACTGGCAACAGAAAAATTATTTTCTCTTCCCCAATTTTGGTGGTTATTACTGAATCTGAAAACATAGTTTAAACATACACACATACATTGGAATTTTGATTTTTTAGGTGCGATGCTGTGGTGAGCTTTTTCATTTAGTTTTCGAAAATCTATTATGATCATATTTCAATGGAGAGAGATTAAGATGGAACATCTGTCATGTTCACTAGGAGCTGTCCACCTGGAGATGTGGTGGATATAAGCAACTCCCGGTAGCTAAGAAGGAGCACACTGGGGAAATGTTGATGAAGTGTTGGAGAACAAGACAAGACAAAATTCAATCCAGTTCTAGAAATGACTAATGAAATTGATATGAACCCACTCAGTTTTTCCAGATAAACCTTGTTTAAATGTTAAATTGAGAGCCAGTGTGGTGTAGTGGTTAAGAGCGGTAGTCTTGTAATCTGGTGAACCGGGTTCACGTCCCTGCTCCTCCCCATGCAGCTTCTGGGTGACCTTGAACTAGTCACACTTCTCTGAAGTCTCTCAGCCTCACTCACCTCATGGAGTGTTTGTTGTGGGAAAGGAAAGGAAAGGAGAATGTTAGCCACTTTAAGACTCCTTAGGGTAGTGATAAAGCGGGATATCAAATCCAAACTCTTCTTCTTCTTCTTAAATAACTGTATCTACAGGAAGGATGGAGAACCTGTGACCCTCCAGACGCTGTTGACCGCCAACTCCTATCAACCCCAGCCAGCATGGTCAAAGGTCAGGGCTGATAGTTGTAGTTCAGAAGCATGGGGGGGGCACAGGTTTCCTAGAGTTTTTCTTGTTTTTCTATTGGGAACGAAACAAGAGATGTCCAAAGCATTACAAGCTTTTCTTTAACCCTTTGGGGGGGGCACAAACAAAGGTCTCTTGAAAAGTCATAGGAAAGAGGGAGGGAGCAGAGAGAAATACTCCATTTTTTCCAGGAGTGGGGTGGGTGAGTTACCCCTTACTTTACTTAATATTACAAGGTCAAGGCTTTTCTTCTTTGCTCATTAAACTATATATATATATATATATATATATAATCCACACCACTCACAACAGAACAAGGCTTTCTTTGCAGCTTCATTCTAGTCACATATTCTGGGATGTCTTGGGTTCTATGCCACATCACGTCCAAAGCATTCTGGGAATTTTGGGGGACTGCCCTGAGGCTCTCTCCACAGCTTCACAGTGGCCTCCTTCCTGGTGAGGCCAAATGGAATAAGCGGCAGCCAATACCTGAAGATTTTGTAGAATTTGCCTCCCTTCAAAGTAAAGATGTTGGATATTTCCTTCAGAAATGGAAGTGGAAAAGCTTTTTGTGTTTTTGTTCCAGCTACAAAAGGTCAATTAATCCAGTGAATGTCATCTGTTGGAATGCCAGACCTGGAAAACCAGGTTTCAAATCCCTACTCATTCCTGACTTTGGTCCAGTAACAGTCTCTCAACCTAACCTACCACACAGGGCTGCTTTGCAGATAAAGTGGGGAGAACTATGTATGCCACCTTGATCTCCTTGGAGGAAAGGTGGGATGGAAATACAACAATGATAATAACATAATTGGAAATCACTCACAACCCCCCCCCCTTTTAAAAAATCCTTCAATGGATATGTAAATAATGGCGTGTTTTTTTATTAATTGTTTCCATATTTCCTTTATATCGAGAAGACGGGGGTGGAAATAATTACAACATTAATTATGTTAAATTCGTACGTTAAGTAAATAAAATACATTAAATAGCAGGCAGAAAAATGAGTAACACAGTATTTAGCAGAAACAGAAGTGTCAGATCCAAACCCCATCAGCAGTGGGGCTGTTGCTGTTGCTCTCCCTAAGCCTGGCAGAGGGGAAACAAGCCTTTAAAATACCTTTATATGCTGAGTTGTCAGGTCACATTGTTGAGCTAACTGGGCTTAGGATCCAGCCCACGTCCCTCTCTCTGGTCCTGCCTCTGTGACATCCTCCAGAATACCTCTTTTGAAAGACTTTCACCAGCCTCAAGTCAGCCAGATTCAGCTCAGCTGTCTGAGCCTAGTCTGAGCCAGGATCAGCATGTTAGACTGGCATATTTGGGGGAGAGTTGGATGTGCTGATGTACCTCTGATTTAGTCTTTCCACTGCATCCTAAGCTGCTAACCCTGGTGAATCTTGCCATAGGAATAAATAGCTTAATAAACACTTTCATAGAGACACCTTTTCACAAATACACAGTTGCTTTCACCTTGCTCTCTATAACCTACAAGAGCTAATTTTCACCATAATCATTCTGTTGGGTAAACACAGAACAACGCTTTCACACATCGAGGTAATAATAAGATGTTTATGCCATTTCACTGTCATCAAGAAACTGGGAAATGCAAATCACTTTCACGTTGGCATTTAAAGAAGTTCAAAACAGTAATTTTGAAAAGTCCCTTAGCTCAATTTGGGCCATTACGGAGGGTTTTTTCATCTTCTCTTCCTGTGTACCATTAAAGAGCCAAGAGGCCAGACATAGTCAGCTGCATATTGATTAGATATATTCACAGCATTAAAAACATTGCTCTGTCTTGATTAAAACCAAAACCAAAATAATTTTGCAAGCTAAACCATTTTGAAGGAAACCACAGTCAGCAAATCTGTCCCATTGCATCATATCACTTGAGATTAATTTATCCATATTTACATGCTGAACTCATTAGAAATGATTGGCTTTCTAACTTTTGACAAAGTTGAATGCATGGTTCCCCTGGCACTGTAAAATGAGTTTTCCTTTAAGGATGCATCCCCCCCCCCCACTTGCCTGGGAAAGAACCATGATGAATCTAGTGTGTCCTACATCAGAGTATGCATGCACTGAATTGCACTGCAAAAATTGCTGCCCTCTACCCATCACTGTTCATGTGCTGTTAATCACGAACAGCTATTGCCTCTAAATGGAGATACCCATCCAGAGAATTTAGGGATGCTCAGATGGGCATTGTAATGCAAATGCTCAATCCTGTTCCAATTGCAAATGCAGAAATGTGCTTCTACATATAGCTCACCCACCATATGTTGTTGTTGTTTAGTCGTGACCCCATGGACCAGAGCACACCAGGCACTCCTGTCTTCCACTGCCTCCCGCAGTTTGGTCAGACTCATGTTTGTAGCTTTGAGAACACTGTCCAACCATCTCGTCCTCTGTCGTCCCCTTCTCCTTGTGCCCTCCATCTTTCCCAGCATCAGGGTTTTTTCCAGGGAGTCTTCTCTTCTCATGAGGTGGCCAAAGTATTGGAGCCTCAGCTTCACGATCTGTCCTTCCAGTGAGCACTCAGGACTGATTTCCTTAAGAATGGATAGGTTTGATCTTCTTGCGGTCCCACCATATGTCCAAGGCTTATTTTTTTTTATTTCTCAGGCCTTTCCTCATTCACAACCAATTTAAGCTTGCAGCAAGCATAGAAAACATACAATCCAAACAATATTTAAACAGTGCTATGCAATATAAAATGAAGGAGCAAATGAAGTCATTCCAGTAACATGGAACAATAAAAGCAGGTTAGCAGCCACGAGAGGGGGAAAAACACATTTGCATAGCAGTCCTCACTTGAGAAACTTCTTGGGATCATCTATTTATATCTAATGCTGAGAAGAAGGAACTAAAAATGCTCTTAAATAACAGAGAAGTATAGCTGAACTTATCAATAATATTTATTATTAATAATATTTTTATTGAATTTTCAATTTTACAAACAAAAGAAAGATTTTACATACCATTAAATATCCAATGACTTCCCTCCCTCTCCTTCCTTGGTTCATTTTATTTATCTTCTCTTCCGGCATATTTTACTAAAACCATTTTTGTCAGTTCTTCATTTTTACATCCCTCAAACAATAATTACACTGTTGATTTTATCTTAATACAGCCAGCATTTTCAGCTGTGTACAATTATTTTCCTTCTAGTCACTAAATATTTTCCACTCTTCTTGAAAAATATGTTCTTTTTGCTCTCTTATTCTATACGTTAAACGTTCAAGTTCTGAATATTCTAACATCTTAAGTGGCCAGTCCTCTTTACCTCTTTAACTCTCTCACTTTCCAGTTTAGAGCTAACAAAACTCAAACTGCCGTTGTGGCATAAATGAATATTTTTTCCTGACACCTGTGAATTTCTGTCTGGATTATTCCTAACAAAAAGGACTCGGGGGGGGGGGGTTGGGGGGAGAAGTTATTTTAAACATTTTTTTCAGAATCAGAATGATTGTAAATCAGAATCCAATATTATTTTACCTTTTTACATGTCCACCACATATTTCAAAAGTACCTTCCATTTCCTTCCATTTCCAACACATATCTGATTCTGATTTATACATCTTAGCCAACCTACCCTGAGTTAAATTGCCCAGTGTGTCATTGAAGCTTTAACTAGCTCGTCTTTTGTTTCCTGTTCTAATACTTATCAATAATATTTCAGCAGTCCTTGGGAAGGAAGGAAGATCACTGGCCTATCAGACACTTGCTGTTAATCGTGATATTTGCTTGTCATCAGTGATATCATCACATATTCAAATCTGATAATTTCCAGCCATATTCAAAGCTGTTTGGAAGTGGAACAGACTCCCACAAGAGGTGTTGGACTCTTCTTCCTTGGTGGTTTTTAAGAAGAAGTTGGATGGCCATCTGTCATGGATGCTTTAGCTGAGATTCCTGCATTGTGGGGTAGTTGGACTAGATTATCCTTGGGCCCCATCCAACTCTAAGAATCTATGATTCTTTGAGTCCATGATCTGCACTGTGCAGTCATACTATTTGCAACATGGTCCTTGTGACCAGTCAGGAAGCATTAGGCTCACTTTCCCTCTGAATTTTACTGATTTGGCCTCACTGACATCACCACCTAGCTGAATCTGAATGGCTAATGCCATAGCAGTCACTTGCCATGTGATTCCTGGTTGGTTGAAATCATCTTTGTGACTAAAATAGGAATCAGAATGAGATCTCACATGCTACTGTATATTAATGTTCATTCCTCTGATAGCAATTTGGAGGGTGGCTATGCAAGTGGACAATTATTTTTAGCCTTTAAGACTGCAATCCGGCCCCCTAACCCCAGGCTATCGGGGGCTGAACTGAATATCCACCTGCTTCCGAGAGCTCAGTCACTCTCTCACCAGCCACAGGCCTCCCCTTCCACCAATTGAATGTCAGGAGCCCAGGCCGCCATCTTGATAACACAGCACGCAAGTTGTAATTAGCTTGAAGATCTATTGCAATACAAGCAATTAGCCTCAGATGCCTAACCACATGTCCAATGCTTATGAATCAGTTGACCCTTCTGAGGAGTGTTTCCGGGTCCAGCAGAATACCCTGAACCTATGACCCTTATGTTTCCGGCTGTGTTTTCTATCTAAGACCTTTTCCATATGTCTGCTCCTTGTGCTAATTAATTGCCCTTCCGGTGAGGAACTTCCTTCTCTCCAGCCTTTGGAAACTGCCTATGCGTCTCGAGAGAGTTGGTTTCTCTGCAGCACACTCTCTGCATTCCTGCCATTCTCAAAGTGAGGGGTAGTTGATATACGACTGTTTTCAGCTGCCTGGGAAGAATGTGAGTCTATCTCTTGCTGGCTGCTTCTTAGCTCATATTGTGCTCTTGGGCAGAAACGTTCATGACATTAAACATGCAGGAGGGTGGAAAGCCAAGCAACAATGCTCCTAGCAGCAGATGACCACAAAACAAGGTGTTCAGGGGGCAGATGCTGAGCCAGCCCAAAATCCACTGGATTCTGAGCTCATCTCACAGAGATCAGGTCCAATATGCCTGCCACTGCTGCCATGAGTGGCTAGACAGTGAATGAACGGGTTAGCTCCAGTGCTCTGCAGGGGTGGCAACAGCAAGGCCAGGTTTGGGTTACTCTGTGAATTGTATATTTATTGAATTTATGTAAACATGGTTCATGAAAATTCAGGATGCCACAAGTGGAAGAAGTTAAGGCTTCTTTACCGCCTGCACTTTGCACAATTCGATTATACTGCTAATGAAACAAATTTAGGCAGTGTTTTGCTTCTGCCCATAATTTCCAGCCTTTGCTTACCACAAAAGCACAGACTGAAAAGAGAATGATGATTCTCTTTAGAAAATAACTATATATATATATATATATATATATATATATATATATATATATCCTTTGCTGCATTTAGTTCCTTTGTGTAGCAAAAGTGAAATAATTATAAGAGACGGGGAGAAATGAATTAAACATGAGCAACCTTCTAAACAATAATTATTCTTTTTCTCCTCAACACCCAGAAAGAAAGCCATTAATTCTTTATAAGGCACACATTTAAGGAAGCATTTACCACTGCAGACATTATTGCCACCAAATTTAAGAAGACCGGCCAAGGTAAAGAGATTGACTTTGCATTGTTTCCATAAAAAGCAACCAGATTTGTTGTGAATTATTCTTCAGACGGATAAAGGTACAATGCCACTGAATTCAATTTAAATGGAGTTGAGCCATATTCACCAATTATTTTCAGTGAGATATCTCTATTTGATAGGCTAGCTTTGTCCATTGTGTATCCTATTTGCAGAGAATTCATTACTTAACTGTTGATTCATATATATATATATATATATATATATATATATATACACACACACACACACACACACACACACAGTGGTACCTCAGGTTACATACACTTCAAGTTACATACGCTTCAGGTTACAGACTCCGCTAACCCAGAAATAGTGCTTCAGGTTAAAAACTTTGCTTCAGGATAAGAACAGAAATTGTGCTCCAGTGGCACGGCGGCAGCGGGAGGCCCCATTAGCTAAAGTGGTGCTTCAGGTTAAGAACAGTTTCAGGTTAAGTACGGACCTCCGGAACGAATTAAGTACTTAACCCGAGGTACCACTGTATCTCTCTCTCTCTCTCTCTCTCTCTCTCTCTCTCTATATATATATATATGGAACAAAGTATTGTTTCTCTCAAATATGTGTGGATTCAGTGCCCTTTCCTGCGTAGTTTCATAGTACAAATAAAACTGAGCAACAAAGTGTTGCAGGATGGCTTATAGTCACATAACATGGATACTATAGTTCCAAACAGCAGGTTAATTACACTACTGTCACATCAGAACTACACTAGAAAACCGGTGTAATTCTTCAAAGACATTCTGGAAACTGTAGTTTTGTGAAGAAAGGAATCTAAGAATTTCTTATATGATTCTCCATAGCCTTACTAAACTGCAGTTCCCTGGATCGTTTGAGGCCAGCCATGACAGTTTCTTAAATTGGCATAAAAACAATCTAAGCTTATGCAGATATCCCTTAGGACACCATAGGTTCTCTGTCTACTTTTGGTACAAGACTGAAGGGGGAAAAAGCCTTCATGTACTGTGTCATCTTAAGAAAGACAATGACAATTTTCCAGGACTTTGTTCCTGAGGAGAATAATTTCTTTAAAAAGAAGGCAGTTTGGGCTGTGCTTAGTTCCATCTTAGTTCCATATTCCAAATCTCAGTATTCAACAATTAGGAAAAAATAATTTACCAAGTGCTGGAGCTAAGCCAGCATTTTTTGCAGCTTGATACTGAGCCAAATTAAGCCCTGTCCTCTTCTCAGCGAAGCTGATTTTTTTTTAAAGGAATCAAACTAGGGATTGATAAACCTTTCATAACTGGCTGTTGCCTAATGTGCAACTCATGAGTTTCTTCTGGCTCTGAATTTCAGACTGACCATCCCATCTCCTTCCTTCAACACATGTGCACAAACTTTATCCTTACAGTGACCCTATGAAATTAGAAGACGAATTAATTCCTACTCAGGCAAAAAAATCTGAGGAATGATGATGATGAAAATGACTGAAATTGCTTCAAATATGTGCGTTTATAATGCACCTTAATTATCACTGAAGCCCAGTTCAGGGGTTCTATTTCCATGTTTAACACAGAGAACACACTAGTTCTCTCCATCACCCTGTTGCCAGCTCTGTTGCTCTTCACAAGCTGGTGGGATAACCTTTGAACAGGAGAATGTTTCCTGTTCTTGTGAGCTCCCCATCTGATTAAGAACCCTGGGAAATCAGGGGTCTACACTGAGCAGAGAGCTTCTGAACACTGCAGATGTTATCCACCCAACTCATAGCAAAGGGGCAACAGCAAACTTCTATGTGTGTCCTTTATCTCACTATAGCAACTGGGCAGGGCTTGGATTTTGCCTAAGTGGAATTTCCATGCAATGTGGAGGTTCCTCCTCTTCAGATGAAGCATCAAGAGAATTTAGAAATAAACCCAAAGAAATGCAATAAAAATAATGAAGTTTGTCAAGGGAATCTAACCACATCTCTGAGATTGATGGGAATAGCCTGTCAAATCTCTAATGCCTACTTGCTACCAGGTCACTCATTTTGACCTAAAATAACAGTAGAAGAAATCTGGCCATATTGCGATGCAAGGAGTTCATTGTCAATATGCATTTCACTGCTCTGAAGCCCATTTTTCTCAAGCTTGTGTCCCTCTCTCTGAATTCTGATGAGAGGCTGAAACTTTCAGCATGCCTGGATTCCCTGTTAAGCTCTTTTCTCTATTCTGCACTTGAGCAAGTCATGGGACAGAGCAAGATGGTTTATAAGAAAAGAGAGTTGAATTAATTCCAGGGAAATCCCATGTCTCTGCTTCATTCTAAAGCCTTGGCTAGGCTCTCCATCCGTTGAACATAAATTGCTTGTTCATTGGGCATGCAGGAGAGCTGCTATCCATGGTACTGAAATCATGTAACCCCTGAGAGCGGTTTTTTGGGGGTAGCTGAGCTTTACAAGTTGCAAAGCCCAGCATTATTAGGATTCCTCTGTGCCAGTGAAAGGTTTGTAAAAATAACATTTCTTCCCCATTTAACTTTCATTCATGCACCAGAGGATTGCCGTACTAGGAATATGCAGGAGTGGAGAAGCTATTGACTTTGGCTCGTCCACTGTCAAATACGTGTGTGTGTGTGTGTGTGTGTGTGTGTGTGTAGTGCTTTAAAAATTCCTTGGAGTGAAATGGACCAATGAACTCAAAGATGCTGCTAATTAAAGAGATTCCCCCTTCATGCTGTCAGTCTGCAAAGAAGAATATCCTGTTAAGCAAGGTCAACTTATCCTTAAAACATCAGCAGCAAAAATATCAGCCAGTGATATGTAGTGTTAGACATATTCAAGTTAGATCCACTGAAATCAATGGGCTAAAGTAATTTAAGTCTATTGATTCCAACAGATATTTCTTGAATAGGACTTAGTTGGATATTACCCAATAAAATCTAAATGCAAAAACCAAAAATTTTAAATCAGCAATAATATAATCAAACAACAAATACTTGGCCAAATCAGGTGGTACAGAGATGATGATGACTAAATGACTTCTTGTAAACCTAACTGCCTTCCAAAGTCCTGGGCAAGGAGATGCTTCTTCAGTAACATTTCAGTAGCAAGTTAAGTTGGTGATGGTCATACCTAAAAGATGAGGTCATTGTAGAGACCGGGAACCACCACAGAGAAGGCGCTTTCATGTGCTGCCACTTCCCAAGCTTCATCCAATGGTGGAATCATGAGCAAATATTAAGGCACATACTGCCTAATGTCGCAGGAGGTCTTCTTTCAGATCCTTGGGTCCCAGGTCACTTCAGACTTTTTGTGTCAACATTAAGCACCTTGAACATTAAGCAGGAATGCCTGCTGAGGGCCTGAAGGATGCCACCCTTGCCCCTTTCCACATGGCTTAGGGCGGGGCTTGAGAGGCCTCTCAAGGATTGCAGCTGCTTTTAAATTGTTTTAATTTTTATCTGTGTTGTTTTAAATGAGGCCATCTTGACTGTGAGCCCAGGAAGACCTGCACCCTGCCTTGCTGGCCCTTTCCCATCTGGCCTGGGAGAGTGGAGTGCTGACTGACTCCAGCTACAAAAGCTGAAGCTGTTGAACAGATTCTTGGGCTGGAGTACTGTTTACGGGGGGTTGAGAGAGTTGTTGCTTTTACTGATATTATTGTTGTATCTTTAGTTTTAGCTCTTATGATTTACGTGGAAATTGTTTCCATTTGGTTGTGTACTTTTTGATGTTTGATATTAATTGTTTATGAGTTCTAATTATGCAATTGTAATTATGACTTGTAATTATGTAAATCTTTGTCATGTTGTAAGCCGCCTTGAGCATAGTTTCAACTATGGAAAGGCGGAATACAAATAAAATGAAGATGATGATGATGATGATGAAGAATTGATTCCAGAAGCAAATTGGCAACATGTGCTGAACCTTTAGAAAGGATGCTATTTGAGTCTGATCAACATTGCCTGTCAGCACCCTGAGTTTTATACTCTACTCTGCACCACTTGCAGCTTCCAGACTTCTTTAGATGGCAGCCCCACATAGAGCGCATTGTAATGGCCCAATATTTTCCAAAGAGCATTAATATTTTGCCTTGTCTAATCTTCCTCTAAGAAATTAATTCTCAGAGTCCATCTTCTCAGCAGAAACTGTTTAACCCCTATAGTCTTTGTTCTTGACTTTGATCTGCATGGTCCCAAAGGAACAAAGCAAATCTTGGAGGTTAACAGTTGCAAACTTTGAACATTTGTGTTTTAATTAATTGAACACAATTCTGGCTAACATGAAACAAAAGTGAAGCACTTGATTTTCAGCTTTTCACCACATAATTAAAAGAACGACTGGATGCAAAAGCAAGACAATTCAAATGACCTTCACTTTGAATGGATAAATGAGTCTGAGTTCAGCAAAGCTGTAGGTCTGCAAATGCAATGCACATGAAAATTTTCCCAATTAAAATAGTCACTTGTTCTCCTCAGTCTTGGAACATCAACAAATCTGCACTTCTATTCAATCTCTACCCATTGTATTGTTCCTATTTTTCTCTGCATTGACATTTAAATCGTATGTTTTGCTTCTAAAACACAATAGCTCACACTGCCATGATTCCTCTCGCCTTTTTGTCAAAATGCTCTGCCGCAAAATTACTATTATCCTCCTTTATTTAGCTGCAAAGCTCTGCCATCTGAAAAGAAGGGGGGATCAACATAACGCTATCAAAAGATATTCTATTCCCAAAATAGTAAAAGTGGGGTGGGAAGCATTAGAAACATGCCCCCCCCCCAAAAAACCCCTCATAAAATAGATAAAGCAAAGTCACCTGGAAAGACAATAGTTAAAAATGTGTAAAGAGTCATTATTTTAAGACTGCAATTGTCTGCAGGTCTACTCAGAAGTAATTTTGATTGAATTCATTTGGACACTGCATGCATGCTTTTGGACTCACATGGGAGGTTGTGGACTTGCCTTGTCACGGATGCTTTAGTTGAGATTCCTGCATTGCAAGAGGTTGGACTAAATGACTAGATGCCTCCCTTCCAAGTCTACACTTCTATGGTCCTATGATTCTAAGTCTTTTCTGAGTAGATAATTATAGAATTTAGTCTCTACCATGAAAGTTTTGAAAGGTTGCTTCTCCAAGTTCACCTAGTTCTGGTCCAGTGAGGGAAGACCGATGCTAATCTGGTGGAAACTGGAGTTTCTGATCACTGCTATTTCTAATGGAACACATATTTAGCATGGATGCTGGGATGTTTTTGCCTCTGCGCATGGGTCTGGGAATGTTCTGATCAGTTCACATTGAGTTCAGTACCCTGACCTGTTCTTAACGCATTGTTGACCACATCTACGGAACGCGATTATTATGTTATTTCATGTCTTGCAAAATCAATCATTAGTAATAGTTTAAGTCTTGATACTCAATCACTAGTTAATAGTTTAATAAGGAGGTTTCACGCCTGTCCAATTCTGTGTTCCCTTTCCCACCCTTTAATCTATTGATGATTAATACCTATATTCAACCCTTGCATTGTATTCATGTTAACCAATCAGCAACAAGCACATATGTGGAAATGCTGTAATATTCAATAAAAGGGACTCTCCGAGACATGCTCGAGAGATGCCTCCCGTATGACACCTTGCCATTCGTCTGTCGCTTATTTCAACCCAACACATGGAGAAGAGAGTGTTAGGGAGGGAAACCTGTAGTAAATAGAGATGAAAACATGTACACTTCACATCATGTCAATGTACTTTTAATTTGAAGGGCAGTTCCCCATTGTTAGCTGCCCAAACATTGGGCCTTTTTGTTGAATGATCTCAAAATATACTTGTGCTGAATATACAGATGGATAGATCAGCCTACTTCCATTCTAAACTTGAACTCAACCATAGCTCTATTTTATCCCATTTTTATGTATTTTTTTCCTTAAAATAGCATGGATATTTTGAATTTAATTGTATGCATGTTATATACATTTCTCCCCGAAAAGATGCATTTTTCTGTGCTTTTCAATGTGCCCCCAATATACTCATTTCCCCATAGAAAAGACCTTTATGCATTTCCCCATCCCCAATCAAAACTCCATTGTAAAATTCAGAGAAGCATGTATGCTGATTGATAGCTGTGTTCCAATTCTTATGTAACTCTATGACGGACAAAATAGGTCAGTTCACTTTACAATGCAGCCCAAATACATTTTTCTTCCACCTTTAGTCAAATGTACATTTAAAAAAAATAAAATAAAATTAATTGCTTCAGATATCCAAACTAGACACATTATATATAAAGTTTACCACAGAAATCCCTTTTCCACATACTTTTTGCTCAGTTATACAATTTTCTCCATGTTAGGGAATAGAGATGAAGAATTTCTTAGTAATAAATGGACAATCTAGTTATTTTTTGGATAGAAATTATATTAGCTGTTGTGTTTTTTGCCTTAAAAGAAAGGATTTCTATTTCTATTTTGTTACTGTATTGTTTTCCACCATTTTAATGTGGCTATCTTTGTGGATGAGGTGAATCCTGAAACAGAAGCTAATTATGACACAAACTGAGAGATGTTATGAAACTCAGTTTGGGGGGACGGCTATAATACATTTTCACATTTTTCAAATATTTTCAATAGCCACATGTGTCAACTAATTTTTAACATTTATTAATGAATAAATGCATCAATTATTAATTCCATTAGAACTGTCTAATTCATAATTTACCACATTATTACCAACTGGTAGCAAGCTGAGATGAAAGTCAGCAATGGGAGCAAGCGCAGAATTTGTCTCTTGGGCCTTATATATCCTGAAGTTTCTCACATCATTGTAATGGAAAGGGATCAAATCCCAAATGTGACATATCTATTCAGATTTTTACAAGGGAATACTACGTCAGTTGTTATGATTTACACCAAGGGCATCGGTGTACATAGCAACTTAAAGAGTTAAGCAACAAACAGGTGAAGTTGTAAGCCTGTTTCTAGTATTAGGGACTACTTTTACTGGAAGGACAGATGAGTGAGAGTTTGATGCGCCTTCTAGAATGAGCCCTCACACTTTACATTGTGGGTGCCCTTTGCGGGATCGCGCGCAGTGCTACAGTTCCCAGGGAGCTTACTGGCAAAGAGGGGCTGGCTTGCCTCTCAGTGTTAATTTTTGGAGGTTCCCGCCCAGCCTCAGTAATCAAGTTTCTTGCTGGGAGGTGGGGCCAGCCCCATTTATAAAGAGGTGGTGAAGCCGACAATAGCCAGGCAGTCGGCTCTGGAGATTCACCCTCCCTACCCTCCCTTTGTTTAATGTTTCTTGTTTGCAGGTTAACTTTTTGTTCCTGTTTAGCGGGTGCTGCTATGGTCTTTGACTGGTTGCTGTTGAAGGACCGGGAAGAAATTTCCCTGCATTTTTGGCAGGTTTTGTTTTCCCCATAGCAACTCGTCACTACTCTGGCAGTTATGACCTTGGGTGGAATCCTTTAGTCTTTTCTTCCCTATATGGGGGGGGGGGGGCACATGAAGTGGTGACCCCCCCCTGCAGTGGCGATTCCAGGGTCCCCTCTTAAAAGGGGTTATATAATGAGTGTCACTGGCCATACACTGAAAGGTTGTCAGTGTGCATTTATCAGCAAGTTTTTGAATACTTCCTGGAGTCCTCACAGCAGGTGCTAGCTCATTCACTCCTCCTCCCCATGTCATGGTTAATATTCATTGGTACCTTGCTTCCCATTTTAGCTGTCAAAATATTGCCAGCAGTTAGCATTTTCTGCTTGTGCTCAGCTGAACTTGTTACCACAGATGTTTTCAATTGTCACGACAGCTGCAATTTTGTTACACAGATAAATTAATCCATACCTTGAATACGGCTCACAAAAACGATCTCTTGAAGCACTGAAGGTGCAGCATTTTTCCACAGCACTCAGAGTGGCCTTTGGAAATAAAGACATTTGACCAGATGTATTATGTATTCAAGACATAAAGGTGGGTTAAGGTCAAGGGAATGTTTGCACATGTGTGTCAATAATTATCATTCAGGTAAACTTGTTGATGTGAATCTGTAATTAAACTGCATTGAAATAGTACCAATAACAGCAAAAGCAACTATAGAAATGTATAGACACTGTAACTGAAAGTACTATATGATGTATTCATGCAGAGGCTCAATAATTCCAAATACAGTGGTACCTCGGGTTAAGTACTTAATTTGTTCTGGAGGTCTGTTCTTAACCTGAACCTGTTCTTAACCTGAAGCACCACTTTAGCTAATGGGGCCTCCTGCTGCTGCGGCGCCGCCAGAGCACAATTTCTGTTCTCATCCTGAAGCAAAGTTCTTAACCTGAGGTACTATTTCTGGGTTAGCAGACTCTGTAACCTGAAGCGTACGTAACCCAAAGCATATGTAACCCGAGGTACCACTGTACTGAACTGAGAGGCATTGCCACTCATGTGACTAAACATATACTGAACTGAGTTATTTCCAGTTAGTAGCCCACCCCAGTTTACCTTCCATTACACAGATATCTTGTATTCATTACACCAGAAATAGGCAGAACATGGTTAAGGGGCTCCTTTTTTTAAGGTGTCCCATGAACTCTATGATCATAGCCCCTGGAATCTCAGGTTGTTGTTTTTAAAACATTTCTAAAATCTTTCTAAGATGCTTAGGCCCAGTTCACATTTGCCTGCTGGAGAACCATACATAGGCCCATCCCCTTCTCCACCATCCATGTCACATAGGAAATGTGTCCTCTGTGTGAAAGTTCATAGCAATAGATGCCCAATTCACACGTTTCCTTCCCCCAATCTGGTCTACTAGATCAGGGGTCAGCAAACTTTTTCATCAGGGGGCTGGTACACTGTCCCTCAGACCTTGTGGGGGCCCGGACTATATTTTGAGAAAGTGTGTTCTCCTTCATGGAGAGCACGTGTTGCGGTGGGGTCTGCTGAGCCACTCCTCTGTTACCAGGCAGGGTCTCTAAAGATGGCCTGGAGCAGTGATTGGTTCACTGGGTTGCTGGGGTAAAAGTTAAGTTGCAATTTTGGTGGGAGGGGTAAAATGTTTAAATACTCTGCACACAGCCTGGAGCTTTCTCTTTGCTGCGTGCAACGGATCACCCACCCACCTGCCCTTGAGTAAGGGGTTGTTGCATTGACCTTGCTATGCCTGTCATGGGGTCGTCTGCCGTTGGGGCAGGGGCCTGGTAGGAATTTTGTCAATCTGGCTGATTGGCTGGGCCATTTGGTTTTTGCCTACCGCATAGCAAATCGTCACAACTTGTAAGGTTGTGGTTAGGCATTGGTTATAAATTGGTGGAGGAGGGGTTAGGATAGGCTGGGCCTGCCCCTCCATGGTTGCTGCGGAAAGGGAATTCCGTTAAAGGAATCCTGGGGCTTGCCATCTTTTCGTCCAATCCCTGGAATGGGACTAGGGCCAGCAAGCCTTCGGGGAGCATGCGGGTGAGAATTGAGGGTCTGTGACTCAGCTCCATTTCTCCCCAACTTGCTTTCCCCCGCACTGTCTTTCGGTGGTGCCCGGAAGTCAGTTCTGTCCCCAGGCGGGGGGACAGATAGTCTTAACCAATGCCTAAACAACCACTCATGGTTTTGTATTTAAATAAAGTTGTGGCCAAAATTATGCCAAAAACCTTAAACAAAAATTAAGTGTGCGTTGTGAGTTATTTGGGGGGTGGCTTGGGGACCTCGACACGCAAATATAAATACCCTGCAAGCCGGTCCCGCAGCTGCCTCTGGATCTGGCAGAGGAATGCACTCTGCATGTGCTCTAGACCGTGTCTCAGTGCCACCCCTCACCGGCACTGTTGACGAGCAGCAGCTGCTCCATCGGTCTACCCCATGGAGCTCCCAGGAGGCACGCACCACGCGCTGTGGCCCATCGTCTGAGAAAAGGTCAGCAGGCAGGCTGCGCACGCCGATTGCATGCAGGCCGTGCACTTGCCCTCCAGCTGCTCCAGCATGGCCGCCGAATGCGCCAGCAGCAGGCATGCCAAGCTCTGGCTGAAGCCCCATGACATGCCCATCACAATGCCCATGGCGCAGCCCAGACACGCCGCCTGCCCACCGGCCTCTCCATCCATGGCTGCACCACATTTACCTCAGCCGCAGGTGGCGAGGCTTTGGATTGGCTGCAGGAACTTCCTTCAACCAATCTGAAGCCGTGTCAGTATCGCCACCTGCCCAGAGCCAATTCGAAGCCGTGCCAGTGTCGCCGCCCGCCCAGGAGTCGTGCCAGCATCAAGGAAGTCAGTCCCCATGCAGCGAGGCATCTGCAGTGTGCAGGGCTGACCGAGTGGGTGGCAGGGTCCGTGGGCAGGATTTACGAGCCTGCGGGTCATATCCAGACCCCGGGCCTTAGTTTGCCAACCCCTGTACTAGATAATAGCAAAATCTGCATTTGTTGCTTCATCAACTTTTGCCTCTGGCGTCAATCACCCACCACAAAATCTCCGGTTGAAGAAAGTTCTTCTCAGAGGAACACAAAGACACTGATTAGCACTTATTCATTCAAAATTTATCTGCATGCTGCTTTTGCATGTGTGTGCACGTGCACAAACACACACACTTGCATGCATACATCTATGCTTCAAGAAGCTTAAAACAAAGAAAACAGAATGTATTTTAAAACTAAACAGTGCAAAAACAATTTCATAACAGAAGAAGAGGGAGGCAGGGTTTCTGTTGAGGCAGGTGATTAGCTGTGGGAGGAGCTTATCAGAGCTTGCAGGGCAGCGGCGCGCGCAGTTTGATCCATCTTTTAGATTTAGGGGAGCTAGTCTCAAACATTTGTTGGGGGAGACCTAGGTTTTTTTGTGGGGGGAGTTATTTGTCCTGTCTTCACGCTTTTTATGATGGAGGACCGCTGTAGCCACCCCCAACGACATGTTCTCAAGATGGAGGGGGAGGGAACAGCTGCAGTCGCCTGCGGTTCCTGCGCAATGTTTGCCATCTTGCCAAAGGTTGCAGGCAGCTTTACCTGCAGCAATTGCATGTTGATTGCCCTCTTAAAAGACAAAGTCCAGCAACTGGAGGAACGTGTAGCTACGCTCCAAAGAATTAGATAGCTGGAGCTCTTCTTGGAAGCAACAGAGCACACCGTCTCCACCATGGAGGAGACAGGGGACTCCCCTGAGAAGGAGGCTAGTTCACCAACACAGGAGCCAGATATATGGAGAAACGTGACTCAAAGAAGTAGGAGGCCCAGGGTTCGCTCTGATTGTTTAGAAATACACAATCGCTTTGAGGTCCTCTCCCCTAGCATGGAAGACAAAGAGCAGACTCCATTTGAGGATCTCTCCCTCATTACAGTCGATCAGGTATATGAAGACGAGCAGCAAAGTCAGTCCTCAGGGAATGTGCAGGCGACCTTGGAACGGACAGCTCACGGAAGAACCCCGACCAAACCTAAGAGGAGGCGTGTAGTGGTGATAGGGGATTCCCTACTGAGGGGAACAGAAGCAGTGATCTGTGGGCCTGACAAGATGTCTCGGGAAGTGTGCTGTCTCCCCGGGGCTAAGATCCAAGATGTAACTGAACGACTGCAAGGAATCATAAAACCCACTTCCTCTTGGTTCATGTGGGAAACAATGACACTGCAAGCAATAGCCTCCAGAAGATCAAAAGAGACTACGAGGCTCTGGGCAGGAAACTGAAGCAATTAAATGCACAAATTGTCATCTCATCTGTCCTCCCAGTTGAACGACGTGGCCCAGGGAGAGAGGGAAAAATAGTGGAAGTGAACAGCTGGCTCCGCAAATGGTGTAAACAGGAACAGTTTGGATTCTTAGATCACGGACTGCAGTTTCTTGAAGATGGACTTCTGGCAAGCGATGGGCTGCACCTCACAACGGTTGGGAGGAATGTTTTTGCCAAAAATCTCAGAAACCTCATCAGGAGGGCTTTAAACTGACTAATGTGGGGGAGGGAGACAGTGCTCCTGAAGGTAGGAGTCTATCAATTGATGAAGATGATCATCCAAATGTCATAGACCAAATGGAGCAAACAGCATGCAGACCTAGTGGTGGGAGGAAAAAATCCTTAAATAAGAGACACGGGGGAATGATTAATGGACTTCAATGTCTGTACACTAATGCGCAAAGCATGGGAAATAAACAAGATGAGCTTGAGCTCTTGGTACAGCAAACTAAATATGACATAATAGGCATCACTGAAACCTGGTGGGATAAGTCCCACGATTGGAATGTAATAATGGAGGGATACAATCTATTTCAGAGAAACAGACCAGACAAGAAAGGAGGAGGAGTGGCGTTATATGTCAGGGATGTGGATACCTGTGAAGAGATCCAAGATTTAGAACCTCAAAGCCAAAGTGAGAGCATTTGGGTCAAAATTAAGGGAGAGAAGAATAACAGTGACCTCATTGTGGGAGTTTACTATAGATCCCCAAGCCAAACGGAGGACATAGATGATGCCTTCCTGGAACAGATGGCCAAGCATGCAAAAAGAAGGGAGATAGTAGTAATGGGGGACTTCAATTACCCGGATATTTGTTGGATGTCAAACTCAGCCAAGAGCATAAGTTCAAACAGATTCCTCACTGGCCTTGCAGACAACTTCATTGTCCAGAAAGTGGGAGAAGCAACAAGAGGAACAGCCATTTTAGATCTTGTCCTAACCAATGTTGATGACCTGGTTAGTGGGGTAGAAGTGGAAGGATCATTAGGTGCGAGTGATCATGCTCTTCTGAAGTTTACTATACAGCGGAAAGGAGCAGCCAAGAATAGTAGGACTCAATTTCTTGACTTTAAGAAAGCCGACTTCATCAAACTTAGGGAAGTGCTGGGTGAGATCCCATGGACAGTAATACTAAAAGGAAAGGGAGTTCATGATGGCTGGGAGTTTGTTAAGAGGGAGATAGTAAAAGCACAACTTCAGGCAATACCAATGAGACGGAAACATGGAAGGTGCCTAAAGAAGCCAGGGTGGCTATCTAAAGAACTTTTAACTGAGTTAACTTTAACTTTTAACTGAGTTAAAAAAGGATGTGTACAAAAAATGGAAAAGGGGGGAAACCACCAAAGAGGAATTCAAACAAATAGCCAGCACGTGTAGACACAAAGTCAGAAAAGCTAAAGCACAGAATGAACTCAGGCTTGCTAGAGAGGTTAAAAGCAACAAAAAAGGCTTTTATGGGTATGTTCGTAGCAAAAGGAAGAACAAAGAAACAGTGGGGTCACTCAGAGGAGAAGATGGTGAAATGCAAACAGGGGACACAGAAAGGGCTGAACTCCTCAATGCCTTCTTTGCCTCAGTCTTCTCTGATAAAGAAAACAATGCCCGACCTGAAGAATTTGGAGCAAATGATTCAGCAAAGGAAACACAGCCCAGAATAACTAAGGAGATAGTACAAGAATACTTGGCTAGTTTAGATGTATTCAAGTCTCCAGGGCCAGATGAACTGCATCCAAGAGTATTAAAAGAACTGGGAGATGTGATCTCAGAACCACTGGCAGTCATCTTTGAGAATTCCTGGAGAACAGGCGAAGTCGCGGCAGATTGGAGGAGGGCAAATGTTTTCCCTATTTTCAAAAAGGGGAAAAGAGAGGACCCAAATAATTACCGCCCAGTCAGTCTGACATCAATACCAGGGAAGATTCTGGAGCAGATCATTAAGCAAACAGTCTGTGAGCACCTAGAAAGGAATGCTGTGATCACCAATAGTCAGCATGGATTTCTGAAAAATAAGTCATGTCAGACTAACCTGATCTCATTTTTTAACAGAATTACAAGCCTGGTAGGTGAAGGGAACGCAGTGGATGTAGCCTACCTTGATTTCAGCAAGGCATTTGACAAGGTGCCCCATGATATTCTTGTAAAGAAGCTGGTAAAATGCGGTCTTGACTATGCTACCACTCAGTGGATTTGTAACTGGCTGACTGACCAAACCCAAAGGGTGCTCATCAATGGTTCCTCTTCATCCTGGAGAAGAGTGACTAGTGGGGTGCCACAGGGTTCTGTCTTGGGCCCGGTCTTATTCAACATCTTTATCAACGACTTGGATGATGGACTCAAGGGCATCCTGATCAAATTTGCAGATGACACCAAACTGGGAGGGGTGGCTAACACCCCAGAGGACAGGATCACACTTCAAAATGACCTTGACAGATTAGAGAACTGGGCAAAAACAAACAAGATGAATTTTAACAGGGAGAAATGTAAAGTCTTGCACTTGGGCAAAAAAAATGAGAGGCACAAATACAAGATGGGTGACACCTGGCTTGAGAGCAGTACATGTGAAAAGGATCTAGGAGTCTTGGTTGACCACAAACTTGACATGAGCCAACAGTGTGACGCGGCAGCTAAATAAGCCAATGCAATTCTGGGCTGCATCAATAGGAGTATAGCATCTAGATCAAGGGAAGTAATAGTGCCACTGTATTCTGCTCTGGTCAGACCTCACCTGGAGTACTGTGTCCAGTTCTGGGCACCACAGTTCAAGAAGGACACTGACAAACTGGAAGGTGTCCAGAGGAGGGCAACCAAAATGGTCAAAGGCCTGGAAACGATGCCTTATGAGGAACGGCTAAGGGAGCTGGGCATGTTTAGCCTGGAGAAGAGGAGGTTAAGGGGTGATATGATAGCCATGTTCAAATATATAAAAGGATGTCACATAGAGGAGGGAGAAAGGTTGTTTTCTGCTGCTCCAGAGAAGTGGACACGGAGCAATGGATCCAAACTACAAGAAAGAAGATTCCACCTAAACATTAGGAAGAACTTCCGGACAGTAAGAGCTGTTTGACAGTGGAATTTGCTGCCAAGGAGTGTGGTGGAGTCTCCTTCTTTGGAGGTCTTTAAGCAGAGGCTTGACAACCATATGTCAGGAGTGCTCTGATGGTGTTTCCTGCTTGGCAGGGGGTTGGACTCGATGGCCCTTGTGGTCTCTTCCAACTCTATGATTCTATGATTCTAAGAGCACAAGAGCAAATGCAACTTAACAACAACATGTCAGTGCTAAAAATATATCAGAATTGCATTAACAACACCCAACAGAAAAAGTAGCAAGGGAGCTTGACAGTCCCTCTCTTGCAGCAACTTCTTATAAGGCTTCCAAGGGCACTATGATGTTGCACTAATACAATAGGAAAATGTTTGTGGCAAGGATAAACACTCACCAAAACCAGCAATCACAGACATGAATACAGGTAAATCCTATCGGATCAATCATAGCTGAGGCTTCTGTCCAGAAGTTCTTCATGTAAATGTAATGAATGCAAATTATTTTCTCCTCGCAGCTTTTGCCTACAAACTACTTACAATTTTCTATTAGACCTGTGGATCATTGTGTATTTCCAAAGGACAAATCTCATTTTGATTTATGGCTATAAGTTCATTTGATAAAAGGTCCTCAGAGTTGCTTGGATCTTCTGAGCACTGTAAAACAAGAATATGCTATTATCATAACCATGAAACATATTTATTGTTAAGAACACTTACATGCCTAAACAAGACCCTCATTATTTTTAATTGCTCTGTTGACCTTCTGTACTTCACACACTCTAATGAAAACATCTCCCAGTGACTCTTGTTCACACTGCTTTGACCGTGCTTGGATTTTCTTCCCAAAATCAACATTCAGTTTAGCATTGTTTAGCATTTTCCATTTGAACTTCACAAACATTTTAGATGGCATTCCTAAGGGCTAGATGTGGGAGCTGCACCTCTCTCCCTGGAGATAATATTACAAGATCACATAGTGCCATTTTTGCTCTCATTGCCTTTTCTCCATTGCAAGTCCCCTCATCTTCAACTAATTACATTCCCAATTCCTATCGGCTCTAAGCATTTCTTACAACCATAGCTTAACATTTTATATAATTTGTCAGAAGGTTTAATGCAATACACCTTGGAAGAAATTAACTTGGCAACTACTAGAGCATGATCTCTGAAAGTAGTGGATACCAAACCATCTTCATTCCATTTCTCTCCCCCCCCCCCATTGTGTCACACACATACCACACCATGGATGCCTATATTCTTTCATAACACATTTTAAGTGCTCAATTTCTTGTTCTGCTCTACTGGATAAATTGTATGCTTATAGCCAAATAGGCAGCTGCCTTTCCAATTGTGTTTCTTTACTCTGCTCCACACAAAGTCTGCTTCCACTGCTACCTGCCCCCACCTGCTTTAGTTTGGAATGAAAAGCATCCATAAACAATAGCTCAATACGTATTGACTCTATTTTCTTTTAATGTGCAGTTGCTATTCACTATTAACTTTTTAAAAAATGAAAACAAACTCCTCCCATTGTGTTGTCGCAGGAATGTGCAGACAACTCTATGGATGTCTGCTCAGAAGTAAGTCCTAATGATGCATTCTGCCAATACATCATCTTGTTGCAGGGATGCCAACTATATGTTGTTGTGGGTACTCAGTACCCATACTGCAGGGTCCCCAACACAACTTCTGAGGTCTTGCGAGGCCTCAGAGATGCTTTCTGAGAGCTTGCAAGGTCTTGGAACCTGACTTCCAGTGCCACTGGAAGTCAGGTTCCAAGGCTGGCAGGGGTGGGGTGCGTGATGTCATGACATCACATGCACTGGGTACCCATGGAGCCCAAGTTGGCTTCCCTGTCATGCTTTCTGAGGGCTTGCAAGAGACTTCAGAGAAGTGTGACTAGCCCAAGGTCACCTAGTAGCTGCATGTGGAGGAGTGGGGAAGTGAACCCAGTTCACCAGATTACGAGTCCACAGCTCTTAACCACTACACCACGCTGGCTCCATGCTGAAAAATGGTGAGGGGTGCCGCGGGCAACACTGGCCTCTTTCCTTTCCTCTTTCCTCTGATGCCCCTCACATCTCTGCCTCCCACAGGCTTGCACAGCTGTTTGTTACAGAAGCCCTGGTTACAAGCTCCCCAGGCAAATAGTGCCTCTGGGGCTGGCCAGGTGGTGCTGGTTGCCAGGAGCTGAGGCGGCCTTGAAGTAAGCAAGCAAGTGGATGAGGGAGCCCAGCCAACCAGTCCACCAGCCCTTGCTGTTGGGAATGGGCAGGCAAGTCCCAGGCCCCTGTGAGGCAGTATGAAGAGGCACCTCTCTTTGGGGCAGGGTGGGGGGCAGCTCAGAGACCAGGGGCAGCAGCTGCCCAGAGGACTCCCAAGGAGAGGGGATAGGATGCTGAGAGATCACTCCACAAGGGAGACTGTCCGGTTCTGTGGGAAAGGGGTGACATAGCTTGGCTCCTGAAGCCCACAGTGGTGCCACAGAAAGAATATAGTTGGTCAAAGGAGTCATGGAGGCAAAAAGTTTGAAAACTTCTGTTCTAGACCAATTGCTCATGACCTGCCCTGTCAGTATAGCAGAAGAAGTCGCATATGCTGCACTGTTTTTATGGGGTTATCCTACATTTTTGACAGTTGTTAAAATCAGTTGCCTGTACATATCTTTTTCCATGCCGTCTCATTTTCTTCCACTGCTTCTTACCTGCACATCTGCTTAAGATGTTTTATGGGCATTTTTATATGCCTCACTTAGATTTTTATTGGGCAGCAGGGGTTTTGCTATGCTTCACAGGCATTCTTGCTCCTTGCTACATTTTCCACCAAGTCCTGCTACTTCATGATCCACCTCCTGTGGTTTCCGAATCCTCTGGTCATATTTTTTATCCTAGGGTTGCTGGCTCAGTTCATTACTATGGAGATTTCTCATGGATACTTACCTTACAGCCATTGCCCCTGACTTTTTCACCTGGACATCTGTCTCTTGTCCTGGTCTTAGCTGTAGCTGTTTTGCCTCATTTAGTTGATGGACTCTTTGAAATCTGCTGACTTCAGCTTATTGTTTTCAGAGCAGTGATGCCTGTAGTTGCATCTGTGCAGGTGCCTTAAGCATCTGCTTATTTTTCCATGCAAACCTTAGGACACTTGCACATTAATCACTGGCCTAGCATCATAGCCGCAAAAGCATTTGTGTTTATAGACGGAGGACCTTGACTTTCACCAGGATTGTAAGTTTTGATTACTGTAAGGTATAGAATAGTCAGGGACACGGGTGGCACAGTGGGTGAAACCACAGTGCCTAGGACTTACCAATCAGAAGGTCAGCGGTTCAAATCCCGGCGACGGGGTGAGATCCCATTGCTCGGTCCCTGCTCCTGCCAACCTAGCAGTTCGAAAGCACGTCAAAGTGCAAGTAGATAAATAGGTACCGCTCCAGTGGGAAGGTAAACAGCGTTTCCGTGTGCTACTCTGGTTCACCAGTAGCGGTTTAGTCATGCTGGCCACATGACTCGGAAGCTGTACGCCGGCTCCCTTGGCCAATAAAGCGAGATGAGCGCCGCAACCCCAGAATCGGTCACGACTGGACCTAATAGTCAGGGGTCCCTTTACCTTTACCTTTTATAGAATAGTCAACCAGACCTACAATCTATGGCCCCTGGAAGGCTGTCTTGGGGCCATAGGATGCATCAGATCACAATGGTCAGAGACAGAAAAGAAGAAAATCTGATCTTGGATTGCCTCTCCTCGCACCATGGAAACTTGCCCTACTGATGTTGAAGGTGTAACATAGTTATGGAAGTACCATACAGGGAAGGTCAAGGAGAAAGCTTTGATCTAAAGGATGTAGCACCTTTTCAGTGTTCCAAATGGGAAGCAAATTATTAACAGGAAATATACAGAGGCAGATGAGACAGTTCCTCCCCTCCCCATCATTCTATGGCTCCCTGAAGGCTCTGCTTTTCATACCTATTCACCCAGTTTGATAATATCCTTCTGGAGCTCATCATCATCCTTTTTTTGTTTGTTTAACCACCTTGAACAACTTTCATCAAAGAACATGGATACCTCACTGCTAGCTCTAGGTTATTTACAGACAAGTTTATAAGAACAGATCCTAATATAATCATTAGGAAACTCCACTATCTATATAACCTCCTCTTCTAACCAGGAACAGTTATTTTATACATGAAATTGTGAGTGATCACCCAGTTTATTTTAACGTATTTTAATATCTAAAAAATGCACCTCTCTTGACAGTTTGGTAATATGCAGATTTATTTACTTTTTAACAGTCAGTTGACTCAAGAGAGATATGATTGATCAATTGAAAACCCTTTAACTGGGCAACAGTCTGAATTTTTACTTCTTGCTACATTTTCATTTCAGCCCACAACCCACAGAAACCAGATGTGTTGGCTTTAGGCTGATTCATTCCCATTGGCTGCAACTCAAAAGTATACATCCCTCCATGCCAAGGCTGGAGGTTGGTGTTTTGCATCATGAGAATGATCTAATTTCAATGTTTTGACATTGGATTTTCCTTTTTTCTTTTAAGCACTCTTTAAAGGCAGTAGAGAAAACTCTTCTCCCCTTTCTCTTTGTTAACTTGAAATAAAGGTCACTGGTGTTTCAACAGTGGCAAATTTTAGGTCAATAGGGACAGTAGCTGTGTGAACAAGGGCATGGACTGCATGAGCAAGGACTCTTTGTAGAGAAACAAGCTCTAAATATATACTGCTTTTCACAGTTATAAGAGTTGTCAAAAGCAAATAATTTTTTTTTGCTCCCTTGACTGGAGGTTCTCTGTATGTCAACAGAGGCAACCAGCGAGTCAACAGGGACCCATCTGAAGAAGCAAAGCACATACTAGAAGGGTCCTTTTCTATATATATTTTCCCCCTGCAGGCTAAGTATTCTTCAGAATAAAAGAAGCATAAATCTACAAACATATCATCATGTACAAGTACCCTCCTGATTCTCATGTCAGAGAAGCAACTAGCATGCATCTTAGATTACTTCTAGAGACCAAATATCATTTGTCATCTACATCAGAAACTTCAATTATTATTTGAGGCCTCTGTCAGCTTGCAGCCAAAGCTAAAATTATACATTACCCAGGAGGCATGGTAGGTATCAAATGGACACATTTATATTGGGTTCCATGTCCCTGTGACAATACATGCAAGGGCCAATCACACCATTTGCTAAGATCTCATTGACGCTTCCCACACTAGCACAGCTGGTAACCAACAGAGGAGTAGTGCTGCATAGGAAGTGATCTGGTAAACCCCATGTCTTCCATGGCACACTTGAGAATAGAACTCATGGAAGTCTAACAAGAAGGCACTTGAACATAATCTCACTTAGGAGCCAACTCCTAGGGGCCGAAGTCCCTTTGGCCCCCAGTAAAATATTTGAGGGGGACGCCCCCCAGTTGATGAGCATTGCCATTCAAATGGGGTGTGTGCATCACATCTAGTGATCGATTATGTGGGGTGGGGCTTACCTGACTCCCAATATTTTATTCAAGTTGGCACCTGCCAGGGCAGAGGAGGAGGACGCTGGAGAAGGGGTGATGTCAGGGGCTGGGTGGAGGAGGAGGAGTGGTGAAGACTGCCTCCCCATCCTGACCCTTCCAGGGAAGAGGAAGATAGTATAGAGGCAGATGAGGGTGAAAGTTGGGAAATAATGGGAGAGGAGGAGCAGGCAGAGCCGGAGCAGCAGCTGGCTGACATGTTTTCACTAGAAAGCATTCCAGACCCGCCATCTCCCAGAAACTGGCGAGCCTTAAAAGTAGGAGAGCAAAGAGCTCAAAGACAAAGGGCACTTAGTGGCACCTGTAGAGGAGTTGATGGTGATGGCAAATGAGGAAGTGGAAGAGAAAGGGGTGGAGATTCACTCGGAATAACACCATTATCCAAGAGGCTGGGTTCTATGGCCTCTCTGTGTAAGAAACTTTTCCTTGTCTTTATACTTCCCTGGGCAACCAGCCGGAAGCTGCTGACAGCACCCTGACAGCACCCCTGTAAGTTCATAAGACTTTCACTTATCACCAAAGACCAAGGAAACCATAATGCTGAAGACCAAATATTACCAGGAGATCTGTCATATAGAAGAGTGCTTGGCTGATCAAAAGGGTTTAAGTTTCCAGATGGTAGATTTCAGCTGAATATTAAGAGTGGGGAATTCAATGGAAAGAGCCATTCAACATAGGAACCCATTCACGTCAGACTCTCATTCTCTTGTAGTTTTCAACCAGAGGATGGGCAGTCATCAGATGGGACAGCTATGTGTTTCTTGCAATGAACACGAGGCAGAACTAAGTGCCTTACATGGCCCCATTGAACTCTATGGTGGCTCTACTGTATAGGCTTTAACTGTGAGACAAACCCCATTGGCAGGAGCAGAGGGTGGAGGTCCTATTCCAGATGGAACCTTCTTCCCCCTACCAGGTTAGTTTTGAAAACTCAGATTCCAGTAAGGAAATGGAGAGAAACTAGGGGTATGTGGAATGAAGTTCTAAGAAGATGTCTTTCAGAGACTTCCTATTTCCTTCCTCCTTTTCCTCCCACACTATCCAGTTGGGACATGGGGTTCCAACAACCATCCTTTATTAACTCTGAGAAGATCTTCTACCTCACATTGAAGTGCTAATGTCATTGTGTGCACATTACATAGCAAGGCTACAAGTAAATGTATGTGAGAATTGCAACGTTCCTTGTTAGAAACACCGTACTGCATTATAGATTTCTTCTGCTCAGACAGCAGATATCTCTCTTGGTATGACAACCTACAGAGAAGTTCTACAGAGAAGTCCTGAGGGTCCCATCCAAGATTCTTTGGCAAAATCATTAGTTCTCCTGGGGGTATCATTTTAGCTAAGATGCTGGAGGACTGAAACCCCATGAAGTTGCAGGATATAAATAATTCATCGTCCATATTTATTTTTCATTGCAAGTTCAGTCAAGTAGACATAGGCAGAGAATGGTTAAAAATTTCTGTTGGGTGATTTAATTGCATGGAGTCATTATGCAACCGAGCAGCATGATACTTAGATGCTCTTGCATGTCTAAATGGCAACTTCTACAGAATTATTTTGTTGACTGATTAAATGGCAGAAATTTGAATGTTAACTCCACTGGGATCCTATTAACACATTGCCAAATGTTGGAAGTGTTTCTTATTCCTGTACTTCTATTTCACAGGGAATCAGTTTAAATGCTAGTGCTCAATGATGAGACCAAGAAACAACAGGAAAAAAATATTTCTTTATGTACATAGAGCACCAGATCTCAGTCCAGGTTTGTCAGCTAGCTGTGCATAACTAGTTGATAGGCAATAATCCCTCTAGCTAAGTACCTTCGTTCAACTATTGTAGAATTTTATGGGTGAAGACCACAATCCCAAAGCCCTTTGAGCCCTGTGGACATGGGCTTGTTTATAACCAATGATGTGTCTTCTCTTTTGTAACAGAAGGATCTCATTCTAAAAATAAAGGAGTCAAGAATTCCGCTGTTCATACTGGATATTACTGCAAGGGACTAAGGGTAGCAATTGTCTGATGGTGGTCAGGATATGGTTATGGAACTGCATCCCTGGCTAACAGTGAGCACACTGATAAATCTAGAAATCAAGATATCAGCAATACATTTGGGGTGCTTGTTGGTGGTCTCCTGTTTGCAGCATCTGAAAGACTACTATGGTTTAATTCTGCAACAGGAACTTTTGGGAGCCATCCTATGCACAAGAAGCTGGCATAAAGGAAGCTGATATAAATTAATCCAGCATAAAGTTACATCAGACCCAAACTGTGTTCAGCAGTGGGGCTACTACTGGATGAGCTGACCTAAGCCTGGCAAAGGAAAAACAGGCCTTTAAATAGTACTTGAGTTACAACACCATTTGTATTGGCTTAATTTATGTTAGGCCACATGACCGAGTTGAATGGAATTAGAATTCAGCATAAGTCCCACCTACCCCACTGACTGCAAGCATCTTCTCTTCTATTAAAATGAAACCATTCTAGATCCAGCTGTTTCTGGATCTGGTTGGGCTCTCCTATAAAATCCATCTTGAAATTAAGCATGTCAGGTTTTCCCTCTGCTTTTCGGATGTGCTGAGTTAATTATGAACATCATTTGCATGCCTGCCTTTGGGAATGTTCCCTTCAGTTGTTTTGAATCATGAACATATTCTTTGCATGGAGCAGGCATCCTCAGCGTGCCTATGCTGGAGATTCTGCTAACTTTCCCTTGGAGTATGAGAAGCAGCCATGAGTGCATGGTGCTGGTGGAGGAAGTCCCAGAGGAATGGGACCGCAGCCTTCAAGAAAATGTTTACAGGAAGCCTGGACTGGCAGGCAAAGAGGATAGGGAATAAGCAGGAAAAGAAATGGTGTGTGTGATTTTTTTGAGCCGTACAGACAAGGCAACCGGGGCCTAAGGCAGACAGGAACCTGCCTTCTGTTCGGTTAGACCATTTGTCCATCAAGCTGAGTATTGTCTACACTGAAAGTAGCTCTCCAGGGTTTTGAGCAAGGGATGATCCCAGAACCACCTGGAGATCCTATTGATGTGATCCTTTGTATGTGAATGTATGTTGCACCACTGCTCTGTGCTCTTTCCAAACCTAACTTTTATGCACCCCACAAGATCCATACCTCTGGGGTATAGAAGCTTAATATTTCAGGAATATATGCACATTCAGAACAAAAAATAGGTCTAGCTGTGCACAGAGAGCTCATGTTTCTTCATTATGTGTGCTAAGCACAGAGCACTGCATTCAATAGGGACAAAAATGATTGCCTGTTTAACATCATTGTCAATAGTGGAATGATGCTGGGACTCAAGATGTCATTTCTTCTGTGAGCTGGTAGAATCCAGAAACAGATGAATGTGACAATGCAGAAGGAGCGAATTCATACAGGCAGGTCATTTAGTTTGCTTTCCAATTAAAATGTGCAGCACATCCATTTTATTTAGCAAGAAAGATAGCAAGCATCTTGTGATTTACGTTCGTCACTCAGTATCACCATCAACTAGGTGCTTGTTAGAAAGGCCTTCTGCGAAAAGCAGGCTGAAAAATGTGGAAAGTGTGTGTGCTGTAGGCTCGACAGAAGCACAATTTTCCTTAAATAATTCAGCAGGTTTATTATCTCGCTGGAGGGCGTTTGTTCGTCTGAAATTCTGTGTAAACAGTTGTGGGGGAGAATTGCTCTATTATAAAGGAGGTTTAGGCTAAGTTCAGACCCCATGGTGCCTACTATATGACGACCTCAGGAGCATACTGAGAAACCAACAAATTCCCACTTATGTGTTACTCCCTACCACTGCAATTGCATGCCCTCCAACATTTCTCCAATGAAAATAAAAAGGTAAAGGTAAAGGGACCCCTGGCAGTTAGGTCCAGTCGTGAACGACTCTGGGGTTGCAGCACTCATCTCGCTTTACTGGCTGAGGGAACCGGCGTACAGCTTCTGGGTCATGTGGCCAGCATGACTAAGCCACTTCTGGTGAACCAGAGCAGTGCACGGAAACACCGTTTACCTTCCTGCCTGAGTAATACCTGTTTATCTACTTGCACTTTGACGTACTTTCAAACTGCTAGGTTGGCAGGAGCAGGGACTGAGCAATGGGAGCTCACCCCGTCGCAGGATTCAAATTGCCAACCTTCTGATCGGCAAGCCCTGAGCTCTGTGGTTTAGACCACAGTGCCACCCGCATCCCTTTCCAATGAAAATAGGGACGTCCATGTCCAATTCTATTATTATTATTATTATTATTATTATTATTATTATTATTATTATTTACCCTGCTCATCTGGGTTGCCCCAGTCACTCCGGGCAGCTTCCAACATATATAAAAACATAATAAAACATTTAAAAACTTCCCTATACAGGGCTGCCTTCAGATGTCTTCTAAAAGTTGCATAGTTACTTATCTCCTTGGCTCAGGGGTCACATAACTCTATACCCTCCAACATTTCTCTGATGAAAATAGGAATGTCTTAAGGAAAAGTAGGACATTCCAGGATCAAATCAGAAACCGGGATGGCTTCTGTAAATCCGGGACTGTCCCTGGAAAATAGGGACACTTGAAAGGTTCTGCAGGTGGCTGTAATCACCACAATATTTCCTCTGCCTGAATGTTACCAGATTGTAAACCCAGTGTCAGGTTCCTCCAACTGCTAGCATTTGATAGAACTATAGACCCTCCACAGTACAGTCTGGGTCTCATGACATACCCATTTCTTACATTCCTCAATGGGAGAACTGGTTTACTGCGAAGAGGGATTGATTGTTAAACCACTCTGAGGACTGTAGCTCTGGGAAGGGAGAAGTAGTCTTCTAAGTTTTTTGTTTTAATGTGGAAAGAACCCCGCCTCAGATTTAAAACCACAGTGTGTTGGGGTGGAACTAGTAGAAATGGGTACATGAGGATGACATGTCTGGCTCAGTGTTCCTTCTACACTTTATTCCCCAGTGTGTCCTTTGAACACCTGAATAGAGCTCTAGATTTATCGACACACACCGTATTTTTTGCTCTATAAGACTCACTTTTTCCCTCCTAAAAAGTAAGGGGAAATGTGTGTGCGTCTTATGGAGCGGATGCAGGCTGCGCAGCTATCCCAGAAGCCAGAACAGCAAGAGGGATTGCTTCTTTCACTGCACAGCGATCCCGCTTGCTGTTCTGGCTTCTGAGATTCAGAATATTTTTTTCTTGTTTTCCTCCTCCAAAAACTAGGTGCATCTTGTGGTCTGGTGCATCCTATAGAGCGAAAAATACGGTAATTGTATGCAGCCCAAAGAAGCAAACAGCCTTATAGAAGCATTTCTGGGGGGGACGAGGACCTGTTTCCCACGGTAACGAGAAATGTTGAACTGCAGCTGAGAATTTGTTCTTTCCCTAAAAATGTAATTGTTAGGAAGAATTTGGTCATCTCAAATAATTATCAGGAGTGTAACTGTGACTGCAACATTAGCTGTCTTTAGTAAGACAAGCAATCAGATGTGAGAAGGAAAGGAGATGCTTAGGGAGAGCTGTTGTCTCAAGGCATGTGATGATCATCTGGCAACTTTGCTGCTGCTAAACAGGTATGTGTTGGGCTAGTGTCAGGCAGAGAGATCTTGAAAACCAGATGAGCCTGATTGAAGGAAGTCAGACAAATAAATAGCTACAGGCACCTCCTTCATCCTGCCACAGCTTAGCTGCTGAACACAATAAAGGACAAGGGCCTCAAATGAGAGACAAAAGCTTCTTTCATGTGCAGAACTTAACATGCTGTGGCATTCATTCTTTTATTGAAAATAATTCCTGATAACCTGAGGGCAATGATTATTTCAGATGTGAATAATTTTCAGAAACAAACTAGAGGAGGCAGTTAGTTTGCATGGAACATAAGTAGCCTCGGGAGTTAAATGACTGATGTCTCCGAAAATGAGATACACTAAAGAGGAATGACTGGGGGCATCTCAAACCCCAGAAGCCAACTCCAGTAATGCATTAAATGAGATATGCTATGGGCTTCTGAAACATGTTCCAATGGCTGAATGATTCTGCAAATGGTGCTGTTGTCTTCAAATAAGAAGATGCATTAATAATTAGGGTTTACCACATTCTAACACAGGCTAAATCAAATGCGAAGAGGTTATCCTATGGGATGGTGTCTCCTTCTACAGAAGGACTTCACAACTTGTGATCTTCCAAGCTGAACAGAGCTTACACTGAGATCCAGAGCCGAGGGCATTCTGGTGGTTCCCTCCCTGTGAGAAGTGAGGTTACATGGAACCAGGCAGAGGGCCTTCTTGGTAGTGACGTCCACCCTGTGGAACACCCTCCCATCAGATGCCAAGGAAATAAACAACTATCCTACTTTTAAAAGGCATCTGAAGGCGGCCCTGTTTAGGGAAGTTTTTAATGTTTAATGCTGTATAGTGTTTTTAATACAGTGGACCCTCTGGATTAATTCGTTCTGGGGGTCTGTTTGCTCCCCGAAAATTACATAAATAGAGGCGCGCTTCTGCACACGTGCGTGGCATGATTGAGTGCTTCTGCGCATGCGCAAGGTGCACAGAGTGTTTCTGTGCATGTGCAAGTGGCAAAACACTTCTGGGTTTGCCATTGCTGTAACCCCAATGATTCCATATCCAGAAGGATACATAAGTAGAGGTACGACTGTATTCAACTGGGAGCTGCCCAGAGTGGCTGGGGAAACCCAGCCAGATGGGTGGGGTACAAATAATAAATTATTATGATTACTACTATTACTATCCATGTGTGATGGTCCAACCTCAAATTTTGCAATCTATCAGAGATCGGAAAGGGGTGAATCAGGAATGGATGGTAAGGGGGGGGACACCACCATGCACCTGCCATTTACTGAGTGGGGAAGATATAACACTAAGTGAACACTTTGTTGGGAGTGCTGCATTGGCTCAATCAATGTACCAGCAGTGTGCCAACCTCTCTGCCACCACACACCCCCAGCCCCGAAGTAAGAGGCAGACATTCTGCTGGTGGTAGGCCAGATTATTAGTCACATGTTAATGGTAGTGAGACTGATCATATCCAATTTCTGGAAGGTCCACTACTGAGCAATGCATTCAAAACTGTAGTTTCTTGCCATTGCAGGTGAAATGAAGGAAGACATAGTCTATGGAATGCTACATATGACTGATAGCATTCAAGATATGACTGAAGAAGAACCAGAAGGAATATGACCAGATAACAACTATAAAAGGTGAGTACAAAAGAAAATAGCAGGGAGTCACATACCGAATGACAAATGCTTACATATAATAGAGAACAATGAAACAAGGATTTCTTAAATTCATAAATAGAAGGACTACCAAGCACTTGACAGGCCATCATATATGGACAATGGGTTCCATTTAGTGTGGCCAGTTACACATATATACATATACAGTGGTACCTCAGGTTAAGTACTTAATTCGTTCCGGAGGTCCGTTCTTAACCTGAAACTGTTCTTAACCTGAAGCACCACTTTAGCTAATGGGGCCTCCCGCTGCTGCCATGCCGCGCCGCCGAAGCACGATTTCTGTTCTCATCCTGAAGCAAAGTTCTTAACCCAAGGTACTATTTCTGGGTTAGCGGAGTCTGTAACCTGAAGCGTATGTAACCCGAGGTACCACTGTATCAACACAAGTATAGCTCCTCTTTATACTGGGACCACTAAGTATGTTCACATGCTCACTGAACTTGTCGAGGGACAATGCCCAAACGCTCTTATTTTCTTTTGATCTCTCTCTCTGTTGGGATAGGTCTTGGACTTCATACTTGCTTGTTTCTTTGGTTATATGATTAATGAATGACTGCTCTAAGTTCCCAGGTTTTTATTTCCTACTTAGATGTTGTTGGTAGTCGGGTGCTGTAGAAATTCATTGATTAATAAATGACCTTCCAACACTGTCCGCTGCTCTGTGATTATCAACCATCTAGAGAAGGTTGTTTGAAATTACAAAGGAGAATCTATTTTCAAAATGCATGTCTAATGAACCTTTGGCCTTTACAAACAGAGCATCACATTTTAGAAGGGAGGATTACAAACCCTGATCTCCTCCTCCAGAAAGTTGCCAGTTCAAAATAAATACTGGACAACTAATTATCAAAAAGACCTTGACAAGTTGGCAGACGCTCAAAGAAATGAAACAAAATATGATGAGTCCAGATAGATTAGTTTGTGAGGAGTCATTAAAATACTTAATTATATGTAACATGGCTAAAGCATAATGAAAGATGGAGAAGATAATAATCTACAAGTACTTGGAGGTTATAGAGATCAAGGAGACAAAGTTGCATAAAACATTAAAAAGGACTGAATGTTAATATCATTTCAGCTCATTTCCACTTTGAAGGAAAGTTAGGGCAGCCTTGAAAATGAGTTGTAGGCTTATCTTTGTTTCTACATAGCACCCTCTGCCATAAATCGGCAGAATAAATTGTTAAAATAGACTGCATCACTCCAGGCTGCAGAGAGGGAACTTTTATGCTGACACCCGAAACACGATGGTACAGCCCACAAAAACTGGTGCCACTTGAATCACTTGATTATATAAACTGGCTTAGCATTCAACAGAAGCAAGTGGAAAAGCTTTTCCTGGAATATACTACCAAACATCAGAAAAATAACATCTTGGATGCATTCTAATGTTGTATGTACAGCTGCTTTGTTTGCTTGAGAAAGCACTTAAAAAGCAACTCTAAACTTGGACACTGAGCTTTGCTAAGGAAATCGCTGGTTTAAATCTTTCCTCTATCATTATCACAAATGGTGACTTCGGCCAACCCACTCTCAGGTAAGTTCCCACGTACAATATGGGGATCCAAAATGGTGGGCTATTTTATAGTATCAATTTCTTCCTGAAATGTCAAATGGCCGAAATATTGGGAAATTTTGGAACAAGATGGAGATAGATTGAAACTGCAGAGTTTTGAAAAACTAAAAAACAAAGTGCGAGACTGGCTTCATTATTATCAGATAATGGAGGCATACAATTTGGACAAGAAAATCGGCTTCCAGGTGGAAAAATCAAAATTAGAAACAGAATTGTTAGAACCCAAAACTAAGATTTTGTCAAAGATGTATAACTTGCTGTTGAAATGGAATACTCAGGATGAAACGATGAAATCTGCTACGATTAAATGGGCACAAGACGTTGGACATAACATAATGGTGGCTGACTGGGAACAGTTGTGGACCACAGGTATGAAGTTTACGGCATGTAATGCCTTAAGAGAGAATATTATGAAAATGATATACAGGTGGTACATAACCCCAGTCAAGCTTGCAAAAATCTACCATTTGCCCGATAATAAATGTTGGAAATGTAAAGAAACTGAAGGTACATTCTTTCACCTTTGGTGGACGTGCCCAAGGATTAAGGTTTTCTGGGAGATGATTTATAATGAATTTAAAAAGGTATTTAAATATACCTTCTTGAAGAAACCAGAGGCCTTCCTCCTGGGCATAGTCGGCCAATCGGTGTTAAAGAAGGACAGAACTTTCTTTATGTATGCTACAACAGCAGCAAGAATACTTATTGCAAAGCATTGGAAGACACAAGATCTACCCACACTGGAGGAATGGCAGATGAAAATGATGGACTACATGGAATTGGCGGAAATGACTGGCAGAATCCGAGACCAGGGAGAAGAGTTGGTGGAAGAAGATTGGAAGAAATTTAAAGACTACTTACAGAAATATTGTAAAATTAATGAATGTTAGGATGATGTTGGATTGAAGTTAAGTGGTTTCTAGCCGTAATGGTATAAAAGAATATGGAAAAATTGGTTTTTAATACGTAAAAATTTAATGTTATAATATATCAAGATTAAAGATCAGGATTAAAAAGGAGGGAAAGGAATTGCTGGACTAACAAATTGAATTGGAATACAAAAGAGGGAGGTATGAGGAGGTCCGGGAAACAAGTAAATATAAGAGAAGTGATAAAAAGATGGAATTGTTTTTAACTGTTTTTTCTTTTTTGTACTTTGTATTTTTTCTTTTTTATTGTTATTTTTCTTATTAATGTAATCTTTTTCTTTTGAAATTTTAATAAATATTTAAAAAAAAAATTGTTCCTGAAATGATCAAGTTGTTTAACTGGATATCCTCAAAGATCTCAGATTCACACACAAGAAAACTCAAATGTTGAGCCTTATAACACCTTTGAACTAAAAGCTGAGAAAGCTATGATGGAAAATCACAGGGTATGCATCAGCCTTGCTTGTTGAGAATTTACCCGAAGAAGAAAAAGAAGAAGAAGAAGAAGGCAGGTGACAGATATTCAGAAGTTCAAAGAAGATGTACTGTGAGGAATGTGACAATCAGACAGCTTGCCCAGATGTTGGGACCCAGAGGCGCTTCAATGCAAAAACAAAGGAACTGTACACGGACAAGAGAATCCAAACCAAATATCCATCATGTCCTGACAGACAAACAGGCTGGTGTTGATCTGAACAATTTTTATTCAGTGAACATAATGAGATCAACAGAGGGGGGGGGGTAGCTATAAGAGGAGAAACTAACTTGAACTGCAACTGTAGCCCTTGAGTGACACCTCTGTGCCTGAAGAAAATATAGGCATGACTATTGAATGCCTGGCCAGCGTTCACTCAACATGCCAAGCCTATGGGCGGGGGCACCCCCAAGGAACCACTAGCCAATGGGTATGGAAGGTGGCTTAAAATTGCTTTACCCCAATAATCTCTCAGGAGTTAAATCAACCCTTCCTTACATTCTATCACTTGCCCCAACTAAATGTTAATGAGTCAAATTCAAAGGCAAGGACTCTCCACCCATCTCTACAGACTCCCAACAGTGTGAACTAGGCAAAAGAAGAAGATTCCCTATGCCAATCAGGGACTCCCCCTCTCGGCAAAAATCCTGCCTAGAATCAGTTTTCTCTCAGGCAGATGTCATCTTCTGTTATCTGATATTTTTGAATTGCAGGGGAGCAAAGGTTGGTCAGCTGTGTGTTGTATAAAAAAGGTAAAGGACCCCTGGACGGTTAAGTCCAGTAAAAGGCAACTATGGGGTTGCGGCGCTCGTCTCACCTTCAGGCTGAGGAAGCCGGCGTTTGTCCACATACAGCTTTCCGGGTCATGTGGCCAGCAATACTAAACCGCTACCAGCGCACGGAGGACCGTGACAAATGCCAGAGTGCATGGAAACACCATTTACCTTCCCGACACAGTGGTACCTATTTATCTACTTGCACTGGTTTGCTTTCGAACTGCTAGATTGGCAGGAGCTGGGACAGAACGACAGGAGATCACTCTATCATGGGGATTCAAACCACCAACCTTCCGATCAGCAAGCCCAAGAGGCTCAGTGGTTCACAGTGGACAGTAGTCTGTTTCTTGCTGCCACTCACCTCATTTATTTTGGACTTTTTCCACCTTCCTGATTCTTCATGAAATACTGCAGAATACACTGTACAAGCTAGGACATGTTACACAAGTGCAGTTCTACAGGACTGGAAGTATGAAATGCACACACACACACACACACACAGACACAGTATTGGAGACAAAATGAAGTCTTCAGCAAGGAATGTAGCACCAAGGTTCTAAGGAAATGGATCCATAATTTATAAAATGAAAAACTGTTGCCACCAGCATCAGATGGTTTAATCTTAGGAACTGTGAATTGGCTTTCAGAAACTGACTGGAGGGAGAAAGCTGGTTGATAACTTGAAATTAGATCTATTATCAAGGCCTACGGTGTGACTTTAGCAAAAAAACTGTCCAGAGTAAGTAGTAAAATTTCAAAATCAATATGTCATGAGACAAGCAGCCAGTGATGCTCGCTGGAGAGAGTGACAATGCAATCAGATTCTTATTTATTTCATGAAATGCAGCCTGTAATGAAAGAGCAGCTGCTTTTCACGCAAACTTAAAAACAAATAGGCAATAGCCACAGCAGAAGAAGAGGTACAGGACAACAGCACTCACTTTCAGAAAGGAAGATGAAAGTCTATCAAGCTTGGAGGGCTTATTTGCCTCTGTTTTTTCTTCTTTACAGCTTGTGCACATCCTTCTTTTGAGTGTTTTCCAGAATTCAGTGCCATTCTGCAGATGAGGCTTTACCAGCACTGAGTATGGCTTATGTTTGCTTCACAAATCTTGGCAACTCTGTTTCTCTTAATGCATAATAAAATGGCAATAGTCCTCTGAGTCAGAAATCATGCTTTTTTAACTTCCCTCCTCCTGCTTATTATTGTGTCTTTGGCTCATCTTTCTTCCGTAGCGTTTCACATTTGTTCTTGTTGGGTCTCATCATTGTGCTTTCTGCATTTCTCTCTCTCTCTCTCTTTTCTTTTTGGCAAAGCTATTTAACTGCTTATTTAACTTATATGCAGAATTCACCATGCGAACGGCTGAACTGGATAAATCCCAAGCCAGAATTAAGATTGCTCATAGAAATATCAACAACCTCAGTTATGCAGATGACACAATTTTGATGGCAGAAAGTGAGGAGGAATTAAAGAACCTCTTAATGAGGGTGAAAGAGGAGAGTGCAAAATATGGTCTGAAGCTCAATATAAAAAAAACTAAGATCATGGCCACTGGTCCCATCACTTCCTGGCAAATAGAATGGGAAGAAATGGAGGCAGTGAGAAATTTTACTTTCTTGGCCTGCATGATCACTGCAGATGGTGACAGCAGCCACAAAATTAAAAGACGCCTGCTTCTTGGGAGAAAAGCAATGACAAACCTAGGCAGCATCTTAAAAAGCAAAGACATCGCCTTGCCAACAAAGACCCGTATAGTTAAAGCTATGGTTTTCCCAGCAGTGATGTATGGAAGTGAGAGCTGGACCATTAAAAAGGCTGATCGCCAAAGAATGGATGCTTTGGCATTATGGTGCTGGAGGAGACTCTTGAGAGTCCCATGGACTGCAAGAAGACCAAATCTATCCATTCTTAAGGAAATCAGCCCTGAGTGCTCACTGGAATGACAGATCCTGAAGCTGAGGCTCCAATACTTTGGCCACCTCATGAGAAGAGAAGACTCCCTGGAAAGACCCTGATGTTGGGAAAGATTGAGGGCACAAGGAGAAGGGGATGACAGAGAACGAGATGGTTGGACAGTGCTCTCGAAGCTACTAACATGAGTTTGACCAAACTGTGGGAGGCAGTGGAAGACGGGAGTGCCTGGAATGCTCTGGTCCATGGTGTCACAAAGAGTCAGACACAACTAAACGACTAAACAAATTAAACTTTTGGCTTGTCTTCTACATGCTTTGTCATCCTTCCCTGTTTTATAGCACCTGCAAATTTTATACATGCATCTGAGTCACCATTTCTTACTGCTTTTTGAACTACATACAAGCTGCGACAACAGAAAATACAAAATAAAATGTGTTGTGATTTTTTAATTACTTCATATTTGATTAGAAACCATAAAATTATATATAAAAATATATCAAGTGGACTTCATAACTTCCAGACCATTTCTGGGTCCAAGTCAAAGTGCTGGTACCCATCTATAAAATCATAAATGGCTTGGGCCAAAGTTATCAGAAAGATCAGCACCTCCCAGACACACAAACACATTCCTAGAATTTCAAGTTTATCAGAGGCCCTTTTTCAGGTTCCCCAGTCTACAGTGGTGAAGAGGTGGTTACTCATAAGTGGGTCTTTTAAAATTATGTGTTTTGCCCTTGGAACAGGTAATTTCTGCTGTGTTTTTAACAGGGCCGTCATAAGCATATCTGGCGCTGTGGTGCAAAGATCCTTCCAGTCCCCCCCCTCCAGCAACTCCAAAACAATGAAGGGGGCAGTGGAAAATGTCCTCTGCCTCCCCCACCACCCCGATCCCTGGCGTGGTGGCGGCAATCAAGCAGGAAAATGTGCTGGCGGACATGCTCTCTGGCATCAGGGCGCCCGAGAAGGCAGCCCGGGAAGACTGCGCACTGACTTTCACCAGGAAGCAGGAGGAGTTCAACAACCGGGAGCAGGGCCATCTTTAGCAGATGCAGAGGCTTGGGAGGGAAGCTGCACGCCCACCAGCCATATAGTTGGCGGGGCGCAGCTGGTGGATGTGCAGGCAAAGGGGAGGCTGCCGGCAAACCGCACAGCTCCCCCACTCACTAGGGTGCCCCTGAGAGGCCGGCACCCTGGCACAACGAACCACTAACACCAATGGGAAAGACGGCTCTGGTTTTTAAATATTGCTGCTTGCAGAGGTGGGCTTTGGGCTTTTAAATTTTCAGCCAACCCCCCCCCCCCGAAACTATCTCTGCTTTTTGTGCTAGTTTTTAAGCAGCAAATTGAGTTATATTAATATTCTAATTGCATTTTGGTTGAAGTCAGTGTGAAACACCCAGGTCACTTTCTTGATTGTGCAGTCTTTCAAATGTTCCAAATCAATAAGCAAACAAACACAGACAGAATTAGAGCCTAGGAGTAGAAAACAAAGGGAGTATTTGCAGAACACTTTTTCTCTAACAATGTGGAAGATAATGTAGAGAGTAGTCTTACAGCAAGAACTGCTGGGAGAAGCTAGTTAAGCTCCAGCATATCTCCAGCTGAGCTGAGAGGTTGCTTGTGTAGCTGGGCCAGACCAGCTTGTTGCAGATATTAATATCACAGTTTGAAGTTACTGGATGCATGAAAAACGACTCATTTTGAAAGTGAAGCATTATCCAGACCCATGAAACTATTAATCAAATTTTACAAGCAGAACTCTTCAAAATGAAACAGAAGTTTCAAATTATACATCCAAAAATATCCATATAATGTCTTGTGCTATCCAGCACAAGCTCAGCATGTTACAAAATAAGAAATAATCCAAAAAGACCTATAAGCAAAGGTCTCTCTCTCTTTAACAGCATGCATTCCAGCCTTAGAATGTTTACACTCCCTTCAGGAGAGCTTCGTTTACATCTTCACTCCATTGAGTTTGGGAGACAAAGACACTCCCTTCAAAATGGAGATTTGCAACTCAATACCTTCATCACATGACCAAAGGTTACAACACTTACATGTTAGCTAACAAAGAACAAAAATTAATTTAGTTAATCATTAACCCTGCAAGAGTTCTTGGGGGGGTGGGAACTACTGTGGAAAAAACCCAATGTTAGCAATCCACATTTAGCCATTTTCCATTTTAAATCTTCATTAATACACATACATTTTTCATTTCTGTGTGAATTAAATCAGTTATACTTAACGCAGTTTACAACCCTCATCCCCGGCTCAGCTGGAGATTTGCCAACAGGTCTACCCCATCCTGGCTTAGCCAGGTCCCAGAGATGGGAGGAGCAGGGATGAGGAACTTAGCCGGGATCGTAAACTCATTCAGCCTGGCCACATAACCAGACAACACAGTGTAAGTTAAGCTGGCAAAAACTGTAACTCAAACACTAAAGACTTGTTTGCCAGGCTTAGATTGTTTCAGTCAGCAGTAGACCCACTGCTGAGCAGGATCTGGATTGGGTGTAACTTTATGTCAACTTAGCTTACACCAGCTTGCTCCACATGTATAGGATTGCTTCATAAGGAAAACAAATCCAGGATCCTGATTTTAACTGTGGACTTCAGGCCCTGAGTGCATTGCATGGCTAGGGCAGAAACTTGCAGCATGGAAGTGCACTGTCTTTTGGGAATAAGTTCACATCTATCCTGAGGAGTAGAAATAATTTTGCAGAAAATTGAAGACCAACTCAGTAGTCATACATGTTCCACTTAAATTCAGCCCCCACGTTGACTGTGTGCATTGTATTTTATGCTTACTTTGAATGGTGAGTTTGTCCCCAGTTTGCTACATCCTGAAAGTTTTATAGAAGCTATGCAGGGTTTTCAATTAATCCTTTGGATGCAATACTGAAGAGAATGAGGATGTCATTTATGGCACCAAATCCTTTGCAGAGACTTTGAGTAAAATTGACTGCCTATATTTGTTGAGGAAGGAGGCCAAGTAAGCTTCTGGTTGTTGAAATTGTTCCAATGTCATCATGCTGCCAACGTCTGAGAGTCAAAATGTGTTCAGTGAATACTGTGAGTGTACATATATGTCTTCTTTTATGAGCAAATGATGGTGTCAAGCTGCAGGTTTTCAGAAATGCATAAGACACCATTGACTATATTTCCAGTTCATATTATAGATGTTAATCTGAGGGTTTCGTGCAATCTACACTGACAAACAAGGTCAACCCTACCATCGGGGGAAATGATGGTTTTGAGTGTTGTGAAATGACAACACAAAATAGTAATAAAATTGTTGTTGTCAGCATCTGTCCGTCTCGAGAGTCAATAGAGTGTGACTCTGGGGTGAAGCCAAACCACTGTGTTAGCAGCAATGAAGTGACCACCCCAGGGTGCAAGCTTGGGCAGTGTGTATGGATGTCCAGGGCTGCCCAGATGCCCAGACCCCCTCTCAGCCTTGCTGATATGGTCCAAAGGAAAGCAGAGCAATACATTTGGCACCAGCTTGGTGGCAGGAGTTGCCATAAGAAGGCATCATCCAACCATCTTAGGGATTCCACTCTGGATTTGTGTAGGGTTTACTCCTTTGCCATTTCTTCTGCCAAAGATATATTGCAAGGCAATATGGAGGTTGACGATCAGGGGTACCATCCCAGGTTGAATAGCCCCATCTGCTCCTCACTTCCCTCTACAGCACATCCAGAAACCACCTTCCTGACTGTTGGACCCACTCTTGGTCTTGTCTCCTCAATCCACTGGAGCCTATCTTCACATGCAGGGAAAGCCCCTAAGTCACCAAGGATTTGAGACCCATTGGCAGCCCTAACCTGGTTTAGCCAGACAGTTAGAGCAATTCCTAGGCTGTGGCTGCTGTTGCATGCTGACAGCCTCTAGGATCCACAGGTGAGAGCTGAGCACACATTGGGGACCAAAGGTGGACAGACTACCCCAGAAGGAGCATGGCATGTCCCCCTCCAGAGGTACTAACCCTCCCTCAGTACTCCATTCCTATTATTATTATTATTATTATTATTATTATGGCATCTGAGGACAGAAGACCTCTTTCCTGGGTAATGGAGAGAGGTGCTTCTGTCCTCAGATGCCAAAATAACTTGCTATTCTTTCCGAGGCAGAAAAAAAACAAAACCATTGAAAATACCATACCAATCACAATGTGGTGGAACCAGATTTCATTCCAAAAGCCACATCCAGAATTCCAATCCAGATTCCAGCTGATATGGAATACATTGGCATTATTAGTACCTGGTGCATTCACCACTTTCACTCTTTGAAGTATCCTCCAAAGTACACAGTAGCTTAATTTCCACTCATCATGTTACAGTAGGTGTTTAAGCCAGTGGCCAGCTATTTCCATCACCTTTCTGCCACATAGGGCTGGCCCCTAAAACTGTGTTTCACAAATGCACCAGTAATTCAGGATTTAAAAGGGAACAATGATGTCGGTGCACTGGAAAACGCTCCTGCTTTCTGTTAAATTTTACCTCCATTGCACCACTAATTCTAGTTTGGGAAGTAAACACATAACCTGGATTACTAATGTGCTGACAAGAATTCTGCTTTATCAGTAAGGCACCAGAAGGAGCAACAGGAATAAGCTTTGCAGAAGGAACCACAGTAACGCATAAATCTGCCTTAACATGACACATTTCCATCCTTATTCCCCATCAGTGCACTGGCCTTGTTTCCTCTTCTGATGGCACCGAATGGAGATTGCTGCAGAGTAACAGCAAAAGTTTTAAAATACATTCTTTCCTGGACAGAACTGCCTGCAATAAAAAGTGTGTGTGTGGGGGGGGTGTACAAGATCAATACCACCCTTCTTTGGACTTAAATATTGTGTTAAGCTAGCACATTATTATAATCTTATATGAAGTAAATTCATATTACCTTTTGACTTCTGAAAAGAAAGTCTTGGCTTGCAACTTTTCAGATCTCTTGGTTCAAATGGATTTATCCAAAGCAGATAGATAAAACTTCCAGAATTCTGCCAAGTTTTCTGTACTATACCAAAAGGGCAATTCTTTGATGTGTAACCTTCTCCTAACTGTTTTAGCTGATTTCTTTTTTTCTTCTTCTCTTTTTAAAAGCTAGAGCTAGCACGGTATAAAATTGTATTTTCCGTCTTTAAAACATAATTTCATTCATTGGTCATTTCCCCAAAAGACTCAGCTCTAAAAGGAAACACCAACAGGTACACCGGCAACCTACTGACTCCAGTGGCCAAACACCAGAAAATCTGAACACGAAAGCTCATACCAGTAATAAACTTAGTTGGTCTCTAAGGTGCTACTGGAAGGAATTTTTAGGAAATATTAGCAAAAGACAATTGTGAAGACTAAAGGATAGGGTCTGAACTGGGTGTCAGTGCCCTTCATTTCTAGCTAAAGCTAAGCAGTTGACCAATAGATACATCATGTGATTTGACTTCCAGCCTTCCCCCAAATATATATTTTTTTATGTTGTCCTTGTCCTGCACAGATAAACTATTCAACTTGTAATGTTCACACAGCTAATAAAGACACATGAATTGTGTATGTGAGAGAAAGCCAGCAACCTTGTATGCAGCTTTATTAATTTTTATGAGTGGGGATCCATCACCTCTTACAAATTAGATACTTTTTATGAATTACCATATTTTTTGCTCTATAAGACTCACTTTTTCCCTCCTAAAAAGTAAGGGGAAATGTGTGTGCATCTTATGGAGTGAATGCAGGCTGCACAGCTATCCCAGAAGCCAGAACAGCAAGAGGGTTTGCTGCTTTCACTGTGCAGCGAACCCTCTTGCTGTTCTGCCTTCTGAGATTCAGAATGTTTTTTTTCTTGTTTTCCTCCTCCAAAAACTAGGTGCATCTTGTCGTCTGGTGCGTCTTATAGAGCAAAAAATACGGCACATATTTGTATGTTTTGGTGTACATTCCAACTGGCAATGCCTGTGTTTATCTCTAGAGGGCTACAAGTCCTGTTGATCTGCTTAAGCAAAGCAGAAAGAATCCCTGAAATAATCACACAAGACAGAAGCTTTAGGAACACATGGAGCTGCCTTCTGAGACCACGGTTCACCTGGCTTAGTATTGTCCACACTAGTTGGCAGTAGCTATCCAAGTTTCAGACAGGAGTCTTTCCCAGCCCTCCCTTGGAGCTTCTGCATGCCATACAGGTGTTCCTGCACCAACTTTAGAGCAATGACAAAAATTGATTTGAAAGTGATATTGGTATAAAGTTGGTTGGCATGATCCAGGAACGCTCTAGCCTTACAGCAAGGTGTTTTTGTTTGTTTATTTGTTTGTTTGTTTGTTTGTTGTTCTTGGTTATTTTTTTACATTTTCCGGGAAAACCCGGAGTATTTACAGAGTTCAGTGCAGTTCCATCACTGGGCTCTTTGTGCATCAAGGCCCAAAACCCACCCCCTATAGAAATAAAGACAAAAGACAAAAGACAAACCCACCCCCTAAAGAAATAAAGACATGATGGACGCAGAATTTAGTTTAAAGGTTAATGGGCAAAATTTCGGCCACAACTTTATTAAATGCACAAGTAGGAATGGTATTGGCTTAGGCACTGGTATCCAGAACATAACTGGCTCCTGCCAACCCAGCAGGAAGACTGCAAAGGGTAAACTATGACAGGGGGAGCACCATCAATGGCTATTGACTGGTGCTCACCCCTGGAGCTCCCAGAAGTCCTGGCATGGCCCTAGCCCCTCCCAAGCTTCGGATGAGATCCAGACCCCCAGATTCCTTTAACGGAATACCCTATAACTTGGAGGGACAGGTGATGGCTGCACCTCCCCTCCCCACACTCCCCCAAACCAATGCCTAACTGCCAAACCTTAGAAAGTTGTGATGATTGCTAAGAGGTGGGCGAAAACCAAGCAGCCACTGCCAATTTTCCACGTTGAAAAAATTCCTACCTGACCCCAGTTCCAAAACAGGCGACCAACTGAAGTCCAAAGCAAGGCCAATCACGACTTAACCAGGAGGGTGGGTGGGTGTTCAGCAGCGTGAAGCAAGAGGACACGCCCATGTCGTGCTGCCATTTTATACCCCATCCACGATCACGCCAGCACCCCCTAATTGGCTAACAAGCCCTTAGAGTGATTGTGTCACCACCGGCTAGTTGTGGGGCAAAGCCCTGCCTCTTAGCCGGTTGGGGGAGGGAGTCCCGGGGCCACACACAACATGGACCCTCTATGAGGAGGATCCAGCTTCCCAAATCCCAAATCATAACAGTAGTTATGATTTTTTCTTGCATAAAGCTGCTAGGTATATGAACAGCTAGGAAATAGCTAAAATATTTTGAAAATAGAAGGGGCAGAAGAAACCATTGGGGAGGGGAAAATAAGTTGCATCAGTAAATTCCTTCCTTAGTATTTGCTTTGCCAATCATTGCAAATTATTCCTGTTTAATCAACCCCTGTCCACATCATTCCTTTTTATTGAATCAAGGGTTAGGGAACCTGTGGTCTTGTTGTTTTTGTTGGATATCAGTTCCCATAATTCCCTGCCGGTATGAAGAAATTGTAAGAGTTGTAGTCTATAAACATCTGGGGGTCCACTGGTCCCTTGTTCCTAAATGGGTGTTATTACTAGAAATTTTTGCCCATTGCTTTCGTTGCCTTGATTTGTTTACTTGGCATTCATCTGAATCATTCGTGATTTTTGTATTTTCCATTTTCTATCAATAAGCCATTTGATTCATTTCAGTTACATTCTAGAGTCTGTGGTCCTTATCACTGGTTAAGTTCTACCACCTAGGCTCCAAGGTTGGAGAAGTGCAAATTCAGAACCCCAAATTAACAAGTCTTACCCAAAGGTAAGCAAGAACACATTTGAGGTAAGTCTATATGTTTCTGTGCGTCTTCCCTTTAGTGTCTATTAAGGCATTCAATTTTTATTCCTTTATCCAAGATTATTTAATAGTGCAACCCAAACTGTGGCAATCCCAGGTAAATCCACATAGGATTGAAGCCTAATGTCCATTTTAAAATTTGTGTGAATATGGCAAAAAAAAATTGTTTGCAACCGTGTATCATGCAGGTTCACTCATCAGGGAGTTACAATTAGCTGCAGGAGTTGCAACCCAAAGTTTGCCTCAGTGTGGTGAATGAAATGGTGCCTAGCATGACATGTAGAGGGAATGAAATTGCCTTGGGTGAAGTGCTGCAAAGGATCATGTGCAATCACAGAAGCGTTTCATCATTTCCAAAATTTTGCACGACTGCACCTCAGCCATTTTCTTAACATGCCAAATGGATTGTGTTTGCTGACTTTCTGTAATCTGCATACACATACACTTAAGTTAATGTGGGGTGCTTTACAGCCTGCTATTTTATTCATCCATATAGCTTTTGTTCTTCATATCCTCACATCTACAATTGTAAATGTTTTATCATCCTATTTTTCTCAGTTTTAATTATCTTCCGTTTTACAACACTGCTGTGGGAGAGTACCTGACTCATTAAGTACCCAAACTCTTTCTGTTGTCACTATTATATAAGAGTAAGGGGCGGGTTTTAGACATGAGCATCTTGGGAGGTTGAAGGAAGAACTTGAAACTCAGATATTGGTTGTAGCATAAAAAACTGTTTCTCCCCCATACAATATTCATACAATATTCTACATATGTGAGATGATGGGTGCTCCGAACGTTGCAATAGGGTGCTCTGAGCACAGCAGCAGACAGAACAGTTCTTCCAGAATAATGAACTGTATATAAACAGCTTACTACACTTTTAAGTGATCGCCGATCTATGGCCATTTGATGTACTTTTGGGGACAATTAATTTGCTGATGAAGAATTATCATTGAAACAGTTCATTATCCTGGAAGAACTGTTCTGTCTGCTGCTGTGCTCAGAGCACCCTATTGCGACATTCGGAGCACCCATCATCTCACGTTTGAAGGATATTGACTGTGGAAAGGCATTCTGCCTCCATTTCAGTGATCTTTGACAGTGACTTACCACTCCTACCATTCCTGTTCATGGAACATTTATTTGATTCATATTAATTTGTTACTCCGTGCACATATTATATGTCTTCTGCATTTAGTTATTTAGAAATAAACCCCATAGATCTCCAAAGGAAGATAGGCTCATGGTGCAACCTCAGGAGGGGAAAACAACACAGCAAGTTGTGAAACTAATGCTAACATAATAATTACATTATGCATCAAGCACACTTCCATTGGGCAGGTGCACTTATTATTTTACCTTTATGTTGTGTTTTACAACTGATTGCCTTCTCCTGCAGGTTTTCAACATAATGTGGCAACTGTTTAAATACAAGCATATGATTGAAAGGTCACAAAATGTGCAGGCATACAAATTATAAGATTCACATTTTAAATTTCAGCATTGTTCATGTTCTGCTGCACACATAAAAGAAATCAGGAGAGCTTCAATCAAACCACATGAAGTGCTATGAAGCGGAAAAATTTCAATACACAAAAACAATAACACCTTTGTACAATGCTTCTGCATACACATAGCTGATGTTAGTGATGCTTTCAATGCACCAACATGCCATTGTGCATATATTTATGGGTTGCACAGAAGTCAGCATGACACCACTGCTTCTGCTCTCCATCATGAATTGTAATTAAGAAAGTGAAAATATTCTTGGAAAAACATTCTTCTCAAGCATAATTCTATGAAGATTTTTTTCCAAATAAAACTAAATAGCAATACATTTGTGATCCTCAATATTAAATAAGTTGTTAAAATTGTTTTTTAATAATAATAATAATAATAATAATAATAATAATAATATGTGCATTCAAATATAAGTTATGCCTTCTTGAATTGGTTCAAGTTTCACCTTTGGTTGCTATACAGTGGTGCCCCACAAGACGAATGCCTCGCAAGACGAAAAACTCGCTAGACGAAAGAGTTTTCTGTTTTTTGAGTCGTTCCGCAAGACAAATTTCCCTATGGGCTTGCTTCGCAAGACGAAACGTCTTGCGAGTTCTTGCGAGTTTGTTTCCTTTTTCTTAAAGCCGCTAAGCCGCTAAGCCGTTAATAGCCGCTAAGCCGCTAAGCCGTTAATAGCCGCTAAGCCGCTAAGCCACTAATAGCCGTGCTTCGCAAGACGAAAAAACCGCAAGATGAAAAGACTCGCGGAACGGATTAATTTCATCTTGCGAAGCACCACTGTATTTTACTTCTAGGCCTGAGCCAAAGGTTCTTAGAAGAAGTTTGGTGAAATTGAGGGTTGGCAAAACATTCCATGAAGCTGCTTCTCCCCAGTTCATCTTTCTTGCTTAGCATCTTGGTCCTGGCAGCAACGATGGTGTCAAGGATAAAAAGCAGAACCACATACCAAGATTCTGGGGAGTTTTGTCTCCCTTGACTCTGCCCTCACCTTGGTGCTCTCCTAGTCACCAAACTGCCACCCCCAACTTCACACTATTTGAGAAGAGTTGTGAAGTTCTGGGGGTCACTTTGTCTTAGTCCATTTTGGCTAGTGGAAGGCACGTGAAGCCAGAGTAGAACTTAGCAGGTCAAGGTCATAGGCAGGAGAAATCTGGAGTGGCAGAATTGGAATCCAGAATGAATCTACAAGTCAAGAGTGGAGAGAAGTTCCAATCTAATGGAACATGACAGTATCAGCATGTCTGGTAGGGGCAGAACTGCCCTCCTGATACTGAGATCACTGCTGCTTTCCTGGACACGGATGGGGCGTGAGTGACACTAGTGTCAGAGGGTGACACTCTGGCTCTACCCCATCAAATGCACCTCTACTACAATGGTACCTCTGGTTACGTACTTAATTCGTTCCGGAGGTCCATTCTTAACCTGAAACTGTTCTTAACCTGAAGCACCACTTTAGCTAATGGGGCCTCCCGCTGCTGCCGTGCTGCCAGAGCACGATTTCTGTTCTCATCCTGAAGCAAAATTCTCAACCCGAAGTACAATTTCTGGGTTAGCGGAGTCTGTAACCTGAAGCATATGTAAACTGAAGAGTATTTAACCCGAGGTACCACTGTTCTGGGGGAAGTGGGTGGTGCTGTGGGTTAAGCCACAGATCCTAGGACTTGCTGATCAGAAGGTCGGCAGTTTGAATCCCCACGACGGGGTGAGCTCCTGTTGTTTGGTCCCAGCTCCTGCCCACCTAGCAGTTCGAAAGCACGCCAAAGTGCAAGTAGATAAATAGGTACCACTCCAGCAGGAAGGTAAATGGCATTTCCGTGCGCTGCTCTGGCTCACCAGAAGTGGCTTAGTCATGCTGGCCACATGACCCAGAAGCTGTACGCCAGCTCCCTCGGCCAATAAAGCGAGATGAGCGCTGCAACCCCAGAGTCGGCCACGACTGGACCTAATGGTCAGGGGTCCCTTGGATACTACTGGAATTTGGTTGAAGGCTGGCAGAACCTGGTGATTTAATGCAGATCTTGGTGAGATGTGGTGCTAGTACTGGCTTTTCAGATCCCAATATTGGTCACCTTGCTGAATATTGTTTTGCTAGCTGGAACAATAATCATGGCTAAGTTCATCTAGTCCCAGTGCTATTTTTTTTTGGGGGGGGACACTCAGGGGTATGCATAGCCTTAAACATTTTGTGAATCTAAGTTTGGCCTCATTGAGGGGCAGTACTTTGATATGAGTAGGAAAATTGAGAGTATTAAACATTTTTGTTTTAGAAAACAAGAGCACTGTCTAGTCCAATAATTTCTTTTCAGCAACTGGATGTCTCTGAAGTTTCTGAAGTCATATAAGAGTCCACTTCGTTATAATGACTGAGAGTTATTGATAAAACATGTCTACACAAATGTATATAATCCTTCAAAAAGTGTTCCACATTATTGGCCCCGCCTATGCACATATCATTCAACATCCAGCAAGGGACTTGTGCTGAAATGACCCTTAGCTGGATCAGAGAGTGCATGTTTTCTAGTTTAAGAAACGTGCTCAGTCACTCCTTTAATACAAATTATTCCAGTAAGTATCATTGGAAGCACAGCATTTGTGTTTCAAAACAAAATACGACAGCTCTCTTGTTTCTTTATTCAACTGATCAAGACAGGAAGCAGAGAGTGACTTGGCTCACTTTCTTTCAGTAAAGTCTTCCTGATTTGTAGTCAGGAGACATGAACTTTAGTTAATTAGCAGCACAATGGATTTTTTAAAAAACCTACAAGTGCTGTTCATTATTTAACATCCCCCCCTTCAGAGTTTATTTTATATGACCTTGACCTTAATGACCATGACCTTAATGAAAGTACAGTCTGAGAAACACTCCCATAACTGAGTCATTTGTAATTACCAAAATGTGAATTAAAGGAAGGGTATGGTTTTAGAAAAGAATGGAGGCATAACTAAGAGTTTGTTCACACATTATCCAAGGCTCAAGAATAGTTCTACCCCTCTTTTAAAACTGCCCAAGTTAGTAACGATCACAACACATTAATAATAATAATAATAATTTATTTGTACCGTGCCCATCTGGCTGGGCTTCCCCAGCAACTCTGGGCGGCTTCCAACAAAGATTAAAAACACATTAAAATGTCACACACTAAAAACTACCCTGAACAGCGCTGCCTTCAGATGTCTTCTAAATGTCAGGTAGTTGTTTATCCCTTTGACATCTGATGGGAGGGTGTTCCACAGAGTGGGTGCCACTACTGAAAATGCCCTCTGCCTGGTTCCCTGTAGCTTTGCTTCTCACAGTGAGGGAACCACCAGAAGGCCCTCGATACTGGACCTCAGTGTCCGAGCAGAATGATGGGGGTGGAGATGCTCCTTGAGGAATACTGGGCCAAGGCCTTTTAGGGCTTTAAAGGTCAACATCAACACTTTGAATTGTGCTCAGAAACATACTGGGAGCCAATGTAGGTCTTTCAGGACCAGTGTTATATCGTCTCAGCGGCTGTCCCAAGTCACCAGTCTAGCTGCCGCATTCTGGATTAGTTGTAGTTTCTGGGTCACCTTCAAAGGTAGCCCCACGTAGAGCGCATTGCAGTAGTCCAAGTGGGAGATAACCAGAGCATGCACCACTCTGGTGAGACAGTCTGTGGGCAGGTAGGGTCTCAGCCTGCGTAACAGATGGAGCTAGTAGACAGCTGCCCTGGACACAGAATTGACCTGCGCCTCCATGGACAGCTGTGAGTCCAAAATGACTTCAGGCTAAGCACCTGGGCACAGTCACCCCATTCAGGACCAGGGAGTTCTCCACACCAGCCCGCCCCCTGTCCCCCCAAAACAGTACTTCTGTCTTGTCAGGATTCAACCTCAATCCATTAGCCGCCATCCATCATCCAACTGCCTCCAGGCACTCACACAGGACCTTCACTGCCTTAAGGTAGCAAATTCCATAGTTTAACTGTGTTGTATATGAAGAAGATTGGAAGAAAATTTATAAAGGATTTTTTTTATTTAGAATTAGCTTAATGAATATTAGGGAAAATGTTGGAAAGAAACTATATGACTCTAGCAGAAATGATATCAGGAGCTATGTATATTTGAAAACTAAGATTCAAGCTTTAAGGTATTTTGGGGTAAGATAAGGTTAAATAAATTAAGGTAATTTGAATAACAGAATCTGGGGAAAGATGGAAAGGATTTGTTGAGTTAATTATTAGGTTAAATTGTTAAGATATATTTTTTTTAACAAAAATTGAGAAAGATGGAAAGAATTTGCTGAAACAATTAATTAAATTAGAATACAAAAAGGGAGGTGTGAGGAGGTCAACGAAACAAGCAAATGGAAGTTATAGATATGCAACTTGGAATTTGTGTCTTTCCCCCCCTTTTTATTTTTTTTGCTGTATTGTTGTATTGGTTTTTATGTTTTGCGTTTTTCTCTTCTTTTATGTATTGTAGTGTTCTTTTTATTTTTTATTTTTATTTTTGTAATTCTGAAATTATTAATAAATATTATTTAAAAAAAAATATGAAGAAGTTCTTGTGCAACTTTTGTGCAAACTGAATCTTCCAATACAGTACTCACCTTCATTGCATGGCCCCAAGTTATAAACTTCTGAGAAACATCTCTCTGCCCAATTTCTCCATGCTATGAATAATCACATACACCTCTATTAGCTCCCCGCTACTCTGTTTCGTTGCTTTAACTTAATAAGCAACAAATGTAACAAGCACCAAACTCCTCATAGGGGAGTTGCCCCAGCCCTTTGATGAGTTGGGTTGGCTTTTTCTGAAACTTCCCCCGCTCTACAATATCATTTTGAGGTGTAGTAACTAGAACTTTTCACAGTATCCGAAGTGCAGTCGCATCTTATCTTTGTACAGTATAATATTATGACATTGGCAGTTTTATTTTCAGTCCCTTTCCTAACATGGAACTTGCCTTTTTTTAAACGTGCTCCACACAACAGGTTGACATTGGGACAGCCTAGATAGCTCAGTTGGTTAGAGTGTGGTGTTAATAATGCCAAGGTTGCAGGTTCAATCCCTGCACGGGAAAGCTGCATATTCCTGCATTGCAGGCGGTTGGACTAGATGATCCTCAGGGTCCCTTCCAACTTTACAGTTCTGTGATTCTGATTTTCATTGAGTTATCCACAACTGTAATATCTATTTTCTGGTTATTAGCCACCAAATCAGACCCACTAGTATATATATATGAATATAGAAATTTTTTTGCCCCTGGGTGATCACTTTGCACTTCCTTACATTAAACCGCATATGTGAGATTTGAACATGTTTTCATGTGTTTGTCTTAAATACACTTACAAAAGTCTCTCTCTCTCTCTCTCTCTCTCTCTCTCTCTCTCTCTGTGTGTGTGTGTTGGTTCATTTATCTGTAACTAATTATTCAGTGATCCATAAAAATGTCTCAGCATATTACTCTATATTGATGAATTTTTCAATATATCAAAATGTGAAATAAATGTTGGAAGCATTAATTCTTGGAAGGCAAGTTCACCTTAAAAAATGATAAAATTGTGTTGGGGGTTTGGTGATAATTATAATGCAGTAACCAAGGATAAGAACAAAAACATCAGGGAGAGAAGGGTGGGGAGTAAAAAAAAAAAAAAAAAAAAAAGCTAATGGTATATTGTCTGTGAAATAAATTTGAAAAAATCTTTGAAAACTTTTTTAAAAAAATCAATTTAAAAGAAGGAAAGTTCACCTTTAATATTTCCTTTTCCAATGCCCTATCAGAGAAACTTAATTGGTTCAAAATATCAACAACTGCGATGTTAACTCAACCAATTAAATTGTGCCCTTATTGATTAAAATTTGTTTCCACCTTTAGATGCTGAATCTACTGATTAAACCAAATAAAGACTGTGGCCCTAATGAAAGTATTCTTATGTCCTATATGCCACCTACTGACTACAAAATACTAGTGCATGGGAAGAATTGATTCTGATATCTACAATGAACGACCTAAGACTAAGTGAAATGCAGTATGTTGTATTATAACACCAAACTTAACAGCTTCTAAAAAAAAAAGGTCAATAATTATGAGTCTCTACACTAGATATAACAAAAAAAAAATGGTAAAGAACAAATGGCTAAGTTTTAACCTTCATTAATTTTATGTGAGTGATTAGACAACACCATATGTTTTTACAGCGCTCCGGATCTGGGAAGTCAGACCTTTCCCACACAAATGAGTCAAAACCCCACTGACAACTTGCAAGTCATGTTGTGCTTAAATTATCATATATTGATTGAAATGCTTGTTTTCTTCTGTGTGCTTGATTTTTTTGAGCCCCAGGGGCACAAGTCACAAAGAAAAATAAAATAAAATTGAAATCAAACAGTTTTATTCGTATGCTCAGTGCACCAAAGTAGAAAGGAAGACAAAATGGTGCCAAAGGATTTCAAAGGGAGAAAGTTTTCTTAAAGACCAAAAATATAGAATTCAATGTATTGTGCAATATGGACTCAATATTGCAATCCATTATTGCGGGTGGCACTGTGGGTTAAACCACAGAGCCTAGAACTTACCGATCAGAACGTTGGCGGTTCGAATCCCTGCGACGGGGTGAGCTCCCATTGCTCGGTCCCTGCTCCTGCCAACCTAGCAGTTCAAAAGCACATCAAAGTGCAAGTAGATAAATAGATACCGCTCCGGCGGGAAGGTAAACGGCGTTTCCGCGTGCTGCTCTGGTTCACCATGCTGGCCACATGACCTAGAAGCTGTACACCAGCTCCCTCGGCCAATAAAGTGAAATGAGCACCACAACCCAAGAGTCGGTCACAACTGGACCTAATGGTCAGGGGTCCCTTTACCTTTAATGCAATCCAAACATTAGACACATTCTTCCAAATCTGGTTCATAGAATGTTAGAGTTGGAAGAGGCCCAAGAGTCATCTAGTCTAGTGTTCAACCCCCCCCCCCCCCGAATATATATAGTATAGTTTTATGAGTTAATGTATATAAGTAAGCCTGGGAAACAGAGTTAAAGACTTAGAGCACTGTTGGATTAAAGCCAGATTGCATTCAAAAATTGTGAAAGAGGAGAGAAAAAATGGTGTAATTTGCATGAGCCAAGTGCAGGGTTTTTGGGATAGCGGAGGGATGTTTGTGATTGCTCCTTCTTTCATTTTACAATCCATGTCATCTGTAGTCTGCAGCCTCCGTGGGTGACAGAGCTGAGTGATCAATTAAAACCCAGGGGAAGGAATAATGAGGTAACTCCTCCCATCAGGAAGCCTGGGCAGTCAGCGAAGATCCAGAATTAGAAAAAAAAAAGTGTTTACTGGAACCCTTGACTGCCTCACAACAAGAGTGTTTCAATCCACTTAAATCACACACATCTAAATTTCTAATTTGTGCTTGAGCGCTTCCCACAAAATAAGGATGATTTGGAGACACTACCAGGCTATGAAATGGGGGGTGGGGTGGGAGTGAATCACATAAAAGAGATTAGGGAATAGGGTAGGATGCAAGGCACTTGGTGGCTCTGGCTTGGAAACTTGTGTAATCTCCACACTTCCTAGGTTAATGTGTCTACCTCTTTCATTTACCGTATTTTTCGCTCTATAAGACGCACCAGACCACAAGACGCACCTAGTTTTTGGAGGAGGAAAACAAGAAAAAAATATATTCTGAATCTCAGAAGCCAGAACAGCAAGAGGGATCACTGCGCAGTGAAAGCAGTGATCCCTCTTGCTGTTCTGGCTTCTGGGATAGCCACACAGCCTGCATTCGCTCCATAAGACGCACACACATTTCCCCTTACTTTTTAGGAGGGAAAAAGTGAGTCTTATAGAGCAAAAAATACGGTATTTCACAGGACTTAAAGGTATGCAATGCTGGCAGAGCCTGAGCCATAGCTTTTTAGGGTGATTTCTTTGCAGGTCTTCACAAAATTCCAAGTTTTAAGATTCTGAAACATGTATCACACAAGTGTGAAAAAGCCAAATGTGATTTCATTTGAAGATAATGACCCATCACAGCCTGGCTTTCTCATCCGAGTTGTCACCATAATATTTTCAATAGCCATTAGTCTGAAAAGAAACAATCCCTTCCGTCATACTCATTTCAGGGCAACATTTGACATCCTCCCCCTCATCCCATACACATGCCTTCCATCTGCCCAAAACTCTAATCTATTTGGAAGCTAAAAAATCATTAGACCAATTAAAAAATCTCATTTGAGGACATGGCAATTGGACGCAAACCACATATAAATAATGTTAAAATTATGTGACTGGTACAGATGGTTGACAAATATAGTTATGAAACATTCAGAGATCTGTGCTCTGAATTAGAACAGGTGATATGTTCAGAAGTACACTTTTGCGCATGGAGCCACAGCTACATTGAAACCTCCAGGCACATGAATGTACTCTGAGCAGATCCCTTTGTAGAATGCCCACTCTGTGTATAGTCTCTTGTTTACATCAGGGATGGGAAACCTGTGGTGGACAACACTTCTAATCATGTCTTTGAGGAGCTTTCCAGTAACAACTGGAGGGTCACAAATTCCCTATTTCTACATTTTGCTGGGAGAGGGGAGAGCTAGTTATAATATAATAATGCATATTAATATCTGATACAGATTTCTGTTTCAGTCTTCAAATATGTGCACTGGAGCCAGACATTATAGCACATGTGTGTTTGCCATTCACCTCACTAGATGCTATGTGCAAAGGGAAGAGACCCTAGCTTTAAGCATCAACCATTCTTCCACCCTAATGCTTAGTTCCCATCTATAAAGATACTAAATTTATCCACCTTCAGCAAAGGCTCCTGTATCATATCTATAGAACATTAATTACCAAGCAATGAATACACACTGAATAGACTCCAGAAAGCTGATGTACATCATGTTACTGTTTAGTATGCCCAAATTACATGAGCATCACAAGTGTAATTGGAATTGTTATAGTCAAATGTAAAATCTCTGCATTTTATTGGGGTTTAACAGGATAATTAGAACAAGTAAATTAGAAATGAACATAGTTATTAAAACTCTGTATTTAAGGATTAATTGATATCAATTTCCTCCTCCAGGCTACTGTTGGCAATCTTAATTAAAAGGCTAATTAATGAAAATGAAATAAACAGATTCCATATGTTTTTACTATGTAAGTTCTGAGGAAGGTTTTGTGTTTCCTGTTATTGAACTCATTGACAGAACCTCCATTGTCTTCAATGAACATTTAATATATCAAAAATGAAAAACCTATAGGAAGTGGGACTTCCAGTGCATAGGGGTGGGATTTCCAGTGAAAGGGGCATAGGCCATATTCCACTTTTAGTTTTACAAATACTATGTCATCTAGCCTTCTCACCTTTCTTCCCATGAGCTCAAGGTGACATGTGTTCTTTTCACCTGTCTCTGTTTTATCCTTATACCAACCCTCTGAAGTATATTGGGTCTGAGAGATTGTGATGGGCCAAAGGTCAACCAGCAAGCTTCATGGCTGAGTGCGGATTCAAAGTTAGGTCTCCCAGGTTCTAGTCGAAAACTTTTATAATGGCTTTGACAATGACTTCAGTACCTTGGCCAGGTCTTGATTGCTATATTACTATTAGTGTGCTATTTTTTGAGTTGCTCTTTTTAACTGTGTTGGTGTGGCTCCATTTTTCTTGTTTGTTCTGAGTGCATGTGTACCACACCCTGATATTCTGTCTGATGCAGGAAAAATGAAAAAAAAAATATCTTAAATAAGTTCTCATTCTATTCTGAGGGATGCATTGATATGCGTATGGCATAAAATTACACATGCATTCATTTCTGTCTGCTCATGAGGTCAGGAGAAAGTGGACCACGTCTCGGAAAACATAAGTTAGGAAATGTCATCTTGGTTTTCTTGGAATTAATTAGTTTATTCTATTATTAGGCTCTCAACATGGAGTGGAGGATATTGTGAATAATATTCAAACACTTCAGCAAATGCATTAACTCTCAGTGATATAGCAACATTAAGATAGGTCAAATTAGGGTAATAATCCTCCCACCAGTAGGGCTATATAAAGTATAAATATAATTAGACCATTAATCCTCCTCAATATCTCTTCTCAAAACCTGCTTCTTCCTCAATGCTTACAAGGAATTAGTCTACTAATAATGACTGACATCCTGATCCTATATACATTTACCTGGAACTGGAAGCAAGTTTGACCGATTCTGGTGTAAGGTACACCCAGATAGGAGATGAATCAGACCCTGCTCTTATCCAAATAATGTGTGGAATGCTGTCTGCTGCTGCTGCTCCTACTATCTTCCACTGCTTCTGAATTCGCTCCCCCCATGGCCAGCTGTTGTCATGACCCAGGAATTGTACATTGTGCAACAGAGGAGTCAGTGGAGGGCAAGGTTGGGAAGTAGGGGGAGAATTGCCTGAACCTTCTTCAGGATCCTCCCAGTTGGAAGACAGACTCATGCTACCAACTTCAGATTAAGTGGAGAGTCACAGTATCTCTGTCCTGCAGCCCTACAGGAGTCATAGGTCTCTGGGAAAGCAGGGTTCACTACACCATAGGCCCAATTAGCATGTGTTGGTTATAGGTACTTGCAGACAGAGCTCTCCAAGGTCCTGCAATAGCTGTAGGTGCTGTGTACCCTTAGATTCCTGTTGTGGATACCTCTTGTGGATTCTTGCCTTGGCTCTCTAGCTCAGACACCTTGACTCCGTCTCTTGATAGCACACTGCCAGGCTTCCCCTGTGAGCTATGAACTGCCATAGAACACGACAGCTGGGGATCTGTCCCAGATTTTTATCCACAGCCACAATCAGTGCCACTGGCTCTGGATGAAAAGTAGCAGATTGTCCTCTGGTGGCTGGAAAAGCAGCTACAGGCAACTCATTTCCAGCACATTGCCAGTAACTCAATAAGCAAGCAAACTCCAAAACACTATCATTGGGGAATGGGAGATGTCCCATGCAGAGGTGCCAACTTAAATAAAAGATGGGGACAGGTAAGCCCCACTCCATATAATTGAGCACATGGCGTGGTGCATGCACACCACTTGAAAGGGAATGCCCATCAACTGGGGGGGGGGTGGCCCCCTCAAATATTTTATTGGGGGTGAAGGGACCTTGGCCACTAGGAGCTGGCGCCTATGGTCCCATGTTTACCTTTATCAAAAGGGCAATGTGAATCACTTCTTTATTTGTTTAGTATAGCTGTCATACATCCCAGACCTAAATAAGTAACAACCATAGTATCTGATCAGATGTAACTCCTTCTACCACCAGCATCTATTTCAGGCATAGGCAAACTCGGCCCTCCAGATATTTTGGGACTACAACTCCCACCATCCCTAGCTAACAGGACCAGTGGTCAGGGATGATGGGAGTTGTAGTCATAAAACATCTGGAGGGCCGAGTTTGCCTATGCCTGATCTATTTCCTGGAAGGGGCACTGCAGACTTCTCTCTTGTGGACTAGAGTTTCCTGTGTTGCTAGAACAGTGCAGGAAGAAGCTATAAAATTCTACATAAGAAACAGAAATAGTAACCAGAATCTTGGTGAACAATCTGTGATAAAGTAACCAGTTTAGCCATATTGCTGTATGATGCTCAATGCTATCCTGTGGTTTAAGTTGTACAAAGTACCATGCTTTTTTTTTTAATGCTCTTTAAGGCATTAAATCTTAAACATGCTTAAATATAAGTAACTTTCACTGAGCATAATGGGACTTACTTCTGGCATGACATGTATGGTGTTGGAGCTGATGAGTAATTTTTTTATGAATCCACACCAGTAACAGGCAGTGGAGAGGGGTAGCAGTACTTGCCTCACCCCTTGGCAGTGGAGTCACGGCTGCTTACCAGAAAGTACAGTGGGAGGGGCAAGGTGAAGGGGAGGTGGGAACTGTGCAAATTGCTCCAGCCCCACCTCACCATCCACTATTGGCCCACACTCATGAATAGGAAAAAAAACAACAACCCGAGTATGTTCTTTTCATACTTCAAAACCTGATGGTTTTCTTCATAAATTTTGCAACATCCCCTTTCAGATTTGATTGACCATCTCCTCTGTGTTTACGTCTGCACCTAATTTGTTTTGGGGCGACTTATGTTTTTCCCCTGGAGTAAATTGGGGAGGGAGACCTACAGAAGGTTGAAAAAGCCATCTGTTTTCCCTCCTTCAGATCTATTTGTTTGCTTTTGACCCGCAAGCCTTTTTAGATCTTCATTAATGCAAATGAAGAAGCCATGTGTAGAGAAAGGTCAGTTATTGTAATTACTGAACATCCTTACTACTGACATATAAGAACTCACTGAGTATAGAGTTTTTTCTGATTTAAAATTCGCTCTCTCTCCTTTCCCACTTTCTACATAATCTGTGCAAAATGAACAAAATGAAGTGCTTGCACACACCCCCTCCACACACACAATTTTTGTTCTATTTACTACATAATCCCCATCTTTATGAGCAGATACACTTTTTCCTCATCAGTAATTATCTCATCCAATGTTGCTCACAAAGTAAAATAAATAGAAATGATTAAAAAACAATAGCAATGCCACTGTGCATTTTAATATGAACTTGATATTCTGGGTTTCATCCCATTTCATTGATATTCTGAGCTCCATACCCTCTCCTTTCCTGTGTAGATATGATGTTAGCCATTCTGCGCAACCTTGTGTGTGCAAGAGAGAACGTATTTATTTGGTAAGATATATTGTTTTCCATTAACCTTCAACGGGAACATGGCTCCCAGAAGGCATTCAGGGAAACTCAAGGGCTGGAAGAAGAGTGAGGACAGCTAGGGAAGGTGTGCCTTTCAAGGAAAACAGGAAGCAGCAGAAGAAAAGAAAATGGGTGGATTTGGAATATATCATTTTGCTCCCCTATCCTTGGGGTGGGGAACCTCAGTCCTGGGGGCTGAGGAATCTCTATCTGGTTCTCACATTGTTTCAGAAAGTGCAAATGTGATAGATTCACTTTTAAATCTGAATTAATTGAATTTCTTGCCCATTTCTAACTATATACCATTACCTGGGAGTAAGTCCCCATTGAGCTCAGTGGAGCTTATTTCTTACTATTACCTTCCTCTTCTTTTCTATAGGGATGTCCTGCATCTCTGCACTGAAATATGTGATGAATTTCTCATGGACCTGCCGTAGGCTCTTTCTGATCTGATTCACTGGTAGGTGTTATGAGGGTAGCCAAGCTTGAATAGGATCCCTCAGGTGGCAGGTAGTTGGAGTTCAGGACTGACTTTGAGGAACACCTGTAGGGATCTTCCATGAGAAGTCCCACCATCACAAGCTACCTCGCATGGCTGGCCAGCTTAGGGGGATAAAGAAGGATCAGTGGGATGTGGAGGGCTGGTTCCCTCTGAATGCTGGGCAGTGGGGAAGGGAATGGGGGTAGAAAGCGGCAGCTAAGGGATCCTTCAGCTTACACTTGAAGAGGTATTTAAAACCATGCATTAGCCAGCCTACTAATGCAGTGCCTGGGGTGATGGTTGCATTGCCCAATGAGGAAAAAATGGGCTGCTCATATCAGTGATCCCCTATGTAGGGTTTGCATATCCTTGTTTATGTTGTAAGCAAAGCATCCCTAATATATAAAAGGTAAAGGGACCCCTGACCATTAGGTCCAGTCATGACAGACTCTGGGGTTGCGGCGCTCATCTCGCTTTATTGGCCGAGGGAGCCGGCATACAGCTTCCGGGTCATGTGGCCAGCATGACTAAGCCGCTTCTGGTGAACCAGAACAGTGCACGGAAACGCTGTTTACCTTCCCACTGGTGCGGTACCTATTTATCTACTTGCACTTTGACGTGCTTTTGAACGGCTAGGTTGGCAGGAGCAGGGACCGAGCAACGGGAGCTCACCCTGTCGCGGGGATTCGAACCACTGACCTTCTGATCAGCAAGCCCACAATGCCACCCACATCCCTCCCTAATATATAGCATTGAACTAAAAGCATATGTTCATACCAGCACCTGTTTAATTGTTTTCCTTTCTTTCCTTCCTCCTTTCTTTAATCCCAACTATTGTCCAGAGTCTTCCTTCCAAGGTTTGTGGACAATCCCTTCCACCCGAAAAGTGGCAAGAAACCTTCAAAGTTATTTTTTTCCATTATGTTCTCTGTTATCAGAAAGCCCATGTCTGGTATGCAGACATGCCTCTCATGCTTTAAAACATCCACCGGCTCATTCCTTTCCATTTCTCAGAAAAGGCTCTCAGTTTTATTTTTGCATTTTCTATCGTTTTCTTTCTTAGATGCATTTTGGTACATGTTGTTCCTGCGCCCAATATATACAAAGCACTCGAAGACACTTGAAAATATATGCTTATATATCATATTGTCCTAAGTCCGATTTGTTTTCGCGTGCCATGCAGCTCTGATGTTTTTCTGCAGCTCTGGAATGTTTTATGTCTCGTATATGACCTCTTCTTGGCTTTTGAGTACCATTTCAAGATTCTCCAGCAATTCTGAGAAATATCTGGAAACGATAGCAAGGTCCCTTGTTGCTTGCGGTACGAAAAGAACAAAAAAGACATAACTATTCAGATAGTGTGATACAGCTATTGCTACTCTCCATAAAATATTCTGACAGGAGTGCTAAATTTAGGGATGGAGGAGAATTTTGTTCAGTTTCCGGACTTATATGGGAATTGGAATGCAGTTAACATATGCGGCATGGCATGGATGCTATCAGCCTGTGGCACTGCTGAGGTGTTGTGGAAGACCAGGATGCTTCAATAGAAGCCTTCAGCTCTTCCGCATTGCTCGGTCTCATGTCTCTCATCTTTCTCTTGGCAATGCCCCATAGATTCTCCATGGGGTTCAGGTCAGGCGAGTTTGCTGGCCAATCAAGCACAGGTTTTGGTACTTTTGGCAGTGTGGGCAGGTGCCAAAGTCCTGCTGCATCCCCATAAAGCTTGTCTGTGGGAGGAAGCATGAAGTGCTCCAAAATCTCCTGGTAGGTGACTGCATTGACCCTGGACTCAATGAAGCACAGTGAACCAACACCAGCTGATGACATGGCTCCCCAAATCAACACAGACTGTGGAAACTTCACACTGGACTTTAAGCATCTGGCATTGTGTGCCTCCCCATTCTTCCTTCAGACTCTGGGTCCTTCATTTCCAAATGAGATGCAAAAGCTACTCTCATCAGAAAAGAGATTTGGGGAGCCATGTCATCAGCTGGTGTTGGTCCACTGCCCTTCATTGAGTCCAGTCTGAATTTTGCACTGTGTACAAAAGTGTGTCTGAGCATCTGGTGCATACTGGGATGGAGACTGGGGAGGGCAATGGCATCAAAGTGGGCATGGTGCCAGCATGTCAGTGGAACCAATCCAAACTCATTGCTGCCTCTCTCCCATCCTGGCCCTCCGAGCGTCCCTGTTTTCCAGGGACATTCCCAGATTTACAGAAGCCATCCCAGTTTCTGCTTTGATCCCAGAATCTCCTCCTTTTCCTTAAAAGGTAAAGGTAAAGGTACCCCTGCCCATACGGGCCAGTCTTGACAGACTCTAGGGTTGTGCGCTCATCTCACTCTATAGGCCGGGAGCCATTTCTGGGCCAATAAAATTCTTGCCGCTGTAACTGCATATTGGAAAAGTTTACAGTCTTTTCTTCTTATCTCGTTACCTGTAATCCCTAAAAGAAAAGCTTCTGGCTTTTTTACAAAGGTATACTTTAACATCTTTTTCAACTCATTATATCAACTCCCAGAAGCTTTTCACTTTCTTACAATCCCACCACATATGATAAAACGTTCCTTCTTTTTCTTTGCATTTCCAACACTTATTACATGTCTTAAACATTTTTGCCAATTTTACTGGTGTCATATACCATCTATAAAACATTTTCATCACGTTTTCCTTTAACACCATACATGCAGTAAATTTAAAGATTTTCTTTCCATATTTTTTCCCAATCGTCAAATTGAATATTATACCCAAAGTCTTTGGCCCATTGTATCATTACCGTTTTAACCTCTTCATCTTTTGTATACCATTCCAATAATATCTTATACATTTTTGACAGAATTTTACAATCATTATTTATTATGTCTGTTTGAAACTTTGAGTCTTTTTCTCCATAACCACTTTCTTTTATATCTTTTTGGAACATTTCATTTACTTGGAAATAATGCAACCAATCATATACATGCTCTTTGACTTGTTCATATGGTTTCAATTTCCATTTTCCTCCTTCTTTGCTTACCATTTCTCTATATGTAATCCAATTACTTCTCATATTAATTTTCTTTACACTCATGACCTCCAACAAAGATAACCAATGTGGTACTCTTGGTTCCAATAAATTTTTGTACCTGTCCCATACTTCTATTAACGAATTCCTGAAGATGTGGTTCCCAAAACCTTTGTGAACTTTCTTTTTGTCGCACCATAAATATGAGTGCCATCCAAATCTGTTATAAAAACCTTCCAAATCTAATAATTCCCTATTTTCTAGTTTTATCCATTCCTTTAACCAACATAGACATGCTGCTTCATAATATAATTTCATATCTGGCAGTGCAAAGCCTCCTTTTTCTTTTACATCCGTTAGTAACTTATATTTTATTCTTGGCTTTTCCCCCTGCCAGATATACCTTGAAATCACTCTTTGCCATTCTTTGAAAATTCCTACCCCCTTTATAATGAGGATAGTCTGAAATAAAAATAACATCTTTGGAAGCACGCTCATCTTTATCGTAGAAATTCTGCCCCAAAAGGACAGTTTCATTCTACCCCACACCTCCAGATCATTTCTTATTCCTTTCCAAACCTGTACATAATTATTCTGGAACAGGTCAATATTTTTAAGGGTCAACCAAATTCCCAAGTATTTTACCTTTTTCACCACCTCTATTTCAGTCAATTGTTGCATTGTTTCTATCGTACTTTGCTCGATATTTTTAGCCATTATTTCTTCTTATTCAATCTGAACCCGGCCACTTTTCCAAATTGTTCAATCTCCTCCAGTACTACTTTTACACTTTTCATTGGTTCTTCAGTGGTAATTACCAGATCATCGGCAAAGGCTTTAACTTTGTATTCATTCTGACCTACTGTCACCCCTTTTATTGATCTATTTTGTCTAATCGTATTTAAAAAGACCTCTAGGACCGTTATAAATAACAGTGGCGAGAGCGGACAACCCTGTCTCGTTCCTTTAGATATTTTTATATCTTCTGTAATTACATTATTAACTATCAGTTTAGCTCTCTGTTCTGTATATATTGCCTTAATTCCATTGAAAAACTCTTTGCCCACTTCTATATATTCCAAATTTTTCAACATAAAATCCCATGCTATATTATCAAAGGCCTTTTCTGCATCTACAAACATTAATATCGCTTGTTTCTCATTCCTGGCAGTCAGATATTCCAAAATATTAATTCTATTTCTTATATTATCTTTCATTTGTCTGCCTGGCAGGAAACCTGCTTGATCTTTGTGGATGATTCTTTTCAATATCTTTTTCATTCTCTTTGCTAATATTCCTGCAAATATTTTATAATCTGTATTCAGCAATGAAATAGGCCTATAATTTTTAACTTGGGTTAAATCAGAATCTTGTTTTGGAATCAAAGTGATAAATGCTTCTTTCCACGTTTCTGTAATTTCTCTTGCTTTTAAAATATTGTTCATAACTTCTTTCAATGGTGCCATTAAAACATTTCTCATTTTTTTATAATAACCTGCTGTAAATCCATCTGGTCCCGGGGTCTTTCCCCTCTTCAATTCTTTTATTACCTCTATAATCTCATCAGTTTCAATTGGGGCATTCAGCTGGTCTCTTTGTTCTGTCGGGATCTTCTGCACCTTTTTATCTTTTAAGAATCTTTCTATTTTATTCGTATTATTTTTATCTTTATTTCTGTATAGTTGTCTATAGAAATCCAAGAATCCCTTTCTTATTTCTTTTTGATTAGATGTCTCTTCACCATTTACCATAATATTGTTGATTGTATTCTGCTCCTTTCTCTTTTTAATTTGCCACGCAAGCCATTTCCCTGATTTGTTAGCGAATTCAAAGTTTTTCTGTCTTAACCTTTTGATATTCCATTCTACTTCCTTATTTATTATCATTGCGAATTGGGTTTGTAAAGTCTTAATTTCTTGCTTGAGTTTTAAGTTATTAGGTTTTTTGATTAATTTTTGCTCATTTTCCATAATCTGCCTTAAAAAAATTTCCCCTTTTCCCCTATTTTTATTCTTCAATGAATTCTGCTGAATGAAAAATCCTCTCATAACTGCTTTGCTTGCGTCCCACACAATGTTCATCTTTGTGCCTTTATTGATGTTATCCATAAAATATTCTGTTAGTTTCTTTTGTGCTTTTTCTATGATCTTCTGATCGTCCAACAAATAATCGTTAATTCTCCATCTAAAAGTTCTTTCTTCAAAACCTTTTAGTTCCAATTTTATTGGGTTGTGGTCTGAAATCACTTTAGGTTGTATTTCAATTTGTTGGATTCTTGGAGTCAATTCATTCGAAACCCATATTTGATCAAATCTTGACATTGACTGATTCGGTTCTGAATAGTAGGTAAATTGCTTTTCCAATGCGTGTCTAAGTCTCCAGATATCAATCAAACAACAATTCTTAATCATTGTGAAGAAAGTCTTAGGTAGTTTCCCTTTGTTTGTTCCTTCTCTTAATCTATCCATTTCTAGTGAAACCACTCCATTCATATCTCCCATTATTATAATTTTCTGATCCATGTATTCAAATAGTTTTTCTTCCAGAGCTTTATAGAAATCAGTCTTATTTCCATTAGGTGCATAGATCCCGACAATTATTAAATTTTCACCTTGCCATTTGATCTGGACTGCTATGATTCTTCCTTCTTCATCTTTAAATATTTGTTTTGATTCAATTTTGTTTCTAATGTATAAAACAACCCCCCTTTTTATCTCTTTGTCCGAAGATATAAATTCATTCCCAAGTCTTTTATTAATTCAAAATTTTCTATGTTTTCTTGCCACGTGGGTTTCTTGTAAACATATAATGTCCAAATTTTTCTTTTTAAAGAATTGTTCGATTTTATTTCATTTCTTTTTCTCATTCATCCCATTAATGTTCCAATTCCATAATTTTAACGCCATGTCCAATTCCTATTAAATAAATTTAGTTTCATTTCTTTATAATTTAGCTACTTCTCCTTCTTCTTCTTCTGACTTCCTTCCTTTCTCTTCTTCTTCTTCTCCCGATTCTGAAGATCCCCCTCCTCCTCCTTCACCTTTGGCCTCTTCTTCTTCCACTTGTAGCTCCTTATATCTTCTTGTAAATTTCTCTATTTCTTCTGGGCTTGTCAATCTGCACTTCTTAGTTTTGTAAAAAATATGAGATTTCCTCTGGAAATTCCCATTTAAAGTCAATCTTGTTTTTCTTAAGAATCTGCACCTGTGGCTTATATGGATCTCTTCGTTTCAACAACCTTATTAGAATGTCCTTAAAAATGATTATATAATTTCTGTCTATGTATAGTCTTTTCTCTCTGTTCTTCTGTAATATCAAATTTCTCATCTCTCTGTCCTTAAACGTAATTAGACAGTCTCCCGGAAATTTTCTTGCCTTGGTTGCTCTTACTCTCATTCTAAATGCATTTTGTACTGTTTTTGCAACTTCTTCTACTGGTAGCTCCAACCATTGCACAATTTCTGTAATCAGTCTCTCTTTAATATTTTCATTCTGTATTTCCGGTACAGATCTCAGCCTCAGATTCACTTCCCTCTGTCTCAGTTCGTTCATAGCAATTGCATCTTTAATTTCCTCTTGAGATTTATTTATTTCCATCATTTTCTTCCTCTCGTTTCATTTCCCTCATCTCCAATTTTGACTTTTTCCACCCCTCTTCTAATGATTGTGTTCTCTTAACTACGTCTTTAATTTGACCTTTCAGTTCATTAACTGTCTCGTCAATTTCTTTATCCATTTTCCCAATTTTACAATCCACTTGTTCTAATTTTGTTTCCAAATTATTTTCACTTTGTCTAATTTCTGCAAACATTTTCAATATTTCTGCTTTAAAGTCTGATTCTTGTTTGGATGCTCTCCTGTCAGTTGGCGCCCCCCCCCCCAATCCCTTTCTTCTGTTGGTGTGCCATTTTCAGCAAAATAACACTTCACAATAATCTCGTAACACGTTCCCCACTTGATCAATTCACAGTGCAAATAAATATAAAATTTAACCAATTTTCCAATTTTAAATTGTAAATTGTAAATTGTACTTTATCACTTTGAATTGCAATGTATCACTTTAAGTAAAGACAGAAGTGATAAAATAATAAAAAAGTAGAAGAAGGGAGGGGTGAAGAGAAGGGTCAGAAATAGCAAAATTGGAGTCCTTTATCAAAATTGAGTCAAAACCAAAACTCTAATCTTCTTGCCCCCAATTGTGTTAATCCTTAATTACGTTGTTTTTCTGAATTTAAACATAAATCAGTTGTAATCCAAATGGGGTTGTAATCGAAACAAAATTTTAATTGTAATTCAGCCAAAATTGCAGTCCAAATAAGTCAAATTATAATCCTGAGGGGTTTGTATAATCAGCAACAAATCCAACTTGTAATTAAAAAAGAAGTGGAGAAATGATTTTAAGAATATACTTATTAAAGCAGCAACAACAAATTCAAATAGTATTGTAATCCAGATAGGGTGGGATAATACGTCCAGAATAAATTGTTAAAAATAATCCAGGAAAAAGAAAAGAAAAATTATATGAACCAAGAGAGTATTAGAAATTAGCCAATATTAATCCCAAGAAAAGAGGGAGAGAAAAAATGCAATGTGAAAAATGCAGGGGGGGGGGCGAAAATCACTTCAAAAATGTTCCATTAACATTGAAGTGCTCCATAAAAAACAAATGAGCCTTGAAAAACAAGTTGTACCGACCAATTCCATCCACTGGCGATCAATGTCCAGATTTAAGCGACATAACTCAATAAAACAAAATATGTAAACTGCCACCGTTTCCAACTCTTAATTTTAATATACCGAATTTAAAGTTTAATTAACAAGGAGATTGGAAGAAAAATATAATAAATCCTCTTCACTGCAGTTGCAGCCTTTCCGTTTTGGGCTAACAATGGAATCGGAAGCTGTCCTTCCTTTTCTCTCTCTTTGACTTTAAAAGCGAAAGTGGGGGGGGGGGGGGAGAAGTCTTATTCTTTATATATCTTCCTTAACATCCAAGACCTCTATACACCACAGTATTGTCTTTCTGTTCCCCCTTATTTATGATAGCCTTATATTTCTTTATCTCTTCTGCCAAAGTTACTTTTAACTTCTTTACAATGTTTCTGAAAGTTACGAGGGAAACGGAAACAAAAGCCGCTAGCGGCAACTTACTTTCATTTTCCAGCTCTGCATGTATTGCTGCGTCAAAACTGATTACAGATGACAGCTGAACTCAAATAAATCCTTAATTATTTTCGGAGCCTTCCTTAATTTGTATTTTCGGAGCCTTCCTTAATTCGGAGCCTTAATTAGCCTTCTTCTAATTTGTAGTTTAATTGGGTCCAAATCTCTTAGTTTTGAGAGCGGAGCGCTGTTCCTTGCAAGCTCGGGGCTTCGCTATTCGGATGCAGCAATGGCTTCCCGATAGCCTGCTATCCCGTTCCGCCATACTCTTCACCCCTTTTTGGGGTTACCTGACGGCCGGGCAGGCAGCTTTTGGGGCACTGCCTGGAACCTGAAGCCCTGGACACCCTCCAGAGCCTTAATGGGGGGCCACCGCGCCCTGTAGCACCCCCTTTTTTCCAAAATAGCCGAGATTCTTCTCTCCGAAAAATCCCTCGCTTGCGGCAGGCTCACGCTCCACTGGAAGTGCATCCGCAGACACTTCCAGGTCACGTGGCCAGCGTGACAAGCTGCATCTGGTGAGCCAGCGCAGCACACGGGAATGCCGTTTCTCTTCTCGCTGGTAAGCAGTCCCTATTTATCTACTTGCACCTGGGGGTGCTTTCGAACTGCTAGGTTGGCAGGCGCTGGGACCAAACGACGGGAGCGCACCCCGCCGCGGGGATTCGAACCGCCGACCATGCGATCGGCAAGTCCTAGGCGCTGAGGTTTTACCCACAGTGCCACCCGCATCCCTTTCCTTAGGACATCCCTATTTTCATCGGAGAAATGTTGGCGGGTATGGAGTTATGCAGCCCCTGAACCAAGGAGATAAGTAAATATACAACCTTTAGAAGACATCTGAGGGAAGTTTTATTCTGTTTTTATATATGTTGGAAGCTGCCCAGAGTGGCCAGAGCAAACTGTCAGATGGACGGGGTATAAATAATGAAATAATAATAATAATAATAATAATAATAATAATAATAATAATAAATAGGGGTGCCTCTATTTTTGTTGGAGAAATGTTGGAAGGTATGGAACTCAGCTAGAGGGAGATCAGGTGAGCAGGACAGCCCCCCCTCCCAATACAACTTTTGTATTTCATTACACACAATTCACCCCTCTGGACATTCACAGGACTACTTGATTTCTTTCTGGGAAAGAGAAAAAAAAAAACCTGTCATTTTATCATTTAGCTTAGTTCACAGATGCTGCGTGCATGTTAATTCTTTGACTGCAGTATCAAGTGGACAGGTCTGTCCACCAAAGGACAGACTGGTGGTTATACCAGTTGATGATTGCAATTGTAGCTTGATCACACAAGTTTATATATTAAATCTGCCACTTGTTTGCCTTGTCAGGTTAGGATTTTATCTTGTAATTCTGCAACAGCCCCATTGATATTTCTTGCTGCATTTTTAATGAACCCCAAATGTGTCTCGCTGTGTATAATTTAGTATGTACTTAAATTGTGGGGGTGGGGAGTGTTTTTGGTTTTTGGTTGTTAAATTGAACATCCCTAGTTAATATTGCCATTATAAAGAAATGTTTGTCTTCGGTGTTTGCTAATCACATTGCACTTACTTTTATCCCATTTATTAGAGAATTAAATTGTATTAGACCACCAACTGTATTAAATGTCATTAAAAAACCCCACTCAATAGCATGCTAATATACGAATGAGTAATTCAGTACAGTTAAGATGTGGTAATGTTTATGAAGTTCTAAGAAAATACCTTGCAGCAGCATGCAGCTGTCTTGAAAAAAAAACAAATGGCATTGTATTTTTTTAATAATAAAAAATCTTGAAAATCTATGGGTATGACTGATTGATTTCTATCAGATAGTTAAAGCATGTGCTGAAATCTGACACTGGCTAGATCATGCCCAACATTTTTAATTTCCCCCAATTTATTTTTTTATCCAATTTTTATCTTGCTCATCAGCTCAAATAAATATTATCAGTTCTTATCAGTTCTTTCAAGTCTCAGAACTGAAATCTGTAGGAGAAAAGTTTGGTTTCATATGCGCCACATTGATTGAGAGGAAACCTCTCTGTGTGTGTCTTATACTTATATGAATAAATAAAATGAGGCAATCAACCGCACCAGGGACAGAATGTAAGGAAGAAGCTCAGTTCAGTTGGAAATCTGTACTAGGGATGTAGAAATATTCCAGCATTCATTTGAACTTTTTTCTGGTATTTTCCATTCTGATGCAATTGCCAAGTCTGTTTCATCTGCAGATTTGGATATATATATATATATATATATATATATATATGAGATTTGGAGATGATAGATAGATAAATAAATAGATAGATGATAGATAGATAGATAGATAGATAGATAGATAGATAGATAGATATAGATGATAGATAGATACACACAAACAAATATAGTATTGTATCATACAATAGACATGTGTATATCAGCCATCAACAGATGTACCTGACCTATAGTTATGTATCAAATTTTGCTCTGGTCCAATTCATGAGAGTATCCTTGTGATGGACAGAAACAGAAGGTGTCATACTGCAACCAGAATCCAGAATCACAATCTAATGCAAGCCTTACTTCAGCAAATAATACCCCTTTGGGAATAAATTATTACACTGGGCAACAATTTTTTACTTTTTGAATGTTGTCTAGATTTCTACAACTGATTTAAGGTATTTTTGCACTGCTGAATCAGGAAATGGCATCCGTTTCTCTCCATCAGGTCAGGTTTACTGTAAACTGAATGGTGGGCATTGATAAAGGTAAGTACACGTAAATTGCATGTTGCTTCACCATTTTTCTAACTTCAGGGCTTGAACATCCGTTTCTTGGAACTCCTGGAATGCTCAGCAGCAGGGAGGTCTCTCTTCAGAGTCCAACAGTAGTCAGCCATCATGACTGCGTCCCAGCGACCCTGATACCTGGTCTCCATCTCTTTCACGTCCTGATGGACTCTCTCCCCCTGCTTGTCACTCATTGAACCCAGGTTCTCATGAAACCGGTCAATATGTGAAAATAGGTAGTGCATCTTGACGTTCATGTTGCAGCCCAGGTTTCTGAAAGCAGTCAGCATGTTGTTGACAAGTTCTGCGTAGTTTCTGGCCTTATTGTTGCCAAGAAAGTTCTTCACTATCAGAACAAATGACTTCCACGCTTCCAGTTCCATTTCGTTCATTGAGTTTCCGAACTCTGGATCTCTGATGAGCTTACGGATCTGAGGACCGTCAAAGATGCCAGCTTTCAACTTCTCCATGGTCAATCCTGGAAAAGCCTGGCACAAGTAAGTGAAGCAGTCACCATCCTTGTCCAGAGCCTTGGTGAACTGCTTGATTAAGCCGAGCTTGATGTGCAGCGGTGGGAAGAGTATTCTGTCTCTGTCCACCAGAGGGTCGTTGATGACGTTCCTTTCTTTGCAAGGCACCAATTCCCCCCGCACAGGTCAGTCCTTCTTCATGTAATGCTGAGCATGGTCCCTACTATCCCACATGCACAGAAAACATGGGTACTTGGTGAAGCCAGACTGTTGTCCCAACAAAAAGTTCACCATCTTCAGGTCAACACAAATAAACCACTTATGCTGATCATAACCAATTTTCTCCAGCACATACTTCACCGCTTCATAGTTCTCCTTCAGTGTACTCGAGTGAGCCAGGGGTATAGAGGCAAACTGGTTGCCATTGTGTAGCAGAACACATTTCAGTGATCGCTTGCTGCTGTCAATGAACAGTCTCCAATCTTTGGGTTCGTACTGTGGCACTCCAAGCTTGAGCAGAAGCTGCGCAATATCTGCACAGTACACCAAGTCCTTCTCTTCCGAGAAAAAACGGAGGTACTCTTGATACCTGTTGTGGAAGAAGTTGATGCGAGCACTGTCAGAGAGGAGGTATTTTTCCTTCAATCTGGATGCCAACAGTTCGGCAGAGTCCTTTGACAAGCTGAGGTTGCGAACTAGATCATTCAACTCCTTTTGGGAAAATGGATGTGGAGCATCATCTTAAAGAACCACTTCTTCTTCTTCATGTCCTTCAACACTGGAGGCATCTTCGTCACTAATGTCAGGAAGTTCTCTGAAGATAGGCACTGGAATTTCATCACAATGAGCTACAGGACGACGTGCTGATTGAAGATCAGGATACTTCATGGGGCGGCTGCCCCATTAACTTAGTTTTGATCCCCCAACTTTATGCTTTGCCGCACCAATTTATGGAAGATTTTGAGGTTTTATGACTTCAAACTGATCCCTTTTCAACATAATCACCCAGAACTATCGGACCTTAATACTTCTTGTCATTAAAATTATCATTTCCAATCAAAACAATTATTCGACATGGCATTTTACCCCCACCAACTTCTTCTAAAATGCTCCACACAAGCGTACATGTGAACAAAAACGTAAAAAAACGACATGTGGCCATAGCTCAAAAACTTCACCTGATTGAGCAAAAACAATGTGCTTTTTGGATTCAGTGCATCAGATTCGTCCTAAATCAACTGAAAAAACTCAGACAACAAATTTGTTGTTGACCAGTGTTATAAATGAGAAAGCATATCACAACCTTATTAGATCAAATAATCCTTCTGGCTTTCCTGAGAAAGCCTAGCTCATCCCTTTTCAGTAAGGTAAAGGCTTGTGGCTAATCAAATGTGTTTATCAAGGCAAGAATATTCTGTTTGCATTTCTTAACAACTTCCAAGATCACCAAGTCAAGAGCAACTTGGTAAAAATAGATTGGCGGGTGGGTGGGGAGGACCCTGCAGATGGGCTTTCTTTCCTTCTTTTCTATATTTTTAATTAAATTTTCTGTTTTACATTTTAGAATATTTATTTAAACAACCTTAAAATATCAATGACTTCCCTTCTTCTCTTTCCATGGTTCATTTTGCATAACATAAATCCCCGCATATTTTATATAAACAAAACCATTCAGTATTCCATTATTACATCCATCAAAACTTATTTACACTGTTGAATTTATCTTAATGCAGCCCACGTTTTCAAATATGCACAATTTTCCTCCGTATATTCAATAAACATTTTCCAAACTTCTTTAAACATATGTTCTTCTTGTCCTCTTATTCTATGTTAGGTCCGCAAGCTGTGCATATTCCATCAGTTTAAGTTGTCATTCTTCATTAGTTGGGACTTTGCCCGTTTTCCATTTTTGGGCTAACAAAACATGAGCTGCAATGGTGGCATAGATAAATAACCTTTTCTGACACCTGGGAATTTGCATCTGAATTATCCCCAACAAAAAAGGACTCTGGGGTTTGTTTGTTTTTTGGTTGATGGGCTTTCATCCCTGTGGAATCATTAGTGTTTCCAAAGCTCTGAATACCAACTCTTTATTTCTTCTCCAGAGGCTCACCTGGAGGGTCACCTGTGAAGATTGACAGTAGCAGGTCAAAGTCCCATCCATCTCATCCCCTGTCCCAAGCCTCAAGGCCATAGCTACTACCCTGCATGCATAGATTGTCTTGACCCCAATTGTAAACTATGGGGTCACATTGTTGTTACTAGAGATGGGTGGAGCCTTAACCCTGAAGCTGGTAGTTGCTGACTAACTATTATATAGTTAGCGAATTGTGCTGCCTATGGCACAGCACAATGTTCAACGTATCATAATTATTGACTTTAGCCTAACCATCCAGCTGCTAGTCTTGAACTGAATGCTCACCTACCGTGCACCTAATTATTGGTGTGTTTCTCTATTATGTCTGCAAGTTCATTAGTGATCATCTGTTTGCCAACCTGCTGCTCTGTGTTCAATAAGAACTAATGTGGACAGCCTCTCATCCTCCTCCTCTGTGCCTCCATTTACAGTATCAGAATATCACCAGCTCTTCTGACATACGGCAGAACAATGAAATGTGTAAAAAGCGGATTTCTTTTTAGCCTAAGTGCATTTCACATCTGGTTGTGATTACATTCCCTAGAAGGACATTGCCTGATTAGTGATAATGCAGCAATTTTACATTTGTTTCAAACAATTATGTTAATCGTCTCTTATACATTATCCAATGTTTGTGATCAGTGACTAATTGCTAGCACCTGGCTGATAGGCCACAAGGACATTTATGAATCACTTTGGAACCTGTAAAAAAATGCTGGCTGTGGAATGCAAAATTGTATACGTTAAAGCGAAGAGCAGAGGACAATATAACAGGGGATGGTATTCCTTGACCTTTAAGAGTTGTGTTGAAGAAGAAAATTGAGCAGGTGCACCTGGTCACATTATGACATTCAAGGAAAATGGCGCTTGCTGAAGTTTTCTGTCCTAGAAGTCCTTTCAGTGTTGAAAACTGTTGCAGTTTATAGACATGAAACACCATTTACAAACACTGTGGTTCATCTGAAGTTCTGCATTTTGGACTCGGGCTGGATCTACACTGACCTGTTTAACATTATTTCCCCCTATTAGAACAGTATTGGATATGTCATTCTAAAACGTCACAGGGCATACTTGCAAATTTAAACTTGTTTACCTTGGGGATTTTTTTTTGTTGACAAATGGAAGTTATACCTGGTTACAGCATTTTCCAAAGCACTGTTTTTCTCTTTGGTGCTGGTTACTCATTGCGCTGCACAGTCCTCTGGTGTCACATTTAAATTCTTCCTCCCTCCCTGCATGTCCTTTGTTATCTGCCCCTTGAATACCATTGGCTGGGATTCAGAGTTTGAATGCAGTCAAAAAAGGTCAAGCACTACACAGGGATATATGAGAAGTGTTTCACGGATACAGCAGCAGAAAATGAAGTGATAAAAAGACAAGGTAATAGCATGTTAGGAATGTAAAAAGTAGGACGTCATATGTCCACCCACGTTATCCAAAGCATTCCTTAACCCTTCCTTAATGTTAAAAACCATGAGTGTAGATCTGCCCTGGGTTCTTCAGTATATAAAAAGGACTGTATGAAGCACCAGTTAATACTGTCAACAAGTTCAGTGTGTGAGAATAGAATTTGTTTCCACGGTTTGCAGGATATTTGAGGGCAGTGGTGTAGCATGGGTTGCCAGAGCCCGGGTCCATACAGAAGGGGAGAGGGATGGAAACGGAAGGAGTATGCAGGCACATTAAACTGCCTAATGGTTTCCGTGTCACCCAAGAGATTGCAGCCACAGAGATAAGAAAAGAAGAGTCATTCCATTGTCTGGAGAGGTCACTTCCTGGATTGCATGGAGAAGCCATTTTCAACAGAGCCCAGCAACGGAAGCACGCAACTGTACTGAGGCAGCTCCGCATGTTGAAATTTTCCCCCTAACAATTTTCCACCCGGAGCAACAGCCCCTGTGTCCCACTGTGTTACATCATTGTTTGATAGCCTTCTTCATGACTTGTTTAAGTGGAACTTGTACAACTCAAGAAGAACAGGCTTTGCTGGGGCCCATTCTGATAACTTCAAACAACTGTTCGGAAAATGTATTGACTATTAGAGGGCATTGATGAAAACATCCCTAGGAAGGTGGCAATCTTGACAGCAGTTAGGTTTTGTCATATGTCTATCTATCTATCATCTATCTATCGATCGATCTATTGATCTAGCTAGCTAGCTATCATCTATCTATCATCATCACAGTGCATTGTGTAAGCAGCATATTTTACTGCATGTATTTTAGAAAAAGCTCTGGGTTGCATAAAAACATCTACCAAAAGTTTATTTTTAGTTGTAACTAGGAGCTGGGCCCCTGCTCGCTCCACTTACCAACCCCCTGCTATTCCATTAACCCCCTAGCACTTTTTCTTCCCTCCACATGTAACTACTAAGCTTGCTTTTCACCTCCCCAACCCCATTTCCGAAATTACATCTGCAGCCCACGTTGCATCATTTTTCACTTTCACCCCAACGCCTGCTCTCTCCATTCCTTTTCTCACATTGTAACATTCTGCATCTTCCTCCTCCCAAACACTGCAACTACTAAGCACCCTTTTCACCTCCCACCCAATTTCAAAGTCACCATCCCATTCTATTATGCAGACCCTTTCCTGCTCCTGCTTTCATAGTTACCCCCATTTTTGTGGGATGTGATACAACATTCCTTGTTTTCCTAGAGTGGATATGCAAGGGGATGTTTGGTCCAGCCAGTTGGAACTTCCTGTTTCCTCCTGGACTGGGACATACTTCCTCTTGCATGTGACTAAAGGTGGGCGTGACCTTACCTGTACAGGTAACAAAAGCACAAGGCACACAGCCCTCCTCCCTTCTTTTCCATCTTCCTTTCGTCGTGTGAGCTTTAGTGACTGACTGCCAGTCTGCAGTCACTGGGATTTTCCCCCCATATGGTATTTGGTAGATCCAAATGTACATATTTGTAACTAAGTCTGCCTTCAGGGATCCAACTGTGAACTGATGATGTGAGTAAACTACTTTCATACACTTTAAACAAGATTGTGGCGTGTTTATTCTTTTGAGAGGGATATAAAGGGGACTTACCAGGAACCTAATAGTGAGAGGCTTAAACAAGCCTGCAACCAGCTACCCGCTGTGTGTCTAAAAGGGGAATGTAAAACTCTGCTAAGTAAAGGAACTTGCTAGCGCAAGTTAGGAAGGATATTAATAAGCAATATATCCTCTCCTGCCTCCCTGAACATTCCCACAATTCTCATGCTTCCAAATACTTTTTGCAGTCTCATTTGCACCCATATTTTCAACATTTTCACTTTCACTCCCGTCCTCCTCCTCCTTATTTTTCTCAACTCTCCATTCCACACGCTCCACCGCCATTTCCATGCTAGGGTCGGCTTGAAGGCTTCTGTTGTCTCTGACTCATCTCCATTCTTCTTATCACACTCAGTCAAATTACTTATCACTGCCTTTTGTGCTTTGCTTTTTTATTTATTTGAACACATGTGGGCATAAGTGCTTGTAGAAGGCAGTTCTCTTTGTATGGGTTTTCTTCTAGAGACATCAGCTGGGGTGCTCAAAGTGTGACTTCTGATAATACTTGGCTTATTACTAATTCCAATTAGGCAGAGATGCCACCCACAGAGATGTGTCAGGGTGCCCTGCTGCCACCATAGTGATAGAACACATGACAATGTTGGTGCTACTTCGTACAATAAGAGTGCTTATTATTACACCTACTCCCAGCAGAATTGCACATTTACTGGCTCTCAAATTGCTCAGCAATCAGTACGATACTTTAAAGTTTCTTCAACAGTTTGAAAGGTAGTACAATGGAATCAGAGGTTAAAAATCAAGTGGAAGAAGGAAACAGTCTGGTTCCAGTGTTTATCCAACAGTATGCCACATATACACATCCCTAAATTGCTTCATTCACAAAACCTTCAGCGGAAAAATGAAGAATGTCCATAAGTCACCTTTGTCACACACCAGCTTCATTGAAAGTAAGGCAGTAATTTTAAAATGGATCACTGCGGGGACCCAGATGTCTGTCCGCAACGCTGCCCACTGGCAAAAGGTGAGTGGACTTGCGAAAACCAGCTGTTCACAGTGTATAGTGGTTTTTTTTGTTTGTTTGTTTAAAAAAGTTTTATATGAGCATGTTCTAAGCGAAAAACAATTATTAGAAATTGTAATGACCCTATCTTCTAGGTTGGAATGTAGCATTAAATGGGAAACGGTGATAAATCAAATTGATCAGAAGAAATTGGCTGTGCTCAATATCTGGTCTTTGATATTTCCATTTATTGCCCAAAGGTGTCCCCCTCCCCCCCACGCCCGCCCTCCAGCCACCAAAGAAAAATATTAATAGATCTCGGCTGACCTCAGCATTTTCTTAGCCCTGAAAAGGAGCACAGACCTTCTAATAACTTTTGAGTTACAAGATACACGATAAAAAGACTGAACGAAAGGCTGAAAAGTGGCCATCAGATATTGGCCTTTGGATAAGGATTGTAAAGAGCTTATGTGGTATAAAGCCGAGGCTGAAAATATTTTTCATTTATGCTGCCATTTGAGGACTCTCTCTGTAATCTGTTTGGATATAAGGCCCCATTCCAGTATTTTGTGAAGCTCAAACACTCTCCCCATCAGAAGCTTCTTCCCCAAATGGAATCACCTTTCCGACTTTGTCTCATTCGTTCTCTGTGACCAGGGGCACTCCAGACAAAAAAAAATAATGCAGCATGATTTTTAGTTTCCTTCTTGTGTGAATGTCTCCGAAATAGTTTAGCGTGCTCCTGTTCTTTCAGGCAACTTTGAAAAAAAGCTTTTGTCCACATACTATGTTGAGTGAAATAATAAGAGCATCTATAAAAAGAAAGGAGGGAGGAAGAACGTGAAGAGGACTACTATTAATATGGACATTAAAAAATGGGCAAACTACCAAGAACTGCAAGGTGAAAGGATGCGACGCCAAGAGGGAACAAATTTCATGGCCAGATTAACCATTATTCTAATTATACCACAGCGTAGAGACCTATGCAAATGGGGTGTGCTGCTGTAGTGTAATTATCAGAGAAAGCTCTTACATCAATTTCTCCCTGTTTTAGAAAATGATGGAGGATTCCCTATCACACCCATCCATTTATCTGTTTGCAAATACAGCAAGACGGAGCTGTTCCACCAGGCCTTTGGTCGGGGTTCAGTCTGTTTCTTTTCTTTCTGTATAAGAACAAGCATTAAAGAGGTCTCCTAGCCCACTCACAGGTCCTTTACGGGTACAGTGGTAACATTTGGCCCTGGAGAATATTAACTACTCTAAATTTTACCCGTGGACTGCCAGCTGTCCATATTTTAATTTGTTCTGAACTAATTCTAAGATGTATTTTAATTAATCAGGTCCTCCCTTAAAGAGGGCATGTGTTGCGGTGAGACCTGGCAACCAAACCCTGTGTTGTGGGTGGGTTTGATTGAATAGCCACAACACCCAATTGGTAGGTCTCTTGTTGCTGGGTTTAATCAGGCCAATGGGACACATGCTAAACAGATCAAGGGACCTATATATACCTATGCACATGACCCAAAGCTTCCTCTTTCGGTGCATGCATTGAAACACCCGCCTACCTCTCCCTATATTTAGGGCTGTGAGCTTGACCTTGCTATGCCGTCGTGTGTTGCCTGTCATTGGGACAGGGGCATGGCAGGAATTTTCCCCACTTGGCTGACTGGCTGGTGCCATTTGGGTTTCGCCTGCCATGTAGCAAATTGTCACAACTTGTAAGGTTCCTGATAGGCTCTGGTCCAGGTGATAGGGATGGAAGAACGCTCTCGCCATCCCTATGTGAAGGGTATTCCGTTAAAAGAATCCAGGGATTCGATGGTTTGGTCAACCCCTGTGAGGGGGTTCTGCCCGTGCCTGAGTCCAGGGGGGAAGTTGGGTGGTGGAGCTAGCTTGTTCCCAGCTTTCTGCTTATCCATGTGTTCACCCTAGGCTGACCTATGCTGGTGCCCTAAGTCAGCGCTACCTGCAACAGTGCAGGGAGCTAGTTGAACCAGAGTCTATGCAACCACTCACTTGTTGTAATCAATAAAGTTGTGACCTAAATTCTGCCCCAAAAAACCAAAATTTGAGTCGTCTTTATTTAAGGGGGAAGTTTAACGGTCTGAACGCGCAAATTGATTGCCTGTTTTTATGTTCTTATGTTCTTTGTATACTGTGTTAGTTAGTTAGCCACCCTGAGCCTGGCTCGGCTGGGGAGGGCAGGGTAAAAATAAAAAATTATTATTATTATTATTATTATTATTATTATTATTATTATTATTATTATCAAATCCTGAAGGCACGGAGCAAGGAACCATAGAAAGGGTTGAGGGAGGAGTAAAACACAGAACTGAATTCCTATTAGACTGCATATAGCATAATTAGCAATGAAACTGCAATCTTATGCACTCCTTCCTGGAAATAAGCTCCACTGAATACTGCAATCCTAAACATGCTTACTAGGGAGTAAGGCTCATTGAGGCAAAGGAGGACTTACTTCCAAGTAAGAAGCTGTAGGATTCCATTGTAAAGCCCTTGACCCTATAGCAGTTTAATCCTCCCCTGAGATGGCAAACCGACAGGAAAACAGCCAACACTTTCCTAATACCATTAGAAGCTGCCAGAAAAAAGTGTCATAATTGTGGTCCTGACACAAACAGCCTTGTAGATATACCATTGCTATCCAAACAGGACCGAGGCCATCCTTGCTCTGATTCCTGCAAGACCTGCTCCCTGCTTGGCTAGCGTATTTTTATGTGACCTGGCAGGGCTGGTCCCTGACTGACTGGCTACAAAAGCTGCTGCTCCTGGCTGAAGGGGCTAGAGACCAAGACCACTGAGGTGGAGGTATTGCTTATGAGTTTGTCTTTGGGTTGAGATTTGATTTTGGAGATGCTTAATCAATGCTGTTGTTGGTATTGTTCTTGTTAGTCATGGTGATGAATTATGTGGGGACTGTTTGATTTTCTGGCACACTTATTCAGATGTTTTCATTTATTGTCTATGACTACTTAGACATGCCCTCCAATATTTCTCCAATGAAAATAGAGACATCCTGTACAATGATCATGGTGATGATTTTATTTATACCCTGCCCATCTGACTGGGTTGCCCCAGCCACTCTGGGTGGCTTTCAACATATATAAAAACATAATAAAAACATAAAAAATTCTCTATACAGGACTGCCTTCAGATATCTTCTAAAAGTTGTATAATTACTAATCTCATTGGCTTGGGAGTCATATAACTCCATACCCTCCAACATTTCTCTGATTAAAATAGGGACATCCTACCATACATTTGAACATATCTCTGCTGAAAATAGGGACATCAAAAGGAAAAGTAGGACATTCTGGGATGAAATCAGAAACTGGGATGGCTTCTGTAAACCTGGGACTGTCCCTGGAAAATAGGGACACTTGGAGGCTCTGCTTAGATCCTGTTGTGTTTTGTAATTGTGTAAATTTGTGTTGTAAGCCACCTTGAGCATGGTTTAACTATGGAAAGGCAGCTTGCAAATAAATGAGGAGGAGGACTGGTGGATCACACTATTATGTCAGGGAGTCTTGATAACAAACGAGAGTACAGTGGTACCTTGGGTTAAGTACTTAATTGGTTCTGGAGGTCTGTTCTTAACCTGAAATTGTTCTTAACCTGAAGCACTACTTTAGCTAATGGAGCCTCCCGCTGCTGCTACCGCGCCGCTGGAGCACGATTTCTGTTCTCATCCTGAAGCAAAGTTCTTAACCCGAGGTACTATTTCTGGCTTAGCGGAGTCTCTAACCTGAAGCGTCTGTAACCTGAAGCGTATGTAACCCGAGGTACCACTGTAGTTAATTAAGGAAGATTTATTGCAAAAAAAACAAACAAACAAACAAAAAAACACAACGAAAAAAACACAAACATATTTCCCAGAGCGGATATTGCAGCCGTCCATCTATAAATCAAAGATGTCCCTTCTAAGGAGGTTGTTTCTTCCGCTTCCAGAAGCAGATGAACTTCCTCTTGTTACGTAGCCTGTCTTGAAGACTTCTCATACGCCGAGACTTTGGAGAAAGGGGGTCAGCTCCCCCCTTTCCTCATTCTCCAGCGATCTGCTTCCAAGGTCCCTCTCACTCTCTGAGCTGTGTCTGATTCTCTTCCCTGTATTTTGTACTTCACTCGCACCCTGACAGGCTAGTGGCTGTCTGCCAACGCCACTGTTATCAGACTGCAATCCTAAGGGCCGAGGAGTTGTCTCCTGGCTATAAACCTCCTGACTTTCAGTTAACTCTATCTCTCCCTGCCTGCTTTCTCGAGCTGGTTCATTCATGACATATTAAGAATAAGATTGTGCACCTGATAAATACTAGCATCATTTCATGTCTCAGTAGTTGATGACTTAGCATTTGGTCATTATGGGGGAAACTTGTGCCTTGTTGCTGAACTCCATCATCCCTTGACTATTGACCATGATGGTAATGAGAACTAGAGTCCAGCAGCATCCGGGTAGATGTTCTGTGACTCTAGCATATAACAAAACAAAATTTATGAAGATATTATGTGCATATTACATATTATTATGTAAAATCAATGTTACCAATGGTTTTTTATTTTTTTGTACCTCTACTATAAAAATATTCCTGCATGTTAATGATTTCCTTGGCTATAATAGAACTAATGGTACTCATAATTTTAATTCATTTTCTTCCTTCCTCCAACTATTTTGATTTGAAGGTGATTTCTCATCATCTGCCACAGAAGGGGTTATTCATAATTAACTGGCTTCAAACATTTCGTCCTGATGTCCAAATATCTCCATAACTCATTCACTGGAGAATTGGCTTCATGTTGCCTTTTCTAATGATATCATTTCATGGCGACCTTCAGTCATTTATCTGCACAAAGCAGTTAAACCTCATAAATATAAAATTATGTGGGACATCCTACAGCATAAACAACAGCAAAGATGTAGCCATTTCAGGGGGTCAGGATTTGCCATCTTACATTTCATTAATATTACTCAACCACTGCCATCCATAACTGTTGCAAGACTATAAACATCCCTTTAGCAATAAATTACTCACCTCTACTTCATTTCCTGCCCTCCAAAGAAAATTACAATTGTATTTTGTTCCTACAATGCTAAAATTAATTACATAGCAAGGAGTAATGAGGGGGAAGATCTGTAAGGCCACCTGGAAAGAATTGTTTTTATGGTTTGCAATTCCACAGGGCCTGAGCAGCCCCTTTGTGGTAGAGAAACACAGAATCATAAAATTGTAGAATTGGAACATACTTCCAAAGGCTATCTATTCTAACCCACTTGCAAGGCCTCTCCTCCTTCCGGAGGGGAGGTGTTGTGGGCGGGAGACGACTCCCGCATCACGCAGGGGGTGTTACGCCCCCTGCCCCATCCACATGGCTGGCGCGCCACGCCTCCCGGTTGAGCAGCCAATCGGCTTGGTGGGGGCGTGGTTTGCTGCTCAAGATGCAGCCGCACCAGCCATTCAGCCCATTTGGTCAGCTTCTCGTCACGAGTCACCCACCCACCACTCCCTTAGGGCTTAGGGCTTAGCTTTTCTCTTGACCTTGCTATGGACCTATGGTTGGTCGCCCAAGTTGCCCAGGGGGCCTGGTAGGAATTTTTCCAACTGGCATTAGTCCTTTTAGTTTTTTCACCTACCTCGTAGCAATCGTCACAACTTTCTTGGTATTGGGCAGTTAGGCATTGGAATGTGTTGTTGGTGTGTGGAAGGGCAAGGTGTGGCCATTGCCTACCCCTTCAAATTTGGGTATTCCGTTAAAGGAATCCGGTGGTCGTGAATCCTGTCCGATGCCTGTGTGGTGGGGGGCCATGGCACGACCCTCGGTGACATCAGGGGAGAGCTTATAGTTGTATCGGCATCAACAGGCTCCCCCTACTGGTGGTTAACCCCCTCTTTGGACTCACCCATCTTCGAGTGGGTGGAGTCAAATCTTCCATGGTCCAATGCCTAAGCCAATACCTTCTCACTTCCTGTAATCATAATGTTGTGGCCTTTACTTGCCCATTAACCTTATATTCTGTGTCAACGTGTCTTTATTCCACCAAGCGGGGGTCAGGTCGTCGAACCACAATGCTAGGGGTCACAGCTGAAGAATCTCTGACAGATGACCACCCAATCTCTGCTTTAAAACCTCTTGTGAAGGAGAGTCCATGACTTTCCGAAGCAGTCCATTCCACTGTCAAATAGCTCTTACTTTCAGAAAATTATTTCTAATGTTTAGTCAGAATCTCCTTTCTTGCAGTTTGAATTCATTGGTTTATGGAACAGCAAAAAACCAAGGTTTTTCCATCTTCCATGTGACAGTCCTTCAGATATTTGAAGGTGGCTGTCCTAGCGCACTTCTTCTGCTTGCCATTCCCTGCTGGGGCTGGCAGGATATCCTGGTCCCACATCTTGAGCCCCCCACTCCCACCACACTCTCTGATTTCCCCTTGTGTCTACACGGGGGGTGGGGGGTGGAAATGGCACAGCTGCCTGTGTGGATGAGTCATGTGTTTCTTCCTTTTTAAAGTCCAGGTTTCATTGATCCTTTGAACATGCAGTTGACTAACATCTAAGATGCAACAGGTCCCAGTTCATATCTCAGAGAAGCTCTTGCCAAAGAGCTTAGGTCATAACTTGCTTGTCAATAACTCAGTGGCAGAGCTTTGCATGCCGAGATGAGCTGAGGAAGGAGACTTGAAATCGAATTCATCCAACAAGTCATACTCAGTGTAGATCCACTAATATCAGTGATTTTTTTTTTATTCAAGTCTATAAATGTCAAAGACCATAGTTGGCTGTCACTTATTGTCTGGATTTACTCTCAAAATGAACAACAATTTTATTTTATTTTTGCCTCCCTGTTAGTCCTCTACTTCCAAGTGGCTCAATATTTACCTATGTGAAAGAAGGGTGTAACAGGCAACAGATGGGAGTCTTGTTTACTATCAGGCTGGCCAGCCAGCAGCCTAATGAGCTGGTAAACTTCAAATATCATTTCCCAGTGGGATTCAGAGATTTGAAGTTCTCTCAAGCCAGAGAGCATTGGAGACACATTAGTTTAGTTGCCCAACCTGCCAGCCAACCTGCTTGATAGTGAGACAGCCTCCTTTCTTCTCCCAGCCACTTTCTCACATTCCTCTAAAGTTCTCTCAAATCTCCTCAATGTTTTCAAATGTTTTCAGGGAAGGATTATAAAACCTGATAGTTTTGAGGTGAAGGAGGGGAAGTTCGCCTGAAATATACTCGGAGTCAAGAGTGGATTTCATGCTCTTTATTCAGCTCATAGTGGTGAGGAGGAATGAATGTTTCCCCAAAGTATCTGCTTTATATAAATTATTTACACAATGGGCTGCACATGATTGGCTAATTCCAGAATTCTCCCGTAGGCCAATCAGGTTGTGGATTCACTTCCATCTGGGGCTGGATTGGGTGGCTCCTGCAGACCAATCATACTGCTTCATTGTTCTAGGACCAATCAGACTGCTGCATTCTGAATCCTATAGTTCTAGGACCAATCAGACTGCTGCATTTTGGCTCCTATTCAACTCAGTACACAACATCGCCCATTTTTGTTTGCCCTATAGAAGGTTCCATATTAAACCCTCATCATCTCCAATTAAACTTACAGAGTTGCCACTGAAATGTCAGGATTTTTAAAGTAAAGAAAATCAGGGCAACATTGGAAAAGCCTTCTGAAGGGAAGCATCTTTTGGAATGTCAGCTGATCTGTAAGAGTTTTGAGGGAAGAGAAAGGAATCTTGACAAGGTTTTTGAGATTTCTTTGTACATTTACAAAAAGAACAGAACTTCTTTTTTTAAATGTGGACATCTCATCCAAACTAAGGGAACTTTGCAGCAGAAGGGGGGGAAACATTGCCAACTTACACAATAAGAAAAAGGCTACTAAATGCTACATACACAAGACAAGAATAGAAAACCCCCAATATTATTATTTTTTGGTAAATCTGTTAGAAACATTTAGTTAGCTGCTGTGGAAAACAGGACCCTTCTTGTTATGTACTGAAGTTATCACCCTGGGCCAGCAGGGGGATACTGTAGATAGTTATGCAAATAAGGGATCGAAAGTGACGTTCAGTGATTGGATAGTTTTAGAAAGTTGTTACAATTATGTGTACTGGAGCTCTATATAAGCAGGCTGACTAAACCCTTCAGTTCAGTTCTGTTCTGGCCTCTGAATAAACAAGAGCTGTTTGAAGAATCGCTGTGTCGTCTGATATGTTCACCCACAACTTAACACTTCTTATGTTCCTTCATGTTATGTGCAGATATTCCAAAAACAGCTGAGCATCCATATTTAGCACAGTGCCTAAAATACCCCCCACAAACTCTCACAGCCCTCCTCTAACATCATAAAATATGGGAAACACTGGTGATTTTGGCGAGGGGGAGCATGATAAATTATAGAAATTTTAATCAAACAACAATTGCAGTTTTCTCCCTTTGTGTTTCTTCGTCTGCCATAAATGGTGATGAAGTTGCAACAATCAGTGGCAAGGCAGGTCCCTATGTTTCCTTCACAGAGACTTAGATGGAATGACATTGCACCATGATATAGTTTTGTTCTAAAGGCATTGTGGGGGAAACATGGGAACCCACATGGGTAGAACCACTGGACAGATACTAGAACCAGTGAATTCCTACTGCAAAAACTTGTGCATGGATTGTGAGTTCTGAAATAACATCAAAGGATGAGTTGTTGTTGTTGTTGTTTATTCGTTTAGTCGTGTCCGACTCTCCGTGACCCCATGGACCAGAGAATGCCAGGCACCTCTGTCCTCCACTGCCTCCCGCAGTTTGGTCAAACTCATGCTGGTAACCTCAAAAACACTATCCAACCATCTCGTCCTCTGTAGCCCCCTTCTCCTTGTGCCCTCCATCTTTCCCAACATCAGGGTCTTCTCCAGGGAGTCTTCTCTTCTCATGAGGTGGCCAAAGTACTGGAGCCTCAGCTTCACAATCTGTCCTTCCAGTGAGCACTCAGGGCTGATTTCCTGAAGAATGGATAGGTTTGATCTTCTTGCAGTCCATGGGACTCTCAAGAGTCTCCTCCAGCACCATAATTCAAAAGCATCAATTCTTCGGCGATCAGCCTTCTTTATGGTCCAGCTCTCACTTCCATACATCACTACTGGGAAAACCATAGCTTTAACTATACGAACCTTTGTTGGCAAGGTGATGTCTCTACTTCTCAAGATGCTGTCTAGGCCTGTCATTGCCCTTCTCCCAAGAAGCAGGCGTCTTTTAATTTCGTGGCTGCTGTCACCATCTGCAGTGATCATGGAGGCCAAGAAAGTAAAATCTCTCAGTGCCTCCATTTCTTCCCCTTCTATTTGCCAGGAGGTGATGGGACCAGTGGCCATGATCTTCGTTTTTTTGATGTTGAGCTTCAGACCATATTTTGCGCTCTCCTCTTTCACCCTCATTAAAAGGTTCTTTAATTCCTCCTCACTTTCTGCCATCAAGGTTGTGTCATCTGCATATCTGAGATTGTTGATATTTCTTCCGGCAATCTTAATTCCGGCTAGGGATTCATCCAGCCCAGCCTTTCGCATGATGAATTCTGCATATAAGTTAAATAAGCAGGGAGACAAAATACAGCCTTGTATTTTGGATGAGTATGGAGCCCTAAAGCAGCCTGGTTATGGGAGCAGCCCAAACTAGGCCTTGCCTTAGATGGTATTTCTAGACTGAATCCAGAAACTGAAGTGATTGGATACTTCCTTGATTCGGTCTTAAAAACTGTTTCATTCCAAACCTACTTTCAATTTGAAGTGGAACTTGTTATTTTAGGTCACTTCACTTCTTCAGGATTTTGAATTATTTTGATCCTTAATGGGAGGAACAATATCAGAGCAATCCAAAATATAGGAAGGAAGTGGAAATTATGGCTGCAGCCCATTTTTGGCAACCCTTTAAATTAGAGCTGGGACTAAAATCATATATTTTGCCAGTGCTGCTTCATGTGATTGAGCTGAACAAAGTTTGGAATAGAGGTAAATCTCCCCCTTCACCGTTCTGCCCCAGCCATTCCCACAAAACACCCCCTTTGGAGGACTTAGACTGGTTTGGGCTGAGGTGGGATGGAGGACTTACAATAATATATCTCTGGCTGGGCCAGGATGAGGGGCTTCAGCTGGTACTAACATGCATGCCTGGAGATCCACCTATTCCAAACTCTACTCATCTTGGTAGATCTTGGCATTGAAGATGGACCCCTATGTTAATGAAATGGGGTGGGTCATTTGCCTGAATTGAAGCAACCAAGACCAGCTGATTATTTTAATTTCATTATGAAGTTTCAAATGCTTATCCCCCCCCCCAAAAAAAAGCTGACAAACTGATTCAGAAAGAGTAGGTGGACAGATGTGTTTTGCCTGCAGATATGTGGAATGTTTTATAGGTAGATTCTGTAATCTGCTTTCCATGTTGTTGTTTGTCAGAGATTGCATCAATTTTTATTCTGGCTGTCTAAATTTCACTCCCTCTGGCAAGTTCATTGGAACTACTGCTGTTCTGGACCATTTTACTGTGGCATATCTATTTAAAGAGAGGCAGCAAATATAACTTGTGTACTCTGGGGGCCAGTGTTCATTTGGAAGAAGCTGCTATATGAGGGAAGGAAATGCAGCAAATAAAATGTGCAATTTGTAGGGAAAGGGGGGGTGCTATTTCTTGTTTAGTTTTCTTTACATTGGAGCTTATAAGTGAGTTGAGAGAAGGAAAAATATACTCAGTGATTATTAGCTACAAGAATCAAGTAAATCATTATCAAAGCTGGCTGGCTAAAATTAGAACAACAGTGTGATATGAATTTTCTTATGTGTGTAGATGATTCATTCACTTTTTGGAAGCTAGCATACTCCTTCCATAGTCAAAAACACAATATGCCTCTGTGTTTATTGTTTTCAGAACACCTCGGGAACCATCTTATACAATTCTGGTTTCATGGGAAGTGCTGAATGTGCTGAGCTTCCAATACCTTGCTGCACTTTTCAAAGTTATAATTGATTTTGTGGCAAAGCCAGCTCTGTTATGTTCATCTTTCTCAGAGTGCACTGTGATGTAGGTAAAGAAATGTGCCTGTATTGCAATAGCATGCAGCAGCATAGCTGTGCTGATTGTAAATGGATCCATTTTGCCTCATCAAATCTCCATAGGGTCAAAAGGTTACTGCTTCCAGATGAAAGTCTAGACAGCAAATGAAGGGGTAAACCTGTGGCTTGTTGGTCAGAGTGCAAGTAAGGGTTTCGAAAATTTCTTCAAATCCTGCTCCCCATCCAAAAGAAAAGGAAAAGAAAAAAGCTATAGGAAGTTACTTTTAAAAATACTGTAAATGTGCCCAGCACAAAAAGCAGCATACCTATTTGCTTGGGGTGTGTATCAGCTTCAAAATTTGCATTGCTTCTGTGCTGATCAGTGACATTTCATGGATAGAAAAAAAGTAGAAAGTGTACAGGAAAACTATGTAACAGAGTGATAGGAAGTTTTGTGGGTAAAGGGAAGTTCTCTTTCTGCACATAACTGTGGCATTATGGGAAGTCTTGCTTCTTTTCTCTGGCATTCTGGGAAGTCTCACTTATAAGCTTTTCCCTGCTTCTGTACACACTGTACAACCTGTTCTAAATACCAAGACATTCCCTCATTTCCCTAGGAAGCTCAGTTCATCTTAAGTTCATGAAAAACACTATGACCTGTTCTTAATGCATAGCTGACCACATCTACGGAACTCGATTATTATATTCTTTCATGTTATGATCAATCATTAGTAATTGTTTTAGTCATGCTATATCAATCTTTAGTTATAATTTAATTAGGAGGTTTCATGCCTGTCTAGTTCTGTGCTCCATTTCCCAGCCTTTAATCTATTGATGATTAATGCCTATATGTAATCCTCGCCTTGTACTTGTGTTAACCAATCAGCAACAAGTTGCTTTGTGTTTGTATCAACCAATCAGCAACAAGCGCACCTGTGGCAATGTTTGTAATATTCAATAAAAGAGAGTTCTCGGGGGCTTGCTCCAAGAGACGCCTCTCACATGACACCTGCTACTCGTCTGTCGTGATTTCATTCCAACATGTGGGGCCCTGATTTGATTCAGTATGCTTTGAGGACATTGTGATTTAATTAAGAAAAAAATCAAGAAAAGCCTGCTGTATCAGGCTAAAGGTCCATTGAGTCCACCACCCTGTTATTAAAATGGCAACCCAACTGTCTGTGCAAAAACCACAAAAAGGGAGTTAAATCACCCTGAATCATACTGTTTGACTGCAGTTTGGCAGGCTTTATCCACACTGGAGAAGATATCATGGTAGTAAATGTAATTCTTTCAAAAGGAAAATAATTTGCAATATTTTGATTTCCCAGAAAAATGAATGAAATTATGAGGACATTGATGGATCCCTATATCCAGACTTGCAGCCTATGAATCACCATGGACCAAGGCAGGAAATCTTCCCCAATGCAGAACTGGTATCTATAATGAATCTGTGGCTGGTGCATGCATGCTAGAATACCAAATATACCAAAACATCATGTCATGCTCCCTACCCAACGCATTGTAGAACAAGGTGGTCTCTACTGTTCATTTCTTCCCTTCCCCATCAATCATCATATAAAACAACCATTATATTCACGAGGTTCATATCATGCAAATTTGACATAACACTGAATACATGAGAGAGTAAATTCCATTTGGTAGATAAAAATAAGGAGCCTTCCAGCCTTCCAGTGAGGGATCTAATTTTGCAGGCACGAATGAGAAAGCAAGTGGTCTGCACCCATGAAGGGACTGTAAGGCCTGAATAAAGATGACAGGCATAGCCTCTTAATCGCCCTCGTTACATGACAAATTAGATGTGAAGCTTTGTCACATGCATGGCTTGCTGTACAGAGTGACCCATAAGTCGGTTATTGTCAAAACGATGGATTATGATGGTTTTGTTGTTGCACAGTTTGGGCCCCTATGTGTTCCAAACTCAGAAGAATTATGGCCAGAGAAACCATTTCCTCTATCTTTCCATCCATATGTTACAATCACATCTTCCTGCTGGTATGGCTGACTGGCTTCCCTCTTCTATTCCTTTCTAGTGTGCAATACAAAATCTAGTTTTTTTCAGGCCTGGGGAAGAAAATTGCTCAGAAGACATGAGTGTCATTCTGAGCCATCTTTAGCTATCAACAGAATGCCTGTATGGGCTTGATTTTGATATTTTGAAGTATTAATGTATCATCCTACTAGCAGCATAGGAAATGTCAGCATAGACAGGACAAATCTTATTTCCAGAAAGGAACTGGACCATGGCACAGTTATTGCTTCAGCATCAGAAATGTTGTTTCCTAACACTCAAAAGAGTTGCTTTGCAGTCCAACACCTGACGCATTACAAGGAATCTGTGCTTTTTTCCTCTAGTGGTTTTATGTAGCTGGAATGTGTCCTTGAACCACAGTAATATCTCTCACTTGCCCGGAGAGAGGATAGGGAGTGGTGTGGGTATCTGCCAAACCCCTTCTGGCGACACCAACTGCTGTGAAACCTCAAAGTGAAGCTGGAACTTGTTCCTCCACTTTGTCCTAGATGCTGCTCAGTGTCCTGCAAAAATACTTGGAGCTGCATTTTCTATGTTTAGTGTGGTGTAGTGGTTAAGAGCGGTAGTCTTGTAATCTGGGGAACCGGGTTCGCGTCTCTGCACCTCCACATGCAGTTGCTGGGTGACCTTGGGCTAGTCACACTTCTTTGAAGTCTCTCAGCCCCACTCACCTCACAGAGTGTTTGTTGTGGGGGAGGAAGGGAAAGGAGAATGTTAGATGCTTTGAGACTCCTTCAGGTAGTGATAAAGTGGGATATCAAATCCAAACTCCTCCAAACTAAGGACTGTTAGAGTTGGTGCCTGAAGCAGCTGCTGTAGTGAGACTGTGCTGTTCACCTGAATGAGTGAGACTAGCTGACTCATTGCAGCATACCTGGATGGAGAGGGAGACGGGATTGGCAGTGGCAAGTTAGGTGTGGTGCAAGCAGGCTGACAGGGCCAATACAGCACTCCTGCTATTGCGTTTGCACAGCACCAACCTCCCCACTGCTGTGCCCCTCCGTCTCTCTGTCCTGCTATGGTGCAGCAACTCAACCAGATGAAGGCCAGCTGAATGGCACAGCCCCACATGTCTTTATTGCTGGGCTTTACTGTGGCCCCTTCCTGTCATTACCCGATAGATTTGAATGTGAAATAGAAGGGTTGGCATCAGTGGCATAGCATAGGTTGCCAGCACCCGGAGCCGTGCAGAAGGGGGTGGAAAACAGATGGAGTACGCATGTGCATTCAATTGCCTAATCACCCAGGAGATTGCAGCCACAGAGATAAGAAGAGTCATTTTGCTGTTTGAAGAGGTCACTTCCTAGTTCTCATGGGGAAGCTGTTTTCAACGGAGTCCAGCAATAGAAGCACGCAGCTGTATTGAGGCAGCACTGGGTGTCGAATTTTTTTGCCCCTAACAATTTTGCACCCAGGCAACTGCCCCTATGGCCCCCAACATTACGCCACCGGTTGACACAGCAATGGCAGTGGCTTGCAGAGAGTGAACAGACTATGGAATGAACCTGAACTCTAAAGGAGCACCAATTTATTCACAAACACAAAGTATTCACACACAAAGTTCTAAACTTCAGCGTTACAGTGGTACCTCGGGTTAAGAACTTAATTCGTTTCGGAGCTCCATTCTTAACCTGAAACTGTTCTTAACCTAAAGCACCACTTTAGCTAATGGGGCCTCCCGCTGCTGCCGCGCCGCTGGAGCATGATTTCTGTTCTCATCCTGAAGTAAAGTTCTTAACCCAAGGTGCTATTATGGGTTAGTGGAGTCTGTAACCTGAAGCGTCTGTAACCTGAAGCATATGTAACCCGAGGTACCACTGTACTAGATTACACCGGTCCTTTTATGCTTCCTTTTCTGATATCGGCACTATTTCCAGCAAAGTGTGATGAAGAAGATGAAAATAATGATTCAAAAGCAAAGAGCTATGAAAAGATCTGAGTGACATTGTTCCCTCGAATGGGAAGAAGGGTGATAAGTTATCTTTGATTTTTTTTTCTTCCAAAGGGCAATGGGGTGAAAGGATTTTTTTAACATACATAAATGGCGTATAAAGGGATCAGCTCCAGCAGTTGAGAAATAAACATGCTTACACCGAGTAGCAGATGAAAATTAAAATGTAAAGCGCAAAAGGCCCTGGAAACAAAATGAAGGGTTTTATACATCACAGAGAAGCGATTAAAAGCATGGTTAAGAGTTAAAATATTTCTAAGAAGCTCGTCAGCTAGATTGCAGAAAATGGTTGGCATTCAGGCAAAAATGCATAAACTGAATTAGTGTGTGGTAATGCTATGTAAAGCCGGAAAATATATAGATTAAATAAAAGGAGGCTTCAAGCAGGAAATTATTCATAAAAGAAGCAGAGCAATGCTCTGCTAAAATGGCAAATTAAAAAAAAAAGTTGCTGGTGTGCAAAAATCCAAAGGGGTCTGATACATGGAAATATAGGAGCCAACAAGGACGCAATATCTAGGGAGGCCAACCTGTGTTCCCTCCAGGTGTTCTGTTCCACATGTGATGCTGCTTCAGCGTACTTACATTTCTGATAAAAGCTACATTCCTTTTCTGAAAGCAAAATTGAACAGATTGGACTCCCAGTATTCAATGAGATTAAGGATCACTGATGTGATGGCAGTCACGTACTGCATTTAAGAAGGATGCATCCTTCAACCTGTTGTATCTTACAAGAAAGAAGTGAGCTAAGTTACAGTAGCCATCGCCACATATCATGGTAGTGAATTTCATGTCTTATCTATGTGCTCATTGGTTTGTTCCAAATCTCCCAGTATTTAATTTCACTGGAGGAGTGCCACCACCCCATGAACCCCAGGCATGAACCAACCCTGACCCAGACCAGGCCTGGTGAGCACTTAATGTTCCCAACCCCCACAGCTATAATTCGTAATGAGTCTATTTTGATTTTAATTTAATTTTAAGAGGTATTTTAATTGATTGTTTGATTCAATGTTTTAATGTATTATATATTTTGAAGTTAACCACCCTGAGCCCAGCCTGCCGGAGAGGGCAGGATATAAATAAATTTTATTATTATTATTATTATTATTATTATTATTATTATTATTATTACCATCTCATACCCTTATCCATGTGGACCTTCTGAGGGAAGCGCAGAGAGTGGCGAGACATGAACAGGCATTCTCAGTGGTGCTTCCCCATTTATGGAATGTTCTCTCCCCAAAGGGGCAGCCTGCTACCATCACTATCAGTTTTTAAAAGGTAAAGCTAAAGGGACCCCTGACCATTAGGTTCAGTCGTGACAGACTCTGGGGTTGCGGCGCTCATCTCGCTTTATTGGCCGAGGGAGCGGCCAGCATGACTAAGCCGCTTCTGGAGAACCAGAGCAGCACACGAAAACGCCGTTTACCTTCCTGCCGGAGCGGTACCTATTTACTTGCACTTTGACGTGCTTTCGAACTGCTAGGTTGGCAGGAGCTGGGACCGAACAACGGGAGCTCACCCCGTCACAGGGATTCGAACCGCCGACCTTCTGATCGGCAAGTCCTAGGCTCTGTGGTTTAACCCACAGCGCCACCCGCATCCCATTCATGTTCCTCCAGGGTTCTAGAGCTTAATTTCTTGCGTATCTTATTGGGATGGGTTTGGGTTGAATCTGTTCTCCTATCTATAGTGGTACCACGGGTTACATACGCTTCAGGTTACAGACTCCGCTAACCCAGAAATAGTGCTTCAGGTTAAGAACTTTGCTTCAGGATGAGAACAGAAATCATGCTCCGGCGGCGCGGCAGCAACAGGAGGCCCCATTAGCTAAAGTGGTGCTTCAGGTTAAGAACAGTTTCAGGTTAAGAACAGACCTCCGGAACGAATTAAGTACTTAACCCGAGGTACCACTGTATATCTATCTATCATCTGTCTATCTTCTGTCTATCATCTATCTATCTGTTTATTTGTCATCATCATCATCATCATCATCTAATCTTTTCTATCTTTTTTGTAAGCTGAAAAAAGCCACTAACAAATATATAATAAAATTATAAAGCTTGTGGTTTCATTGTTCATCTCTTGTCTGATGACCCCTAGCAAGGCATTCACCTTTTTAAACTCCTGACCAAAGGAAATTAGCCAGGACTTAAGGGCGGTGGCAGCAGCAGGGGGATCTCTACAGTTTGTGAAAATCTGGGAAACTTTCCCAGCAGACTTTGAAATATGGTCATTACTTCCTAGGCAAGGTTAACCATCAGTCTTTGATTATAAAAAGCAAGTCGGAACTTGCCAACACTGGGCCCAATTACTTCTGAAAGTACCATAAATAAGGCAGGCACCTGGAGTTTCTACAAATTAGAATGTCACCCGATAATTGCAGACTTGCTCCCAAGGGTGAATGCTGTCACTGTGGACAGAGGTTGAAATAGTCCAGGGCAAAGAATATATGTGCTCTGAGCATTTGAAAGAAAAGGGCTGTATTTTTTATTATCAGATGCATGTGATACGGAGGGAGATCACTTTGGATAAATAATTACCACAGGTGGCATAAATTATGCCTGTTTTGCAGTTCGCTTAGGAACTATACCTGCATAGACACAGACTTCTGCATCTGCATCTCTAGCTAGATTAATTATTACATGTGCAAATTGCAGCCATGATTCCTTAATTCAACCAAACAGCGTAGTCCTTTTAAAAAGCTGATATTTCACTGATCCAGCTGTTCGACAGTGGAAAACAGAGATGTTCGATTCAGTTGCCTCTACTTCATTCCTACAAAAATATGTTGTTGTCATGGACTGGTTGGACACAGAACAATGATAGGAGGAACCAGATGAAGAACAACCAGTGAAAGAAGGCTCAGAGACCAAGGAGTGGTGGTGGGACAATGATGAGTTGGCAGAGGGAGAAGAGGGAGGGGATTTTGAAGAGGAGGTGTCAGAAGATGGAGAGGAATGAAGGAATGGGTTTCCCAAACCCAAAACTGACTGTGCAGGCAGTTTGAAACTGCACCAAAATCCCTATTTTTCCTTAGCTAAAATGCTTTAACTTGAGCTCTTGAGCCAAAAACCCAGCTGTATAAACAAGTGCTCAGAGCCCTCTCCTTTATCAGTTTGTGATGGCAAGGATGGCCTTGACTGTACCAGTAGAACAGGGAAGACATGTCTGTGCCTTATCTTATATCCTGACCACAAAGACGCACAGACCCAGTCTGGGAACAGCGCCAGAGGGTGTTATTGGAGATGGTGACCTCTTGCTCCAAGATAAGAGTAGGAACAGGAAGATCCTTTTATGGTCAGAAGTATAGGAAGGAATACCCTTTTATGGTTAAGAGTGCCGGAGCAGGAACATCTGTGATGTCAACCTGCGTGTACAAGCTGACGTGGCTGGATTCCTGGGGAAGTGGGAGAGGGTGCCTGGAGGATATATATACTGCATGAAATTTCTCATTTCTTTGGACTTGCTGTGGACACACCACACAGGTGCCTTTCTGCTGTTCCGGAGAGCCGAAATAAAGAACTCTTTCTCTGAACCAACCTTCTGTGTCATTTGACTTCCTTCCTCCTGTCCGGGAGCAACGCAGACCCAAACAGTGAACTCCAATAAGGCTACAGTAACAGGGCTTAGTGAGCTAGGAGAGTGTATGGCAGAGAGAAGTCAAGAACCAGAATCAGAAGCTTAAACAAATGAACAGGATGGGGGGGGTCAAGAGGTAGAGATGAGTCATGCTAGTGAAGGGTCATGAGTATCTTCCCCTCCTGCTATGACAAGTACTCCTACCCTCCCTTCCAGGACCAGGAGAGGTATGAAAAGGGAGGAGCAATGACAGGCTGCACTCAAAGTCTTTGGTTACTTTCAAGAAGCCCTGGAGAGGAGGACACAAAGAAGGCTGTGGGGACTTTTAGTCTCAGCAACTGATTTCACAGAGTCGGACCTACAGGGTGTGAGCTGCTGTGCTCATTAGGCACATGCACACCTGCTAAGCCTATGTAGGGGTGGTGGTGGAAATGACAATTGTCAATCAGCTATTTTTCCATGTAGGGCTGAATGGAGGACACCAAAATGTATGATGGTCTGCATGGTTGTCTATAGAGAAGAACCTGCATCTTCTCAATACCCACCTCAGCTTAGAAGGTTTGGCAATATCAAAATGTATATGTGCACATAGGATGAAGATGTTTCATGAGGCATGCTACAACATATAGAATGTGAGACAGGCCAGATTCACACCACAGATTTAAAGCACATATAAAGCACATGGCTTTCCTTTCCCAAAAGAAGTATGGGAGCCATAGTTCTGCCTCACAAAGCTGCAATTATCAGTGCCCTCAACAAACTTTAGTTCCCAGGATTTTTGATGAAAGTTATGTGTTTTTAACGTGCATTAAATATGCTTTGAATGTGGGTGTGACTGCAGTTGTACTACAAGTAGGGTCATATTCAACTTTTACTCAGAGAGGAACCGCTGAAATTAATGGATAGTCATGGTCATTAATTTCCATAGGTCTACTGTATGAAAAAGTTAGTTGACTACAGCGTGTATTCTTGAGTGACATATTTAGGAACCAAAAGCTCAGAAAGAGCACTTGGAAATTGACTCTTTTATATATATATATATTCTTTTTTATTTGACACAATATTGCACCTGTATTTGAAATCAATTTTTCCCCTTCAGTCAGGTTTTACTAGAGTCAAACCCGCAGATGAAGAGGCACTAAAGTGTTAAAGTACATTAGGCTCTTGTCTCTGAGAGAATCATAGTAAAGACAAAACAATTTCATTGGAGAGGTTTGAATGATTTCTTTCACTTGGAGAATAAGGATTTAACAGCAATGAAGAATCAATATGCAAAGCCTCAGGATGACAATTTAAGCGTTTAAAGTCTACATGTGGTAATTGACAATTTTTAGGCCGTTTAAGACTGGTAAAAAGCTTCCTGCGGCTCCTTGCTCAGTTTATGTGGACAATTGCCTCTTTTCTGTTCATGGAAAATGTTGGGAAACAGAGATTATTTACAATTATTCTTGGACTTTATCCTCCATGCAGAAACGAGTATTTTCCCTGTGTTTTCCAGACAATTTGCCCAGATGGAAATTCATAGCGGTAATTGAATCACTCAGTAGCTAATACATTGGGGAAAGATTCCTAGGAGGAACGCATTACAATCCAGTGTTTCAGTTTATTTGTTTATTTAAAATATTTATTGGATGCTTTTCCTTAGGGATCAAAGAAATGAACAAAAAATAGAAGGCAAACACACACTACAAAACAAATCAAAAGAGCACAGCATATTGGTGGTTTTGTAAATGAAAGACATAGTGTTAGACGAGAGATATGGGGGAGAAATTTGGTTCACATTTTAATTCAAACCTACTATGTTTGCACTTTTGAAACCCATATGTGAAATAAAATGCAGTTATCCTCCAGATTTTGCACCCTTTTGCAATCCTGTCCTGCACACGCACGCACACACACACAAAACATGTGTACCTTAGGAAAAATTGCACACAACAATTCATACATTGGTGAAAATAGTGTACAACAATACATGCTGGAAATTATGGGAAACTGTTTGCAAAAATGCGTATATGTTAAATTACATACACAAATGTGTATAAATGGAGAAATGGGCACATATGTGAATTGCTTGGGAGAAATTCTGTTCCTTCACTGTATGTGAGGGGACGCATTTGCCATGCCCTCTTTTCCTGCAAGAAAAGGAGAGATGGATGCTCCCACAAGGACTCTCCCACATGGGATGATTTGCCCTATTGGGGAGAAGTAGAGATCAGGCTATTTAAGCCCACTTCATACTACACTCTCCCCTCTTCTCATTGAAACCCTCCGACCCCTTTTCCAGTGTGACCTCTGCTAGCTGTTTTGTTTGTGGGGACTGAATAGGAATTTTGGGGGTGACACTAACTGGCCTGTGGCACTTTTTTCTCTATTTCACGCTGTTGGGAGTTGTCCGCATGGCTGGAGTGGTGCTTTGTTTGAATTTCGCTAATTGGCATTTGGTATGGGTGGGTGAGTGGATCTGGGGAAATATTCAACTATTACAGTTGTACCTCTAGTTACGAACTTAATTCGTTCCAGGGGTCCATTCTTAACCTGAAACTGTTCTTAACTAGAGGCGTGCTTTCGTTAATGATGCCTCTTGCTGCCGCTGCGCCGCTGGCACACGATTTCCGTTCTCATCCTGGGGCAAAGTTCTCAACCTAAGGTAACTCTTCCAAGTTAGCGGAGTTTGTAACCTGAAGTGTTTGTAACCTGAGGCGTTTGTAACTCGAGATACTGCAGCTAGTCTTTGGGTCTGTCAGGTTCATCGGGGTAAATGTTGGCCAACGTTCAGATTCATATACCCAAGGTGTACGCAGTGAGAGTGGAGACGTTTCCTCAGGCCTTATACTGTATGTTCCTAAAATGAGGCTGGCAGCTGGCTCAGGAAATGGAAGAGTTGAAATCCTCCCATCAATCTATCTCTGCCTGGATCTCATTGGCTTTGGTTAATGTCAGCAATGAACCAGCTCCAAGTGAAGGTTTGCAGCCAACTGCAGAAAGCACCCAGGAACAGAGAGGCTTAGATGTTAGTCAGGCAGGGGAGCGCCAGCAGCTGCAGACTTCGACTATTCCTGACCTTGACGGGTAGGCTGATAAGGCAGTAGCTGAGAGCAGGCTAGAACACAGCCAAAGCTCGCAGGAAACACAAATAGGAGAGAATAGATTCAGAATCAGCCTTTCAGACCAGGAAGAGGTTGAAGCTGATCATCCACTAAGTCTGAAGAGTCAGTGAATGGGAGGGCTGCTAGATAGGAAGCAAAACAAGAGACATAAGTGTCATAAGTTCAATATCTTCTGTTGACGCCGGAAGAAGTCTTCAGAAGGGTCATCTTGAGTAATAATGCCTAAGGCTTTGTCAGAGCTGTCTGGAGCTATCTGTTTGTTTTTGCAATAAATCCTCCTCCTTAATTATCTACGCTTACTGTGTTATCAAGCTGGGAACCTGGACTCAAGACAGTTAATTTCGTTGAATTATTCTGATTGCAGATTCTGTGGTTGTTATATATTAACAAACATGACCTGTTACCCATCTTTCTTGTATGAAGTCTTCCTGGGTATGTTTGCAAATTTAGCATTAAGCTCAGTTTCTACATTGTAAGAATAATTGGGGCAGATCACCAAAGAGGATGCATGCTTCTGGAACTCATACTGTCTCCTATGCTTCCTCCCAACCATCCTCCATCAGTTATTGAGAAACAAAAGAGGAGAGGGTTTTTTTGTGAAATGCTTGTGGGTCTAGTACAGGTCCTCCCCCCTTACTTTATTTTTGAGGTGGTTGAGAGGTTTTTGTGAATGTCCTGTCTATGAATCTTCTCACCAGAGGTCTGTACCGTGCAACCTCCCGAGGTGCTCTCACTTCAGTCTAGTGGGAGACATCTTGAGATATCCAATGGACCTTCCCCCTCCCCTACCAGCCAGGAATCCTAAATCACCAGAGATCCTGGAAAGAGCTGGAAAAATCTTCCTTGGAAGGGGTGGGAAACCCTACAGCACCTTTGGCCACCTTAAAAAATAAACTCAAAATTCTGCACCCATCAAAAGTCTAAAGAAATTCTCAAGTGCCTTGAAAATGCAGAAAAATGGAAGCCTTTCAGCATGAAGAAAGAAGTCTGAGAAACATGAGGACAGATATTGCCACACCACAAACATTGCCATCCAGTTGTCTTGCCTCAATGTGTGATGGTGCTGGGAGGAGCCAAATGAATTTGGATGTGATGTGAAATGTGGGTCACTTCATCACCTATCTATCTGCATTGCCTCTTTGCACAAGTATTGTGTGAAGAGGGCTATTGTGGCATGTGTTTTGCTTTATGGCATATTATCAGGGGAGAGTGGAGAATGCTGAAATCTGCTTTCCATGGCCTTCACTCAGTTTGCAAAATGTCTAGCTCTGGCCATAGATTTACATTAAAATTTGTCATTTTTTTTACTCATTTCTGGTTTTTTTCAATTCACCAAGAGTCTAATAATAATTTGGACAACAAGAAAACAGTAATAACCACTGGCCTTTTGTAGCCTCCCTGGTCCATCCATTTCACGACACTGGCATCATTCAGTCACAACGTGCCTTCTGAAAAATGTGCAGCGTGGATTTTATATGTGTCCTTATCGCATCAGCTTTTCTAAATTGCTTCCACGCAGCCTGAGGTGATTTCACCTTTTTAACTTCCGCCTTTCATTTCTCAGTAATGTACCCATTGAGGCAATTTCCCACCCACATGCACATTGAACAGAACATTGTTGTGGTCAACATTGCTGTAACCTGACAGTGTTAAGCCATGCACCAGCTCATTTGGGATGAAGTCAAAAGTCACATTTCCTCTTGTTGGCTCTATAATGTATAGCTGCAAGGCACACAAATGTTTTATAATATTTCTACTCTTCTCCCCCGTGATATGACTTGACATCCCCTCCCCCTGCAGGACCTCCTCAGTCAACCCTAGGACAGTTGATGCAACTCACTATTATTGTTGTAATTGTCTCCTTTTGCTGCTTCACTTAAGCTTTTATTCATTCCAGGTGACGAAACAGTACATTCCTCTGCTCCAGGCCTGCATAAGTCCCATTCTGTGCCCAATAAGCACGGGATGCCTTTGCCCAGCGGCGCTGTGGCCCATAGATTGCAGCAAAATACTGGGCAAAGTATTCTCTGTGTGATGGGCTCATGGGAAAAAGCTGTCCCATGAGCCCTTGCTGGAGAGGCTGCTTCCCTTGGAGCTCACAGCAATTTTGCTTCGAGAACTTCCAACCCCCACCTTCGGGTTAGAGCCTTCACTGAGAGAGTAGGGGTCACTGGTTGACAGGGCCAGAAAGGATCCCCCCCCCTTTCAACCTGACTGGCACTTGGTTGGGGTTTTTTTTGCCCTTTCCTTCAGTGAAATTATGGCTTTCTTTTGTTAGCCGGAAGGACATTGTTTGTCAGGATCAGCATAATATGGGGGGGGGGGTAAGAACCCTGAGGGGAGGATTGACCACAGCAAACCCAAGCATGGGTTCGGTATCTGTTTGGTTGGAATCTGCACCCTGGTTCCCCTGTGACACCTTGCTTGCTTGGCTTGCACCACCGCAAAGTTCAACACTGGCCAACTCCCGTCATACAGGTTTGGAGCGATCCAAACCCAGCGGATCCATTCCATCAAACATGGGGCTTGTGGACTGATAAACTGACCCAGGGACCCCATGCCATGCCAACCCTTGCCCTGCCTTCTGCTGTCAATAAAGAATTGGCCTGATTTTATCCCATCACAGTTGTACAGTTTGATTATTTTGCTGCTCTCATGGGTCACATAATGTGCCTGCCTAGGCAAATTGTGGCTAGGGATGTCAGAGAATTCTGATGCAAATGGAAACAGAAGTGGGGGGGGGGGGGGATGATTCACTTAGTCGTCCCATGTCTGGAACAGAAATCAATCCAGTGAATACAATTGGCATTTGCTGTTGTTGTTTATTTTAGTTCCCAAACAATGTATAACAGATTATGCTCCCTCCACACTTTGCATTGTGTTTCCTTTACATTCAAATGAATGGGGTGGAATAATGTAATTCATGTAACACATAATTAGTTATATAAATTAAGTAAGTTGCATAATTTCGCCATAGTGGGTAGTGAAATGAATAACAGAGGTTTTTGGTAGAAGACAAACTTTGAACTATACTTTCTCATTGGGCTACATTCCCATTGATTGCTATATTCATAAATCAGCTCCAGAGCTGTGGAATGCAGAAGAAAATGACTTTGGGAAAAGAGAGGTGGTCTAAAAGAAGATGCTTCTTTCATCAGTAACATTCCCTTACCTTGGTGAGATCTGGGGGTGCATAACGGTCCCGTTAGGAGCCAGTGAGAGATGCTTCAATAGATTTAATAAGCCTGGTTTTGTATCTCAATGACTTTACTGTCTCCGACTGTGCATTAAAAGTTAGTGTATGCAGTCCTTAAGCCTGGTTGATTCATATTGCTAATGGAATAACCCTACTGAGGAAAACCTATCGAATGACTCTTAAAGATAAGTGTTCATGAAAACCACAGAGGGATGTACAATCTGCGCCTAACTATATGAAACATATGGTAATTGCAGCTGCCAGTTTTCAAGGGAGTGTAAGGCCATTCACAGCTCTCCCTTGCAATTCACTCACCCCCAGCTTGCCACACATTAGCACTTAACATGATATATTAGCAGCCCAGTTGCTTGAACAAATTTAACTAGCATGATACCGGGAAGAAAAGTATGCAAGAGATTACTATTGCAGTTGCTAAGAAGTAGTTAACTAGTTTTAATTTCTGAAAACGTTGCTCAGCAAAAGCACTGGATTCAATCAAGCCAGAATCAAGAACTCTTAACTGCATCTTAAATCTGGCTGATGGCCTTTGGCAACTAAGAATCAATGCAGCCCTTTCAATGCAGTTTTTGTTCGTCTCTTCCCTACACACTTAAACTGTGTTATGAATGATTAAAATAAATACAGATGAGATGGGCTGATTGGTCCTCATTTGAGCTGAAAGACAGGGCTGCACTGCCTCACCTCTCCCTTAGGTTCAGCCAGGTGAAATGACTCTTTGTGGAGACATTTATGGGAAGGGATCCAAAATGCCATTGGTTATGGATCAATCAATGGATGGCTTGTGCTGTCTCACACCTGTCACTCACAGCTGGGCTGTGTAGTTTGATTCTACCTACACAGCTGACTTTGCTATGTAACTTTGCCAGCACACCAGGAAGAAGAGTCAAGACAACAAAATGTGGATAATAGGTTATATTTGTTAAATATAAGAACTTGAGGATCTGCAAAACAAATTCATTTGTCAGATTCAACTAATGTAACCGAATCCAATTAAGTCCAGCCAGGTGTTCATTAATTGTTGTTGTTTAGTTGTTTAGTCATGTCCAACTCTTTGTGACCCCATGGACCAGAGCACGCCAGGCACTCCTGTCTTCCACTGCCTCCCGCAGTTTGGTCAGACTCATGTTAGTAGCTTTGAGAACACTGTCCAACCATCTCATCCTCTGTCGTCCCCTTCTCCTTGTGCCCTTAATCTTTCCCAACATCAGGGTCTTTTCCAGGGAGTCTTCTCTTCTCATGAGGTGGCCAATTAATGAGGTGGTTCATTAATAGCTGGGTGTAATTTCTACCCCCATCACCTGGGCAAGTTAACAGTCTCACACTGTGTGCACACAGCAAGGCTTCCTAAGATTCCTCCCTGCTGCATGGACCTTGGATTTAACAGTGCTATTTTTCTAGAAAAAGAGGTACCAGAAATCACCATTAATGCCTCCCTTGTTCTCTTAGAATGGCAATAGCGTCCACCTGAGAGGTGCTGGAACTGAGTTCTGGTGAGCTCCAGCTGAAAATGAAGTTTGACTCCCACAGCATCTCCCACAGCACACTCCATTGTCTGTCAAGACAGGCAGATTCCAGCAGCAAAATGTTGAGCACCTCTGTGTCTTTTTTGGTCATATATATGTTTGTGTGTGTATGGTTCATTTGTACTTGTCCAACCTAGTATCAACCCAATGTACCAGCATCAGTGGGTTTTGGAAAGATTCAGGGTATTCCAAGAAAAATAATAATTTCTTGCCTACCCATCATCCTATATTCCCCCCAAAATAAACTATAGCATTAAAAAAAGTTTTAAGAATTACAATTAAAAATACAATCACAAAAATATGGGTGTAAGCATACATCCTTCTGTCTTAGGCTCGTTACTAGGGTGTGTGGAGTGTAAATGCTCTAATATGTATATGGTTTTACTGACAAATATGTGACCCTACCCAGACTTATATTAAGGTGAATTATGAAGCTCTGAACTGTATTCTATGATCACAGATCTCTCTCTCTCTCCCTCTCTCTCTCTCTCTCTCTCTCTCTCTCACCATACACACACACACCTTTCCTTCCTGGTCAGCCCCCTCCTTGTGGAATTCTAGTGTCATCAGGACTAACTGGGTTTGATTGAAAAATCAGCAGTAACATTAGATAGAACACAGGTTTGTTTGTTTTTTAATATGAACCCAATCCCTGTCTCTCTCCCAGCCTCACAACCAAGTGACTCAAAGTAAATTTTCAAACTTCCCAGGACTTCCTGACCTTCAGTGCATTATGCCACTGGAGACAATTATGTAATTCACAGAGTATGAAGCCGTTTGAACGGTGCACTCAAAGGACACCTGGCCTATATGGCATACTGGATTAAATGATTCTCAAACTTTGCTCTTTTCAGAACCAGCATGCTAGTAAGTTATGTGCCATTAAGACCTTTTGTTAAGGGTCCTGTAGCTAGCGACACAGCCTTGGGAACACAGTAGGTGCTTATCCTTTGTTGTGAGCAATTGCTGGCTGCATATTATTCAGGCAAGCAAACATCTATATGCCATTGAACTTTACAAAATGTCCTAACATATAACAGCAGGAAAGCTTTTTTTTACAAGCTAAAGTACATATCAAAAAGAAAAAAAAGAGGAGAAAAAAGCTAAACTGTTGTGTTGCTTCTAGAAACCAAAAAAAGTAAAACTAGCTGATCGTGGGAAAATAAGATGGGATTTTGGATTAATATCAGATTTGAGATGAACTTCTTAGAAATGCCTCTTGCAAGAAAGTGATCCTAAAGAAGAATATCTAGTCAGTGTGTGGATAGCTCAGTTGGTTAGAGCATGGTGCTGATATTGCCAAGGTTGCAGGTTCAATTCTTGTATGAGACAGCTGCATATTCCTGTACTGCAGAGGGTTGGAACAGATAATCCTCAGGGTACCTTCCAATTCTATAATTTGGTCCAGCTCCAAGAGCCTTCTGGCGGTTCCCTCATTGCGAGAAGCAAGGTTACAGGGGACCAGGCAGAGGGCCTTCTCAGTTGTGGCGCCCATCCTGTGGAACTCCCGCCCATCAGATGTCAAGGAAATAAACAACTATCTGACTTTTAGAAGACATCTGAAGGCAGCCCTGTTTGGGGAAGTTTTTAATGTTTAATGTTTTATCGTGTTTTTAATATTCTGTTGGGAACTGCCCAGAGTGGGCAGGGTATGAATAATAAAATTGTTGTTGTTGTTGTTATATTCCATAACTGGGGTGCAAAAGAAGGCCACCTCTCCAGTCATCAGTTGTATTCCTCTAAACAGTAGACAACCTGGAGAAGGGCCTCTGGAGATTATTTTATGCATTGGCATGACGTGCAAATTACTAGCTGATACCTCTACTGATATACCTAAGCCAAGTTTAAGTATAGTAACATTCTTCTCCTGCTGTTGTTGATGATGCCAGTTAATTAAAAAATAACAACAACCAGGTGATAGACAACAACATCAATAACAGCAGGAAAGATATAAAAGTTAACAAAAAGATTTTTGCACTCAGCAAGCAAGTTATAAAAAGCAGAAAGGGGTGAAAAAGAGGCTCTTGTATATGGGAAACTAACCAAGGATTGTTGTTGTTTAGTCGTTTAGTCGTGTCCGACTCTTCGTGACCCCATGGATCAGAGCATGCCAGGCACTCCTGTCTTCCACTGCCTCCCGCAGTTTGGTCAAACTCATGCTGGTAGCTTCGAGAAGACTATCCAACCATCTCGTCCTCTATCTTCCCCTTCTCCTTGTGCCCTCCATCTTTCCCAGCATCAAGGTCTTTTCCAGGGAGTCTTCTCTTCTCATGAGGTGGCCAAAGTATTGGAGTCTCAGCTTCAGGATCTGTCCTTCCAATGAGCACTCAGGGCCGATTTCCTTAAGAATGGATAGGTTTGATCTTCTTGCAGTCCATGGGACTCTCAAGAGTCTCCTCCAGCACCATACAGTGGTACCTTGGGTTACAGACGCTTCAGGTTACAGACTCTGCTAACCCAAAAATATTACCTCGGGTTAAGAACTTTGTTTCAGGATGAGAACAGAAATCATGCAGCAGAGGTGCAGCGGCAGCACGAGGCCCCATTAGCTAAAGTGGTACCTCAGGTTAAGAACAGTTTCAGGTTAAGAACGGACCTCCGGAACGAATTAAGTACTTAACCCGAGGTACCACTGTAATTCAAAAGCATCAGTTCGATACATACCTCCAAATGGTTGTCAAATAGAATGATAAAATGGGATTCCCCTCCTGCCAGAAGCCTCCTGCCTTAGCTTTAGCAGCACCACAAAGCTACAGCCTCAGAAGCTTCCAGATCATGCCACTTCTTGGGCCACCCTTTGAAAACTTGTAAATCAAAACTGTCTGCAAGCCTTGGCATCTCTGACACCTTTTGTAAACAATGTGCTCTTCTGGAATTTACCAGAACATATATAAAGTGTAAAAGAGAGCCAAGGATTTAATTCAGCTCTGTTGCATGTACTTGAACTTTTGACTGTCAGGTATGGAGTAGCAAACACCTGCTAAAAGCAATCAGCATGACTAGTTCATAGCAGGGCTATGGCAAGAACATGTAGCTGCCTAGCTCTTCTGTTGGCCTTTGGAGAGAAGAAGAAGTAAAAAAAAAGCTTCATCTGTCAGATTTTTCATACTGTACTGGATTTATTTATATAAATTGGACGACAAAACCAATCTGATGCTTCTTCCACAGCACAGTGAACTGTGTTACTAAATGGATTTGTCAGTGATTTCTTTCCTGTCCGGATAAAACTAAAAATTAGCGCCAACAAAAATATTGCAAGCCTTGCCCCATTCATTTTGCCCTCTGTTGCTGTGTTATTTGGGCACCATTAAAAATAGCATATTATTATGAGTCAAAGAATTCTATCATCTGGACAACAAAAGTGAATGCTGTGGTGTAAGGGTGGGCAAACTCTCAGCGTGAAAACATTGGGGCACAGATAAAGTTCTAAACAACATTACAGGCAACTGCACTTCAACAAACTGTAGAAGCAGTAATAGTAATTTGTTCCACAAACTAAAGCTGCAATCTTAACCCCATATACCTGAGCATGAACGTCATTGAATTCAAAAAGACTTACCGTATTGGCCCGCATATGTCCCACCTGAATATAAGCTACACCTTTAAAATTCAGGGAGGGCGGGGGAGGAGAAAAAAAGACAATACCCAAATATAAGCTGCTCTCTTAAAATTATTCAGGCACTCACACCTGTTCCGTTTTACCGTATGTCTGTTTCAGCAGGAATATCGTAAAAGCCAGTTTTTGTGAGGTCGTGAATTTAAGCCACACTTTAACTTTTCAACGTCAGAATTGGGGGGGGGGGGTGATTCTTATATTCAGGCCAATATGGTACTTTTGAATAGACATTGTTGGAATTGCAGTGCAAATTAGTTGTACCTTGTTAGTGATACGCAAATCTGACAGTTGCAGTTTCTTTCAGATTCTCATTTTTCCAGGCTTAAATTCAGTTCCCCACCTTTTGACATCAGCTTGCAAATTTTATTTATTTATTTACTTATTTTTTTAAAAAAAACTTCATGGAAATTCATCAGGGATTTTTTTCTATTATTTTCAATTTACATGCAATTTCACCTAATATAATGCATTCTTAATGCTATTTTCACTTACCGGTATAGGAGCACTTCAAGCTAGTATATGCGTTTTTGTCTAAATTACTCAGCTGGAGAATTGTAACATTTGTAGAAGCAGACATTTTAAAAGGTGGCTCTGTTTCAGATTGTGTATTGTTTTGGAGAGTGTGAACTAGGTAGGTTCACCGTTAAATGTGAATCAAATCAAATTTCTTTCCCATCCCTAGGCCCCATTGAAATCAATGTTAATTAAATCTGGATTAAACAACCATAGAATAGTAGGGATATTAATACTACTGGTAGAAAACACACACTTTCTCACCCACAGAACAGGTGAACTAACTGCATTCCTAGGATGAGAAAAATGGATCAAAGAAATATTGGAGATTTTAAAAAGAAAGAAATGTTTGAGAAAGCACCAATACCTAAGAGATACCTGCTCCTCAGTTTCCTTTTATTTATAGCAGATGCTCTTTTGTTACTTTCTTTCCTACTATTCTAAAAAGGCTCCTTTGAACTCTACCAAACCAAATTTTCACTTGGTGCTACTGTTTCTTTTAGAAATGCACGCAGAGTTACTCTACAGAATCATCCATATGTTTTGTAATATATTTCATGCATTTAAGTGGTTATTGATTTCAAATCAAGTATATGAACATAATAAAGGAGTTAACAGAAGTATGGCTGGAGCAACGTTAAGCAATTATTGCTGCTTTGGGCACATTTCAAACAGAATGGACCACTTAATATAATCAGGTACAACTGCTTTTGAAATATACAGAGGGAAGTTAGAGTTTACTAGTTTCCCCTTCATTTAAGAAGCATGGAAAATGAACCCAGATATTTATTTATTTTAGATGGGAGCTGCCTGCAACCTTTCAGTTTGGTGTTCTAAATTATCAGAAAACAAGAACCCCCAGCACTGAAAGAAGAAAACATCTCATATTGTTCATCGTTGAAGCTGCCTTCTAGCAAGTTATGACCATTGTCACAGGGAACACAGTACTGCTTCCTCTGATAGGTTTTCCTAGTCCAGCTGCCTGGGATTCTAAACTTAGAAGCTTCATTCTGTGCCCAATAACTGCAGGTGGCCTTTGCCCAGCAGCACTGTGGCCCACAGATTGCAGCAAAACACCAGGCAAGGCTTTGCCCAATGTCTAATCCAGAATGCGGCAGCTAGACTGGTGACTGGGAGCGGCCGCCGAGACCATATAACACCGGTCTTGAAAGACCTACACTGGCTCCCAGTACGTTTCCGAGCGCAATTCAAAGTGTTGGTGCTGACCTTTAAAGCCCTAAACGGCCTCAGTCCAGCATACCTGAAGGAGCGTCTCCACCTCCATCATTCTGCCCGGACACTGAGGTCCAGCGCCGAGGGCCTTCTGGCGGTTCCCTCACTGCGAGAAGCCAAGTTACAGGGAACCAGGCAGAGGGCCTTCTCGGTAGTGGCACCCACCCTGTGGAACACCCTCCCACCAGATGTCAAAGAGAAAAATAACTACCAAACTTTTAGAAGACATCTGAAGGCAGCCCTGCTTAGGGAAGTTTTTAATGTTTAATAGGTTATTGTATTTTAGTGTTTTGTTGGAAGCTGCCCAGAGTGGCTGGGGAAACCCAGCCAGATGGGCGGGGTATAAATAAATTGTTATTATTATTATTATTATTATAATTATCATCATCATCATCATCATCATCATTATTATCATCATCATCTGTATAATGGGCTCATGGGAAAAAGCTGTCCCATGAGCCTTTGCAAAAGGGAGGGGAAAGTACCATACTTTTCCGTCTATAGAATGCCCCCATGTATAAGACACCCCCTATTTGGGGGGCCTCAAAATTTAGAAAATAGGGGGGATTGAGCTTTGGGGGAGGGTTATTTGGCCAGAACACAGCACACAACCGCTTGCATTGCTTATAATTGCCGCTTCCAATCTCAGGCTCATGCATCGTTCTGGTGGGTGAGCGATTTTTGGCATTTGCCGCTTGATTGTTGGGGGGGGGGGTGTCGAAAACTGCTCACCCACCAGAACGCAGCACACAACAGTTCACGTCGCAGCTGCCCGATCACTGCCATTAGCCTGCCCAATTCTGCTGAGGCAGCCAATAGACAGCTGCCCTTGGCGCAGCAAGCAGGGAGTGTGATTGGCGGCCACTGGCTACAATCGGACAGCTGATAGCGTCTGTAGATAGTGCCACTCACTCATCCAACCTTCATTGCAGGCTATTGGATATTATTACAGGCAATGGATATCTATTTGTAGCAATAAGATGCACAAAATAAGCATATTACATTTCGGCTTGTACAGAATGCAATCATTTGGGTACTGTTGGTGCCACACACTGGGTAAAACTGTGTTTTGTCCTGCAACACCCTACATGGTTTAGGACTTGGCTATCTGAACTTGCCTGAGCCCTGGTAGCAGAATTCAGTTTTGTACTGCAGTGGGTGTGGTATAGTGGTTCGAGAGTTGGACTAGGACATGGGAGACTAGGGTTCAAATCCTAGAAGCATAGTGGGTGACTTTGGACCAATCATTGCCTCTCAGGCTTCATGGGGTGGAGAGAACCATGTGCACCAAATTCAGCTTGTTGGACAAAAAGGTGGGACACAAACAAACAAACAAAGAAAGAAACAAATGACATCATAGACCTATATTGTTTGTATGCCTCCAGATGTTCCACACCATGTGACACACTGAGACTCTCAGATAGTATTCATTGTAGATATAGTAGCAATGTACTTTTTGTCACATAGATTTGAATATATCCTTTCTTGTTTTCTGGCCCTGGAGGTTATATTGAGCTTAAAAGTTAAAGATAAAGGGACCCCTGACCATTAAGTCCAGTCGCGGAAAACTCAGAGGTTGTGGCGCTCATCTCACTTTACAGGCCAAGGGAGCCAGTGTTTGTCCGCAGACAGCTTCTGGGTCATGTGGCCAGCATGACTAAGTCACTTCTGGCAAACCAGAGCAGCACACAGAAACACCGTTTACCTTTCCGCCGGAGCGGTACCTCTTTATCTACTTGTGCTTTACGTGCTTTTAAACTGCTAGGTTGGCAGGAGCAGGGACCAAGCAACGGGAGCTCACCCTGTTGTGGGGATTTGAACCGCCTACCTTCTGATCAGCCAGCCCTAGGCTCTGTCATTTAGACCACAGCGCCACCCACCTCCCATGATGCTTAGTGGGTGTCAAATAGCACTATCCACATTTAAGCATTTCTTTTTTCCTTCAATCTCTTTTTATATAGAGAGATAGATATCTCCAATAACACAGGAGGAGATCTTCTATGTTTCAACGTTTATATTCCCCCCGTGTGTACTTCCTCTCAGACAGTACAAATCTGGGAAGATTTGGAGTCATGCTTGGAGAAGGCCAAAATAGAATTTCCTGACTGGAACATCCTGCTGGCAGGTGACTTTAATGCCAGGATAGGCAGCGACATCAATTCGTATGGCTCCAAAACCCAGTTTTTACCAGAGGCAGACTGGTTTATCCCTTGGAGTTCTGATGAAAAGGTCTTGAATAAGGCAGGTATTACATTACTGGAGATTGCTTTTAAGCATAATTTGTACAACCTGCATGATACTTACATGGATAGGTCAGGAGGTTTCTTCTCTTTTATCGGCCCTCGTGGTGCAAGTGTGATTGACCATATCCTGGTCTCTCCAACAATTTTGGAGAGGGCACAGGGTCTCAGCACTTTTAACAGAACTGAGAGCAACCATCTTCCTAGAGCAATCTCACTAACTCCCCTCGAATCAGGGGGATTACAACATCTACATTGTGCAGCCCCTCCTCAAGCACCGGCCCCACGCAGGCGTAAATGGAACAGCGAGCTGGAGCTTAAAATCAATCAACACCTGCACTCTCCAGATTTATTGGTTCTGAGAGACCAGTGTCCTTTACCTAACTTTGATCCTTTTTCACTATATCAGCGGGTCTCAGAGTCCCTTTTCCCATTTCTTATAAACACCAGGCCTCCCAAACAACATAACAAATCGGGGGTCTGGTTTGACAAAGACTGCCGGAAGCTAAGATCCCTGCTTAGGAAACAACAAAATAAGGTAAAACAGGAGAGGACTTTGTCATCTATGGTAAATTTCCACAGATGGCGCTCTCACTATAAAAACACCTTAAAACTCAAGAAATCCCTTTACAGGAAGGAACAATGGGAGGCACTTGATAAGGCGATTAAATCGCGAGACGATAGAAAATTATGGGCAATAGTAGCACAGGGAGTCTCATCCAAAGGAAAAATTGTAAACAGCAGTATTCCATCCGATGTGTGGTATCAACACTTTCTCAAGCTATACACACTCTCAAATACTGCTAATTTGAGTCCGTTCCTCCCATTGAAGAATGAGCATCTAGCTAGTTGGGATCCTGTTACGGAATCAGAGTGCCTACAGCTAATTAAAACTTTAAAAAATGGCAAAGCTCCTGGTGAGGACATGATCCCCCCTGAGGTTTTTAAATCAAATGCCCAATGGTGGGCCATCTTTTTGGCCAAACTTTTTACGGCAATAAACAACACATGTAAAATCCCAGCAAACTGGAAACTAAGTGTGGTAGTCCCTATCTATAAGAAGGGAGACATTCAAGATCCAGCAAACTACCGCCCTATAAGCCTTCTGGACATCGGATACAAACTTTATACCCAGTACTTATTAAACAAGCTGGTAGATTGGGCGGACCATTCTAACCTGTTCAACCAGGAACAGGCAGGATTTAGAAAGGGCCACAATACGATAGGTCACTGCATGGTACTACAGACCCTGGTAGCTAAATATGCAAAAGCGTATAAGAGCAGACTCTTTGTGGCCTTCGTTGACTTGACATCTGCCTTCGACTCAATCTGTAGAGATAGACTATGGAAAAAATTATATGAAACGGACATTGACAGACGACTTTTAAAAATTCTCAGAGAGTTACATACAGACATTACAGTCAAAATCAGAACTGGGTCATCGGGAACTCTTACGGACCCACTGCCATTGGGGAAAGGGGTCAAACAGGGATGCCTGCTAGCCCCATTTCTTTTTAACTTTTATATAAACGACATTGTTCAGTACATGGCAAAGTACAAGTCATCGGCTCCAGCCCTTGAAGGTAAACGCCTGAATATTTTGCTATATGCCGATGACATGGTTTTAATGGCACTCACCCGAAGAGGCTTACGCAGCATGCTGGAGGGGATCGCAGCCTACTGTTCCCATAATTCACTAAAGATAAACCATGACAAAACAAAAATTGTGGTGTTCACTAGAGCTCGCCACACCTTTAGATGGTCTTTAGATGAACATGTGATTGAACAGTGCCCTTTTTTTAAATATCTGGGTGTTACATTCCAGGCTACATCTAGCTGGCTAGCCCACTTTAAGGCTGTAACCATCCTAACACGAAGAACAATTGGTGTTTTGCTTAGTTTCTTCCATACCAGGGGAGGACAATTGGTGATCCCGGCATTAAGAGCTTTTGTTGGGAAAGCTATTCCCCAGATGTTATATGGGATAGAACTCTGGGGGTGGAACCAGAGGCTGTTGGAACGGCTTGAAATTTTGCAAAACTACTATCTCAAGAGGATTCTAGGCCTTCCTCAAGGAACCCCAGCAGCTTTCTTGAGGGTGGAGGTTGGTTTACCCTCTGTGTCTGCCAGGGCCCACTTAAGATTCCTACGATTTTACATCAACCTTGCAAACACTTCAAACACCTTATTGGCCAAACAAGCCTTTGTATCTTTTCAAAAGAACACCACTTGGCGCCAAAACTTATCTGAGATCCTGGTTAGATACACCCTACCGGAGTTTAATATCCTCAAACGGTGGAGCCCGGACAAACTCCGGAAATGGATCCTGGAGAGAGACGCTCTGTTAGATACCACAAAAATACAGATCCCAGGGTCCTCCCACTGGTTTCCCCGACTGAAAGCAGTCAAAATCTGCGCCAATTACTTGGCGAATATCACCAATCCCACTCTTCGGAGAGCCTTTACTATGGCCCGTTTTCAAACCATTCCTACGGCCTATCTGTCAGGCAGATATGCAAAAATCCCAGTAGAGCAGCGGATATGTCCTTGTTATATGAGAACCAAAGAGGATCTCATACATTACATGTTGTATTGTCCCATCTATTCGGCCTTCAGGGATGCGATGTTACAAACTATTCCCAAATCAATAGTCAACTCTGAGGACCAAGTAAAGTTTTTACTGGTGGACGCTGATCCACGGATTTCTCACGTGGTAGCGGTCTTTGTGGTGAAGGCTATGAAAACTAGGGTATGGTTCCTGGATGAAACGGTGAGGTCCCTCCCATTGCTCTCCTAACCTGTTGTTGTATCTTCTTCCCTGAATGGTGGGGTTTATTGGGTAGTTTCCTTGCTGGGACAGCATGGCATGAATTTTAGCTTACTTTTATAATCTTTTTGTTTATCTTTTAATAATGTTTTATGGTATTTTGTGTAAAGGCATGGACCTCACAAATTTAATAAATTTGTTGTTGTTGTTGTTGTTGTAGAGAGATAGAGAATGCAAGGGAAATCTATTCACTGTTTTAAACCATATGTATATATATATATATATATATATATATATACATACTGTATACAAATATGGGTAATACACACTCAGATTTTGTGATAGGGCAACATAAAACTCCCATCCAATAGTGTCTGACTACTGATTCATTCTAGATGTGATAACTAAACTGGACACCTTTTTTTTTTTTTAATCTGTCTTGGCAGCTGCACACCTTAATGGGGATAATGAAATCCAGCCAAGTTTCTCTTATATATACATTCCTCCTTGCAGTGATGAAGCTTCTGCACCCAGCTTGGCTGCAAAACGGGCTGCGAGAGAAATCACCATTTGATTGTAAATTGAGCAGATTTGTTCTGAAAGTAATCTAAGTCCAATAAAAAGGGTGCTCTTGTGATGACACTTTTATAGATTTGATTTTCTGAATGGAAGTGCACTTGGAATTCCCATGAACTTGCAGGAATGCAGCAACATTTTTGCTTTACTGCAAAAGTAAGAGATGCGGCAGTGCAGTCAAAGGGCAATAGAAATATGCCAACTTTCATGGAGCAATAAATTGGGTCCCCCGTGGCAGTACCATACTTGCCGATGCGCAAAAGATGAAGCTCTTTCCCAAGAAACACAAAGAAAACAAAACCTGGAACAATTGTGTGTGTGATTTCAATAAAGAGGACAATTGGATTTTGACAAGATAATACGTTCCACGCATAGAACAATAATGATGTTTAGCATCTGTATAACTGCGATCATGAGAGAAAAATAAAGTGGCTTTTTCATCTTCTACTTGGCCTAATTCCCACCTATGCTTTTTCTTGAGACTACATGTGTACTGAACAACCTATTTAGCTGTTCAAGCTTCCAGAAGAAGGGCAGCGCCTCAGAGATCCATGAAGGAGCATATCTGCCCACTCTTATGGCCTTCCTTTGCCTGAATTTAGAAACCCACCACCCACTGCACATAGACCTGGTTTAGACATAAATCTGTGGTGAAGTTGGGTGTTTCATATATGAGCAGGAGCAAAGCTTAGACTTGTGCACTCCCTCTCCCTCTCACTTTTCTTCCTCTAGCGTAGCTGTGAGATTGGTTGCATACACTTCTTGGTTTAAAATAATTGATATTACCCACTGCGTCCTAACTAGTGTGACCTTGACTTGTTTCAGTAAACCGTTATTTCAGTTAATCACAGTTTGCCCTTCCTGGGTGTAAGGATAAACTACAGTCCATCAAAAAGCAGGGGAGATGCAGTCAAAAATTTCAATCTCCTCTGCATGGCCACATTGGAGACAGAGGAATAATGGTTTTTTTCCAGCATTATGTTCAAACTGGAAAATTTGACCATCTAGCAGTCTTCAGCCTCTAACCCCTCACCCAAACCTAAAAGCCATTTTCTTGCTCTGACACTATTTTTAATGAAAGGGATAGTAAAAACTTTCCAGAATGAGGAAATAAAGGTTGGTGTTGAGAAGAACCACAGTTAAACTCCAAGATATCCTGTATCAACACTGTTTAGATTCTTTAGCCTCAATAGGGTAGGGGAATGTAGCTTTGTTCAGTCTTTTTAAGTTAATTGACACGATTTACAGTTCTTGGAATACTACAGAGATCAAAATTCAGTTAGACTTCCATTTTTGCATTTCTCTGCATTTTGCAGTTCTGTTCATGGCTCAAAAACTTACCATACTACACATCTTACGTTGAAATATGTGCAATAATTGTGCATTTTACTATGAGACAATTATTTAAAATGTGTGCTTTGTTCATAAAAGGGTTTCATGGGGACTTTTTTTTATCAGAGTGATGCAGAAATGGGGCTGGACAGATTTTTGAATGGGCACAGATGGAACAGATATTGACTAAAAATAGACTGATCCATCCATTCTTAGTCAGTGGTAGACCACATGCTTGCATGAAAGATTCCTGAAATCCAGTAGAAAAGCAGTCCATAATTATTGACAATACTCAACTAGGTAGACCAGTGACCTAAGTTGGTACAAGGCAGAGTCGTATCTTCTAAGAAAGGTATCAACTCTAGTAGGTAGTTTCTTAAGTAATGGGTGCCTGTTTAAACCCTTCTTCTCAAGGCAAGTGGAATTTCTGTATATATGTCACCTAAATGCCCTCTGAGGGACTCCCTCTCTGAGCAAAAAGGTTTGTTCAGTTGTATATGCAGATCATTCTCTATCATTCAGCACTCTGGAGAGCTCCACACTGGCTACCCACATTTTTGCTATATGATTTTATTTGATTTGATTACCATAACTAGCAAGCCTCTTGTATAAATTGTATGTTTTAAAAGCTTAAATTTCCCTTCTTTATTTTGGAAAAAGAAGACTTCCAGGTGTTATTCTGAAGTCCAGTTAAAGCAGTATAATATATTACAATAGCAAAGTATTGCATAGTTAATCCTCTTGCTTTATTCATGTAGAACTTTGATGTTTTTATGGTGTTATAAAGATGTCATCGGAGGACACATAGCTAGACATTCACTCTGAATTCCCTTTCCTCATGAGGCTAATAAAATTCTAGGCAGTATTAAAACATTTTAGTTGGACAAATATTTTGGATACCATACAGGAATAAGCAAAAGTTTTACATAGCATAAGCAGCAAGAATTTTTATGCCTGCTGGGTTCTGGAAATGATAAACAAGTTGGCAACATGTTTCGCCTGTGGCAAGTAAAAAATATGTGACTTAATTTAACAAACAATGTGACATGGTCTTGGAATTCATCTCTTTCCAGCCACTCCTCCAGTCCTCAGCTGCTTAGCCAAAAACTGCCAGTCTTCCCCACACTTCCTTACCTGGCTTTATATATATTCTATTTTCTGGATGATTTATAGGATGGCCATGTGTTTTAACATGATACTTGAATGAACAGGTATAGAGTCTGTGTGGAATATGTCAGGTAACGATCTTTATTCACCTGTGACATGAAAGAATCGCCTCCCACCAGGCAGGGGCGATAATGTAAATCGGAGAATATTTTTAAAAGCAAAATGATGATTTGCCAACATGACTAACATAGGTATGTGTGGCCATGAAGGCTGGTAACTTCTGCACACTTAATTGCCAGACTCATCTTGAGTTTCGTGCTCCTTAGCATCAAAGTTTCAACCCAAGTTCAGCATGATGAAAGGTGTTGCCTGAGCGGAGAAATGTATCCTCAGTCAAAATGCCAAATAAAATACTGACTCTGAGATATCGTCATTCACACAGATTTAGTGGAAGCCAAAACATCTCACTTCTCCTCATTCCATGGTACGTTGTGAAAATTATTTTTCAGATTTTTTTTCCTCTCAAGAAAAATGAGACTGAAGTCCTGTTCACACTTAGCTAGGAGCAAGCTCCATGGAGCACACTGAGATGTAGTTGTTCATGGCATTTCATTTGCAGATACAGTGGTACCTCAGGTTAAGAACTTAATTCGTTCTGGAGGTCTGTTCTTAACCTGAAACTGTTCTTAACCTGAAGCACCACTTTAGCTAATGGGGCCTCCCACTGCTGCCGCATCACCGGAGCATGATTTCTGTTCTCATCCTGAAGCAAAGTTCTTAACCCGAGGTACTATTTCTGGGTTAGCGGAGTCTGTAACCTGAAGCGTATGTAACCTGAAGTGTATGTAACTCGAGGTACCACTGTAATAGTCCTGGGATTCACATTGTAAGCATATTCTGACTTCTTCACACAGCACATAGTTAAACTAGTATGGGAAACAATTGACCAATAAACTGAAAGTGACACGGGGACAAATAGAAGAAGAAGACTTTATCCCTCAGCCCAAGACAACAATTAGAATCCACCAACAGCATACGAATCAATATGGCTAACCTGATCCAAAACACCCACCCACCCCACTCACACATGAAAACAAAATTCACCACAGCCAATCACAAACAAGCAACCACACCCTAGGCCAACCCCAACCTCTCTCACCACCAAAGAAACACAAGCGAATGGCAAAGAGAACCTGCACAAGCGACGCTGACACAAAACCCCATGCATACATTAACTAAAATAGAAACATCCCCACCCCACCCCACCCCACCCCAACTATGGCCCCCTCCACCTCTTCCCCCCTTTTCTTCCTAATGTGACACTAATGTCTCAACAAATGAAACTGATCTGTAGAAAATGTAACTTGGAAAAAGAGACAATGCACATACGTTTGTAAACCAAGAAATCTTAAATAATAAATAGGTTTAAATAAATAAATAAATACTATAGAATTCACTCTCCCAGGGGATAGTGATGCCCACCAACTTGGGTAGCTTTAAGGGAGGGTCATGCAAGATACGGCTATCCTTGGCTACTAGCCATGATGGTTGTGTTCTAACTCCACTCTCAAAGGCAGTATGCCTCTGAATATCAGCTGCTAGGGATCACAAGTGGGGAGAAGAAGAAGATGAAGATGAAGATGAAGAAGAAGAAGAAGGAGGAGGAGGAGGAGGAGGAGGAGGAGGAGAGGAGGAGGAGGAGAAGGAGGAGGAGGAGTTTGGATTTGATATCCCGCTTTATCACTACCCGAAGGAGTCTCAAAGTGGCCAACATTCTCCTTTCCCTTCCTCCCCCACAACAAACACTCTGTGAGGTGAGTGGGGCTGAGAGACTTCAAAGAAGTGTGACTAGCCCAAGGTCACCCAGCAGCTGCATGTGGAGGAGCAGAGACACGAACCCGGTTCACCAGATTACGAGTCTACCGCTCTTAACCACTACACCACACTGGATCTCCACACCACACTGGCTCACCTGGGAAGAGTGTTATTGAACTCATGTACTGTTTGTGGGCTTCCCTCGGCCATCTGGTTGGCTACTGTAAGAGCAGGATTTTAGATTAAATGGGCTTTTGGTATGACCCAGCAGGACTCTTCATATGTTCTTAAGAACCTGTGCCCTGAGTACAGCCTTGAGCTTGTGTTTTCTGACTAGCCATGCTGCAGGACAAGAAAATCTAAAAACAGCAGAAATATTCAAAGGCTATAAATGCTGGCGGTAGGATCCTGAATTTCAGAATACAGGTGAATGGATCATATGGGACTGAGTAGTGGGAAAGTTCCTCTCTCTTCATTCAGCAACCTAATATCTTTTTGCTATGAGCAGAAGAAAGCTAGGATAAATAACTTATTGTTCATTTCCATTCCATTTTTGGTTAATTTTTCCAGAACATTGTGCTTATTTGCCACAGTAAATAGCAATTTATTTTAAGTTTAGTAAGAAACCCAAAGCTAATAAAGATGAGCTATTTTATACCGTATGGTACAGCTACCTCTTTGCAGAAAACGACCTGCTGATGGCTCCTCATATAGGTAATATGCAAATAATAAGACACACAATTAAACATATTTATGGTAATATAGTTGATGTTTGTATAAGCTGATACCCCAAATAAACCTGTGAAGCAGAAATAAAAATTGAAATATAGAAGAGATATGTTATGCTTCCTACCCTTTTATTAACATCACAACATTTTAATGAACCTAGATTCTGCAGCTTGTAAACTTAGCTGCACTAAAGCCAATCTACAGGGCTATGCGTGATTCGGGATTAATTTCTCTTATCATGCGCATGAAGCATGTTGTTTCTGGCCTCACTTATGAAAAACCACACAATGTGTTCCAGCTTTTCGCTCGGCTCAATAAACGCAAGGCTTTTGACATCATTACCTAAGTATTTTAAGGCTGAAGGGCAGTCCCATTTTTGACTCATATGCCTCCTTCCTTAACATATACAGTGAGGGGCAACAGAGAGAAGGACCTTCCCCACCATACCCCTTCCTGCTCTATCATCTCATGGACATTTCTTCCAGCCCAATTTTGATACCAGAAGTAAACCCAGCTGAAAGAACAGATGAAGTATGAAGACTTCAGGTGGGAGATGCAGAAACTCACTCACCTTCTTGGTAGTGGTGCCCGCCCATCAGATGCCAAGGAGATAAAAATTAACACAACTTTTAGAAGACATCTTAATGCAGCCCTGTATCAGGAAGGTTAAATGTCTGACATTTTATTATGTTTTTATATTTCCTGGAAGCTGCCCAGAGTAGCTTGGGAAACCCAGCTACATGGGCAGGGTATTATTATTATTATTATTATTATTATTATTATTATTATTGAAGAACATTGGACAATGCTACAAGATGACATGGCATCACTCTGATAGAGGCTTCTGGGGTGTGTGGGTGGCATTCAGTGGCTGCCAGGAGATATTCACATCACATAATATTCCTCCCCAGATTTCTGAGAGGAAACCTATACTCATGATGAGATGAAATGTCTGACCATATCTCCACTCAGGGGTTTTAAAAGGGTGGTGAATTGTAATGTTTGGCTGAGTTGCCTTAATTTGACAGAGAGGCAAGGAAGTCACAAACGTTCCTGGATGCCATTGATGGAGTTACTCACATAATCATCATCATTTATACCCCACCCATCTGGCTGGGTTTCCCCATCCACTCTGGGAAGGTCCCAACAGAATATTAAAAACACACTAAAACATCAAACATTAAAAACTTCCCTAAACAGGGTTGCCTTCAGATGTCTCCTAAAAGTCAGAGAGTTGTTTATTTCCTTGGCATCTGATGGGAGGGCGTTCCACAGGGCGGGTGCTACTACTGAGAAGGCCCTCTGCCTGGTTCCCCGTGACCTCACTTCTGGCAGTGAGGGAACCACCAGAAGGCCCTCAGAGCTGGACCTCAGTATCCAGGCTGAACGATGGGGGTGGAGACGCTCCTTCACATCTTTCAGAGTGGCAAGCAGAGGAAGAACCTAGAGAAGAAAAGGAGAAGGAAAAGAGGGGGTTGCTGAAAAGCGTGCTGAAAGGCCTTAGGAAGGAGAGAAGGGTGCTCTAGAGTGCAGAAAAGGAGAAGCCTGAGATACAAAGCAAAGCTTAAAAGGTAATGAGAAAAACAAGAGGTACATATGTTAAGGGTCATAGCTGTGTAGCAGAGTATCTGTTTTGCATGTGGAAGATCACAGGTTCAACCCCCAGCAACTCCAAGTAGGGAGATGCCTCAAACCCTGGAGAGCAGCTGCAGTCAGAATAGAATAGATAATCCTGAGATGGACAAGTAGTCTCACTCGGCATAAGGCAGTTTCCTATACCAAGAAGCTGCAGAGGTGAAGATGGCTGAATGTACAGTGGTTTCAATGTTTTGCAGTGCCTCATGCAAAACAAAAATAAAACAAAACTTGAGTGGTTGAGATTTTCTGAAGCTAGGATGTGCCTGTGATCGTAGCAATTCTGAGCTGAAGATAAAGATAAAATTAGAGTTGGGTGCTTTTAGAACAAAACAGGAGTTTAATATATCCTAAAGCTTATATAGTTGCAGGTGTGTGCGCACACTTGTTTTTAGAGACCCAGTGGAACCCATAAACAGGCTTAGCACTAATAAACCCAGAAGTTATGAAGGAGAAATATGCCATAAAATGGTAGCAAACAATAATGCTTTCCATTTCTCGGTTGCTTGGGAATGAGTCATGCTAGACGTAAAACACCAAAACCCTAAATAAACGTCAACCTAAGCAGATTCATTGGCAAGCAGCATCTGGACACAACGGAAAGGAAAGCTAAGAAAACAGTGCCGAAAGCAACCAATTTCTAATCTATGTTGCGTCAAAAATTTCCTGTATGGTACCTTTATTGTATTGGAAGTTTTCAGCCAGGAATCCAAAGGGAAGCAGAAACATAAAATCTAATTTGTGAAGCCTGCTTCATTTTTAATTCCAACTCAAACCCTTGAAATCTTGGCTGCATATTCCATTTCATTAAATAGAATCTCAGAAGGATATATATACCATGGTACCTCAGGTTAAGAACTTAATTCGTTCTGGAGGTCCGTTCTTAACCTGAAACTGTTCTTAACCTGAGGTACCATTTTAGCTTAATGGGGCCTCCGGCTGCCGCCGCACGATTTCTGTTCTCATCCTGAAGCAAAGTTCTTAACCGGAGGTACTATTTCTGGGTTAGCGGAGTCTGTAACCTGAAGTGTCTGTAACCTGAAGCATCTGTAACCTGAGGTACCACTGTGTGTGTGTGTGTGTGTGTGTGTGTGTGTGAGAGAGAGAGAGAGAGAGAGAGAGAGAGAGAGAGGTGGAATGTCATGAGATCCATCTGATGAGCAGAGGGAGAAAAATATTAAGTAGGTTTATAGGTTCATTTTTCTGTATTTGATTATTGCATCCTTAGGAGGACGCATATAAAAATGCACTAACCATTGCTTGTGATGGCAAGTGATGTTTTGCATGTGTGAATGGGCCATCTGCAAATCCTTCATCCCACAGATTGACCTTCAGTATCTCCTTAAGTTCCATATCTGAACTCTTTAAATGTCAAAGACAGTAAGAAAGCTTTAAACCTGGGCAGTGTGTATGGAGGTCCTGAGCTGCCCAGACGATAAGACCACCATCCCGGCCTCACTGATGTGGTCCAAAAGAAATCAGTGCAATACAGTTGGAGTTGCTAGAAGATGTACAAGGCACCATCTTATAGCCTTAGGGACTCCACTATGGATTTGTGTAGGGTTTACTCCTTAGCCATTTTTTCTCCCAAAGATGTCCTGCGAGGCAGAGGAAGTTTAGGGTCAGAAATTTCCTGCTCCTAGATGGGCTACCTTCCCAGGTTGTTGAGTCTAATCCACCCCTCACTTCCCTCTACAGCATGTGCAGAAACAGCCATCTTAATCATCAGATCCACTATTGGTCTCGCCCGCTCAAACTGCTGGAGCCTGTCTTTGCATGCAGGGGGGGTCCCTAACTCACTGAGGCTTTGAGACCCATCGGCTACCCTCACCTGGTTTAGCCAGCCAGCCAAAGCAAACTCCAGTGAACCCTGAAACTTACTTCTTATTAAAGATGTATAGGATTACTCTGTAAACCTCAAACATCAGTTCGGGTTTTGACTTTGTGTTCCCTTGGGGCAGCGCATAGAATCCACCCATCATTCCCCTTGTTGGTTTTCAAAGACACAGTGCAATGCAGTGCAGTCTTGATCATTTGGAAGCTGCTGGTATAATTCCAATTGATTTTAATGGAACAGCGTTTTCATCCTTTTTTCTTTTTTGTCAACAGAAAGAAAAAGCAGCGACTGTGAAAATCAATTAAAGCAAATAAAGTAACTCATTTTGATTCCCCCCATTTGGCGTCTATTTTCAGTTATAACGTTGTTGGCTGCCTCTGTGAATTGACAAAGTGGAGTTTAGTAAAACTCTATTGCTGTATTCTGTGCCTTCTTTGAATGCTTCTTCCTTCATCCAGTTTGATTAGCTATTAGTCAGGAAATGAGAGTGAAGTGGAGAACAGGATCACATATGGGTCTGTCCCTGAAATTGCATGGGGACTTAAATCCATAATAGTGTGTATTGTGTGCATTTAAGAATTCAATTTATCAAGTCAATGGCACCCTTGTTATTCCTTATGGAGTGGGGGTGGCGGATGTCCACAGCTTTCTGCTGGGAAATTCTGTTTTCTGTTGTACTGCTGTAAGAGATTTCTCGGGAAATAAAGGATCATAAAATGGCTATCTCGACAGTGCTAAAAGAGAACACTTGAGCATTTACGAACATCTCACGGGTTTCTGTTCTACTACGTGCTAAGAGGCGTATTGATTCATAAGTGTCTAAATTGGAAATTCCACTTAAATCCTTTCCCATAAAGTGTCAATTTGCTGAATCTAGCATTTGGAAGACAGCATTTGAAATGATCTCCTGCCAAAATAGCACAATTGTTTCCCCTGACATGTCTACCCTGTAAAATTTTCTTTGGTTATGTCTGCTCTTCTCTTCCTCTTTGTGCACAATACAAAGTTTGCTTTTTTCCATGTATCTTCAAAGTGCAAAGTGTACTTTAAGAAGGAGGTAGACAAACTGGAACGAGTTCAGAGGAGGGCAGCAAAAATGATCAGTGTTTTTGAAAGCAGGTCCTGTGAAAGTTTGAAGGCACGGGGTATGTTTAGCTTGGATAAGAAGATAGACAACATGATAGCACTCTTCAAATACCTAAGAGGCTGCCACATGGAAGGGAGTAAAAACTAGGGTGTACAACAGATTCGACCAAATCCCAAACTGAATTGGACTGATTTGTGCTCTGTCCAGATTGGTTTGAAGCAGCTACAAATTGCTACAGAACAAACGGGGTTGTCCTCAATTAATTTGTAGCCATTTGTGCTGAATTGTCATTCAAAACAGTCTTTCAGAAAGCAAGGCAGGCTGTTATTAATTAAAACACCATATTAAGACAACACTAGGATGGGGAGAGAAGAGGGGAGCAAAAGGAGAACCAACCCAGATCTCACTAACCACAGTGCTTGAGGAGCTGCACTTTGCTCAATGAGAGCTGCAGAGCTATCCTGGAATGCTATCCATAGAGCTCTCCTGATCTGACCCATGGCTCTGACCCCACCTTCTGGGGCCAACCGGAGACCACTAGCTTTGCTTCTGATCCTGTGCCAAAATAGTCCAGGGGTAGGGCTAGTGTTTAATTAGGGTAACACACACCCCTGCATTGATCATACGGGGAAGGGGATGAGAGCTTTCATCACCTCTTCTTCCTCCTGACTGCAGGGGGACTCAGTTCTGCAGGGTGCTTCATCAAAAGCAGCTTCTCCTGCAATGCGCAGGATGACTACATCAGCTGTTGAGCATCGGGCAGGAAGCAGAGTCAGGTGGCATTGGGCTTCTCCTGGGAAGAAGCAGTCAGCAGTCAAGTAGGTCTTGTTCTTTCCATGGGTTTTTCGGCCTGGTGCCTGTCTCTCCTTCCTGCCTAATGTTCCAACCTCTTAACAGCCCTGGGTTTCTCTGTTAAACGTTTTAAAAATAGTTTTTATTTGATTTTACAAATCTATATTTTTCCACGCTCATTATCACAAATAATAAAAATTACACTAGATTCTTCTGAATCCCAAGACTCCCCTCCTCCCTTCTGTCGGTTCTTTTAGTAACTTTCTTGACTACATACTGTAAGTCCGTCTAATTTATAATCCTCCATTGTATCCAAAGTCTGTGTGACATTACAAGGGTTATTTAAGAACTGCTAAAAAGTTCCAGTTTTCACAGTGGTCTTTTAAATATAATATAAACTTCTCCCATTATTTGTTCAAGATTTGATCCTCCTGATTTCTGATTTTCCCAGTCAGTCTTGCCATCTCTGCATAGCCCAATAATTTCATCTGCCAGTCCACCATGGTAGGAATCTTGTTGTCTTTCCAACTCTGGGCAAGCAACATCCTTGTAGCGGGTTTCTCTATTAAACTTGACCTGTAGTGATGCATGACTGTCTCAGCCTGATTCAACTGATGCCCAAATCTCTCCACATAACTCGGTTTGGCTCAGGACTTGGACCTCAGATGAATCCAGTACACATTCCTAGCTATGACCCTGCCCAACATTCTACAGTCTTGAGCAGGGGAGGCAGCAAAATCTAATAATGCAGGAGATGCAATTCAACAGTGTCCTATGATGAATGTTCTGCCTGCTTAAGCATTGTAGCTTGCTAGATAGAAGGATTCCTGGTCTCCTCCCCCTGTGCACTCCTCTTGGGATTCTCCTGACCCCGTCAAACCAATTTTGGGGTGCATGGGGAATACACAGGGAAAAGAGAGGAGGGAAATCCCTGATGCACAAACAGAAGGTCTTGTGCTGGGCTTCTGCTGATAGGTTCTGGTGGATTCCCCATCAATCCCCACTTTGATAGCATATGGAACACTGATTTATATCAGTTCATTCTGATCACATTTATCCATTGACTAGTGGTCAGACCTGAGGAAGGCTGAGCTAGCATGGGAAGAAATAATGTATTTGGGGGGGGTGACTCCCCATAATTTTGTTTCATATTTTAATGAACAATGGAAATACAGGTCTTGAGAACCTTGAAACCATGTGGGAGTTTCAGCCGGCTCAGCTGTGCCAGGTGGGGTGGCAGAAGACGCCAGCGACAAGCATATAGCACAGATATGGAAAGAGATTCTCTTGTTCCTTGTTAGTTTTCAACCTCAGCAATCTTACATAACATGTGGTTGGGCACTTGAAGGAACATCTTTTCCAGATGAGCCTTTGCTCAGATGAAGCATTGCCATTTATTCAATATATACCTCTAGAGACTCTCTGAGATGAAAAAGTTGCCAGCAAATAGCTGGGCATTTTAAGTGATAGCACTTGGTTAGTTCCCTTATGACATTTAGGAAGTTTTAAAGAGCCTTCTTTTAAGAAAAACAATTTCAAAAGCAAAATACAGCAGAAATATGGAAGACTAGGCATGTTGATTTCTAATTCTTACTTCCTCCAAGAGAAATTTTTCCACAGCCACGGTTGTACCATTTTTTTCTTATCTTCAAGGAGATACTTGAGATAAAAGGTATCAGATGTTCCAGGTAAATTTACCAGGGAGGGCTTAATTAATTGATTCCTGACATGTTTATACAGCCCACAGTATAGTAAAATAAGTTTCATGCAATCAACAGCCTGAGAACATAAAACGGAGTCTGTTCTTGTAAGGTATGTCTGCGGTTTAGGACTTCAGACGGGAATACATTTAGTAATACATTTGGTAAACAAACAACGGTAATTGGGTACTGACAAATTCGTAATATGTGAGGGTAATTGCAAAATGTGCCTTACTTGTTTTGGCAATTCTTAATTTTCATTTCTGGTGTTTTATTGTGCTTTTAATATTTTGTTGGAAGCCGCCCAGAGTGGCTGGGGAAACCCAGCCAGATGGATGGGGTATAAATAATAAAATGTTGTTGTTGTTGTTGTTAGTATTATTATTATTCATTGTTGAAGGAACAAACTCTGGTCATCCTTTGGGCTTCCCTCTTTTGTGTTTTACAAACCCTGGACAGCTGCCAGCCATTGGAGACAATACTAAGCTAGGTCAACCACAGATTTGAGAGAAGACACACTTTTAGTAGCACTCAAATGCAAACCCTATAGTAGGTCAGAGTGTAGTATTTCAGTTAAAGAAGCAAAATAAGCAGTGAGGGGACAGCGATGGGAGCAGTAATAGCGCCTGAGACAAAAGCAGTTTGTCAGATTTCTGGCTTTGAACATGACAGATCCATGTTTTGCTGCTTACCTCCTTCAATTCAGGGTATCTCGTTTAGCTTTGTTTAGTTTACACCACAATTCTTCTTCTCTCCATGCTCAGTAATCTTCATAAGAAACATTCCAAATAAGACAGTGGTGGCGCTATCTGTTTCAGAATTGCCTTGTGTTACGATCCCTCAATTTACTGCTCAGCTTAATGCCTCCGAAATCCCTTGAAAGTACATAGGGCACAGTTCTTGGCAGTTTCTACATGTCCGCTTGGTTTCTTTTGTTTAATGTGCTGCTTCCCTGGTCTGTGATGCAGAGAGAGTCTGATGGGAAAAAGGCAATCACAGCCAATCGTAAGATTGGAAGGACTTACTCAGCGCCATTTGTAACACTTTTTAAACAGCTCCCTGAAGCTCTAATTTCGAAGCAACACCTCCTTATCTGAGAGAGTATACTGAAGATTTGTGTAAGGTGCATGACTCACAAAGAAGATGGCAATAACAGATAGCACCTCCTTTATCAGCGAGGGAATTTAAAACAGCTACTTTTGCCGGGGAAGGTTGGTGATAATTAGGTGAAGTTGACATTTTACGTTTTACTTCTTTATCTTCATTTCTAACACCTTGCAATGAGAAAACACATTATTTTTACGGACACACTGAGTTATTCAGATAAATTCTCATTTGTTATCAATGGACTTCTCACTTTGTGGTTCCCAATTGTCACTAGACCATCAATAAACATTTCTTTATGATTAGTCCAAGACAGTTTTATGCGTTCTAAACTAGCAACTATCTTCTGTCAATGTACATGTTCTGACCTATGTTCCATCCTGTGTTCTGTCACTATAAATGAGCAACAAAAGAGACATGGTAATTATACAGTAGGCAGGGTTGACACTGGTCCTTAACAGCACCAGGGCCACATCATTACCATACATTTTAAACACTACTATACCACTTTAAACAATTCCCTGGGAAGAAGGATTGACTGTTAAACCACTCTAGAAATTGGAGCCCTGTGCAGGGTTGGATTTAGGTTTCATGAGACCCTAAGCTACTGAAGATAGTGGGGCCCTTTATAAGTGAGCAAGTAAAATATTTAATATCATTATACAGTAGTACCTAGCGTTAAGTACTTAATTCGTTCCGGAGGTCTGTTCTTAACCTGAAACTGTTCTTAACCTGAAGCACCACTTTAGCTAATGGGGCCTCCTGCTGCTGCCGCGCCACCAGAGCACAATTTCTGTTCTCATCCTGAATCAAAGTTCTTAACTCAAGGTACTATTTCTGGGTTAGCGGAGTCTGTAACCTGAAGCGTATGTAACCTGAAGTGTATGTAACCCGAGGTACCACTGTAATATTTAGATATAGTATTATAGTAGCAAGTGGGGGTAATAAGGAACTGTACTAGTAAATAATAATATAAGCCTACTAAATAATAAGGGACGTGGGTGGCACTGTGGGTTAAACCACAGAGCCTAGGACTTGCCTATCAGAAGGTCGGCGGTTCGAATCCCTGCGACGGGGTGAGCTCCCATTCCTCGGTCCCTCCTCCTGCCAACCTAGCAGTTCGAAAGCACCTCAAAATGCAAGTAGATAAATAGGTACTGCTCTGGCGGGAAGGTAAATGGCATTTCCATGTGCTGCTCTGGTTCACCAGAAGTGGCTTAGTCATGCTGGCCACATGACCCAGAAGCTGTACGCCGGCTCCCTCAGCCAATAAAGCGAGATGAGCTCCACAACCCCAGAGTCAGCCACGACTGGACCTAATGGTCAGGGGTCCCTTTACCTTTACTAAATAATAAAGATGAATATTTTTCAAAAGTAATTTTATAATGGGATTAAAAGAAATCAATTATGTATTACTTGAAATCGATCAGTAGGCATAAGCCTCATACCCTTAGTCTATGCTGCCTGATCATCAGTCTACAAGCACTCTTTAATATTAGATAACAGGTACAACAGCTTGACCTACATTCAACTGTGCTGCACTGCAGCCATGCAACCAGTCCATGCCAAATGTAGGAACCCTATATATAGAAATGAGCAAACCAGTGATATTTTAGGGAGCAGGCTAGCAGGCGGGGCCCATTACTTACATCATAGGAGCATACACAAAACAAAACACTGTTGCTGCATGTAGCTTTCATTTTATTTGTTTTTTATCTTATATTTTGGAATGTACATCCAGTTTTTCTTCTTTAAATTTTTTTGGGGGGGCCCAAGAGAGTGGAGACCTAAGCTATAGCTTGTTTAGCTTATACATAAATCTAGCACTGGCCCTGTGAGGGGGATCAGATGTGCTAACAACTCTCAGCATCCTTAAAAAAAACTAGTTTAACAAAACAGTTGTCAGGGGCATCACTGTCATATATGCAATAAAACATATATTTATTATTTATATAGTGCCTTTCCTTTATATAGCATTTTACAGAACAATATAGACAGAGATAGGAAGAGGCGGGTGAGGAAGCAATAAGCAGATGGAGGAGAACCTTTTGAAGTGAGCAGCATTGGCTATTGATTCATCAAGGCCTGTTCATGCAAATGCATGAAAATAAATATCAGCTATAACTTAAGTATAATCACATCAGCCTGGCTTCACCTGCTTTAGTAGTGAAAATAAAATGTAAAATCTTTTTTATTATATTCTTAAACGAAGCATTCAAATGAGCATTTTTATGAAATACCACTCCCTCCCCCCCTTCCAGGGTTCTATTTACAATCTTATAAACCCTGCCGGAGGCAAAAAATATGCCAGCAGTTTCTGAGAGTCAGTTCTCTTCTCTACCTATCCATTTTTATTGATATTCAAAGCGTGGCATGACAGCTGTTTTCACAGAGGACGGATGAATGCACGTTAGTGCAGTAAGTTCTAGGTTAGGTTGCTTTCGACTGAACTCTCTTTAGGTTCTTATAGCCCTAAGCCAAATCTTCACTGGTGGAAGCTGAGTGAAAGAGGTGATTTTACCAAATCCTGCTGTGATAACTCTGATGGGAAACCTTTTTTTGCCCTCAATTGCAGAACTCTGAGAAGAAATCTTTCAGTGTTCTCAGCAAGTCGTATTGCAGTCCACTGAACACCTCCTTTCCCTCAAGTCCCATTTAAATGAGACAGTTGGACTCGGGAACAGTCGTTCGTTAAGGGTTCTGACACTTGTTCGGAGACCCTTAAAGAACGAGAGTTTCCCAGATTCCTTGGGGGCAGCCATGACTGTTTAAAGTGGTATCATGCTGCTTTAAATGTATGGTGTGAATGGAGCCAAACTTCCTGAAACAATATGCAAACTGATATGGACTTCTTCTTTTTTTGCAATTTTGTGATGTTTTTCTTCAAACAAGTAATGCATACAAAAAAAGTGCATAAAATGCATAGTCATGAAAAGAACATGTAAAATTGCATTGCAATAATAATAATAATAATAATAATAATAATAATAATAAATACCCTGGGTGGCTTATAGTGCCTATAAAAACATAATAAAATGTCAAACATTAGAAACGTCCTGATCTAGGGCTGCCTTCAGATGTCTTCTCAAAGTTGTGCTTGTGAGGCAAAACTGCTTGGTGCGATGTGTGTATTAGGATACACACACACGAAAATGTGGGTGATTTTTGGTGATTTTTTTGGGGAGGGAAACAAAACAAGGCTCAAACTGATGCAGAAATGTTCAGAACTCAACTTAAGATTGAGGGAGGGGGAGAAACAGAAACTAACAAATGTATACCTCCTTAGTACTGCTCTTTGGGTTCCAACAGAACAGTGCAAGAGAGGGTGGGTGTCTAGTCCTGACATCCTATGAAATGTGGGCATTTCTCAGGGGGCACGTTCGATATAAGAGAACCTGAGCTAGTGGAAACTTGATTGGAACAGGAAGAGCCAACATTATCTTTTGCAACATGGATTTTTGAGGGTTGCCATGTTGGTGACCTCTGGTCCAGGCTCAGTAACAGCATCTCTTCTGAGTTTACCAGACAGGAGACGTTTCCTAACTGTACATGGCAGGAATTGAATGTGAGATCTTTGCAAGCGAAGATCTGCTAATTATCATTAAGTTAGGGCCCCTTCTCAAATTCATGACTGAATATATGTTAGGACTTGGACATCCCATTGCTTCTTGCATTCTGCTTTATGTCACACAAATGCTTAAAGGAGTTTGATCAAAATTGTGGTGTAAACAGGAACCTTCATAGTAAATGCAAAGGAAACTACTACATGGCCCTTCTTCCCGTATCTCTGATGAAAGAAATTGTATTGCTTATTGGTTTGGAACAAGTTAAATTAATCCCACTTGATGTATCAAAAGCGAGAAAACCATTTTATAGAAAACTCATTAGTCTTAAGCAGGAACACTCTCAATCTTACTCCTTTCAGTAAATTTCAATTTTGGAAACAAACAGCAATTTCCCATGACTAGTGTTCATAGAATGAGAAAATGTGTTGTATTTATCTGCCTGTGCTTCCCTCACTCAGCTAATCCAGTTTTCACCTGATTAAAAAATAAGAATAAATACTGCAATGCAGCTAAACTGGAAGTGTAAGCTTGTTGCTTCAATGTAAATGATGAATTATGAGACTTGGTGCATATCAGGAGTGAATCAGGCCAAAGTTCTTTCTCACAATATTCCAATGGGATGACCACAAGAAGGACATGAAGAAAATAAACTCCTCCTGCTGGTGTCTCTGATAGTGGAAATAATCTATCTATCTATCTATCTATCTATCTATCTATCATCTATCTATCATCTATATCTATTTATCATCTATCTATCCATCCATCCATCCATCCATCCTAAGTAGTAGCCATGGTTAGCCTTTTCCTCCATGAATGTGTCTAACCGCACTTAAAAGCCTTCTACATCACCTTGCCAACAAAGGTCTGTATAGTTAAAGCTATGTTTTTCCCAGTAGTGATGTTTGGAAGTGAGAGCTGGACCATAAAGAAGGCTGATCACTGAAGAATTGATGCTTTTGAATTATGGTGCTGGAGGAGACTCTTGAGAGTCCCACGGACTGCAAGAAGATCAAACCTATCTATTCTTAAGGAAATCAGCCCTGAGTGCTCACAGGAAGGACAGATCATGAAGCTGAGGCTCCAATACTTTGGCCACCTCATGCGAAGAGAAGACTCCCTGGAAAAGACCCTGATGTTGGGAAAGATTGAGGGCACAAGGAGAATGGGACGACAGAGACGAGATGGTTGGACAGTGTTCTTGAAGCTACCAGCCTGAGTTTGACCAAATTGCGGGAGGCAGTGGAAGACAGGAGTGCCTGGCGTGCTCTGGTCCATGGGGTCATGAAGAGTTGGAGATGACTAAATGACTAAACAACAACAACAACACATCTAAGAAGCAGCAATGGACTACAACTACTACTACTACTACACCACAGAGAGGTAGAACTGAGGGCTAGCACTGTAAGCCATGAGGTCACTGTTCTTCTGTCAGCATGGAAGAAAAACTGAGACCCTCCGAAACATGTACTGGCCATTGCCTGAGCTACCAACACCAATGAACAGCTGTATTACGGCTGCCATATTAAAGAATCTGAATCTAAAACTTCTGCCAGGAAGTTTTTAAAATGGGCAGCCTTAAAATCTCCATTGAACAGTGCTCTTGATGCATGTTCCAATTTCTCCGTGTGACTGTTCAGACATTTAGAAGTGAGGAGAGCATTTCGCAAGCTGGACATTCTTGTAACAACTGGCTGGCACAAATGAATGAATGAATGGACAGATTTCAGAGCTCAGCAGACCTGCAACTTTACTTATTCAATCCCTGCCAGCTCAGCATATTGTCTCTGTTCTGGAGGGCCGATATTGGCTGTCAAAAGCAGCATTCTCTCCTGATTTAAAAGATCATTCATTTCACCATTTCCTCTCAGTGATATCAGAGCCAAATTTCATAGTTAAGGGAGGAATTAAGGTACACAGGCTTTGGCATTCAAAGGGGTTGGCATGCTATCCCTGTACATGAAGTTTTTTTCAGAGAGACCTGAGACAGCAAGAAATTATGCATAGGCCCACCACCACCCTGAGGAGTTTTATATTTTGTTTGTTTATAAAAGTACTTACATACTTTCCCCTCACAAAATATGGGCCCAGTATAGAGCAACATAAGAAGTCTTTAAAGGCAGTACAGAATGGTCATTAAAATATCTGACTACTCAAGAAACTGTTAACAACTGCTTTGGCCTGTTGGTATTAAAAAGACTGTAGGAACACGGGTGACAATGTGGTCTAAACCACTGAACCTCTTGGGCTTGCTGATCAGAAGCTCCTGTTGCTCTGTCCCAGCTTCTGCCAACCTAGCAGTTTGAAAGCATGCCAGTACAAGTAGATAAATAGGTACTGCTGTGGCGGGAAGGTAAATGGCATTTCCATGCCCTCTGGTTTCTGTCACGGTGTCCCATTGCACCAGAAGCAGTTTAGTCATGCTGGCCACATGACTCGTAAAGCTGTCTGCAGACAAACACCGGCTCCTTTGGCCTGAAAGCGAGATGAGCGCAACAACCCCATAGTCGCCTTTGACTGAACTTAACCATCCAGGGGTCCTTTACCTTTTCCTTTTCCTTTTTCAACCTATTGAAAAGACTAGAGATGCCTGAAGGTCAGAAGTGTCTGTTGAATCTCTCCTGGAAGGATAGAGAGGCTGGTGACACTAAATGCTTGACTTCTAGCTGAGGGCAGCTGGGTCTCTGTAACATGGGGAACAACTAATAGCACTCCTATGGTTGATCTCAGTAATCTAGATGATTTCAATGATCAAGCTGGGTGTCAGGAATGAGCCAGCTCCCAGTGAAGGTTTGCAACCAATGGAAGAAAGCAGCCAGGAACAGAGAGAGTTAACTTTCAGGATGAACAGCAGCTAGTGCCAACTCCCCCGCCCCTTGGAATGCTGGGTGATAAGGGAATGGCTGAGGGTGGTCTGGAACCCAGCCAAAGGTCTTGGGAAGTTCAAACAGGTGCAAACAGAGACAGATGTAGTTTGTCAAAAAGGGAGGAAGGGGAAGCTGATCCAATCCCTCCTCAGAGTAGGCTAAGGGGAGGGCTGTTAGACCGGAAACAATGCAAGAGATGTAAGATAGCAAAGTTCACCAGCTTCTGTAGGAACCGGAAGGCATCTTCAGAAGGGTCATCTTGATCGATGTTGTTGGAGGCTGTGTTAGAGCCGTCCAGAGCTATCTGTTTGTTTAGACAATAAATCATCCTTTTTAATTAGCTACGTTCACTGTGTTATCAAGCTGGGAACCTGGACTCCTGACACTGGGACTATATGGCTTTAGTACTCAAGGTATCCTAGACCCTATATATCCAGGGCTTCAGCCTGGCCAGGTAGCAGATGGACAGCCAGTGCAGACAGCTTAAGAGAGGTATCATGTCTTGCCTGCCATTATCTGCCCTCATCAACATTCTAGCCTCTGCTCTTTGAACTAACTGGAGCTTCTGGACTAGGCTGAAGAGCAGCCCTACACAGAGAATGTTGCCGTAAACTTTTAGACTTCATGGGAGCTTTCCAAGAACAGGGGACACAGGGTTTATCATTTCATCTGGACAAATAGCTCAGCTAGTAGAGCATGAGACTTTTAATGTCAGAGTCATGGATTCAAGGCCCACATTGGGTGAAAGGTTGGACCAGAAGACCCTTGTGGTGCCTTCTAGCTCTACAAGTCTATGTTTCTATTTCTTTGTGATTCTGTGTTTCTTTATAAGGTCAATTCTCTCTTTAACACCAGCAAATTAATAAATAAAACCATAATATATGCTGTGTCTTAAATTTCCATAAAACATAATTGCCCTTTAAAATAATCTCCAGAGAAACATTCTATTTTTATTTAAAACACACACATATACAGAAAAGTAATATATTCAATAGGATTTGACCTTAAGGCTAAGAAATTCCTTGTGGTACAAGATGGATTTTTAACTCAGTCAGAAGTGTGTGCTCATCTGCATAGGCAGTAACTTGTGCAAAGTTTATTTTTAAGTCAGCCAATTAATACACCCATCATTTATTAAATTAACTAATTTGTATAGTTAAAGCACACAATGTGATAGAATTCTTTAGGAGGCACCATTAAGTAGGGGCTAATTAGAGCTAATGAAAGCTTCCAGTGCTCCATTTATAGGAGTTTGATTAATTTTAACCAGTGGGACACACTTGTAGGGGAAAACATTATAGCAGCCCAGTCCCATACAGCTTATTAGGCATGCCTCTTCCCAGTGATTTCAATTACCTTAGGCAGAAGATCAGCCTGCATAGCAAGCATTTTTGAACTGCAAGTTTTCCAAGTGATATGCTAGTTACATAGCACTGCTAGACAAAGTAATATGCCTAGGCCATTGTCTCAGCAGGTGGGGGGGGGGATGCAATACTTTTCTTACAACCTCGAAAGAATAATGGCTGTAGCCCATTTCTGCAGAGTCAGTGGGCAGAATAGTAGCATTCCCTGGTAGATAAGAGAAAAATGAGAAGTCTATTCAGTTTGTCCAAAGTTGCACCTTTTCTAGAAATTTTGGTCTCTTTGATACAATTAAGATCAAGTTGCCAGCAGAATACGGTATGTTCAAAGCTTGTATCTGATTTCCTGAAACCTTTCACTTTTTTTAAAAAAAGGGGGAAAGCTCCCAAGAATATATACATATATTCTAATCCATTTCAAGACATGCAATGGGGGTCAATTTTGGCATGGGGTATTTGATATGGGTAAAACCCCATTATCAAATGCTACCCTTCCTGCTGAGGGGGTCTAAGGAACATCTATGTAAATGACTGAAACAACCCGAACCACCCCTCCCTGGAAAAAAAAGAAAACTCATTGTAGAGAAAGGGGAGACAGAGCAGAAATGGAGATTAGGAGTTGCCTTGTTTATGGTGCAGACTTGGAGTGGCGATTGAGCACCCTCACCTGGATGCAGAAATGGGCATGCTAGAAGGAATACATTGGGTTGGCTGAAAGCCAGCTTCAAGGTGGCTTAAAGCCAGACACAAGAGAATGGCAGAGTTGTTGGTCAGCCCAGAGTGCTGCAGCCACCCAGAGTGGGAAAATGACTGAGTGTCAGGGACTGGGTGGATGTGGAAGAATGGTAAGAGCTGCCCATCCAAGAACCTCCCAGGACTCAGAAGATGATGACTTTGATCCTGGATCCTGGGATGATCTGGGAGATGCTAAGCAGGGGATCTGAGCAATCAAGGCAGGTCAGAAGAAGGGCCTTCCAGGATAGGGTTAGTGGCTGAGAGTTACAGTGTGAGTGCAGGCAATCACAGTTTTTCTGACTCTTCTCCACCTCTGAAACCCTGCTTGAGGAGATTTCTGCATGTTGCTAAGTAATGGGCCAGACAGGCCCAGAGGAGGAGGTCCTTCCCTCACTGCAGCCTTCGTCTGTTTGGGAGGGATCCAGAGTGAAAGGCTAGAAGGGCAGGGTGCAGCTAGTGGTCATCTCAACTGGATTAACCTGAACCAGAGGACTCTGCTGTGTTAGAATTTTCTGTTAATAAGGAGCTAATTTCATTCTGTTCCTGCCCTGTGGTTGACCTGGCTCTTGGATAGCTCCTTGACACTGAATGGGAGACTATGGGAAAGAGAGGCTGTGAAAGGCAAGCTTGGGGGGGACGGGACTTGGTGCATTGGAGCTCATGAGAAACCTTGGTGCAAGAGGCACTGGAAAGATTTGGCTCAAGGCTTGAGTGGAGATTCTGGAAGGCTTGTGGGGAGAAAGAAGGTAATGGAACATTCATTAGGAAGGCAGGCATCTGAGCAGAAACCTCACTGTTGAACCAGAAGATTGTGCATTCTGCCGACACACAGGACCCACTTAATAACTAAATCCTGAACCCGCTTATGAGCTAGGGGCTGCCCTCTCCAGAGAGGGAGAGATTTGCTATTCTGAGGGCCTACTTTATTGAACATATAACACTCACCTTACCCCTTGGAGATGAATGCATCACATTCTCTCTAGACAAAATCAAATACTCCATTGCTTAGGCTCTATAGGAATGCTTGAGCCTCAAAGACTAGTTCTCTAAAATTATTTTCATGCATCAGTAAGGATCTTTCCAGCATAACCAGCAAACAATATAGTAGGAATATAATTAAAATATGGAAGTCAATGGCTCCTGGAAGAGTTATCATTACTATAACACTTAATCCTAAATATATCTATTATAAATGTGTGTGCTTACTGGGTAAGATTTTAATGTAATTGCCACTCCTATGATTAACATGGGTCAGGATACATTTAAATTCAGAATAAATAAATAAAAGCATAAAAGAAAGCGAAGCTACACAGAAATCTGCAAAAGCAAGAGCCTAGTGAAAACTATAGGAAAGTAATATGCTTAATAAAGACGACTTTGATCATTCTTTGGAAAGTAGGTTTTCTTGATGGTTATGTTAAAAAAATAATAAAAAAAAAAGAATTACAGAAGCGCTACAGTTTCAATAATCCACAAACAGAATCCAGATCCAGAAAACTGTGATGGGAAAGGATCCGGAAGCACAAGATTACACAAGTTGGTGGCGATTGTCTCTATAAATCTGGTTTATTTATTAGATTTATATGCCGCCCTTCATCAAAAGATATCAGTGTGGTTCACAAGGTAAGTAGGATATATAAAAACAGGGAGGTACAGGAAGTATAATAGCCAAGCCACTTCTTTGACCCTAACTGCTTTAACATACCATAATACAATACATGTCAACTACACCAGATGATTGTGGGGACACTAACATCAGCTAGCACTAACATTTATGAACATACAGTAACAGGGTCACTTATATTTCAGAATTAATAATTTTAGCCTTTACGTTAGTCCGAATGAATGTTTTCTCCTCAGCTTTTGTCAAGGGCAGATACAGTATTTAAACTTCCCTAGAAATGATAGACATTACCGGTGTTTTTTGAATGTGGCAGACACAGTAGAACATACTCTTTTCTTCTGTCTATTGTACAATCAGCTACGCAAATGCATGCTATCCCACTTTTTTGGGTAGTCTAACATCACGGCACAATGAAAATATCAGATTCTATCTGTCTGACATTAAGCCGGAAGTAATTGCAAGTGTGGCTGAGCTTCTATCAATAGTATCTCTCAGAGTGGTGAATGGCACTATTTAGTGTGAAGAAATCCTAATGAAAAACCTTGTTACTACAAACTTTTACATGGCTGTTTATTTGTATATACAGACGTACCTCGGAAGTCAAACGGAATCCATTCCAGAAGTCCATTTGACTTTCTGAAAAGTTCAGAAACCAGCGCACGGCTTCCAATTGGTTCCCGGTTGAGCAGGCGTGCTGGAAACAATAGTGGAAGCCATGCCGGATGTTCACCTTCCAAAAAAAGTTTGAACACTGGAACACTCACTTCTGGTTTTTGATTGTCCGGGAGCCAGAACATTCGACTCCCAAGGCATTTGGGAGCCAAGGTACAACTGTATATAATAAAAAAAAATATGGATGTTTTATGATGGCCTATATTTGTAATGTCTAATAAAGGTCTGGCAAAGTAGTAGAAAGTAGAAGTAGAAAATACAGTATTGGGGCACCATTTGAGGAGAGGAAGATTTCTTCATTATAAGAATACAGTATACAGGGTCCTAGGTGCTGAAATTCAAAGGCTGCTCTTTTTGGGATAGTAAATGCAGATAGTTGTGGAGTGGGGGTACGTAGTCATTCTTTAGCCCCTTTCCCTCTAACATACACACACCTTTAGGGGCTGTTTTGGGTAGACATTGTAACTAAGCTGGATCCATATAGGTTGTAAATTACAATGGTCCAGGGAAAATTACTTCTGAACCATTTTGATTTTTAGAGATGCAAGGTTGTGTAAACTGAGCTGCTCTGTTAAACAGGTGCTTTGGCATTTGTTTGTGTTGGGCTAGGAGGTGTGATCAAGGGAAGTTTGAAAAGTTGTTTTAAAATCCACCTCCCCCCTTGTCATGACTCCATTGATCATTATTGTTATCTTCCTGTTTCTTACAGTCATTGTAGGATAAAAATATAGATTCTCCTCTTATTCACAATACAGCCAGATTACTGTTTATCCATCCTTATTTTTAGAATTCATCCAGAAGAGACATTTCACACAGTTTAAGCCATTTTCCTTCAAGAACTCCCATTATGTGTCATCTCTACGGACTGCTTAAGTACTATATGCCTTTGCAGAAAAAGTTAAGAGCAAGAAGAAAACACTGCTGCTATTCTTGTTTTTATGGGGGCCTTACGTTCCAAAAGACAATTAGCTTTTGAAAAATGCATTGTAATTAAAACATGCATAGCTGTTTGGAAGGAGAGTCTCTGAGTCATGGCTAAGAATGTCACATGCTGTACTGTAAAAAGGCAAAAAGGCAAAGTTTTCTCACATGCATGCGTGAACCTCATTCAGCTCCTATCACAAATATCCAGCACATCCAGGAAGGGCCATTGTTCCGTTACAGATCATCTGCACTGCATGCAAAGGTCCCAGATTCAATCCCTGTCATCTTCTGATAGGGCTGAGAGAGACTCCATTATAAAACCATGGACAACTACTGACAGTGAGTGAAGACAGTACAAAGTTAGATGGTCAATTGGTCTGACTCAATATAAATCACTTTATTCTTTACATCTTATTTGTGGTCTTATTGCCTCCCATCATCTCCATTATGATGCTTTCTCATGGTGTCATTTCACCAATTCAGCCACCAATCACTCGGGAACTATGTTCAAAAACTGCAGCTTGGCTAAAATTTCTCAAAGAGAGAGAGAGAAATTTATCTGGTAAATTTTCTGATAATTTTGTGTTTCAAGCTTCTCTAGATGATGATTTTCAGTCCTACTCGGAGAATATTTGTCAAAGGTGGTTTGTTTTTTTTGGTTTGTTTTTTTCCCTGTGAATAAGTGGAGCAACTGTGGAACCAATTCTAACGTAGTTTAATATTATTTTAATATTGTTGAAGCTTGCCCCCTTTCCCTTCCATTTCTCCTCTCTGAGCCCATTGCTTCCTTCATCTGCACCTATGAACTAACAATTTCAGTCAGTAATAACTGAACTAATTTCAGTCAGTAATAACTGAACCCAAATGTCTCAGGAAAGTACTTTCAAACTGTTGGATCATTCTTCTCTCCCTCACCGTCACCCCCTTCATTTGCACCACACATAAAGAGATGGAGAATTTGGGCAGGCCACTTTCAATCAACCCTTTAAAAATGGCACATGAAGTGACACAAAATCTTGTGGTATGATGTAATGGGTCATTCATATTCAAGTCTCAGTTGTGACAGCAATCATTAAATCTGCCTTTCATTGCCTCTTAGTTTCAGTTAAGAACGTGCCTTATTCTAATGTCATAAGCAGGTACAGTGGTACCTCGGGTTACATACGCTTCAGGTTACATATGCTTCAGGTTACAGACTCCGCTAACCCAGAAATATTGCTTCAGGTTAAGAACTTTGCTTCAGGATAAGAACAGAAATCGTGCTCCGGCGGCGAGGCAGCAGCAGGAGGCCCCATTAGCTAAAGTGGTGCTTCAGGTTAAGAACAGCTTCAGGTTAAGAACGGACCTCCAGAACGAATTAAGTACTTAACCTGAGGTACCACTGTATGTTAATGTTTAGGATTTGGATGCTGGTACAATGCCATAATGTTCATTCCTGTCAGATTTTACCACCTGTAGCCAAATCTGGTAAAGATGGCATGCTGGTACTTACATTCCAGCCAGATTTCACCATCCTTTCTCCTAGTTCTTGAGTTTTGCTTTGCATCATCTGGAAAGAGGCAGATATCCTTCCAGAGTCCGATTACAAGGCGCATGGCTCATCCATCAACCTGATTTGGCCACTCTCACATTTCCTTCATTAACATGCATGTCACAAGCTTCTCGGGAGATAGAACGAATCAATATGCTGATGACGGACCTCGAAAGATGTATGGATCACTTGCCTAGTATAAACAAGCCAACGTTCATGCCTCTGAAACATTTAAGGCGAGTGCCTCATTTAGAATCAATGGCATCATTAATCAGAATGTGGAAAGCATGGTTTTAAAATTATATGTTGTTTCCCTTAATTAATTTCACTTATGGGAGTCAAAGTACCAACACTGTTTGTCTGGCTGATGCAATACAAGACTGGAGTTAACAGCTTTGTCCATAACCCCATCCCATGAGGAGATGTGTGTTTTTTTTAAAAAAAGAGAGAGAGAGAGAGAAAAGGATTGGAAATGGCTTTGAGAGATTAGATTTTAAATAAGGCCCTAATCCAGCTAATGACAGTTGTGTTAGTAAGAGCACAATTGTAACTAGTATGGGGGGGGGGTTATCCTGTGGATTTTTTTCACAACTACAGTGGTACCTCAGGTTAAGTACTTAATTCGTTCCAGAGGTCCATACTTAACCTGAAACTGTTCTTAACCTAAAGCACCACTTTAGCTAATGGGGCCTCCTGCTGCTGCCGCACCACCAGAGCACGATTTCTGTTCTCATCCTGAAGCAAAGTTCTTAACCTGAAGCACTATTTCTGGGTTAGCGGAGTCTGTAACCTGAAGCGTATGTAACCTGAAGTGTATGTAACCTGAGGTACCACTGTATTCTCCATCAATTAATGAAAACATTGTTTCCAACCCTTAGTTTGGGGGCTTGTTTGATGCACCCAGTGAAAGAAGAAGCTTCTCACAACTGTATCCCAAAGGGAGGGGGTGGGACACTTTTCCAGTGGCCTTCCAACAGCTTGCCATCCATGTAACGTGGCTGACAGGGATTCAGTAGACCTTGTATCCAAGGTTCCAAAATACATGATTTGGTTTGCAGACTGGCACCAGTATGTTAGATCTCGCTCAGCACATGCCTCTGTATGGAGTGACTTTACCTGGCACCATGGGGGGGGGAGTGGGAAGGAAGGTCTTTGTCCCCCTGTGGTGCTTTTGTGAGATCTCAGAAGACTGAGATCATCCCATTGGGTATTGAGGAGAGTGGGCCCAAAGCCTTTAAAAGGCCTTGGCCATGAGAGTTTGAGGCCATTTTGCCCTGTGAGCTTCCCACCCACCCTCAATGTTATAGCCTTGCTGGGCAACTAGAGTCACTGGTTGTCTTCTTCCTCTCTGACTGTCATTTGTAGCCAAGTAAGATTGTCTTCCATTAATATGATCTTAACAGTGTGTCCATAGGTGACCATGGAGACCATTTTGGATCTGCATGCGCTTCCACAGTGGAGACATAGGTTTCCAGGCAGCAGTTGATCATGGTGAGGATTTGCTTCTTCAAAGTCTATGACACCTTTGGTAGAGGCTATTCTCCAACTGAAGTGCTTGCAGGCCAGTGTTTCCCAGTTGTCAGTTTTTATACTACCCTTTTTTTAGATTTGCCTTGACAGCGTCTTTAAACCTCTCTTCTTGTCTGCTGGCATTATGCTTTCCATTCTTAAGCTGGGAATATTGTAGTTGGAAAGAAACTTTTCCTCCCAACCTCAAGTAGGGACTCAGCTACATTGGGGTGTTTGTGTGTGTTTTGAATGCATTATAAACATGCAACACCAGATGGCAATGGAGAGCAAAATAAATAAATGCTATGCGATTTTCCATAGTGTTTTTGGACATAGGCATAGGCCCATGAATGTTTTTTATCAGGTGCACTGTAATTTGTATAGGGGGAACAGGGGTGGTGGTAAAGAGATGTGAACTGAAAAGTACAGCAAACTGCAAAAAATAATTTTAGAAATTCTCTCAAATTAACCTGGAAAGCAGACAGAGTTGGACATGTAACGAAATCAACCAACAAACGAAGAATAAAAAACTTGAATGGGGACATCCAATCATTTCTTCTTGGAGAAATCATTAGGTTCAGCTTGATGAGTCCTACGTTGCACAAGCCAATTAGAAAAGCCAAACATTTGTACATTCATAGTGTGGTTGGAAAGAAATTGTTGTGCAAATGTAGGTTTTCTTTTAAGCAATAGCACCAACAGTAAAGCATTACAGGTTAAATCTAAAATTCATTTGAATATGGTGTCAATCTGTGTTCTCTTCTGATTCAAATAATACATTTATATTATTTCCAGCAACAATTGATTTAACTGGGTCATTAAACAAAGGAATACTATAATTCTAGTCCATGTGCATCTCCCTAATAGAATACAAAAATCTATTTTAAATAGCTCTCACCCTGCTCGCTTGAAAACAGAACTTTGCAATATCAATTTGGTATACAAAAAAGAGGTTTGTTTTTAATTCACAGCAGTAAGGATTTTTCAAGGGGACCTTCATTTCTATCAGGTGTTTTCTCAAGCAATGAATCATTATGACTATCTAACAATGTTGTCCATCAGAAATGCCATTTGTCTTTTTTTTTTTAACCCCAGTGAAATAGCATCCAGTAATTTATTTAAGTCTCCATCTGCTGTCACAACACAACCACTCTTTCTTCATTGATATTAAGCTGGGAATATGGCCAGCACAAATCCCATGAATTCACGTTTGGTTCTTGTCCAGTTTCATGTTCCTCATAGCTTCCTTAGTACTGTCTTTCATTGTTCATTTTATCTTTCGCCATGCATTGATCTTTATTTTTCTGGCTGCCCAAAGGCTTCATTAAGATGCCCTAAGTTTTGCTAAAAAATAGAATTAGAATTCTGAAAGTACAGATATATTAAATGGTGAGTGAACATCTATAGGTTCAATTTGTATAGGGCTTGGTTCAAACAAGGGAATGCGGACTCAGTTTGGGATGGTCGTGAATTAAATTACTTATGGACTACAATTAAATTCAGTAAGCCTATGTCATCTCATTTGTAGATGGAGATCTACAATGGTACTCATCCTCTTTGCTGGTTTTGTTGGTTTCCTTTAAAAAAAAAACCTCAACAATTTTGGGGTGTCCTGGTTCTTACTTTTTGAAATATGGCAACCCTACCAGTGGTGGCTTTAGAATGAAGACCTGATTGCTTCTGGAGAGTGTTCATTGTCTCTGGGGAAGTGTGGAGAATCTGTTACCATTGGTTACTGGATCAAGGGACACTCTCCATTAATGCTAGGGAGAGATTGGAAGGTTTCCCATTCTTCTCATAGGAAAAGGACCCCCAATGCCTTAGGCCTCTGCTGTAAAGAAGCCTCACTGCTGCCAGGCCCCATTCCTTGCAAGTTTCAGTTTGGAAAAAGAGAAACTGGAAATAAGGATGGTAATAATGACTTAAGATTAGAAGTACTGAACTCAACTCAACTCAACTCAAAAATGGTTTAGGAGCAAGAACACTTGAATTGCCATTCCCAGCTCTCTTTTCTGAAATTTGCTTCCATCACCAGATACTTTCAAGACTGTCCCTGGAAATTTGCTTTTCCCCAGTCTAAAGCCAATTTAAGTACATAAAGAGGTACCTGCCATATTTTGTCTTGTGAACTGAAATTACAGCATTTTCACATCAGGCGTCTATAGTTTAGAAATGCTCAGAACAGCCACAGCACTGGTTCACTTTTTCCGCAACCCTATATTTTGAAGAGATACAGAAAAACAAGAGGCACATTTTATATTTTTTTCAGTAAAGCCAAAGTAGCTAGATTTAATATTTCAGACAGGTGGATTTTAACACCAAGCAGTCAGATTAATGCTCTACTCCTGAAATCAGAAGTAAGGAAGAAGTAAGTAGCTTCAAGTTTCCAGCCTACGTTTTCAGAGAAACAGCTTTATTGCTTATTCGAGCTTTTTTTATTTGCTGAATAAAGGAGCGGGCTGAGCGGGTTATAAATCACTTTATTAAACTGCTGTTTTTAACTCCTAACAGCTTACTGAAGTACTTCAAGTACAATTCATCTGTAACCATGCTTGATGTATTAAGTTTGTGGTTTGAAATGCTTTCTGTAAAAATGCCTCACAAAGTGTTTTTAAACTTGTCTGTTCACCAAAACGCCCAGGTCCTTTAGTTCTACTTAGAAAAGAAGAAGAAGATATTTGAGAACACATACATATAAGTTCTGTTTCTCATAGTTGGGTTGATAATTATACTTCTTTATTATATTTATTTATTAACCAGCAGAGAATTTATTTCTGTCTTTTAGCTGCTATTTGAAATTATTCTGTTTCCTTCATTTATCATCTCAAATTGGGTTACAATGCAACATATTTTAAAAATGGGTATAACTCTTAACTCAGGGGTCAGCAAACTTTTTCAGCAGGGGGGAAGTCCACTGTCCCTCAGACTTTCTGGGGGGCCGGACTATATGTTGCCATGATTATGACCCATATTTTTGGCAAAAACCCTTATTGAGACCAACCTCAACTTTGCCCAAATGTGATTTCTGGGGGGCAGGTGTTCCCTCATACACCCACTGCTTCCTTTGAGTTTTATGTGTTGACATCCCCCCAACAGGGTGAGATCCCATTGCTCGGTCCCAGCTCCTGCCAACCTAGCAGTTTGAAAGCACATCAAAGTGCAAATAGATAAATAGGTACCTCTCCGGCGGGAAGGTAAATGGTGTTTCTGGGCACTGGTCTCTGGCTTCGCCAGAAGTGGTTTAGTCATGCTGGCCACATGACCCAGAAAAAATGTCTGTGGACAAACGTTGGCACGCTCAGCCAGTAAAGCGAGATGAGTGCTGCAACCCCAGAGTCGTTCGCGACTAGACTTAACTGTCTGGGGTCTGTTTACCTTTACCATAGCACTCTTCAGGGATTAAAAAACAACAGCACCCCAATTCACAAGGGCTCATGCTGAGTAGGGAGCACAGCCCCATGATCATCAAGCCTCAGTGTCACCAAACACACCAACTCTGGTCTTCACAAACTGAGCACAAGGTTTTGAAGGGTTTTTCTAACCATGCCCCCTAACTGAAGGCCAGGAGAAATGGCTGGGGCAGTGTGCACAGATACTGGGTAGATGCCTGCCAGTTTGAAATATTCTGTGTTCTTTGGAAAACTTGAAGAAAACTCCAGAAAACTAATTTTGCAGGGGCAGTTGCATACACGTTTTGCAATGTGTTGGACAACATTAATGTCTAGATTTTTGGGAGTACAGTGGTACTTTGGTTCTCAGATACCTTGGTACTCAAACGCCTTGGTTCCCAAATGCTGAAAACCTGGAAGTAAGTGTTCTGGTTTTCAAACGTTTTTTAGAAGCTGAATGTCCAATGCAGCTGTCAGCTATTGCTTCCAGGTGCCTGCAGCAATCAGAAACTGCACCTCAGTTTTTGAACATTTCAGAAGTCAAACAGACTTCTGGAATGGATTAAGTTTGGCGCTTTTGTTTTTACTATTTATTTTGCGTTATTTTTGAGGCTTTTTCGGTTAATTTGTTTTTGTGACTGTATGGAACCCAGTTCAGCTACTGATTGATTGATTGTGTGACTGTGGAAATAGATAAAAGCCCCCCATCCAAACAATGACTATCATCAATGCAGGTAAGAAAAAAGGTAATTTTAATTTTTATCATCTACAATACTGTCTTATTTATTTTACAATACAGTAAATTGTTTATTGCTTTCATTTTTTGGACCAATGGTCTCGTTATATAGTAAAATCTATGTTATATTGCTGTTTTAGGGGTTGTTTTTAAAAGTCTGGATTAATCCATTTTTCATTACTTTCTATGGGAAAGTGTGCCTTGGTTTTGAAGTGTTTTGGTTTTGGAACAGATTTCCGGAATGAATTAAGTTTAAGAAGCAAGGTACCACTGTAATGTTCAGTTGAGGGTGCCAAACAATTTTGATTCATCCATCAGTCAGACACTGAGTGTTTCTAGTTTATGGATTACTTCCTATGTGGTATTTTTGCAATTTGAGACATATTTGGATGCTAAGTAGGCTCACGGTAAATGTATACATGCTGGTGCATTCTCATTTGAAATAAAGAGAAAGAAATGGGAAAGTAATTGGCCTTGATCATGCATCTCTGAAAAAAGTGTTGTAATACAATAATAGTAATAATAACAATCATGAATCAACATATTTTTTTAAAGCTGTTTATGCCATTTCACAACTTATTCACTATTTCATATACACACTAAACAAACAGAATGCAGACAAAAGGGAAATACCCATATAATAAACTTTCCCACCCTGAAGCACAATGTTGATAATTTTGTGGAAACTGGTCAAGGATCTTTTGAGAGAAAATAAATGAATGCATGTCCTTTCCTAATGGCATATAGCTGTTCATTTAGAAATCTCCTTGAACATTCATTACATTGAATGGCTTTTCAGCCTGTCTTTCCCAATGCCTTTTCTCTGTGCTGTTTTGCAAACATCTTTTAATGTACAGACCTGATTAATATTTTGCTTTGCTACAATAAATGGGGAGCTGCTAGCCTGGGGTTTATAGATGGAAATGTATGGTAATTTAATGACAGTTTTATATGGTTAGACTGCTGCCTACGTCTGTCAGTTGAAGCAATCATTTCAGATCCTGCATCACTTATTAGGAAGGAGCAGATGAAGGGTTTGACTCATTACAGAAAATTAACCAGTCCAATTAAAATGATTCCTCAGTGCTTCAAGTCATTGGAGGTCAGGATCATGAAATGCTTTTAGGCAGCAGGTGTTTATAATCTTAAATAATTTAAAGAAAACACTGGATATTTCCATAAGGTAGACGACTGATTATTTGGGTTATACAATGTTTGCTGCAAGGACATACAGTGGTAAATATTCAGGGGGAAGTTCAGAGATTCAATTAACCATACTGCTTCCATTAACATTAATGGAGGGCTGCATGGCTAGTGCCCTGCGTATTCTGCTGAATAGTCACCCTGCAGAGTTTAATTAGAAAACCATCAAGCTTGTAATCAAATATCTGCCATACGCACTGGGCAGGCATCAGCTCAAAAGAGAGGGGTGGGTGATGGTTTGAGTTATGATATCATAACTGAACAACAGATATCAGGGGCTTCTTGTTTTCTTTTCTTTTTTTAAAGTTGTGATTATTTAACAGAATAGACTCTGAAACAATTTGGGGACAAGAAAACCAAATATCTGTGACTTGGGGGAAAATTGTAAAGGAACATTGAAAAATGCACCAGGGTAGAGGACATTACTAAAAAAAAAAAAGGAAAATGAGAGCTGCTGCTATTATTATTACTCAAATTAGTTAATTGATGCATCACTTCTTATAAACATCTCCAAGCAGTTTTTCAATAGAATAAGAACATAGATATAAGAATTGCATATAAAGAACAGTAAAAACAATTGTAAGGTATGATAAAGGTAAAGGACCCCTGGATGGTTAAGTCCAGTCAAAGGCAATTATGGGGTGCAGCGCTCATCTCCACTTTCAGGTTGAGGGAACTGGCGTTTGTCCACAGACAGCTTTCTGATTCCTGTGGCCAGCATGACTATACTGCTTCTGGCACAACGGAACACTGTGTGTGAAACAACTGCATGTAAAAATAAAATCAAAAATAAAATCAAATACATATAGCTGACTGGGATGAAAATCTCCACTTAGAAGGATTGTTAAAAGCAGCAAGTCTCCAACAAATGCTGAAAAGACAATACAGTGCCTGTCTGATATGTAATGGGAGGGAGTTCCAGAAAATAGCTGCTGCCACATTAAAGGCCCCATTCCAACATGGTATGGAATGGATCCCCTGATAAGATGGTTAGGCCTGGGAGATATATTGAAATGTCATCCAAAACCAGTTTTAAGTCCATATTGTAATATTGGTTTCATAATTTTTGACCTGGCGATATATTGAAAATCATTGTGCGTGCGTGTGCACGCGCTATGCAAAAATCACAACGTGGGGGAAGCCATGAAACCAGCCAATGCTTCTTTTGATTCCTGCAGCATCTGTTAACTGTGCTGGATTGGCTCTTGCCTGCCTCTTGGAAGGGGCAGCGAATCACAAGAGCATGCGCCCGCAAAAATCACAATGCAGGAAAAACTGTGAGGCCAGCTGATGCCTCTACATTGAGGCATCAGATCAAGGTCTGCATTTTAAAATGAGCTTAAAAATATATTTGAAAATGTTTGTATGTTTTATGCCAGGCATAAAGCAGCTGGCTGGGTGCTTTGGCAGATGTTTATCTTCCTAAACGGGGCCCCTCTGATCTATAGCAGTGCCTCAGGATTGTAAAAGGAAATTACAGGCTGGGAGCAAAAGGCCATATTGACCATACAAATTACAGAATACAATCAAGCTGCAAAAACACTAATTAAGAGTTGGTAAATAGTGAGATTTATTGTTTAACAGAAATACCATGTGCCTCCCATTAGACTTGAGCCACATCTTCCTAAGGTTAAAGGGCAAGAGCTAATAGAAACAGCAGCTGGCTTGAAAGGGGGGTGTAAATTTAAGGGGTTGCTTTTGGAAACTGTTTTTACTAAGTTCTTTTTACTTTGAAAAGGCCTTTTCTTCTAAAAATCTATATATGTTATGTATGAAATATATTGGCTTAAATGTAATTATGCAAAGGATTTAGAAAGTAAGAAATGTTAGATTCTTATGTTAGATTCTTATTTCATTGATGGTGTGTGAGAAGGTGAACCCAAGATCTCTGTTTAAGATAAAAATTAAAACCATTAGCCATCTGTTTTGGAGTGAATAGGGCAATAGGGCAATAGGGCAAAGATGATCTGATAATTAAGGTGCCTTGTCGAGGCAAATGTAAGATATATGGCTACTTGTCTGCCATTTATGGATAGAAGGAAATATAGCTCTTTGTCTCCCATAAAAGGTAACAGGAAATGGGTGTATCTTTTATGATTGGTTCTAGCAAACAGCCAATAGGAATTTCAACCAGTCTGATTGGACAGAGGCAGCCAAAGGAGGAGCAAGGGGGCTGGGCTGAGGAAATATAAGTGCTGGCCATCAGGGCTGGAGTGGGCAGAGCTTTGGTATCCATATACCACTGTGCCTCTCATTTATTTGTCTGACAAATAAATTATTATTTTAATTTCTCTATTGCTGCGTTGAATATTTCATTCCAGCTAAGCGTTAACCACAAGCAGGGTGCTACAACATAGCTCCATCCTTATTTCAGGCATTGTGATATATCAATATATTGTGATGTTTAACGGGTGATATATCACAATGTTGAAAACCAGATATCGCCCAGCCCTAAAGATGATAGTTACAGGGTCCCCACTTCTGTAGACTGCGCTGAATGGTTGCGTTTATGACGGATGAGATGATATTTTAGGTATCCCGGTCCCAAGCTGAATATGGCTCTGTACTGCCGTACCAGTTCCACACTATACATTTGAAACACTATGATATCTCTTTAACAGTCATGACTTCTTCCAAAGCATCCTGGGAACTGTAGTCTATTAAGGGATGCCAAGGGAGTTGTTAGAAGTAAGTGCAATGGAGCACTTAGCTAACATTTAGAATATTTGCTGTGTGTTCAGCTCTCAACAGATAATGGAAATGAAGGGAGACCATAAAGCTTGACTCTTCTAGAAAGCCACATTGAGCAATATGTTTGGCAGCAAATGTCACCTATTTATTTGTATTGTTTTAATGACATGAAGGGGCGGTGCCACTGCAAAATATGCACATTATACATATGTTTAAGACAAGCGGCATAAAATTAACCAATATTCGTTGGGGATTATTAAACCAATGCCTGGTACAAATCTTGTGCTTCTCTTACGGCTAATCCTCAGATATGTAATGTGTGGTGTGTTAATTTTTCAAGAGCAGACTCCTGCTGCTGTAGCCACCTGGGACAATGCCAAATGTTCAGAAGCAGAAGGCTGCTACTCAGAATCGCTAAATAAAGTGAGAAGAAATTGAGCATGAAGCATATATTCACTTTCCGATAAGACTTATTTCCCTTCTGGGTTTTTCAGCCTCCAGTGCACTTCCTAGCTGGGAAAAGCTTTCAACACAGACACAATGAGGACTATATACTTACTTGGTTTAATGAAACCTAACAACCCAATTGACTCCTTGCATACCTTCCAACATTTCTCTGATGAAAATATGGACATCCTATATTATCATTATCATTATTACCTGGTTGCCCCAGCCACTCTGGGTGGCTTCCAACATCTATTAAAAAACAGCAAAACATTAAAGAGCCCTATACAGGGCTGCCTTTAGATGTCTTATAAAGGCTGTAGAGTGGTACCTCGGGTTAAGAATTTAATTTGTTCTGGAGGTCCGTTCTTAACCTGAAACTGTTCTTAACCTGAGATACCACGTGGGTTTGGTATCTGCTTGGTTGGAATCTGCACCCTGGTTCTCCTGTGAGACCTTGCTTGCTTGGCTTGCACCACAGCAAGGTTCAACGCTGGCCAACTCCCGTCGTACAGGCTTGGAGCGATCCAAACCCAGCAGATCCAGTCCACCAACATGGGGCTTGTGGAATGATGAACTGATCCTGGGACCCCATGCCATGCCAACCCTTGCCCTGCCTTCTGCTGTCAATAAAGAATTGGCCTGATTTTATACCATCACTGTTGTACAGTCTGGTTTTCATGGGTCACATAATGTGCCTGCCTGGACAATGCAAATGAGCATTCAAGCCAGTATATTTCAATTTGCTGCATAAGCCAAATTGATCCAAAATCTGCTTTAGGTTTCATTTGAAAGTGTCCAAACAGGAGACTCAATAGGAGAGACAAGGATTGCAGAACTGTAGATGGCAATGTGTCTAGGAACATCATGATTTGGAATGAGCTAAAGGGCTTGATCTCAGAAGCAGCTTGCTGGTTGGGGTGCACCAACTGTGCCAGCTTCCCATCAGGTGGATCAGTGTGGCTTACCAGCAGGGAGACAGTTGCAACAGCGGGAAAGTCAGTATAGTACAAATGCACCAGCAGAACCAATCCAACACTCCTGCTGGTGTTTTTGCACAGAGCTGACATCTGCCCTTCCTCATCCCACCATCTTGTACTCAACGGATCCCCCCCTGCTGTGAGCGTCCTCCACCAGATCAATCAATCGCCGTTGTTTTTCACTGCAAGTTTCCTTCAGAAACCAAAGATGAGAATGTGACGCTAGGCAGAGAGGAGTGTGCATCCTGAGAGTATTTTAAAATGCTAATGTGGCCAGATAAAGAGGAGGATGCCAACCGATTGATGACTTTTGCAAAGCATAATTATTATGGAGAACAGCAAAAGTCCTGGGATCTGTAACAGAGAGTCAGAGGAAAGTGATTTTTCCCCAAGGGAGAGAAACCTGAAACATTGCCCAGACCTGCAACTTTTATCTCACACATTGTGTTTTAACATCAGAAGTTAAAACCCCACTGACACCCAAATATAAATGTCAACACCTTCTAAAAGCGAACATTTCCCCTGAGTCATGTGCTGATGAAAAGAAGAAGGAAAACCAGAAAGCCAGACACATAGAATGAAAATATTCAGCACAACTGACTGATTCATAAAAAAGAAAAGAAAAAAAAGGGAGGATCTTTATGGACCAAGATAAACTAAATGATTTGATATATCTCCTGCCATGTGTTTTACAATCCACAAGGCATTTAACACCTTTGATAAAAATGGCTACATCAGCAGCATCCTATGGTAGAGAGAGACTATGGAATTTCATTCCTGAAATGAGAACTTGCTGTGACTATATCACAGTCATGAGCCATTATCCTGTCAGGAAATAAGCAGCCCATCACAATGTTTCATGGCAGGTACAGAATCAGACTACCAAATCAATCTGTTTTGTTGAGAAGCAATAAAAAAAAAGGTTACTTTATCTCTTCTGCTCTTGAGGTAGCGAGAGACGTTCAGTGGAAGCATCTTTATCTTTGTGAAATCTTTGTAAAATAAACCATTTTGGTTACTGATACCAACGTAGCCCTTGGGTTATATTCAGTTGGTATGACACTGTGGTCTCTGAGGCATGGGTGTTGAGTCCAGGGCCACATGTGGACCTCCTGGTCTTTCTAGCTGGCCCATAGGACTCTCCCCATGCCACAACTTCCCTTCACTCATACCCTTCACCAGCCCTGCTTTTACACTCTCCTTTAGTTTAGTTTTTGCCTGTCTAGAATGCGTCCCTGAACTCTGATAGTGCCTCTTGCCTGTCTGGATGGGCAATAAGCAAGTGAGTCTGTGCAGAAAATAGCCAACTATGTAAACATAAAATTTACCTTATTTTTTTGCCTTTGGGCCTACTCACTGCTGGGATGTAGTCCTCAGATGACTGTCAGTCAGAAAAGGCTACCCTTCTGTGCAGATGCCCAGATGCCTGTGAGATGTCTGAGTGCAACAGTGCTTTCCTTGTCTGTTATTCCCAGAAACTGGTATTCAGAAGCAGTCTGTCTCCAACAGTAGAGGTAGAACCAAGGCATCACAGTTAGGCTTCTTCTGCTTCTTCTGCTTCTCTTTTAAAACCATGCACATTGGTGGTACTCATGACTTTGCTTCAACAACAACAACAATTTATTATTTATACCCTGCCCATCTGACTGGGTTTCCCCAGCCACTCTCGGCAGCTTCCAACAAAATATTAAAAATACACATTATGCTTCTGTAGTTGGATGGCTGTATCTTTGTCTGATGCAATGACACTACAGTTCAACTGCCCGTAGTGTTCCACGTCTAGGGTAAGGTGTGCCATCCTATCCCAAGTCCACCAGAGTGTTTTCTCCCCCAAATGCATCTGTGGATTTCAGTTATAGTGGGATAGGTTCATCTCTTCTTCATTATGTCTTGCTTGCTCTCCCGCTTTGGATAACGAGGGCTCAAATTGAATTGTGGGTGTCCTAAAAGTAAAACGGCTTTTATTATTCTGCCCATGATTCAAGCTTAGGCAGCAGCATAGGCAGGAGGGATCGTAAGGCATCACAGAGTCTGTAGGGTTCTGTGGGCATCTATGGGATGCCCCTGGAGTGTTTTACATTGGCTGCAATAAAACACCGATTTTCCCCAAAAAACTCAGCTAACCTTGACTTCCTAAAAAAACTCAACAACTTTGGTCTGCCCCAGGCACCAGCAGGGGTTGCTACACCACTGAGCTTCGCTTTTTCAGGTCAATGCTCCTTTCCTCAGGATGTCTAGGGAAACAAACCCCCGTCAATTCATCAGTCATTAGTTGCTATTTATGTTTTTTTCTAATGCACAATAAACATTTTGCAAACAGGATAAGTAAATGGAAACTGCTGAAGCCATTTAATTGTTTTGTTGTTGTTTGCTTTTTTAAAAAGCTTCAGTTGTTTCCTGAATCGGCATCAGTTCTTTTTAAAGCCAAGTCTTGGTTTCAGATAAAAATAAAATGCTGTTTTGGTGCTTGTGTGAGGCCATCTGTAAAGCCTAGTGCTTAGTTAGATTAAATGCAATCTCTCAAGTCCCTAGAGATAAGCCATGGGAGATATCACCAATGTTCTATGCAATGTAAGGTTAACAGTTTGAAATTAAATTGTTCCTATCTACTACCTGCCACGTTTGGTAGCAAAAGGGCACATCCTCAGCAGGCATAAATCAGCAGCAAACTCTCCAACTTCAGTCATGAGGACATGACCTAATATCTCCAAATAGGATTATATGTTAAGTACATGACAGAACTTCTTAGATGATAGAGACTGAAAAATGAAAAGATTCCTGTGTACAAATTATAGTTCTCTGTCGCTGTAGAAAAGATATGTTGATAGGAACTTCATAATCAGTAAGTAAGTTGCAAACTTTGTCTTCCTTAGCATATAGTTTATAGGATAGTTGCACCAACAGTTTCTTCCTTTAACTGGTGTGCAAGGCAAAGTCCCAATGGCAAGCCACAACTCTAGGCCCCAGATCTTGAAAATCATTCCCCTATTGGTAATGTATACTTGCATGAAAAGCACATATGTGATTGAGGACCCATGTTAACATATATAGGTTCCAAGATTGGAATCCAATCCAAAAGAAATGATAGGCATACTTCAGTGCCATTGAAATCTGTAAGTTGGTGGCGACATGAATGCCTTCCATGATTTTTTCATTTCTCAATAAAACAGCTGGAGGGCAACCCAACTTGGCTTGGGCCTGATTGCATAAGGAGGGTGGGGATCTAACCTTTTGCTCCCATGCAAATTATAGGACTTAAATCCCTCCCCAAACTGTACGTGTACCAATTTTATATTCAACCCTCCTGCAAAGATTAAGCTAAAACACTCAGAAAAGACACAAAGAGCAGGAGCAACAGAAAATGGAGTAACTGTGAGCCAATTACATGCAAAACACACAGAGAGAAATGAGCCGAAAGCTACAAGGAGAAAGCTGAATTCTGCAGAAAAAATAAATAATACCTTCGTGAGTATGCACTCCCCATGCTGTTTCTTGGGTTAGCATTTATTTGTAGCAATAGCTGAAACACTCTGCGTAAGAAGAGGGCCCTGTGAAATGAGAGGGAGTTTTGCAAAGGCTTTTGTTTTGTTTTATTGATTTGCCATGGGCTTGATTGAGAAATGAATGATAGATCCGCAATTATGTTGTTCATGTGATTTTGAAAGCAATATTATCCTTAGCACATTAAATTTCAAATTTCAAGTGAAGGGCTGGGGACGATATTTTTTTTTTCCTGGAGGGAAAGGAATGAACTCAAGAACTAATTGTAGATGGATCATCTACTCAAACAGCAAATACTAGCTTGCAGTACTTCAAAAAGGCAGATGGATGAAAGAGCAGCATAAGCCTGACACTGCAATATACCTTGTGCTCAAGCTGAGAATCGTTAAGAGGCTTTAGAATGTTCCTTTTGATGCTTATATTACAGCAACACTGGGGGGGGGGGGGTCCGCCTCTCAACTTTTGTTGTTGTTGTTGTTGCTTTGGTTTTTTTAGTGCTGCATTATGCAAACGGAGATGGATTTTGATCCATTAGTTGTTTTTCATACGAGCAACAGTGATCAACTTTCTATACAAGTCTTAAGGAGGGCTTTCGTATATCCATGAACATTTCTTTTCTTTTTTCTTTGTCGGCTTGATGATTCACGGCTGTACAGGAAAATGGAGTCCACGGGGAAAGCTTGTGTCCGAGGCAATAGGACAGTGCCATCTACAATCGTATTAGTGTAAGGGACCTCAAAGGACACCAAGTTCAACCCACAGGCAATGCAGGAATTCCCGCTCACCCACTCTCAAGGCAGAGTTTGCGACCCCGTGTGGGGCTTACCTGGCTGGGTGCCACCCACCTGGTAACAGGGTGTAATTGGCCCGCCCCTGCCTGGCAGGCCAATGGGCTGCTGGCAGGGGTGTGGCCTGGGACAGGTACTGGGGCCAATCCTTTGGCCCATTAAAGGGTGATTGTGGGAGTCACTGGCCCTAGAGTGGTGGCAAGTAGGTCAAACTCCCAACTTAGGTGCAGTGCGTGGGCACGCTGTGTAAGTTCATGCTTTACAGTTCCCTCACACGGCACCTGTTTGACCCTGCACATCCTCAGCCCTGGTGGGTTGAGAGGGATACCTTCCAAGGCCAAGTTTCCTACATCTGAAAGTTGTGGCCTAATTTGAACCCATACCTTGGTGTCTAGTCTCTTTCTTGTGGGGGGGGGAGGCTTCAAGGACAGGGTTTAGCGTGTGGGCTCGAAAATGCACTGCAACACCTAACCCCTGCTTAGAAAACCTGCAACAAGGGAGCGTCAGCAACCTTCTCTGGCAGGCTCATACTGTCCTAGTGTTTAGTCTAAATCCCTTTGTAATGTGAACCGACTAGTTTGGGTCCTAATCTCCATTCATCAGAAAACAAATCATGCCATCATCTATGCGACAGCCCTTCAAATGTTCAAAGATAGCTATTGTCTCACCTCTTAATGCAGTCTTCTCCAGGATAGAAACCTCCAACATTTCATCACAGGGCTTGGTCTCCAGCAACATCTGTCAGGATGCTGTCAGTGGCTCCCAGCTGGCTGCCCAGGGAAGCATAAAGACAAGGAAAAGTTTCTTACAGTCCTTTTTTTCTTTCAATCTTTACAGAGGGAGGCTATAGAATCCAACCTCTTGGATAATGGTGTTGTCCCGAGTGAATTGCCAACCCCCTGTCTCTCCCACTTCCTCATTCGCTGTTGTCATCATCTCCTCTATGGGTGCTGCTACATGTCCTCTATCTTTGAGCTCTTTGCTCTCCTACTTTTAAGGCTCACCGGGTTCTGGGAGTTGGAGGGTCTGGAATGCTTTCTAATGACAACGTGTCAGCCAGCTGCTGCTCTAGCTCTGCCTGCTCCTCCTCTCCCATTGTTTCCCAACTTTCCCCCTCATCTGCCTCTGAACTGTGACCTCCCTCAAACCCCTGTTTAAATCTATACTATCTTCCTCTTCCTCGTCCCTGGAAGGGTCAGGATGGGGAGGTGGTCTCCACCATACCTTCTCTGCCCAGTCCCTGACAACATCTTTGTCACACCCCTCCAGACAAGTTAAAGTGCAGGTACCAAGAAATGGACACAGCCAGTGCTTTTCTTCGGGGGGATGGGGGACGCAGGGGTACACATACCCCTAAACATTTTGTAAATCTAAGTTTGGCCTCCTTGAGGGGCAGTACTTTGACATGAGTAGGAAAATGAGAGTACCCCTAAACATGTTTTTAAGAGAGAGAAAAAGCACTGGACATAGCACTGCTGGTGAGGTTGGTGGTGTCTAATTTAATTCTTTATTTAGAACTTTTCTATCCATCTCAATAAGGGACGTGGGTGGCACTGTGGGTTAAACCACAGAGCCTAGAGCTTGCCAATCAGAAGGTCGGCCGTTCAAATCCCCACGACGGGGTGAGCTCCCGTTGCTCGGTCCCTGCTCCTGCGAACCTAGCAGTTCGAAAGCACATCAAAGTGCAAGTAAATAAATAGGTACCGCTCCGGTGGGAAGGTAAACAGTGTTTCCGCGTGCTGCTCTGGTTCACCAGAGGCGGCACATGACCCAGAAGCTGCACACCGGCTCCCTTGGCCAATAAAGCAAGATGAGTGCCACAACCCCAGAGTTGGTCACAACTGGACCTAATGGTCAGGGGTTCCCTTTACCTTTACCTTATCCATCTTAATATGGAAAAAAGTGTCTCTAGGTAATACACAGAAAACTGAAGCAACAGCAAAGGGAAATTTAAACAACAGCAAATATTACATATAAAAATTGAACATTAATACAATAGATGAATATCAGTTCATTCTCCTTCCAGAATACCTCACCTCTCACCCTCCTAACTGTCACCCAAGACTCCAGCCATCCACAAAGGGTGGTCCAAATAAACTCATAGCTCACACACAAAATTTCACAAGGAGGGCTCCTGGAAACTGCTGACGTTACCCTAGTCTCTCACTGTAGGCTAGATACTAATCTAATGGCATTTTTGCTTCAGTCTTGAAGCAGTATTATGTGCTCCATGCCCTCAATATTAGACACTTTCGTGTTTGAGATAATTTTTTCAGGTGAACCAGTGCAATGACGTTCCCTTCATGAAAGCCCTACAAATTGACTCAGCAAGCTTTTAAATGTCTTGTGGTGTCCTTTTTGCCAGTGCAACCTCTGCTGTGTTGCTAGGTTGTATGACTGTGCTGAGCAGACTCTGAAATAGAAGCAGGGTTGGATCTACACACGGAGGGGGGGGAACGTTATAACAAAAGAAAAAACCACTATGAAAAATCGCTTAGATTTTTTTCCCCTCTCTCTCTGGCTCCATCTGGTGTTGCATGTTTATAACACATTTCAAAACACTGTTTCTTGGCTAATGTAGCTGAGTCCCAGATCTCCCTTTGCTCCATCATGCCAAACTACTCACTAGCATGGAAACCAAGTTTCCACCAGTAGCTATTTTCTGTTCTTATCCCAACAGTAATTACCGTATTTTCCGCTCTATAAGACGCACCAGACCACAAGATGCACCTCATTTTTGGAGGAGGAAAACAAGAAAAAAAATATTCTGAATCTCAGAAGCCAGAACAGCAAGAGGGATCGCTGCGCAGTGAAAGCAGCAATCTCTCTTGCTGTTCTGGCTTCTGGGATAGCTGCGCAGCCTGCATTCACTCCATAAGACACACACACATTCCCCCTTACTTTTTAGGAGGGAAAAAGTGAGTCTTATAGAGCAAAAAATATGGTACTATGCTCTCTGAAAAAAGCACCAAAACACCCACTTTTGTACCTTGCTTCTTCATGTTTGCATTACCTTCCTTGAGCTATGTCCCCACAAGTATCAGCATAATGCATTTATTTTATTTTCTCACCAGTTCATAAAGTCCCAGGATCTAAGGTTCAAGACAAAGCACAAAGCAGAGAAGCTGCTGAAGTTTATCAGTTTTACATCCCTTTGGTTTCCACCAGAAAGAGTTGAGCTGGTACTTTCCAATTGAGAGCAGGAGGATTAAAACTTCATAATCTTTGGCTGGGTGATGCCTAAGATGTGTAACGAAACCTCATCCGGTACTTTATTCCTAGTTTTATGTAAATGCCTACCTTTCATAGATGATTCATGGGCATTTAGAGGATTAAATGGGGCAATCAAGATAAGGCACCTGCGTTTACGAACCTAAATCCAAGTACAAAGCATATGCATGCATAACCTATTCATTTGCATATAAAAGCTTGTAGCTTACAAAATAATAATAATAAATGAGGCAATCAGAAATGGACTCCCTAAATGGCAAAATTGTAATCAGAAACAATCTTCCTAAACTGCAAAAATCAGAGAAGCATTAATCATGGACCATGGTGTTTTTAATCTGCACAATTTCTACACCAGATGAGTGTGAAACACCTCTTGCTTCTAGCTATTTTCTTGGTTCTTAAGGTCCATTTCAGCTTGTTCAGTGGATGTTCATGGCACCCGCCGCAGCTTTTAAAGAGCAGTTATTTGATATGCAGCCAGCCAACCACCAATGCATTGTGGCTATGATACGTTCCATTCTCTCTGCAGTTGGAGGCTCCATTATGCGAAGGAGGTGGAGGAAGGAGTGAAGAACAAATGGGGGGTGGGAGGAGGAGAAAGAAGAGAGAAAGGAATGGCTGTCCCAGGCAATTCTCCCTGCTTCCCCAACCCTTAATCCCTGGCTTTCAAGTTTTAGTGAAGTCATAATTCCATGGGAGCATCCAGCAACCTAGAGCCCTGCCCACACAGAGGAAAAGTTCACCAGGAAAAGTTCTGAGTATAAGTCTGGGTTGTTTGAGTTCCCTGAGAAAGGAGCATACACATAGGATGTCTAAGGTGAAGAAAGAGAAGGGGAACTGGAGAGAGAGACCAAACAAAAGCAGTAAGACTTGCCACATTCTTCTGTCTCCTGCCCTTCCTATTTACCCTGGCTGCTTCACATTCCCCACAGGCAGATTGTCCATATCTCCCATATCTGTGAAGGGAATGGAGCATAGCCAACACTGTTTTCATTCATAATATTTGTATATGACCTAGCCCTTCCTTCATCAGGTGCCCAGGTCTGAGCGTTTGCAAGGTTAATGGCTGGAGAGATTGAAGGAATGGGTTTCTGTGCAGTCAGTTTGAAACGGACCCAAAAAACCCCTTTTCTTCTTTCTCCAAGGGAGCATTTCTAAAATGCATTAACTTGAGCTGTTGAGCAAATGCATAACAAGAGCACAGCTGTATAAACAAAGCTCTCTTTGTTTCAGTCACGGCAAAGGATGACATTGGCTGTTCCAGGGGAGTAGGGATGACATGTCTGGGTCTTATCTTACCACACTCTGATGCACAGACCTAGTCTGGGAACAGCGCCAGAGTGTGTTCTTGGTGTTGGTGACCTCTTGCTCCAAGATAAGAGTATAGGAACAGGAATACCCTTTTATGATCAGAAGTACAGGAAGGAAAACCCTTTTATGGTTAAGAGTACCGGAGCAGGAACTTCTGTGATGTCAACCTGCGTGTACAAGCTGACGTGGCTGGATTCCTGGGGAAGGGGGGAGAGGGTGCCTGGAGGATATATATACTGCATGAAATTTCTCATTTCTTTGGACTTGCTGTGAGCTGACCACGCAAGTGCCTTCTGCTATCCAGAGAGCAGAATAAACTCTTTCTCTGAACCAACCCTCGGTGTCATTTGACTTCCTTCCTCCCGTCCGGGAGCAACGCTCACCCTACCAATTGGTAAAGTCCAAAAAGGCTACAAGATGACAAATATCTATAGCAGAAGAAACAGGAGGGATCGAGGCTTGGGAATACTGTGGCACGACTAGCGGTTTTGTTTGATGACCAATTTCGCTTGCTGAGGAAATGCAACAGACTTTGGTAGGATACAGCAATCAATGGCACGGGATTGACTTTCTGGTAACATCCCATTCTCCCAAACAATAGACTCTCCAGCTTGAATTGCCATCAGCTTTTGCATTCCAGCAGTGGACCTTTTCATGCAGATAGTGTGGAATCTGTACCCAACTTGTAGGGCTCCTAAGTCAAGAAGGCACACAGCACTGGCAGCCTCTCTGTGCATGTCTATCACGCCTCTTGCCCCCCAAACAAAAAAGAAATCCTTCTTAAAAGAATCATTTCTTGATTTGTCTGTGGTGCAACTTCCATCACCTAACATTCCTTCTAACGTGAATGTGCCATTCACCTCACAGTGCTGTAATGTTGCTGCTGGGCCAACATGTCATCTTGCTGCTACCAGGCTGACATTCCTGACATACTGAAGATTGATGTGCCTGAGTGCATGATTTTCATGTTCTCGAGCTGCTACAATCTATTAGTGCAGTGATGTTATTTCAGGTTGATTTCCCTCCACTCATTTGATGTTACTTTGCAAAGATTTGTTTTAAACTCACTTTTCAGATGCTTGCCTCCATAAGGAAGTGGGATTCGATTTTGCTTAACAGTTTAGACGAGAGTAGAAATATATATTTAAAAAAATAAAAAAATGTCCAGTAGCACCTTAAAGGTAAAGGGACCCCTGACCGTTAGGTCCAGTCGGGGATGACTCTGGGGTTGCGGCGCTCATCTCGCTTTACTGGCTGAGGGAGCCGGCGTACAGCTTCCGGGTCATGTGGCCAGCATGACTAAGCTGCTTCTGTGAACCAGAGCAGCGCACGGAAACGCCATTTACCTTCCCTCTGGAGTGGTACCTATTTATCTACTAGCACTTTGGCGTGCTTTGGAACTGCTAGGTGGGCAGGAGCTGGGACTGAACAACGGGAGCTCACCCCGTGGTGGGGATTCAAACCACCAACCTTCTGATTGGCAAGCCCTAGGCTCTGTGGTTTAGACCACAGTGCCACTTGCGTCCCTTTAAGTTTGGTAATAAGTTGCAATTCAGCAACTTCTCTTTCCAATCTATTTCTGAAATTCTTTTGTAATAAGACAGCTACTTTGAGATCTTGTATAGAATGTCCTGGGAGATTGAAGTGTTCTCCTATTGGTTTCTCTGTCTTGTGATTCCTGATGTCAGATTCCTGATGTTTAGATGAGAAGTAGCAAATGTGGTAGCTTCCAGAAGTTGCTAGGATACAACTCCCATCATCCTGGACCATTGAACCTGCTGGTTGTGGCTGATGGGATATCTCATGCTGGTCACCCCGATTCACACCAATATTTTTTTAGAACTGCTTTTTGAAAAGCATTACCATGCTGATCATTCTTAGAGAAACAATGCAAATTGGAAGTACTTTTTAAAAAAATGTATTGGCTTTTGCTAGTTTTCCCGCAACTGACTTTTACAAATTAGCAGAATGGATATTTTTAGTGATTGTTCCAAGCTAATTACTTGGGTCTCTGTAACACAACGCTAACATATGCCACACAGATAGTGTGAATTCCGTTTTGATTTCAAAACTAATCATATTTGAACTTTGACTTCATTTAAATTGAACTAATTAGAGTCAGCCAAGTAGATTCATATATTTGGATGTAATTAAAATTTTGTTAATTGAAACAAAATCTTTAATTTTGCTTAAGGAAAAAAAATAGTTTTTGTCAGCCTTGATTTTAATTTGTGACTCTGATGAGTCAGCCTGTTAGGAGTTTAAAGCATGCAGTTGGTGTTGTTTCTTTTTTAAAAAGAGTAAATTTATATTGAAAAAGATGAATACAAATAGCGGCTTATATTGAAGCAACCCATATTAACAAGTATCCCCCCAACCATAAACAGCAGAGATCAGCACCCCAATCCTGGATGTATTATGAGACAGCAAATCCTGTTAATGTTAATTTCAGTGGAACTTCCAAAGTGATGGCTGGATGTGCAGCTTTGGAAATGATTGATGCAAGGCTATCAGGAAGCGACGGGCAAACGCCTAATGCATTTTGCTAGCACGTCTCTATTTTGGAAGGCACAGAGTCGGTTCTGACAATACGCCAAGTTGACTTGCTCTAAATAAAATCTGCACATGTAAGCAACTCATCTTCTAGAGAGGCTGTTCTTCCATGAAATCAAACACTCAACTTGTCCCTCCCACTTTCACAAAAGGGAATTGTGTTGTATATTTCTATATATACTGTATATTTAAAAATATTTTCACAAAAGGGAAGGATAACAGAGGTGTATAAAATTATTCATGGTGTCTAGAAAGCGGAAAGAGAGAGAAGTTTTCTCCTGCTGTCATAACACTCATCATAACTTAAGGACATTCACTAAAACTGAATGCTGGAAGATTCATGACAGATGAAAGAACGAACTTCATCACATGGGGCATAGTTATATAATTTTCTCCCACAAGAGATATTATGGGCTTCCAACCTGGATCTGCTTAGCTCCCTGTAGTTTTGTGAACAAAAGGTTTTTTTTAATGAAAATAGCATACATCCCTAAGAAAGCAACCTGTAGAAATCCAAAAGGATTGACACAGCTGCTAGGGCTTCTGGTTTGTGTTTTGCTCAGTTGGATTCGAAAGTCACAGTTTCTGCAAAGCTGATTTGACAGGCGTGGATATTTGGGCATGTGCCAGAGAGGCAGAAGGACTTGAAGGACCAGCATTTTCCCCAAAAGGCACTGGTAGTACTGGTAGAAAAGACAGGGGAATGTCTTGCTTCAACATCACTTCCTTGAAACACTGTGATTGGAGAGCCCTTCTAAAAACCATTCATTCTGATTAGAAAGTAGATTTGTCAACCACAAAAGAACTGTTCTACTCCCAGTCCTCTGCCTTGGTGCTTTCCATATAAGACAAGTTTGGGAAGATATTGTTTAATTTTTGCAGACTCACTATGAAGGAATGGGTTTCCCAAAACCCAAAAACTGACTGTGCAGGCAGTTTTAAACTGCACCAAAATCCCTATTTTTCCTTAGCTAAAATGCATAAACTTGAGCCGTTGAGCAAATGCATAACAAGAACACAACTCTCTCCTTTATCAGTTTGTGACGTTAAGGATGACCCTGACTATACCAGTAGAACAGAGAAAACACGTTTGTGCCTTATCTTATGTTCTGACCACAAAGACGCACAGACCCACATCTGGGAATAACGCCAGAGTGTGTTCTCGGAAATGGTGACCTCTGGCTCCTAGATAAGAGTAGGAACAGGAATATCCTTTTATGGTCAGGAGTGCAGGAAGGAAATCCCTTTTATGGTTAAGAGTACCGGAGCAGGAACATCTGTGATGTCAACCTGCGTGTACAAGCTGACGTGGCTGGGGAAGGGGGAGAGGGTGCCTGGAGGATATATACTGCATGAAACTTGTCATTTCTTTGGACTTGCTGTGGACTTGATCACGCAAGTGTCTTCTGCTATCCGGAGAAAAGAATAAACTCTTTCTTGGAATCAACCTCGGTGTCATTTGACTTCCTTCTTCCTGTCCCGGAGCAACGCAGACCCAATCGGTGAACTCCAATAAGGCTACAACTATGTGGGGCAGGGAGGGTTCAATATCCTGAAATGCCCCAAAGTTTTCCCAAGACCCTCAGTTAAGTTTGGGATTTGCCTAAAGTGACTTGATTTGGGATTTGTCCAAATTTGATGCATGCCTCTTCTAATGCCCCCAGACACCCCTCAGGTCATCAAAGAAGCCCTCAACTATTGAACTGAAAGTGCTGCTAGAAAGTGTCATGGAAATTTCAGTGACTGCTAAAAAGTCTACATAAGGGAATTTAGCCCTTCTTTTTATGTACAATTTAGCCCATAATTTGGTGCTTTATGTAAGTTGTTCCCTCTTCTAACTTTGTGTATTTTCCTTTATTTCTTCTTCTTTTCTTTATTGAAGCCAGCTAGCTTTTTTTCTAGAGGGAACATTTTAAATATATTCAATTATGCATAACCTAGGCCTATTTTATGCCTGGTGTAAAGTCACTGATGGAATCCAAAAGCTGCATTTGCCCAGTGTCTTATAATTGCAGTTCAGTTTAGGAGCATTCTAGGTTATTATTAGAAGGCTAATTACCATCGACACTGGCGTACTATGGGAATTATGTTAATTACAGTTAAATATTATATTCTCTAACCATGTTCCTTTTTCTCATTTATCCCAAGAAATATAGAACTATAGGTTATAAAAATTAATGGCATTGTCCTATACAGTAAGCACAATTAATGACCCGAATTTTGACCAAAGAATCCATTCATCCTATAAAGGTCTTTTTAAAAAAGCTCTCCCAAAGAGCCAAATTTAAAAATCCAATAATAAAAGAAGTCAGGGGAGGTGGGAACCATGGCTATTAAAAATGAATGCCTGAATAACTGTGGAGTCCTTCTCATTTCCAAGGGGTTAATCAAAGTTAAAAGCTATTTTTAAAATCCCAATAATCCCACTTCAGATGTATGGATGACCTCAGGAGATCTAAAAGTGTTTAGAGGTGCAGGTCTGCTCCCCCAAGTGCTCCAATAAGAAGCGTGAAGGTCTGGTGATCCAACTGAAGATGGTTTGATGTCTCTGCACGATCAGGAATCCCAATAAAGCTGATGACACAGAGATCTCTACATTCATTCAGTCAAATGTGTATGAGGCAAATCTAGAGCGTTTGAGTGTTCCCATTTGCGTGCCGAGACCCCGAAGCCACCCCCTCATTGAGAAATAACATACACAAATACACAGATATTAGGTTAACGTTATAGGGCAAATTTTGGCCACAACTTTATTGGTTAAAGAATGTGAGCGGTATTGGCTTAGGCATTGAATGGACCCGACTATATCTGATTCCTGCCTGATGCACAGGGAGTCTGGTAAGGGTAAACCACCAGGAAGGGGGGGGGGCGTCGATACATACCAACTCAAGCTCCCCCTGGTGTTCCTGTTGGGGTCGTGTCATGGCCCTAGCCCCGCCCCAGGCTTCAAACAAGATCAACACCCCCGGATTCCTTTAACGGAATAACCTTAAGCTTGGAAGGGCAGGTGATGACCACACCTTCCCTCCCCTGTCACAAGGCCAAGCAATGTCTAACCGCAACCCTAACAACGTTGTGACGATTGCTACGAGGTAGACGAAAACCAAATGGCCAGTGCTAATTTGCCAAGTGGGAAAATTCCTACCAGGCCCCTCAACGGCGACCAATAGCAAGGCCAATGACTAAAACCTGCAAATAGGGAGGGCGGGTGATTGAGGAAGTGAGCCAAAGAGGAAGCCCTCCAGCTCGTGTGTCTGCTTAAATGGTCTCGGCCACACACCCCGGCCAGTGGATTGGCTGGCCGGTTGCTGACATGGCCGGGATCCCCTGGGCAACGGGGGACTAAGTACCCCGCCCCCAGAGAAGAGTGGGTGGCCACACGGTCCACCGCAACTCCTCCCCCCGGGGAAGTGGAGAGGATTTCCAGGAAAACTCCACAGAAATAAAACTAATCCATCTCTCATGGGCTGAAAGATTTTCTCACCTGGAAGTCATTTGGAGCTGTTAGTTTGTTTGACGCATAGGATCTTAGGAAACAACCTTACATCATGTTAGACGATTGGTCCATCTATTTCACTGTTATCTACGCTGGCTGATCGACTGTGGCTCACCTGGGTTTCATACAGGAAGTCTTTCCTAATCCTACCTAGAGATGTCAGGATTGAACCTGGAACCTTCAGATGCTGTATTTTCTTTGCTATTAGCCACCCTGAGTGGTGTGCAATCAGTAGAAGGGTGGATTATAAATGTTTGTATGAGGAAGGAAGGAATATTTTTTTCTGCTGTCTGACATCCTATTAAGACCAACAAAGGACTACACGAGAAGCACAGATTAAACTTAGATTTGAGTAGGTAAAAGCTAAAAACTGTTCATGTATCCTGGGGAAACATTGCATTATTTTTCTTTTCATAGCATCATCATTTCATTTTAGTTGTGTGATTATAATGTTTCAGGATAAAAAACACACACAGTTACTTTAGAAATCATGACAGGAATAACCTAGAATGCACATTCTGAGATTTTCATTTCATTTCTCTGTACACAAACTGCATCTCATTAAAATCCCTGTGCCGGTACCAGGGTGTCATTACATTCTTGGTTTATTCAGCACAGTTAAAAGTGTCGTCTCATCCAGTAAAAAAAAAAAAAAAAAAAAAAAAAAATCCCCAAAGGACTTCAAACTAAAAAATATTGAACATAATGAGAAAACGAATGATAAAGATGACCCGAGATAATCCTTGGGTTCTTAAGGTTTAATATGCATTGTCTTGAGGCATCAGAATAATTAGAGCTATATATGGACTCCAATTGTTTCAAATAATGAAATAAACATGGTCTTGCAAAATGTTTTCTGCTATGAACTTAACCGCCTGAAATTGCTTTTTCTTTAAAAAACACACAAAAAAACCAACAACACTGGAGATAGAGAAAAGCAATCATCTATGCAGATATGGATCCCTTGATGCAAGCAGTGCTGTGCCAACTGAAGAGGAATTCACAACATGAAAGTGGCTTCTTATTCTTCTAGTCTCAAGAGCATGTCGTGCTGGGAACTATGGGAGATAAACAAATATCCCAACGGATTTGGTCAATCAGTTCAGAGGAATCAAGGAAAGCATATTTGGTCCAAAAGTTTTGGAAATAAAATTAATACAGAGTTGGTATTTCAGCCTAGAATCATAGAATTGAAAGGGAACACTTTCATCATCATCATCATCATCATCATTTTATTTGTAAGCCGCCTTTCCATAGTTAAAACAATGCTCAAGGCGGCTTACAACATGACAAGATTTACATAATTACCAACATAACAAAAGTCATAAACAATAAATAAAATGCATCAAAAGTACACAACCAAACGGAAAACAATTTCCACATAAATCATAAAATCTAAAACGAAGAATACAGCATTAATATCCATCACAATTTAAAATGACATAGATAAACAAGCAGTTTAAAAAACAAAAACACATAAACACTAGAATCATCTAGTCCACCCACCCACCCCGCAAGGCAATGCAGAATATTTTGCCCAATGTGGGGCTTGAACCCTCAAACTTGGAATATTTAAAAATTAAATAAATGCTTCAAGACCGGCTTAAATTAGAGTTGCGGCCATCTAATTTTTACCATATTTAAATGTACGTCTGCAGAGATAATGCACTGTGATTAAAGCACTTGGGTTACAGAATTGCAAACCATTCATGAAATTATATAATATATTATATAATTTCAATAGACCCAAATGAAGGTCTCATTGGAGTCTATAAAACAAAACACTCCTACAATTTGCTGCAAAGTGTAATTGGTGTGTCAGTGAAGTTCCTCTAACCCAGGCATCCCCAACGTTCAGCCCTTCAGATGTTTTGGACTACAATTCCCATCATCCCTGACCACTGGTCCTGTTAGCTAGGGATCATGGGAGTTGTAGGCCAAAACATTTGGAGGGCCGCAGGTTGGGGATGCCTGCTCTAACCTAAAGGATCAGACAAGGGGTGATCTGTATTACAAAATTCAGAAAGGTGAAAATTCTGAATGGGTGTGGTTTGGTTTAAGGACTGTGAATGTATGCAGGTTCTAATTAGAATGGGAACCAAGCAAATTTCTCCCCCATCCCTAGGTGAGACCAATCAATTTTGGCTAACTGGTCAAAGCTGGCAGGTCAGTGTTGGTAGGCGGGGAATTAATGAGATACACCCTGCTTAGTAGGAATTTCAGATAACTCCAATGCAAAAGGGAAAGGGAAGTTGAAATGGCTGTTTGCTTATTTGTTCCCAGTCCAGAATTGACCAATAGCAAGGCCAATGACTAAAACCTGCAAACAGGGAGGGAGGGCGGGTGATTGAGGAAGTGAGCCAAAGAGGAAGCCCTCCAGCTCATGTGTCTGCTTAAATGGTCTCGGCCACACACCCCGGCCAGTGGATTGGCTGGCCGGTTGCTGACATGGCCGGGATCCCCTGGGCAATGGGGGACTAAGTACCCCGCCCCCAGAGAAGAGTGGGAAATCAATCCAGCAAATACAGATCAGTAATCACTATTCTTGTTTTCACTCCACCAGTGATATGTGACAGATGACACCACTCCCACCACAATTTAAAACGGTGTTTCCTTTGCATTGGAATAAATCAGTTTTGCATTGAAATGATGCAGAAATAATTCCATCTTTAATTATGCTACATGCATAACTTACCTAAATAACTATGTAAATTATGTTAAATAGCAGACAGCGGTGCAAATAATGTAGTATTTGGCGGGAATCAAACTGCAGCACAATGGAAAAAGAGTTGAGTGGGATGAAGACATGTTAGATCGAATTTGCTGTCTTCTTACATGCTACTGTTGAGTACCCTGAGCCATCTTAAAGGGGAAGAATAGCTTATCCAACCAGCCTCTCATAGATAACCAGTGTGAGAGGAATCAAAGCTTTCTTTGGGCCCTGGCAAAGTCGTGTAAGGTTGAGATATGGCCTGCTCAGCACATTTTAAGGTAGTATGGGTCAGTAATCAACTGCCCTATTGCTCAGAGCCTGAATGGCTTCACTGAAGTAAAATTACAGCTGGAAATACCCTCCCAAAATAGCGGACTGGATTTTGCATGTTGCTAAAAACTTTTACTTATTTCAGACACATTTCATAAATCTGTGCCCAATTTTTCCTGTGATTGTGACTGGTGATCTTTTCCCTTGCATGGGGGAGCAATGCAAAAATGTGGTTTTCCAGAGAAAACTGAAAGAAGGAAAGCAATCTTGTATTGCAAATAGCAAGATACGTTTAAAAAGGGGAAAAGGGGGGCATCATGAAATTTACCGAAAGAAAATCAATAGACACATTTAAAGTGAAATTGGAAATCATTTATAATTTACTGGATCAAATAATACTAAGCAAAATTATTGTGAATTATTAATATTGTCTCCATATCCTGATAGATATTTGTTGCTGTGATTGACAATGCGTACCTGGACAAAAAAGTAAACTGAATGATAATCAGGTGGGTGAGTTTAATTGGAATAATAATAGAATCATAGAACTGTAGAGTTGGAAGGGGCACTATGGGGCATCTAGTTAAATCCCTTGCAATGCAGGGATCGCAAATAAAGTCCAGGTCCACGGTGAGCAGACATGGATGGGGAGAGGCAGGCAAAGGGCGACCCAGGTATGGCCTGTGTCAGCACACTTCTCCATGGATGTCAGGGGGATTCACCCACCAAGGGCCACATCGGCCACCCAGGGTCCCCATTGTGTGGACAGGCAGGCAGCGCAGCATGGCCCCGCTTGGCGCCAGTGTGTGGGGAACTCCGGTGATGTCAGTGGCTTGTTCGCCCTGGGTACCAGCAACCCATGCTATGCCACTGCCTGTCCCTGCCAATTTTTGCTTCTGGCATGCCATCATTCCTCAGGGTTCCAAGGGATATAAAAACCATTCTGAAAATGCATTTTTTTAAAAAGCGTTTTTAAAAATACATTGAATTTTCCATAAGGCTCACCATCGTCAACTAGTGTCTCATTGTCTATTGCACTTAAAACATTTTCTTTGCAGCTATGTAACTGAGTCCTGAGACACTGAGTAGCAAAGTGTGATCACCAAACTTAGGCAGGTTCTTCTCATTTGAATTCTGCAGGGCAGCCACTGTGGTGCATTCCAGATGTTGTTGGACTACAGTTCCTGTCAGCCCCAGACAGTATGGCCAATGGTTAGAAATGACGGGAGTCCAGAAATATCTGGAATGCACAATATTAGCTATCCCAGTCTACTCTCTTCCTAACCTCTTCTACTGCTGGACTTGGGACACGGGTGGTCTAAACCACTGGCTTCTTGGGCTTGCTGATCAGAACGCCGGCGGTTCGAATCCCCGCAACGGCATGAACTCCCGTTGCTCTGTCCCAGCTCCTGCCAACCTAGCAGTCTGAAAGCACGCAGTGCAAGCAGATAAATAGGTATCGCTGTGGCAGGAAGGTAAATGGGATTTCTGTGCTCTCTGGTTTCCATCACAGTGTTCCGTTGTGCCAGAAGCGGCTGGCTACATGACCGGAAAGCTGTCTGTGGACAAACGTTGTCTCCCTCGACCTGAAAAGCGAGATGAGTGCCGTAACCCCATAGTCGCCTTTGACTGGACTTAACCATCCAGAGGTCCTTTACCTTTACCTTTTACTTACAGCTGGATTCTAACCTTACATCCCCTCTCTTCAGATTCATTGTATGCGAACTGAAGGCATAGGTTGGGGTTGCAACAATCTGATATTCAGCATCCCACACACTTCGGATCAAGTTGTACTTACTTCTGACCATAGCAATGATGCTGAAATGGAGTCAGTTATATCTGAGCAGACGTAAAGCGCTGGATTGCTACCTGCCTAGAAAGCAATCACAGGGCAACCTATATGCATTACTTAATATTCAAATTAGTTATTAAATTAATTGCACGAAACCCTCAATTAGAAACTCGTTACATTGAAAAGATTTGCTATTGTTCTTTCAAGGTTATTCATAATGAATCCTTTCCATTCTTCTTCACACTATTGACAATGAAACCCAAGTCAAAGAGACTTTCTAAAACAATTCAGCTACTGAAGGTGCCCCAGTGGTTTTTAGGGTGTCTTATGGGTCAATGAATATATGGGAGGAAGGTCAATTTATAATAGCCATTTCTTTTTAACAGTCAACATGTTCACTGAACATAATTTTGCCAAGCACATGCTATCTTATTTCCATTTAACTAGCCACATAATTATTCTACTGCTTTTAACAAGAGTTAAAAGGTTATTTTTGTTATCTGTGTATTGGAAGTATTGTCACTTCAGTTGTATAAAGAGATTTGTATTTGCATAGGCACAACTTCAGAGGCCATCTAATGGTTTAAGTACCAAGGGTAGAACTTCAAAAAAGACCGTTCTGACTCTTTTTGGATTATGCAACAGTGAGATATTTATCCTCTGAGCTTCAGAAATCATAAGAAACATTTCCTAGTTTTGCTTTGATGTTTGTATATTGTACACTCTTTGCAATACACTTTTTATTTCTTAACCATTCTTTTGATTCTATGTTGGCTCCCTAGTCATCTATGCCAGCTCCTAGCAATTTGCCCTCTCAGACTCTCCAGATATTGCTGGACTACAACTCCCACCATGCCTGATAATTGGCTTTAATGGCTGAGATTGATGGGAGTTAGAGTCCAATAACGTCCAGAAACCAGGATGCAATTGCATAGAGACAGCTTACATAGAAAGTCTTGATTTTCAATTACTGGAGTCACCAGTATTAGGGAGCAGGCTTAGCCCAACCTTACTGGAGTCCATGAATATATATCTTGCCCAAGAATGAATGCTTCCCATTCAAACCTTTGGAGAGGAAATTAGCAATATGCTTAGCACCATTGCTGCAATATAGTCAATGCTGGGTCTAGCTTTTGGTGATCCCTATGAGTGGACCTGGGATGCGGGTGGCGCTGTGGGTTAAACTGCAGAGCCTAGGACTTGCCGATCAGAAAGTTGGTGGTTCGAATCCCCACGACGAGGTGAGCTCTCGTTGCTCAGTCCCTGCTCCTGCCAACCTAGCAGTTCGAAAGCACGTCAGAGTGCAAGTAGATAAATAGGTACAGCTCCAGCGGGAAGGTAAGCGGCGTTTCCGTGCACTGCTCTGGTTCGCCAGAAGTGGCTTAGTCATGCTGGCCACATGACCCGGAAGCCAATAAAGCGAGATGAGCACCGCAACCCCAGAGTCAGTCACGACTGGACCTAATGGTCAGGGGTCCCTTTACTTTATGAGTGGACCCATCTCATCTTCACTGCTATGGCAACCCACAGGGCCAGGGCAAAGGCAAGAAGAGCCTTCCCTTCCTTGCTCCTCTGCTTACTCACTTACTTTAAAGACACAGATTATTATGTAGTGGCAGCAAAGAGAAGGAGGCTCCAAGGTTGAGCAGTGGGCCTATTACTGATGTGTAGGCTTTGGTATGTACCCATAGCAATTTGTAATGCTGGCCCTGAATAAGGGCAAAACCCGACTCCATCATTCACACTGTGCAGATAAATACAATGTATTGTATTCTGACCCTGTCTTCCCACCAGACATTCTTCACTAAAGATATGTAGTGTGTGTGTGTGTTTGCTTAACCCCCATCTTAATAGATAGGGGAAGATTTCAACCTACCAGGAGAATTGCATGCCCCAGCTCTAAACACACATACCCACACCCCTCCGACGAACCTTAAATGAAGGATGCAACACAGCTTCTGTGGGATCAAATCAGGCCATAAGTTTATTGATGTAAGATGCAAGAGGTTTGGCATAGGCATCGGGCAAACATTTACTTCCGGCGCTCCTGCCAAAAGTGATATCAAAGACTCACTTACATTGGTAAAGACACAGAGATTTGAATGCACTATAAACATGCAATACCAGATGGTGCCACAGAGCAGGAAATTTTAAAAAGTGATTTTCGATAGAGAATTTTTTCTTATGTAGTCTAATTTCTGACTTATTTACAGTGGTACTTGAGTTACAAACACTTTAGGTTACAAATGCTTCAGGTTACAAACTCTGCTAACCTGAAAGAGTTACCTCAAGTTGGGCACTTTGCCCCAGGATGAGAACAGAAATCATGTGTCGGCGGCGCAGCAGCAGCAAGAGGCCCCAGTAGCGAAAGCACACCTCTAGTTAAGAACAGTTTCAGATTAAGAACGGACCTCCGGAACAAATTAAGTTCGTAACTAGAGGTACCACTGTATAGTGGTTTCTCCCTGTGTTTAGATTCACCCCAAGGGTCAGCCTGGCAGCAGAGGTTCCCATGACTTACTTCAAATAGGGGGACGCCCGCAGAGATGGCTGCCTTGAAGAATGCTGAGGTCCAAGCCCCCAGCTGCTCATAGACCCCTTTAATGGGATCCCCTACATGGGGGGAGGCAGGCAAAGAATACAACCACCCAACCAAGATTAAGGTGTCACCAATGCCTAAACCATCAAAGTTGTGATGATTGTTGTGAGGTAGGCAAAACCACTAGGTGGGTGCCAGTTTTGTCTGGTGGACAAATTACTGCCTGGCCCCAGATATGGCGACCACCAATGCCATAGTAGGGTCCAAGAAAAAGGGGAAAGAAGGGGTGAATGTGCAGGAGATCCGATGAAAAACCCGGTGCCAGGGCTAAGGCAGGCCCACTATATTTTAAGGATGTTTAAAAATACTCATTTTTCTGTTTTACAATTTAAAATACCCATTTAAACATCCTTAAAATTTGAATGACTTCCTTTCTTCTCTTTCCATGGTTCCTTTTGCATATCATAAATCCATGCATGTTTTACAAAAACTAAACCATTCAGTCTCCATTATTACATCCATCAAAACTTATTTACACTGTTGAATTTATCTTAATGCTGCCAACCTTTTCAAGTGTACACAATTTCCCTCCATGTATTCAATAAATGTTTTCCAATCTTCTCTTATTGTTCTCTTATTCTATATTTTTTTTAAAGTCTGCAAGCTGCACCTATTCTGTCAGCTTAATTTGCTATTCTTCTTTAGTTGGGACCTCACTCATTTTCCATTTTTTCGGCTAACAAAACATGGGCCGCAGTAGTGGCGTACATAAATAACCTTTTTTGACACCTGGGAATTTCTGTCTGAATTATCCCCCCAAAAAGGACTCTGGTGTGTTGTTTTTGTTTTTTTTGGTGTTTTTTCTTTGGGGGGGGAGAGCACTTTAAAACATTTTTTCCCCAATTCATTATGGATTATTTCCTAATATTCTTCTACCCTTTTGCGAATCCACCACATATGATAGAACGCTCCCTCAACCTCATTGCATCCATGGAGATGCAATAAGGCAGGGCCACGTTATATCCCTCAGGGACATAGCTGTCAACTTTTTCCTTTTCTTGTGAGGAATTCTATTCGGAATAAGGGAGTTTCCCTTTAATAAGGGGAAAAGTTGACAGCTATGCTCAGGGGTAGACCCAAAGGGAGCCTACCTGCCCCCATCAGACCCACCCCCTGAGAGGTCCATGCCATTGGCCAATTTTCAGCCAGGCTTGGATCCAAGACACTGACTGGCAAGGTGAATTTCAAGTCTTCCTCACCAGCAGGGCAGTTCCTGGCACCAGGGTCTTCTCCAGATGAGGATTCCAGGAGGCATTACCAGCCCACAATGCCTCCATATCTGAAGGGTAAGCAGATCTATGTACATATTCTTCTCCCTCTATTCCTGGGAATATGTGTCTATGTTTTGCCTGTTCTCGCCATACAAACATTGAAGAAATCAGTTTTCTTTCTCTGTAAGATGTTCATAAGGCATATTGCATATTATTTGAATTGTTTATTGGGATTAGGCCATTTCCATCTGTTTTCAAGACCTCATAAAGTGTGCGCTCGGCCATGGATGGACCAAGTCTCCAGGAGAATATTAGATATCCACCCAGGAGCACTTGCTGTTTGCTGAGTTTTTAATCTGGGCATCTTAAATCAGCTGACACATATTTAAAGGACAGCTCTTTATTAAATACACAGCTGAAAAAGTTTGTGCTCATTGCTTTATCTCAGCATGCACATGATACACTGCTGCTGTTGTTGTTTAGTAAGCATAGTAAATATCCCTCTGATAAAAGGTTTCAAACACAATATACAAAGAATAAGGCCAAATTAAAACCAATAAACAATAAAAACAGAACAAATAAAGGTGTGAGAGATACCAACAGATTCAATTACACCACTTTCAAATGCCTGGGGAGATAATAAGATTGTGCTCTGTGCTTGAATACATAGAAAGCAAAGCAGTCACCCTTACGTCAGGCTAGGGCAGTGTCAATGGAGTGGAGATGTCCCTACACTCACCTCTGAGGGTGAGAGAAAATGTGGCTGGCCAAGAGTCCTGGGGAGAGTCCTGAGTGGCTGATAAAGAGTTCTGGAGGGTTACATTTGGCCCCTGGGCCTCGGTTTCCCCCTATGTATGCATGTAAGTAATTCCACACGACTTGAAGCTTTAATCTCATTGGAAGAATTGCATTGTAAGACTACATTCTTAGAAACATGTATCTGGGAATAAGTCCCATTGAACTGAACGGTGCTTGCTTCTGAAGAGAAAAGAGTAGGGCTTGGCATGGAGAAAGAACCCATTTTAAATGGATTTACAAGTGGATTTTGATTGGTTCTGACCTGCTTGAGCTTTGCTTGCCTTGGCCTGAGCCACTGTTGCATTTTTTAAAAGCCTGACTAAACATATGCAAAATTATACAAAAATGTGTGTGTGTATAATGATACGATACGATACGATACAAATACGATACAATACAATATACAGTCGTACCTTGGTTCTCGTACGGAATCTGTTCTGGGAATCCGTTTGACTTCCGAAAGCGTTCGAAAACCAAGGCGCAGCTTCCAATTGGCTGCAGGAGCTTCCTGCACTGAACTGGAAACTGCAGAAGCAGTGTCAGACATTTGGGTTCCAAAGAACATTCACAAACCGGAACACTCACTTTCAGGTTTGCGGCATTCGGGAGCCAAAATGTTCAAGTTGCAAGGCGTTCAACAACTGAGGTGCGACTGTAATATAATATGCCATCCTGAGCTCCTTTGGAAGGAAGGGTATGATATAAATTGGATAAATGAGAAGAAAAATAATATATATGAAATAGTCAAGCCCCATGCTGCACTATATTTTTGCAGCATTTTCTTTAGCCTATCAGTAGATACATAGTTGTTGCTATTGTTGTTGTTGTTTTCCAATTTATTTTTATTAAGGATTTTCCTGGTTTATAAAAGTACATGCCTTATCTTTTTTCCCCAAGTTGTACAGTCTTTCTTACAAATCAGTCACATTAGTTGTGAGACATTTATAATAAACATAATAAATGATAAACGTTTATTTATATCCTGCCCTCCCCAGCTGAAGTTGGGCTCAGGGTGGCTAACATCAGGTATAAAACATTGGTATAAAATCAAACAATAATTAAATTACCTCCTAAAAACAGGTCAAAATCAAATTAAAGTCTAATTAGATGGCTTTCCGCAGGGTTAGGGTTGGGAACAGTAAGTGCTCATCAGCCCAACTGTTTACATTGATCTTATATGGGCTTGTGAGAATGCTGGGAGGTCTCTTTCATATTAGTTCTTATACAAAAAGAAAAGGGGAGTCAGGCTGAGCCCCGACCAAAGGCCTGGCGGAACAACATTAATGTTGAGTACAGTATACATAGTTGTACAGTGATATGCATTGCATTTAAAGTGGTACCTCGGGTTACATACGCTTCAGGTTACATACGCTTCAGGTTACAGACTCCACTAACCCGGAAATAGTACCTCGGATTAAGAACTTTGCTTCAGGATAAGAACAAAAATCGTGCTCCGGCGGCGCGGCAGCAGCAGGAGGCCACTTTAGCTAGTGGTGCTTCAGGTTAAGAACAGTTTCAGGTTAAGAACGGACCTCCGGAACGAATTAAGTACTTCTACTGAGGTACCACTGTATCTGTTTATAAGGTGGCTACTTTGTGAAACCTGAAGTGTATAGGGATATGCTTATGATAAAGCACATGATATTACAGAACTGGTAATGCATTTAATGGGACTGGGGTTGGTAGTCACTTTTTTATAGAGGTTAAGGAGCAAGGCAGGAATTAGAACAAAAATCCATGCAGATAAGTCTTTGTTCCTTCCAACTAGCCAGGATTTGCGGTGGTACATGGTGGGAGACGGGTCAGTAGAAGATTTCCCCCCGCAACTCAGGTGTGCTTTGACACTGAGGGGTGGTCTTCACCACCAGGGAGCCAATCAGAGCTGGTGCTCTGGCTCCCCTGGGTGGGTCTTAGGTGGCAGACCTGTGTGAAGACTTATTCACTCAGCTCCACTCCTATGATATAAAGGAAGGTCTCTGCAGCTGTGGCTCATGACTGTTTTCTTCCACTATCCCCATGTTTCATCTCACATATCTCTGCAAGCTCAGCATCAAAATTTTCAGAAAATTCAATTCCTAAATAGAATTACACTATAAGTCAATGCTGTTCTTTCAGATACAACAATAATATTAGCCAATATGCCAATGACACTTTATGCAAGACCAAAAATTTAAAAAATTAATGTCCAGTTTCCACAAATATTCATGACATCCTAGGGCCAACATATCAGTTTCAGGTATCACTTTCAGAAACGTCCACAAATAAACACAAATCATTGTCAATGTTATTAGATAAGGCTACTGTTTCAAACAAAGACTTCTGGGTCTTTTGAAAATAAGTTGTTAAGAAACTAGATTCACATCCTTTTAAAAAACTTGTCTGCTTATTAGTTTCGTCTTTTGTTTTCGCAAAGATGTAGACCAGATTATTCAGGCAGATAAATAGCCTTTATAGTTCTCATTCATCTCATAAAAATGGAAGTGGTTTCTCCTCACAAGTTTAACTAATCCTTCCCATTTTATTTATAACTTGGCTTTTAAGAATCCTAAGCAGCATTTATAAAGCATGCCCGGAAGCAATGTGTTTGCTCTCCTTAACTGAAATCTATTCACCTTGAAAGTATGAGCTCATGAAGAATGAATGACCCTGAAGACAAGATCATTCCTATTAGCAATGGAAAAGAAAATGGTCTTGCATAGAAATAGATTAAATGGGATATGTTTCTTCTTTGCAGCAGTTCTGTAGTGAGAAAACCACTTATCTGTCTAACGTGTGGTGATCGTACATGCGCCCACATATGCCATTGATTGGATTAGAATGACAATAACTTTTGCGTTTGTGTGTGTGGCCATAAATAGATATTTCGCAATTTGTCAAAGAGAATAAGACAGTAGGCTTGCTCTCCTCCCGAAGGAAAAGCATCCAAACAAAAGCAACTCAGGGATAAAGGTTACGTATCACTACTCCCAACAAAATGTTGGTCATTGGCCCATCTAGTCCCGCACCCAGGTTCCCACAATGGCCAAACAAAAGCCTGTGAGAAACCCACAATCAGGATCTGGACACAAGAGCCCTCTTCCCTCCTGTGGTTTCCAGCAGCTGGTATTCAGTTCTTCTTCCAACTGTGGAAGCAGATCATAGCTATTATGGCTATGAACCTTGGATGGCCCTGCCTTCAATTATTTTGTCTAAATTTCTTTTAAAGCTCTCTATATGTTGATGGTCCTCACTGCCTCCAGTTGGCGTGAGTTCCATGGCTGAACCATGAAAAAGTACTTAAAAATCCCCCCCCCCCGAATTTTCCAACATTCGACATCACTGGATGTCAGTGAGTCCTAGAGGTATGATAGAGAGAGAGTTTATTTTTTTTAATCTCTAACCACATTCTCTATGCCAGTGGTTCCCAATTAGCTAATATATACAGTGGTACCTTGGGTTAAGAACTTAATTCAATCAATCAATCAATCAATCAATCAATCTTTATTACAGTCCAGAGACCCAACAAATAATTACAAATCAATACACAATTCAAACACAATTCATACACAATTCTTCTCGGCCTTTTGGCTAAGATCAAGTGTAGAACTTAATTCGTTCCGGAGGTCCGTTCTTAACCTGAAACTGTTCTTAGCCTGAGGTACCACTTTAGCTAATGGGGCCTCCCGCTGCCACCGCGCCACTGCTGCAAGATTTCTGTTCTCATTCTAAAGCAAAGTTCTTAACCCGAGGTACTATTTCTGGGTTAGTGGAGTCTGTAACCTGAAGTGCCTGTAACCTGAAGTACCACTGTAGTGATGTCTTCCCCTAGGCTTGAACTGTTGGGATGCGTTCAAGGAAACAGGGGCAATTGGCAGGCCCCCCAGCTGGCTCCAGCCCACCGGCCAGCAGCCAGGCGAATTCTGGTCCTTGGATCAGAATGTAACTGTGACCTGAGCTTCAAAAGCCTTCAGAAGCTGGGCATGCATGCCAGTAGAGATAAGAACTCTTCGCAACAGAAGGACAGAGAGAGGCTGTGTAAAGCGTATTTACAGGCATTATATTCAGCATCAGGACAAACATGTCTCCTCCCCTTCATGTCCAAACAAACAGCATAAGCAAAAGGTATACACACAACAGAAGTTCCCAGCAGGCTGTGCTGGAATGTAAACAGGCAAGTGACATACAACAACTCCACATATCTGTTAAGGTGGAACGGAATATTGTAACATGAACTGAGGTGTTGGCCCAATCCCTGAAGACTGCAGAGTGCAGACCAATGGTGAGATGCTTTATAGAACAATAGAAGGGACACCCACAAACACACCTTTGGTACCACAGAAGTATTTTGTTGTTGTTGTTGTTTAGTCATTTAGTCGTGTCCGACTCTTTGTGACCCCATGGACCAGAGCACGCCAGGCACTCCTGTCTTCCACTGCCTCCCGCGGTTTGGTCAAACTCATGCTGGTAGCTTCGAGATTACTATCCAACCATCTCGTCCTCTGTCGCCCCCTTCTCCTTGTGCCCTCCATCTTTCCCAACATCAGGGTCTTTTCCAGGGAGTCTTCTCTTCTCATGAGGTGGCCAAAGTATTGGAGTCTCAGCTTCAGGATCTGTCCTCCCAGTGAGCACTCAGGGCTGATTTCCTTAAGAATGGATAGGTTTGATCTTCTTGCAGTCCATGGGACTCTCAAGAGTCTCCTCCAGCACCATAATTCAAAAGCATCAATTCTTCGGCGATCAGCCTTCTTTATGGTCCAGCTCTCACAAATGTAATAAGACCCCTGCCCTGCACTCTTGAGGATTTAACTGAAATATTCTCTCCTCTTTCATTATTTGCAAATGCAATTTCTTTTCTCATCAACTGATGGAGAATAGTTTTTTTTAAAGAATGGAGAGGGAGGGGTGGGGTTTTGGGGGGGGAGCACAGCCCTATATTTTTTTTTAAAAAACGCACACACGTGGATATTGTCCAGGATTCAATGGAGTAACTAGTAATAATTGTAGCATTCCCAGTGCTTGACAACTACACTGTTTTTTTGTCATCACAGGCAGGAAGGCAAGAGGCAAAATGAGAGGTTTACCAAAACCTGGTTGATTCCTATGTGCAAATGCTAGACTTTTTGCAGGCTACTGGGTCCCATGTCATTCAGACCTTTGGTCCCCAGTCATGGTGCTTAGAATGAAAACCAGATTCAAGAAAATGAACTTTTCTGCACTGCGTTTTTACGAAGATCTTAATGGACCTATTTTAATTGCAATGGCAAATTTTCCCCTAATTTAAGCAATTGCCTTGTAGCATCAGTGTAGGCTGACTTTTGTAAACAAGAAAGCAAATAACTTAGAGAGAGAGAGAAGGGAGAAATGGACAATATAGATTTAGTTCTTGGTGCTTGGCTGCTTTCATTTCTCTGTTATTAATAATGAGGTATTAAGAATATATTGCAACACAGCGATGCAACACAGCTCTGCAGTGAATGCCATGCTATTAATCCTTTGCTGAGGGGTAGCAAATACTGCTTCATTTTCTGTACAGATCATTATCCATATTTTACATCTTCTGGGATTTAGCAATGTTCTGCCAGATACCGAAATATTGAAAGTGAGCTATTATGTTAGCAGTGTGATTATCAGTGACGTAGCTGTAAATGAGAGCTTCAGCACAAATGATGATTGTGTCAGCTAATTGTGTCGTAGCAGTTGTTATCTTTCCTTGCTAAAATATTTTGCATTCAGAAGAACAAATAAAATAAACCCACTTCCTTGATAGATTATCTGTTGGCCTCCAGCTAAGGAAGACATCAAGGACCAGGGCAGGTGTGTGTTTGTGGGTGGGTGCATTCACTCTGAATAGACATTAAATGTATCCCATGTTCTTTATCTGATTCTGAATTTTTCTTAGAGCATGAAACTCATATACACTGGTGCCTTGGTTCTCAAATGCCTTGGTTCTTAAACTCCGAAAACCCGGAAGTAAGTGTTCCAGTTTTCAAATGTTTTTCGGAAGCCGAGCATCCAATGTGCCTGTTGGCTATTGTTTCTGGGGCACCTGCACCAATCAGAAGCTGCACCTTGGTTTTTGAAAATTTCGGAAGTCAAATGGGTTTCTGGAACTTGATTAAGTTTGGCACTTTTGTTTTTGCTATTTATTTTTTCTTTTTGAGGCTTTTTTGATTAATTTGTTTTTGTGGCTGTGTGGAACCCAGTTCAGCTGCTGATGGATTGATTGTGCAACTGCAGAAATGGATAAAAGCCCACCATCCAAAAAATGACTATCATCAGTGTAGGTAAGAAAATAATAATAATTTTTATTTGTATCATCTACCATACTGTCTTATTTATTTTATAGTACAGCACATTGATTATTGCTTTCATTTTATGGAGCAATGGTCTCATTAGATAGTAAAATCCATGTTAAATTGCTGTTTTAGGGGTTGTTTTTAAAAGTCTGGAACAGATTAATCCATTTTGCATTACTTTCTATGGGAAAGCACGCCTTAGTTTTGGAACGCTTTGGTTTTGGAATGGACTTCCGGAATGGATTAAGTTTGAGAACCAAGGTACCACTGTACAAGTGTGTTGCACTTAAAACAAAAATAATCTGCTGTTTTAATTGAACTGGACTTGTTTTTGATGTTTTGATTGTATTGTACTCTGCCCTGTAGTCCTATTATGAAGAAAAGGGTTAAAGATTCCATAGAGCAAATAGGAAATGGGGAGGTTTTTGTTTTTTTAAAAAAATGCATTTATAAGTGAATTTGAACTTTCCAAAACAATACAAGAACCAAAACACAGCTGTCTTTCGAAATTTGCAAGTATACCAATTTCATGACCTAATTATCCAACCAAAATAAACTGCAAAAATGTGCATATGAGGTTAACACATGCATAAAAAATGAATGTTAGGGGAAATGAAATGCAAAGTGGCACGATATTAGGAGAAATTGCTGGCAAAACTATGCACTTTAGTCAGAAATGCATACCAAAATAGGTGTACTTGGAAAAAATTTGCACTCAGAAATGGAAGAATGTTCCTGAGGAATTTTTTTTAAAAAGGCAAGTTGCTACAGGATTATGGAGAACTGAATTTAAGATTCGGGAAAAAATGATAAATTGATAGAACCAAAAGTGGCAGATTCTTCCATACCTACTAGTGAGTAATCCCTGGTTTGTAAAAGTCTGTGTGTGGACAAAGGACAGCTAGGAAGAAGAAGGAAGAAGTCAGAGAGATCCATTGATTCATTAAAATGCCTCAGCTTAGAGAAATCACTACGTGTGAACTCCTTTAGCTAACTCCAGTGTGAGTGGTCTCATGTTCAGACTTCCCCTATGGTAGGGCTTGGTTTAATTTTGACTTTGGCCTGTACTTGTTACACAGTAAGTCTAGGTTGTCTTATTGTAATATAGAAGTTAAAAGGTAAAGGGACCCCTGACCATTAGGTCCAGTCCTGACTGACTCTGGGGTTGTGGCGCTCATCTCGCTTTATTGGCCGTGGGAGCTGGCATACAGCTTGTGGCCAGCATGACTAAGTCGCTTCTGGCGAACCAGAGCAGCGCACGGAAATGCCGTTTACCTTCCCGCCGGAGTGGTACCTATTTATCTACTTGCACTTTGATGTGCTTTCGAACTGCTAGGTCGGCAGGAGCAGGGACCGAGCAACGGGAGCTCACCCCGTCGCAGGGATTCGAACTGCCGACCTTCTGATCGGCAAGTCCTAGGCTCTGTGGTTTAACCCACAGCACCGCCCGTGTCCCTAATATAGAAGTTACAGTGTGCTTATTGAATCGTTTTCGCCTTGCTTGAATTTATTGGTATGATTTGTAACAAGGGTCATATTCACAGAGAGCTACAATTTCCAGAGTTCCCTGGGATGAGGGATGGACTTTTAAACTATTTGTGGAATTGCCTTCCTCAAGGAACCCCAGCAGCTTTCTTGAGGGTGGAGGTTGGTTTACCCTCTGTGTCTGCCAGGGCCCACTTAAGATTCCTACGATTTTACATCAACCTTGCAAACACTTCAAACACCTTATTGGCCAAACAAGCCTTTGTATCTTTTCAAAAGAACACCACTTGGCGCCAAAACTTATCTGAGATCCTGGTTAGATACACCCTACCGGAGTTTAATATCCTCAAACGGTGGAGCCCGGACAAACTCCGGAAATGGATCCTGGAGAGAGATGCTTTGTTAGATACCACAAAAATACAGATCCCAGGGTCCTCCCACTGGTTTCCCCGACTGAAAGCAGTCAAAATCTGCGCCAATTACTTGGCGAATATCACCAATCCCACTCTTCGGAGAGCCTTTACTATGGCCCGTTTTCAAACCATTCCTACGGCCTATCTGTCAGGCAGATATGCAAAAATCCCAGTAGAGCAGCGGATATGTCCTTGTTATATGAGAACCAAAGAGGATCTCATACATTACATGTTGTATTGTCCCATCTATTCGGCCTTCAGGGATGTGATGTTACAAACTATTCCCAAATCAATAGTCAACTCTGAGGACCAAGTAAAGTTTTTACTGGTGGACGCTGATCCACGGATTTCTCACGTGGTAGCGGTCTTTGTGGTGAAGGCTATGAAAACTAGGGTATGGTTCCTGGATGAAACGGTGAGGTCCCTCCCATTGCTCTCCTAACCTGTTGTTGTATCTTCTTCCCTGAATGGTGGGGTTTATTGGGTAGTTTCCTTGCTGGGACAGCATGGCATGAATTTTAGCTTACTTTTATAATCTTTTTGTTTATCTTTTAATAATGTTTTATGGTATTTTGTGTAAAGGCATGGACCTCACAAATTTAATAAATTTGTTGTTGTTGTAATGCTATTTGTGGAATTGTAGCTCTGGAAGGGAAACTAACAACTCTCAGTACCCATAACAAACTACCTGTCCCAGAATTCTTTAGCTAAAGCCATTCATGCTCAAAGTGTACCGTAGTGCTTTGAATGCATGGCATGGATATTGACCCAACTCTCCTCCACCCAAAAAAAGAGTTGTATCCAGCTACATTCCACTCAGAACAGACGCACTGAAATTAATGAACCTAAGTAGGTGCTCATGAATGTCAATGAACAGCATGAGTTTGACTAAACTGCGGGAGGCAGTGGAAGACAGAAATACCTGGCGTGCTCTGGTCCATGGGGTCACAAAGAGTCGGACACGACTAAACGACTAAACAACAACAACAAGTAGGTGCTCATTAACAATCAACTCTGAATAGGAACAGCATTGGATACAACCCATTGTCAAGCATTTTGATAATCATGTGATATTTATTGTGAGCTATGTTCAGCACAGTCCACTGCAGAAAAGCAGAATTTCACTAGTCTAACTAGTATGTCATTTCTTATTGACGCTTTTATTTATGGGCCATACTTTCCTGTCAGCTCATGCAATGCAGGCAGCAGTAATAAGGACATATCCCAACGAAATCAGCATGGGCTGTGAGGATGTGTCAGAGGGTGGGGAAGCTGCCCCTGAGGTGACAAGGAACACACACTGAAATGAAAACCATGTAAGAAAATATTGAGTTGAGAGTTCACTTCCAATATATTACATCTCCCTGTACAGCTTTTCCAGACACCTCTTTCCTGTCAGCAGAGAAAGTAACAGGAGCAGGCCTAGTGATGCACAAGGGCATATTCGCAACCCTAAACACTGTCATTGTTTCTAGGTCATACTGGAATGCACACGGAAAGTAATGTATTCAAAACAGGAGGAGATAAGTCAGATAAGCTCCTGAACAATTTTTTGCTACCTAGGCTAAAGATAACCATACCTTTTCTTACTCACTCATGTTGAAAATTAGCAGTAAGGCTGTCAGACAAAAGACCTCGAGCTTGCCAAGTCAAGTAGTATTACTTGTACTCTGAGGGATTATTCAATAGCTGGTGTCCCGGGGGTGGGGAGAGTATCTCCAAATTGCCCGTGATAGAAGGTACAGCTAAAAAGCTGGAAAAGATTGCCAAGAGATGTCACGCTGTTTCAGATCTAAATTTCTGGCGGTAAGTACAAGGTCATTCTGCAGGAATGTTGGACCCAAGTAAGCATCAGTCAAGGCATTTCAAGATGTCTCACTCAATTTTCAGAAGCTGCGATGCGTTGCACAGATAATTACTTTCCTTTTCCCATGACTAAACATGAATAACAGAAAGTTAAAGGTGCAGTTCCGTGTGGTGTCATGATTTCCAGTTATAGTGCACGTGTATCAGATGCTGCCCTTTAACATGACAGAGAAAGCTGATAAAATCAGGTGAGTAAGTACAAAAAGGAATCTACCTGAATATAGGGAGGGGAAATTTTTTTGGTTCTGTTCACGTTTTAATGGAAGCCTAATTCTCCCTTCCCGATGCAATGTGTGAACCAAAAGGGAGCTACCCTACTAAATTAAAACTAATTATGCAGTTATCCAAACAAAAAGGTGTCCAAAGTTGCATACATTGGGGGAAAGTAAGCATAGATTGTGGGATGCGGGTGGCGCTGTGGTCTAAACCACAGAGCCTAGGGTTTGCCAATCAGAAGGTTGGCGGTTCGAATCCCCGTGATGGGGTGAGCTCCTGTTGCTCGGTCTCTGCTCCTGCCACCTAGAAGTTCAAAAGCACGTCAAAGTGCAAGTAGATAAATAGATACTGCTCCAGCAGGAAGGTAAACGGTGTTTCTGTGCGTTGCTCTGGCTTGCCAGAAGCGGCTTAGACATGCTGGCCACATGACCCGGAAGCTGTCTGCGGACAAATGCCGGCTCCCTCTACCTATAGAGTGAGATGAGCGTGCAACCCCAGAGTCGTCCACAACTGGACCTAATAGTCAGGGGTACCTTTACCTTTACCTTTAAGCATAGATTTCAGGAAGTTTATATATAAAATGCATTGCATTGGGGGGAATTGCTGGCAAAAATGTGTATATTCAGTAAAATTGCTCAGGGGGGGGAAGGTGTACATTGCTGAATTTATTCTGTTCTTTTCCATTTGGAAAGCTTTTACAGGCTCTGGCAAATGGCGTGAACAAGAGCAATAGTAGATCCAATGGTCCAGAAGGCAGTTTCTGCACATGCTGTAGAGGAAAATGAGGGGCCAGTGGGGCTCGTCAACCTGGGAAGGTAGTTCATCTAGGGAAGCTTTTAATATTTGATGGACTACTGTATTTTAATATTTTTTTGGAAGCCACCCAGAGTGGCTGGGGAAACCCAGCTGGATGGGTGGGGTATAAATTATTATTATTATTATTATTATTATTATTATTATTATTATTCTAGGAGAAGGAAAACTCTGATCCTAAACCTCTGCTGTGGGACATCTTCAGAGGAAGGAAAGGCTAAGGAGAAAATCCTACACAAATCTGAAGTGTAGTCCCTAAAAAAGGTTGGAGGGTGCTTTGTACGCCTCCTTCTGGAACTCTTGCAGCCAAGCTGGTGCCAAATGTATTACTCTGCTTTCCTTTGGACCACATCAGCAAGGCTGAGAGGGCAGTCTTATCTTCTGAGAGCCAGTGTGGTGTAGTGGTTAAGAGCGGTGGCCTCATAATCTGGTGAACCAGGTTCGCTTCCCCGCTCCTCCACATGTAGCTGCTGGGTGACCTTGGGCTAGTCACACTTCTCTGAAGTCTCTCAGCCTCACTCACCTCACAGAGTGTTTGTTGTGGGGGAGGAAGGGAAAGGAGATTGTTAGCCGCTTTGAGACTCCTTCGGGTAGTGATAAAGTGGGATATCAAATCCAAACTCCTCCTCCTCCTCCTCCTCTTCTTCTTCTTCACAGTCCAGGACCCTCATACACACTAGGCTTGCACCCCAGGGAGGTGCTGCTTAACGCAGTGGTTTGAATTCATCCCCAGAGGTGCACTCGGTTGTCTCTCAAGACAGACAGATGCCAACAATGCCAACATGGTTTTAACTGTTTTTATATTTCTTACATTATTTTTTTTAACCTGCCCTGTGTCCTTATGGTAAAGGACAAGTAAGAAACCTTATAATTAAATAAAGATATGGGGAGAAATTCAAACTAAAATGCTAACAATTTTCCATTATGACTTTTTTTTTAAAAAAAAAAGATTACAAGTTGATTCAAAAATGGGTTGAAATGTACTTAAGTTTGGGTAAATGAGAAAATGGGATAAACCAACTGTTAAGTTGTGGGTGAACATATCAGACGACGCAGTGATTCTTCAAACAGCTCTTGTTTATTCACAGGTCAGAACAGAACTGAACTGAAGGGTTCAGCCAGCCTGCTTATATAGAGCTCCAGTACAACCCAACTGTAACAACTTTCTATAACTATCCAATCACTGAACGTCACTTTCAATCCCTTATTTGCATACGTGGACCTGAGTGAAAACTATCTACAGTATACCCCTGTTGGCCCAGGGTGAGAAATTCAGTACATAACACCAACTGTGACAGATTCATCCATCCCTACCTGAAAATCTGTAACCCCCTATGTTTCTTATAAGGGTTCCGCAAGGGTTGGGTGAGCAAAACAGTCTCTGAAGCAACCTGAGATTCCAACCCTCCAAGAATTGCACAGGCAAGACTTTTGGGCCTCAACATTGTTTGACCATAGGAATTTTTCTGCCCTTTAAGATTTGGAAGCAAAACACTGTTAGTTAACTCTCTCTTACTCACCCTGTTCATGGCTGGGTGAGGAACTGAATTTTCTATACTTCTGGAAACTTCCTGCACACTTTCAAACTTTATTTCCAATGGTTCTTTAAATTTCAATGTGTTTTCCCATTTGAAATGGAGCTTTAGCATCAAAATACGCTGGGCAAGAGGCTTAAATGGGTGATATTCTCACAAAGCTAGAAAGGCAGAAACAATATAATTTTTACAGACTTGTATACATTTCAGGTTTTTGCTTTTCCAGCTGTTTGACTTTCCCACCTTCAGTTTCAAAAGCTTCTGGATGTTTCCCATATACAAGTGTTTGTTTGGACCCCCTAAAGGCAGAGATATATTGTTTATTGCAGAAACATGCCAGGGCAGCAAAATATCCGGCTAAAGTTCAGTAACAAAACACACACCCCTTTCTCATTATACAACGTGTCATAAAGTTTTGTTTCAGCTGAAAAGAAAATGCCCTTTTAGTCTTACTGCTGTCATCTCTATCACCACACACTTGAGTAACAAGTCTCTAGAGCAGTACACCATGAATTGTGGCTAATAACCTCCTCCCCGCCACCCACCCAGCCCCCCAAAAAGTTTGGGAAATTTATTGTTTCTCATAGGTTTCTCACAGGTAAATAATCTTTCAAATGTATCCATTCCTCTGTCTTAGCTAAGTGAAATGAAAATTCACCTTATGATAATTTTGTGTGATTGAAAAGTAACTTGAGAATCTGCCCTAGAATTATTGCACATACATCTTGAAAATTATTTGGCGATGGGGACAAGGGATGCTTCTCCCGTAGGGCAGAGTAATCAAGGTTGCAGCATCTAGGATATTCATTTTAAAAAATAATTAAAAAATGGGAGGGGGGAGATGAGTAAGAGGTCACATCACAAGTTTACAAAATTATGCATGGCATGGAGAAAGTAGATAGAAAATAGTTTTACTTCCTGTCTCCTTAACACTAGCACTTGTGGACATCAAATAATGTTGGAAGATTCAGGACAGATCAAAGAAAGTTTTTCTTAATGTAACAGATAGTTAAACTATGGAACTCACTGCTGCAGGAGGCAGTGATGTCCACCAACTTGGATGGTTCTAAAAGAATTATTATTATTATTTGTACCCCACCCATCTGACTGGGTTGCCTCAGCCACTCTGGGCAGGTTCCAGCATATACAAAAACATACATACAGGGCTGCCTTCAGATGTCTTCTATAGGTTGTATAGTTACTTATCTCCTTGACATCTGATGGGAGGGTGTTCCACAGGGCAGGTGCCACTACTGAAAATGCCCTCTGCCTGGTTCCCTGTAGCTTTGCTTCTCACAGTGAGGGAACCACCAGGACGTCCTCGGTACTGGACCTCAGTGTCCGGGCAGAATGATGGGGTCTCTCATAGTGAGTGAACCACCAGAAGGCTCTCGGAGCTAGATCTCAGAAAGAGACAAATTCATGAAAGACCAGACTATCAGTGGCTTATTTGAGAGAGAGAGAGAGAGAGAGAGAGAGAGAGAGAGAGAGAATGATACTTGACTAGATGGCCATTGGCCCCATCCAACAGCCACTTCAGACAGCAAATTGTGGGTACTATGAAAGGGCAGCAAGATGTTAATTATTTAATTTGTTTCTGTATTGTCGTTTTTTACTGCCAGTAAGGGAGGAGAGGTGCTTGTGGGATTTCCTGCCTCCAAATGACAAATTAACTTATCTTGTCTTAGGTATTATGTATTTTAAAACGGGGGCAGGGGGTCCTATTTGTTGCTGTGCCTGAAATGGCAAAATGTATTGGGTCAACTCTGAGGAGGAGAGGTGGAGAGCTGAATGAATGCACTTTATGTCATGGTATTGATCCATCAGTCAGCATCACAAAGGCCCAACACTGCCATAGCAATAACTCTCTGTAGAATACACTTCATCACTGAGAGAACTTATAAAGTTGAATTAATGGTTTGGCAAAGTGTGGGATTTCCTAATTGCTAAAAAGATTATGCACCAAATTAAAGTTAGCACAGGGTGAGCTAAAAGAAACATCTTTCTGGCTACCTTTGGTCTGTCGTTCACTGAGTATGCCAAAGATCCTGATAATCAGCAGGAAATTTATATAAACTGTATATTTAATTATATTCAAGTCTTATATTTTCAGCGCTTGATTTCGTTTTGTAAATGTTTATCATGCTGGCCCTTATTTACAGTATTGCTAATCCGCAGTTAGCCTTACTTCACATATATGACGCTGATATATTTTCACTTATCACAGCTATTGGAAAGTGTCACTGTGTTTATTTTGCATATGCATTCATTCTAATCAACAGGTCATTATACCCCTATTCAGGCATTCTTTGAATAACATGGGAGTGAAGAATGTCCAAAAATGGTTTATCTGTACTTCTTTCTGACTTCCAACACTCAGTTCTCTCGAACCATGTATCTGTTAGAGAGGTTGCCGCAAGATCCCTTATCTGTAGAAAGACAGAGCTTTCCACCCCAAGAATGAGTTTCAAAGCTTTACTGAAATATTTCTTCAAGCTTCTTAAATTCTTAAACATTACAAAACCAAAATACAAAGTAACACATTGCTCTCAAGTAGCAGGCAAGTACTTTAAGTACAAGAATTCTGAGCCCACAGGGAGATCCTGAAAAGCAACCCTTTTCCCTGTTGTGCTTCGAGGCCCACAAGCCCTTCCCCAGTAAATAATTCCACACTGACACGTAATTTTGGTTTAAGTTAATGGGTAAAATTTAGGCCACAACTTGATTGATTACAGCAAAGTGAGTGGTATTGGCTTAGGCATTGGCAACATATAACTGACTTCTACCTCTCAGGCAGGTAGTCTGGAAGGGTAAACACCAAACAAGGGAGCAACATCAATGAAAATCAACCAAAGCTCACCCTGGGGTTCCTGTGGTCCTGGCATAGCCCTAGCCCCTCAAGTGGACTTCGGATGAGATCCAGGACCCCCAGATTCCTTTACCAGAATACCTTTATTCATGGAGGGGCAGGTGATGGCTGCGCCTCCCCTCCCACACACTTCACTAAGCCAGTGCATAACCGCCAAACCTTACAAAAGTTGTGGCGATTGCTAAGGGGGGAGGCAAAAACCAAGTGGCCACTGCCAATTTGCCAAATGGAAAAATTCCTACCCAGCCCCTGTTCCAACTTCCTGCTGATGAGAGTGGCTCAGGTTTACCATATTTGCTAAAGTTAAAGCTCCTGCCTAATGTGAACTTCTCTTTACAGTGTTTCCAAATATAGTACGCTCAAACGTGGCATTTTATGAACATTAAGCTTACGGGTTTTTTTTTAACAATATCTACATCTGATAGTTATACTTTGTGCATATGCTAAGCTACACTCTTGTCCACAAACACTTATGGGAAGAGAAATCTTTAAGATGCCACAAGAATTTTCATGTCTCCTTTACTCCAGCTCTCCGGGAAACTAAATAGTCTGGTTATAGGTTGTCTGACAACATTTTTATTCTCTGACAACATTTTTTTGCACCTATGTTAAGAGGATTACTTGGGAGGTAATCTTGGTGGTTTCCATTTTTGACATCATGGGGAATTTGTGACTAAAAAAGTTTCTAATAATGTAGCTCCAGCATGTTTCATTGCCACCAACATCCTGAAATTTGCCTCAGGCACTCATAATTAGCTGAAATTCCCTTCACTTTTGAGGCCTGCAAATGGAGCCATGAAAGAGGGACATTTTTAGCATTACCCATCCCTGTTTTCAAGTTATGAGCTGGCACATCACTGTTGCAATTATCCTTTGTCCACATCTGTCTTATTACTAACTAAACTTCTTTTTTCATGTTTCTGTTTTCATAACTTTTCAGAAAAGCAATGTAGCAATTGCCATATCAGAAGATTCTAATTGCTTGCTCTTTACAGGAGTGATTACCTTTTGTATTATGGAAGGTATAATACAAGTGCTAAACATGATCAGCAAGACATCTCAGCGTGAGCTTTATTTCTGATTTTAGCTTTGTACAATGAAATTAATTATTGTCAAAAGTGAAAGTCTTCTGTTGCAGTGATTGACTATGTGCGAATTCATTCCACTCTCCCCGGAGTACTGTATTAATTTCCTTTTAACCTCAACTACTTCTATAGCAATTTGACAATCTCCAGTCATAAAACTAGGTGGATACTTTGTGAAAGTGCAATTTCAATTTTCCTGTCTTTCTTGTTTTTGTTTTCTTTTGTTCACAGAATTGCTTCCTACTCAATAAGTAGCTCTTAAAAGATTGATTTGGAAAGAGGCGATGCAAAAGGAAAGACTGAGAATGCTTGACAGTATCACCTTTCTAAACATTATTTTTAATTAAAGCATCTCTGCAACAGGGGCTTTGCAACAAAATTAGGAATGGGCCAAAATGGAGTATCTTCTCAGGAGCATTTTTGGCAGCATTCAAAAGTGCCTCATAGTAACCCAAGACAATAGTTATCATGTAGTGAACACAAGGTACCTCTATTCTTCCCAAGGTTTGAAGTCTTTGCAATAGGTGAGGTTCTCCAAAATGTTGCCCATGGATTAGCAAAAAGCTCTTGATTATTTTTGTTAAAGCATAACAACAGAAATTCTTAATAAATAAATAAAAGCTTCATTAATGTTTATTAAAAACAACAACAACCGTACATTACTTTGCGTTAACAAAAACAAACAAACAGAAATTATACCCATGCAAGCTCCTCTTAAGTTCTTTCTAGGCAGCCTCGCGTTGTAGGGCCAGTGTAAACTTGCAAAGGTTTTTTGTTTTGTTTTTTAAGTACAGTGGTACCTCGGGTTACATATGCTTCAGGTTACAGACTCCGTTAACCCAGAAATAGTGCTTCAAGTTAAGAACTTTGCTTCAGGATAAGAACAGAAATCGTGCACTGGCGGTGCGGCAGCAGCATAGAATCATAGAATCATAGAGTTGGAAGAGACCACAAGGGCCATCGAGTCCAACCCCCTGCCAAGCAGGAAACACCATCAGAGCACTCCTGATATATGGTTGTCAAGCCTCTGCTTAAAGACCTCCAAAGAAGGAGACTCCACCACACTCCTTGGCAGCAAATTCCACTGTCGAACAGCTCTTACTGTCAGGAAGTTCTTCCTAATGTTTAGGTGGAATCTTCTTTCTTGTAGTTTGGATCCATTGCTCCGTGTCCGCTTCTCTGGAGCAGCAGAAAACAACCTTTCTCCCTCCTCTATGTGACATCCTTTTATATATTTGAACATGGCTATCATATCACCCCTTAACCTCCTCTTCTCCAGGCTAAACATGCCCAGCTCCCTTAGCCGTTCCTCATAAGGCATCGTTTCCAGGCCTTTGACCATTTTGGTTGCCCTCCTCTGGACACGTTCCAGTTTGTCAGTGTCCTTCTTGAACTGTGGTGCCCAGAACTGGACACAGTACTCCAGGTGAGGTCTGACCAGAGCAGAATACAGTGGCACTATTACTTCCCTTGATCTAGATGCTATATTCCTATTGATGCAGCCCAGAATTGCATTGGCTTTTTTAGCTGCCGCGTCACACTGTTGGCTCATGTCAAGTTTGTGGTCAACCAAGACTCCTAGATCCTTTTCACATGTACTGCTCTCAAGCCAGGTGTCCCCCATCTTGTATTTGTGCCTCTCATTTTTTTTGCCCAAGTGCAATACTTTACATTTCTCCCTGTTAAAATTCATCTTGTTTGTTTTGGCCCAGTTCTCTAATCTGTCAAGGTCGTTTTGAAGTGTGATCCTGTCCTCTGGGGTGTTAGCCACCCCTCCCAGTTTGGTGTCATCTGCAAATTTGATCAGGATGCCCTTGAGTCCATCATCCAAGTCGTTGATAAAGATGTTGAATAAGACCGGGCCCAAGACAGAACCCTGTGGCACCCCACTAGTCACTCTTCTCCAGGATGAAGAGGAACCATTGATGAGCACCCTTTGGGTTCGGTCAGTCAGCCAGTTACAAATCCACTGAGTGGTAGCATAGTCAAGACCGCATTTTACCAGCTTCTTTACAAGAATATCAGGAGCAGGAGGCCCCATTAGCTAAAGTGGTGCTTCAGGTTAAGAACAGACCTCCAGAACGAATTAAGTACTTAACCCGAGGTACCACTGTACAACCAAGGATACACAGCATTCAACCATCTATCAATTACCGTAGTTTAAGGTAGGAAACAGCAAGAGATAGTCCCTTTCTCCCCCTTCATAATGGATTATGGAGGAAGGCAAATTCCTTTTACTTCCCTCACAACAATCACCTAGACCTATTTGTCTGAAATTTGGCAGGATTAAGCCATTCTGGAGGGGTTCCTTTGCATGAAAATTTAATCTACTTGGGCAAAAAGCGGGGGGACTTTTTTATATTCCCCATTATAGTGAATGGGGAACACAGAGCTTTGGGTTTTTTTAAAGGAGTGGCTCAGAATCTAAACTGAAGATTGAAGCAGAGAATGAGTGAGAAACACGGGAATTATTATTTAATGCAGAGATACAAATAGAAGCTGAATCTTGGGGCCTGTGCACATTCCTAGTGTGTATGCGGATTTTGGGGATAAGACCAGAGCAGATTAACTATCTTACATTTTTGAGAGCTTCTGGAGCAGAATTGAGGATTTCTTTCTCCTCAAACTGTCAGATTAATTATAGTTTCTCACAAGCTCAGAAATTATTGCAAACTAAGTCTGATTCAACAAAATGATTTGACTTTGGAATGGTGCTGCTTAAATCCCTACAGTAATTTGTAGGACTAGTGGGTTAGAATTGCAATTTAGGTGAATCATTATTGGACGTAGAATGAAGGTGTAGATGTGACCTATGTTGCATTTATCAAGTGATGAGCGTATGTGTGTGGACAAACTTATTATTAAAATAAAATGTGAGCTATTTTACATATTATACTGAATGAAGTATTAGACTGAGGTGCTGCATCAGACTGCAGAAGGGGAGTCATATTTGTAAATGCTGCCCCCCCAAAAGAAAAAAAACCAACATATAGTGAACTATCACATGGTCTAAGCCAAACCTTACCCTTTAATGCCATGTGGACAGCTTTATATAAGGGGTGTATGATACCTCCACTGGAAGGACAGGTCCTGAAGCTGAGGCTCCAATAGTTTGGCCACCTCATGAGAAGAGAAGACTCCCTGGAAAAGACCCTGATGTTGGGAAAGATGGAGGGCGCAAGGAGAAGGGGACGACAGAGGATGAGATGGTTGGACAGTGTTCTCGAAGCTACGAACATGAGTTTGTCCAAACTGCAGGAGGCAGTGGAAGACAGGAGTGCCTGGTGTACTCTAGTCCATGGGGTCACGAAGAGTCGGACACAACTAAATGACTAAACAACAACATGATACTTCCTCTGCAGTCTGAAACAGTATAATCCAGAAATCCATGCCTTCATTTTGTTGCAATGTTTAGATCATCTCTCACCACCTTATTTGCAATGATTATAATTTTCTAAGACAGAACTCCTGAAAACACTTGCTATGATTTAACTTCCATTGATCATGGTGAGACATATTTTTGAGCAAAGAATAGTGCAGCTCATAACTTAATTCCAAATGCGTGTTCCAAAGAAACATTAACCTGCAGAGTGACATATATTTTATTTTTGAATACAAAAACTCATATGCTTTAGTTAAGACCTCAGTTAATTACACCTTAATCTCTTCATTTACTGTATGTTTAACTTAATTGTGAAGCTAGTTGTTGAATCATTTATCATTTATGGAATAAAAATAAATCTGTCTAATCACAGTTATATCAAACAAGCAATTCATCAATTAATAAAGCCTATCATACCTTCACCATAGTAGGGCAATTATGAATATAAAATACATAATTCATAGCAGGATAACAATGCCTGTGACGATATCTGGAAGCCAAATTTTAATGCCTTTCTGTAGACTTTTACAAAGTGGCTGCATTTTACATCCCAACCAAACAGTTTCTACAATGCCATTAACAGGCCCCTTTGTATTATTTGTAAGCATATTAAACCAGAGAGTTTTTGTTCCTCTTTCCTTGAATTGAACTTTATTATTCTGTTCAAGAACAAGACATCTATCTGCTTTGGCAGAAAAGTGACTGTTCCCCCATCAGTAAAGATTAACTGGGATTAACATTAGGCATGTATAGTTTAATAGTTTCTGTTCACATCAAGCACTTTAGAAGATTAAAAGAGCCACTAATGTATTTTCATGACACTTGTGTCTAGATGAAAATGTACTGGAAACTCGAAATGGTTGTGGATCTGGTGTGTAACCTTACAAGACATTGCAATACATGAAATGTGGAGAAAGCATATTATTTAGCACATGAAGTGGTAATTGCTAAGGGTTATGATAAATAGCTTACTATTTGCTGCCTGCCATTAGCATCCCAAACCTGCCACCTGATTCTGATACCCTCACAAAACTGCATACATATGCACCAAGATAAATAGATATCACTTTTTTCCTCTAACTATTGAAGGTCTTTTTATTCTGGCAAGCTTTCATGAGGCAGGCTATACGATTTCTAAACTGCTGGCCCTGCCCTTTTGTAACCGTTTTATACTATTTTGATAAAACTGTAGTTTTTGTAGGCTGTGTGTCAAGTGGTGCATTTACATTAGATGGGCATCCTATAAATGCTTTGCCAAATGAATAAATGAAATATCCATACCTCATGTTCATGGCATCTAGTCAGGTGAAAAAGAGCACCCAGCTTAGTCCTGTACAAAAACAGAAAACCACTCAGCACTTTAATAGTCAGTACTATTCCTCTAATTGTTCCCACGTAGATAAGGAATCCAGTTGGGTGCAATGTAGACTTCAGAAAGAGGTATGTTTCCAGCTCCCTTAAAATGATTGCTGGTTTTGACCTATAATGCCCTAAATGGCCCAGGACGACAAAGCCTCAAGGACCACATTTCCGCATATGATGCAACCTGGACCCTGCCATCATCACCTGAGGTTCCTCTTCATCTGCCTCCTCCACAAGATGTCTGTGGATATTTTCTGCAGTGGCTCCCCATTTGTGGAATGTCCTCCCCAGGGAGGTTTGCCTGGTGCCTTCATTACATATTTTCAGGGGCTAGGTGAAAAACTTTCTCTTCAAGCAGGCATTCAGCTGATTAATATTCTATATCTTTTTTAACGTGTTTGTGGGAGGTGGGTTACTGGTTTGTTTTCGTTTTATAATGTAATTTATATTCTCGTTTTGTATTTTTCTAATGTGAGCTGTCCTGGGACCTTTGGATGAAAGGCGGTACAGTGCTACATCGGTTCTCTACCATCTCCATTGACAAACGTTTCGGAACCCAAACACTGAAAACCCGGAAGTAAATGCTTCCATTTCTGAACGCGCCTCGGAAGTCGAACGGTTTCTGCTGCGTGTTTTTCAGTTTTTTCAATTGAATTTGCAGACAGCCCTTTGCGCCTCGGTTTTCAAACATTTTGGAACTTGAATGGTCTTCCAGAATGGATTACGTTCAAGAACCGTGGTACCACTGTATACAACTTTAATGAATAATAATAATAAATAATAATTTTTGATAGTTAATAGTGCACAGCTCATACTCTTAATGCATTGTTAAAACTGCCTCCACATATATCTGCTATGTTGATGCCCTCATCCTTTTTTTATAATAATTTTTAATCATTTTTAAACATATTATTTATCGTACATACCACAAAATCTCACATCTTATACAATCTTTTTGGACTTCCATCAGCACCTCTGATGATCCCCCATTTTTATCATTTCTTCTGCATTTCTTAAATTCATACTGCCTTTAATTATCTTAACTAACATCTTCCTTTTTATCCAATTATGCAATAATTCAAATTATCCACCTCACAAAACTTCTTGCAAACCTACAAATGTAATCTGATCATCACAATTACTTTTCAAATAGTCCGTAAATTTACACCAATCTTCTGTGAATCTCTGGTCCTGCCGGTTTTGAATTCTTCCTGTTAATTTGTCTAATTCTACATAGTCCATCAATTTCATCCTCCAATCTTCTTTCGTCGGTAATTCTTCTTGCTTCCAATTTTGTGCCAACAATATTCTTGCTGCCGTCGTTGCATATAAAAACAGCTTACAATCTTTTCTATTTATATCATCTCCTACAATGCCCAGTAGAAATGCTTCTGGTTTCTTAATAAATGTATATTTCAAGATTTTTTTTATCTCGTTATATATCATTTCCCAGAAGTTTTTCACCTTTTTACATTCCCACCAAATATGATAAAATGTTCCTTCTTTTTCTTTACATTTCCAACATTTATTGCTTACCTTATACATTTTAGCCAGTTTAACAGGTGTAATATACCATCTATACATCATTTTCATCACATTTTATTTTAAAGTATTGCATGCAGTAAATTTTAAACCTTCCTTCCATAATTTTTCCCAATCGTTCAGCTGTATATTATACCCAATATCTTTAGCCCAGTGAATCATAACCGACTTTGTTGATGCCCTCATCCTAGACACTGTCACATAGATATGAAGTGCCCTTCCTATGGTGACTGAATGTTGACATCTGTCTATCTCGGGAGACAATGGAAGAGTGTTCCTTTGGGGGTGAAGTCAAACCTTTGGAGAGTTACAGCACCTTGATAGAATGTGGAGAGCTTATCAGTTGACAGAAAGCACTTATCCTTTATAGAATTAGGCTGCTTTGATGGCAACCTATGCAGGCGAGGGGGTAATTTAATCAGCTTTGCTGTTTTGTGCTTTCCAAAGAAGAATGGAAACTGATTTAGGATTTCTGTCTTCCTGTCAGCCATTCCTTGTCTTCCTTATTACTTCTTTTAAACAAATCCATGTGGATCCCTAGAGACAGATACACAGAACAGGCATGTGAGCTGAGAGTACAAGACATTTTCAGGCTTGCTTACATTACAGATTTCTTTTTTTAAAAAAAGGAAAAATGAAATTCACACAGATACTGAGTTTGGCAAATGTACACAAGATTCTGCTACATGAAATTCTGCAGAAGATTAAACCAAAGAACTAAATAGATGTCAGAATTCCCAAAGTATTGTGGAACGGAACTGCTTCTCATTACTCACCCTGATAAAAATCGTCTTCTGGAGAAGAAGGCCAAATGTGAACTTGGGAACCATTTAATGACAACATAGTCTAGTTGTTCAGGGCATGGGAGAGAAAGTGAGAAACAAGGCTAAATAAAAGAAAAGGAATTGAGAATGATAGCTAATAACAGTAACAAGCTATTCATTTGCCCTGTTAAAATAAAACTCTTCATGTTCCACAGCTCCTCTAACAACAGGAGATGGGGGTGGGACAAATACCCCCTTGCCTCAACAATCATGTAGGTTCTGCAGATGTTCCTTGAGAGCAAAACAAGGCAGCAAATATTCCCCTCCCATAAGTCTTAGTTGCTCCCTTTTTGCAAATAAACCAAAACAAAGCAAAAATTACAACTCAGTGTCTCACCTTCTTTGGCCCCCAGTTCCTTCTCACTCAATGTCTTACTGAACGTGCTATTTTTAATGTTCAGTTATTTCTGTCTGCTTTCATTTGGTTTCCTTGTTTTTTTTTATTGTGGAATGTCAGAGTAGAAATGGAAAAAAAAATGCATACCTAGGAAGATCCTGCTGAATCAGACCAAAGGCAGATCCACTACAGCATCCTGTTGTCCCAGTGGTCAGCCTGATGTGTATAGCAGGGATGTCCAATAGGTCGATTGTGATCTACTGTTAGATCCCTGTGAGGTTTTGGTAGATCACGGTTGATCTCTGGCTCCCTTAGCATTGCTAAAACTGCCACACCCCCTCTCCCTGCCCTCCATTGTTGTATGAGCTCTGTAAGAGAAGATGGAGCTTTCTCTGTGCTGCTGTTTTGACCCATAGTGATCTTTTTGTGAGTGACTTTACCCCTTTGTCCCTTGTTTTTAACCCCACCAAAAATGGAACTCCCTCCCGAAAAACTTTTTTAAAAACCCCTTTAAAAAGGGGCTTTTCTCCTCCCTAAAAAAAGCTCATCAACTTTGAGTTGAACCGCCCCCCCCCCAAAAAAAAAAACGGGGGTAGATCACTGCCAGTGTTTAATTCTGAAAGTAGATCGTAGTATCTTGAGAGCTGGCCACCCCTGGTCTATAGGAAAACCTGAAAACAGAACCTGAGCAAAGGAGCACCAACTGAAATATAGTCAATCGACCCATTAGCTGCCAATGGGACAGAGGGGTGGTGCTTACCAGACCTCCCATGACTGGTGTAACTGTGGCTTAGCAGAAGGGAGGAGAGTGAGGAATCCAGGAGTTTGGTGTGATGCAAACACACTGGTGGAGCCAATCTCGTGCTATCACAATTGAGGAGATTTCACCCCTCCCATATCCAAGAATCTGCTGATGTTCTCTGCTGATTCTCCAGAGAGGAGGGGACGGTTTCTGCTCTCTACTTATTCCGCTCCAGCCTCACATCAAAGAGAGAGGGAGACTGAGTGTTAGAGAGAGATCGTGTGTATAGATAAGGTTGCTGCTAAGAGCAGCTGCAGACACTCAGTGCAGTTCAGCATTTTCGTTTAGACCTCATTTAGCTCTGTATATAGTTGTGTATTATAGCTGTAGATAGAATAAAGAAGATATTCTACAGAGCTGCTCTCCGAGTCGTTTATGCTCTGCTATACTCTGCTGTGCGACGACTGTCTTCTTGTTGGAGTGAATCCGGTGCTCACAACTCTAAGCTGTGAGTCCACAGCACTTTGACCAGTTCCTGTGCAGAAGGTGGTCTCTGGCAGTGCTACCCAGCTCGCCTAGCCCAGTCGGGGCTGAAGTGTATGAGTCCGGTTGGTGGCACTGGCTCAAGGGCGATGCTGACAACAATTGCATCTGCAGTCTTAACCATTCTAGTTAGCTGCAGCGATGCTGATGACAGGAGGTCAATGCCAGCCCAGCAACTGCTACTGCAATAAGAAATACATCCCTCCCCTGAATTCTACCATGGGGATATCTGAGGAACATTTTGCCTGGAGGGAAATTGAAGGACCACTCGCCATCTATCTCTGGGTGTTCCAAGTGAGCTGACGGATACCTCCTTTAACTGCCACCATGTGGTAATCTGAAGGCTATCTTGCCCTGAGAGAAGCAGAAAAGAGAAAATGAAAGAATGGATTAGTGAGTTTCTCATTACCTAACTCTTGGTGTACCATCTGAGATGACACCTCTCTTGCCAACTTCTACCACTGGCTACTCAAGTACTGTCTTATCCTGCGGAAAGGAGAACCCTGGTTATTACTATTATTCTACTTCAGAGCTTACCTTTGCAGTTTTATTGCATAGTTCTACTATTGCTATCTGCCTAAAAAGTGATATATAAATACCTTAAACAAATAAATATTGTATGCATGCATACATTAAAGCAAAAGTACATAGGAATTTGTTGATGTTGCAGGTTAAATATTGAGGCACTGGTGCACTTACAGTAAATGATACACAGACATATATATTGCAGAGTTCTTGTTTTTTAAAGTCGATACATAACTCCAGGCAGTAAGTGAAAGTGGTTTGGATTTACCATTTTGGAGTTTATGTATTTAGAAAGAATGGCTCAAAGTTCTAATGAGAGCAATCTGGAATTTTCCAGCCCAAACATTTCACACAGAGACAGACATTAAATTCATACCAAGTGTCATTGGTGACCAGGTGCAGTGATCAAATATTTAATCATCGCATCCTGGATGCTCTGTGGGAAATAATTTATGAGGTTCCATACATTTACAGAAATTACTTGTCAAATAACCACAGAGCAAACAAATAAATACACATTGAGTTCAGTTTATGGGTAATGAAAAGGACTACCCTGCGGAATGGTTCATTAGGTATGAGTTGTTTAATGGACTCCACAGAAAAATAAAGTGAAGTTCACCTTGTTGTTATTGTTGATGTTTAGTTTCCTATTGGCTACTCAGTCGACACATAGTTCAATGTCACAGATGTGTACATCAGGTCATTACTGGTGTTTTTCCTAATTTATAATTAACTGTTTGGAACTCTTCCAAGAAAAATTGTGATCCTTACCAGAACTCTTCTGCTTTCCATCCTAATCCCTCTAATGTTTCATCTAAGGAGGAACCTTCAGATTTGCTTCAGAATTCGCTTTAGGTTAGGCATGGGAATCGTGCTGACCTCCAGATGTTGCTAAACTCCAGCTCTTATCAGCCATGGCCAGAATGATCATAGATGATGGGAGCCATAGTTCAACAATATCTGGAGATCACATGTTCCCAACCTCTGCTTTAAGTCAGCCCTACCTTTAAGCGCTGTGGCGCTGTGGGTTAAACCACAGAGTCTAGGGCTTGCTGATCAGAAGGTCGGCTGTTCGAATCCCTGCGAAAGGGTGAGCTCCCATTGCTTGGTCCCTGCTCCTGCCAACCTAGCAGTTTGAAAGCACGTCAAAGTGCAAGTAGATAAATAGGTATCGCTCTGGTGGGAAGGTAAACGGCGTTTCCGTGTGCTGCTCTGGTTCGCCAGAAGCGGCTTAATCATGCTGCCACATGACCCGGAAGCTGTACACCGGCTCCCTCAGCCAGTAAAGTGAGATGAGCGCTGCAACCCCAGAATCATCCACAACTGGACCTAATGGTCAGGGGTCCCTTTACCATTTACCTTTACCTTACCATTAAGCAAAATGAGGGAATCGCTTCAAGCAATGGATGCTGGGGGGCGGGGGGGGCAGTGGCAGCAACTGTTTCTCCTGAACCTTCTGGCCATTCTCTTTGGTTGGAGGTCAGAGCTGTGTGTAGGGATTAGGATGCAATTCAATTTAGTTCACATTTTAAGGTGAATCCCCTTAATTCACACTTCCTGAAACAGTACACCAGTGATGACCAAACCTGGTTCTCCAGCTGTTTTTGGACTACAATTCCCATCATCCCTGACCACTGGTCTTGTTAGCTAGGGATGATGGGAGTTGTAGTCCCAAAACAGCTGGATGGCCAAGTTTAGCCATCACTGCAGTACACAAACTGAAACACAGCTCTCCTTTTTTAAAAATGCACTTCTCTGAATTTTGCAACAAAGTTCTCAAGCCAAGCAATGTGTACAAAAATGCACATATGAGTGAAAACAACATGCAAAAGTGCACTCTCTTAGGGGAAATTGCTCTGAAAAAATGTGAATATTTTCATTGCAGCCAACACATACTATTTATTTTTTATGCCTGAGTCTCGTGTGAATCGGCAAGGGAAAGCAGCTGTATTCTCTTTTCCAACCTTATTATGCATTTGTATATTGTATAAAATTAGAGAGGGAGAGAGAATACTGAAAATACCAAGTTCTATTTCTTCTCTAAGATATATAGATATAGATATATGGTTACTGTTTTTTCCCCACACCCTTGGAAGAATTTATATTTAGGCTTCTATGTAGTTGTACTAACTCGAAGGCCTCTGTGCAAAAGATGTGAGAAATCATAAATCTTACCTATGTCACTGCCTAGCCTTTTCCACCGAAAGGTCAGACATCCCCTGGAAGCTATTTCTTTTCTTAAAAAAAAAAGGAAAAAGGCAGGTCAAGGCTGCAGAGATTCTAAGAACAGCACCTTTTGCTGATATATCCTCCTTCAATTTCACTGCTGTCATTCTTTATTGGTCCTTTCCCCTGCATTCTGGGAGGCTGCTGGCTAGTGTTGATTCTAGCTGGTCCTATCATTAAAATGTAGCACCAGCAGGACAAAGTGAAACTGATAGCATAAAGGAATTGTTTCTGCTGTGCAGATGACATAGCCATCTTAGATAACCAAATAATGCCAGCAAAGGCTCCAGTCCAACAGAGCACAGGATGAGTAAATGGTTCCACAGCGCACCTATCGTTCTGCATGAAAAGATGAAAACATACAGTTTGGCGATTTGCATAGGGATATCTTGGCTTGCTTTCTCAAAATAGCTTTAAAAGAAGAAAAAGGGGGTATTGTTTTACTAGCATTGTAACTTTTCAATATTTCATGTGGAACAATGCCAGCCCTGTCCACATGAAAATAAGCAGATGAGAATCCACTGCAGGATTTCCGCCCCCCTCAAGAAATGGATGTGTGCATGAACTGTGCTGCAATAGAATCTAAAATGCAGCTCCTGTGGTTCAGGTAATAAATAGAAGACTGTAGAAACAAGGCAAGAGGGATTAGATCACATAGATAGAGACATACCCACACATTCCTCCTGCTCCAGCCTTTGATGCTAACTTGTTTCTTCCACTGTGATTCCACACCTGATGATAGCATTATTCTGGTTCTGGTGGCAAGAGTCAGGAAGCATGTGTTTGTGTAAAGTAAACATTAGGCCTGATAGGTGGGTAGATTTTGCTTGCAGGCTATGTAATCACTTAGCCAGATAATGGAAGATATGTAGCTCTGAGGTACATCAGCAGCTTTGCATAATGCATTTTTTTTTTTAAACACAAGCCACCTTCAGGGTTGCAATACAGGATAGAGATCAATGACATTCAATTAATAAAAGTAACTGTCAGGGAGGAATGGTGGAGAGTGCCTCCCCAGCCTGACCCTTCCAGAGAAGACAGAGACAGTTAAGATTTACAACAGGGGTTTAGGGAGGTCACAGCTCAGAGGAAGATGAGGGAGAAAGTTGGGAAATAATGGGAGAGGAGGAGGCAGAAGCACCGGGGTGGGGGGGATAGCTGACGGACACAGTGTCTTTAGAAAGTATTCCAGAATCCCCTCTCCCAGAACCTGGCGAATCTTGAAAGTAGGAGAGCAAAGAGTTCAAAGACCCTTCTCAGCACCCGTAGGAGAGATGTTGAGCTTGACAAATGAGGAAGTAGAAGAGACAACAGGAGGGGGGGGTTGGAGAGTCACTTGGGACAACGGAATTATCCAAGAGGCTGGGTTTTATAGCCTCTCTCTGTAAATACTGATTAAAAAGTGGATGGTAAGAACATTAATTGTATTTGTATGTTCCTGGACAACTGGCCGTGTGAGTCTCTGGCAGCAGGCTGAGAGTAACATTCAGAAATAAAAATCCAATCTGATATTTCTGCATTAGCCTTTTATATTGACCATTATTTTCAGAGGAGTTAGTAGCTGAGTTCTTAGGAATTGTTTGGTGTGCCCCCCCCCCTTCATGCCAACATAAAGAGAATGGGTCTGGGAAAGAATGTTTAATGTATTCAGTGCACTCTCCAACACTCAGATGTGGTTGCTTGGATACTATTCAGCTTTTGCAAAAGTTGCTTTTAACATATATTGAGGGTACTTAAACACTTGTACTATATCTTCCTGTCCAAAAATTAAAACTCAGGGATAAATTATGGAAATGGGTGAGGGAGGGGGAGAATATTACTGTTTCTCTTTTAGTTACCATTTAACATCATTTTTTTGTACATTTGGGGAATGATCCAGCCTCGTGTGGGAGGTCCACTAAATGGCCATTCACAATAGAACCTCTGATCTCTTCTTCAAATGTGTTGCGCATTGATAGCTGATAGATTGCATGACAAAATGGGAAGAGTGGGGCAAATGCTGAACTTTATGCCAAAATCTGCATGTGTGAACATTCAGCCTGCACAAACATAAATCCTGGTGTGTGTTTGTGTGTGTGTTCATGTCTATTAGAGTTGTGCACCAGAACTGAATTGGCTAATTCAGGGAAATCTGAGTACCTGTCAAGTGAGGTTCCAATGTCCCCAGATCACTGTGAGTTGGGCTGAGCAGTCTAGAGTAATTTGAGGCTGTCAGGGAGCAGGGTGTGAGAAGCAGAGGCAAGTGTGGGTGAAAAGAAGGGAAAACTCTGAAAAGAAGGGGCATACCAGGCAGCTGCACCTTCACAGAATAAGGTACCGTATTTTTCGCTCTATAAGACGCACCAGACCATAAGATGCACCTAGTTTCTGGAGGAGGAAAACAAGAAAAAAAATATTCTGAATCCCAGAAGCCAGAACAGCAAGAGGGATCACTGTGCAGTGAAAGCAGAAATCCTTCTTGCTGTACCGGCTTCTGGGATAGCTGCGCAGCCTGCATTCGCTCCATAAGACACACACACATTTCCCCTTACTTTTTAGGAGGGAAAAAGTGAGTCTTATAGAGCAAAAAATACAGTAGATGAACCAACACATAGAACTGAATCCTCCCATTTACCAGCTGGCCAGAGGGAGGATTTGATAATGTGTGGTGTCAGTGGTCCATCACTTATTTCCCAGCTGAAGAAGGCATGTAAAAACTATCAATGGGGCAGTGCAGCGGATGGTATTGCCCCGATCTCAACTGCAGCAGAGATAGCCGGGGCTCAACAAGGAGCAGTCTGATGATTCCTGATGTATAATCACAGTAGCAGAGGAAGGTAGCAGGGCTTCAACTGAACAAACTCAATTATGTTTAGCCATTCGAATGTTATTTACAGATAAGCTGCTCTTATGAGCTATTTGCTTCCTAGAAAGAGCCGTTAAGATATCAGTAGCGAGGAGGAGGGGGCATAGGGGGCAGGACTTGATTTCCTTCCACCTGGCCTTCAATTCGAATTAGCCTGATCCTCTATTCCCTTTCCTCTTCTATGAAGAAACCCTTTCTGGGACCTCACATTTAAATTCTTCCCTGGTTTCCTTGCTGGCCGTAGTAGGACCAACTTGGCCAGTTAGCCCTGATGATCATTTGATGTCTACTGACTGGGTTTCTCCCCCCCAAAAAATGACCCCTGAATTTTTGAATTTTATTGATATTGATGCTGCATTTCATGTTGTATTTAATGCTGTTTTACGCTGTTTTTAAGTCGCATTTTAATCAATGTTTTATATTTGCTGTTAGCTGCCCTGAGCCCGGTTTTTAAACCGGGAAGTGTGGGGTATAAAAAAATATATATATTATTATTATTTATTTATAGACAAATCCAAGAGTGAAGACAAGGCTGAAGCAACACAAGAAGCAAATTAAAAATAAACTTTTTCTAATAGATAAAAAATGAAGAGACACTAGAAGAAGCTGGGAGGGGGGAAACAGAGAAGGAATAAAGAAATGGGGGGAGGGGATACAGGCCTGGGCTGAGAAGACTGGAGAGAGACAAGTGGATTCTCTTTGGAGTGAAATCAGGAACCAACCTGTCTGAAGAGCAATAGGAGGGGCGATAACAAATTTGAGTACCTTCCATGCACCAAATGAACATCACTGTTGATTTTAGCAACACAAATTGCCTTCTACAGATGCAAGTCAAAACCATCTCTTTACAGGTGTACACTTCCCAGTCATCGAGCATCCATCAGCTATATTTCAGCTTCTGTTTCTAATGCATTCCTCCTATTGCATTCCTTTCAGTGTCAAAGGTAAAGAAATAGGAAGGAAAGAAGAAAACCAGCCCTGTAACTGGGTATCTTTCTAATGCCGAACATATAGCTGGTTATAGATACATTGCCAAATCTGATAGCTGGCTGCACTCCAGATAAACTGAAACAGGACTACTTTATCAGGGGTGTCCTGATAGCAGTCACACACCAAAGATTGTGGAATTAATGGGAGGAGAGAAAAATAAAAGATTCCATCTTTGAGCTACACCACACAGCAGACCCTAGGGGGAGAAATGGTAGCTTATCTGTGTGAAAAGAAAACAGATCTGCTGCTTACTGAACAGAGTCAAAAATGCTCCCTGTGAAATATGAAATGGCTATAAATTTGTTGCTGAGAAGACCTCTCTCTCTCTCTCTCTCTCTCTCTCTCTCTCTCTCTCTCTCTTGCTAAGAGATATTTACCAACTTGGGTAAATGAGCTCAGACATGAAGTAGGGAATTAATAATACACGCTTGACACTTGTAGGGCTCACCCACTGCATCATAAAACACTTTGAAAAATTCTCAAGCAGAGTTTGAGCCACTGACAGAGGAGTGCTTTTCCATTTTGAAAATCCTTAACAAGCCCCGGGCAAAATCAGACTGATAAGGCTCAGCCTGAGTCTGATGCCGAAACTACAAGAGAACGGAACAGGAATCTGCATGTTTTTTGTTTGATCTGTCGGGAAGAATGACTTTGCAGTACAGCCTTAGAAAGTATTCTGTTATCGCTGCTCACCTTGTGATAGTTATTGGGGTTTAGTGCTATGGATAGGGAGAGAAGAGCAATCATACTTGCTTTTTAAAGGAAACATGGTTTGGTGGCAGTCAAGCCCATTCATCTCCATGAAACATATGTCCTGTGGGTGGGCTGTGCAGATGGAAAACTAGCTCTGGCTGGCCAGGGCTATAAGGCCTGGAAGGGTTTGTGGGTTTACCTTGCTGTCTCCAAATGCAACCAATCCTACCTCTATCATTTCTGAACCTTGCTTTGAAACACTGCCAGTTGCCCATTGATGGAACTAGGAAAGAATGCTACTACCCACAGCCACAATTGACCATGGTGTTGTGGGGTTTCTCTAGAGCCATGGTTCCCAATGTGGGGCACACGCCCCACAGGGGGACAATTTGATCTTTAAGGAGGGGATCTGAAGCTTGTTTAGACCAAGTTAATGGCCTTTTAGGCTTCCTCCACATGAATAAGAGTTCACTTTTTGAATAATAAGAATTAGATGTCACGGGGGGTGGGAGTTGGCATCAGGATTTTAGAGATGCTTAGGTGGGGCAAGGCCAAAAAAAGGTTGGGAACCACTGCTCTAGAGCAATGTTTACACGATGCATTTCTTTTTCCTACTGTCACAGCTTTGTGGCTGGATCCCTAAGCAGTTAAGATGGCACCCAGATAATAATAACAAAAAAAATAATTATTTGTACTCCACCCATCTGACTGGAGTTCCCCAGCCACCCTGGGTAGCTTCCAACATATATAAAAACATAATAAAACATTAAACATTAAAATGTTTCCCTATACAGGGCTGCCTTCAGATGTCTTCTAAATGTTATATATGTTACTCATCTCCTTGACATCTGATTAGAGGGCGTTCCACAGGGTGGGCACCACTACCTGGTTCCCTGTAGCTCTAGATAAGAGGCCTTGGGAGTGTTCCACTCTGACACTGTCAGTTTGCATTTCTTAGTGCAGAAAGTATTGATCTGATGTGTAGAGATCTTTCCTGTTCTGTTTATTTCAAGATGGTTCTGGAAGCTTCTCTGTGTGAAAGAAGCAAGCAGAAGGCTTCTGATGTTTGGGCTATTCCTTCAGAGAAGCTGAGTACAGCTGGTTTGAACTGGTTCTACTATCTCTTCTGTCAAAGGTCAGAAGGAGCCAGGGTTTCACACTTTCTCGTTCTATCTCTTTTCCGTCTGGTGTGGTGTTCTGTATATAGTGTAAAGTTTTAGCCTTGTAAGTTTATGTTAAGTCTGCTGTAACTGGAATTCTTATGGACAGTACCAATCCTGAATGTATTGGATTTGTGACTATTATGCTCATTTGCCTTCAGTAGCAATAAAGCTTTGCTGGATGAAGTACAATTGCCTCTGGTCTATTTTGGGGAACTCTACAACGTATTAACATGTTTAAGTTTTTCCACCACACTTGCCACAGCCACCAGCCCCAGCTCACAGAGACTGGAGCCCCAAACACCCCAGGGATCCCTAGAATGGCCTCTGCTGAGGTGGTCAGGATTGTTGGAGGCAGAATTTGGCCCTCTAAGCTCCTCTGCTGGGCCATAAGGATTATCCCCAGGCCATGCCCTCTACCCAGCCATGCCCTTTTCCACAAAAAAAAAATGTGCAGAAGGGAATGTGGCCTTTAGGCTAACAACAGTCTCCATTCCTGCTCTAGGATAAAGGGGCCCAACTTTCTTTGCCAGCCAAATCGATGGCTCACCAGCATCCTGAATGAATGTGCACTCCAAATGAATGTTACCATAAGTTCATTAATTCTGTTGTTGATTGTTAGGTGGTTTGGGGAAACTTTCATAGCATGCTATAACTTCTAATACCAGAAAGTGTAAAATTGCTGATTGCTTTATAGCGCAAAATCTTTTCAATTAATTTCCAAGGCATAGGGTTTTTAAAGTGCACATGAAAATAAATGAATTTACCTTGTAACATATTTTTATGTTCATTCCAGAGGACTTTGACTACATATTTAATTTTTAAAACACATAATAAAATGAATGATAGTCCTTAAGAGAGTGGATTTTGCAGCATAAATATTTTTATAGTTCATAAGAAATGAATGTGTATAAATATTTCATACAGAAGACTTATAAAATCAATTTTGTTAAAGTCCCATTAAAGCATTAGAATTTATAATTCAGAAGATAGGATTGATCTAGTAAGCTTTCTCCAACCCAGCTGCCATCACATGCTTTAAAGGCTCAGTAATCCTACCTCGTTCCCTATTTGAAAATGCCCTTCTGCAACAAAACTTCTGTAACTGTTAGTGCATACTGCATTGACTTAAACATATTAGCCTTTAGTCAGCCTTTGCCACTGCTGCCTGTTTCATCTAGAATGAGGAAAATGTCTATTAATGTTTCAGGTGCTGTGCAGAGAGTGAGCTTGTATACTGCATAGACCTCTGGGAGTTTGGGGCATCTTTCCATGGTCTGTGCACACACTCACATCTCCTTTGCAGGATCCCTGATAGTCTGAGCTTAGGCCACTACATCAGGGATAAATGACTGGCTTTGCCTTCACTGTGACAGTATCCTTATCATCAGAGTTTTTAATTCTCCATTAGAATGGTACATCGTATGCATATTATTGTAACCTTTAAAGAGGTTTAAAGACTCTCTCGAGACAAATCTTTAAAAATGTAGTATAAACACCATCAACTGGGAAACACTGGCCTGCGAGTGCTTCAATTGGAGAACAGCCTTTACCAAAGGTGTCATGGGCTTTGACGACACTCAAACTTAGGACAAAAGGGAGAAACATGCTCAGAGGAAGGCTGCTTGGCAAACTCTCACCGTGATCAGCTCCCACCCGGAAACCTATGTCCCCACTGTGGAAGGATGTGTGGATCCAGAATTGGCCTCCACAGTCACTTATGGACTCGCTGTTAAGACCGTGTTCTTGGAAGACAATCTTACTCAGCTACGAGTGATCGCTGAAGAAGACTGTAACCCATGACAAGCGTCCACACACAATCCTAATAGCTTGCCAGAAGTCCCAGAACACTTGTGTGATGCCATCTCTATTTTATTAAATCCCTCCTTACTTTTTCTATGGAGTCTTTTGGCCAACCCTCTAGTTCCCATGTCTTACTGATACTAAGCACAAGCAAATGCAGTGTATTACTTCCGTGCTTACCCTTGCTTACACTTCCCTCCCACCTCTCTTGTCCTTATGTGTTGATAGTAAGCTTCAAATGGCACAGACCTGTCCCCTTGCATTTTCTCAGTGGCACTGTATGCAACTCAGTCATATCAAAAGCCCTGTCAGACGCCAATTGTAGGGTAACCCACAAGCTCTCTCGTTTTGCCCTAGCAGCAAGAGAAAACCCATGCAAGAGTTATTAAGGAGATTGCAGTCGACTTCTTTGGGGTGCTTTTATTTAACCATGATATTTTTTTAAATAATAGTAATAATAATAATAATAATAATAATAATAATAATAATATTGTATTTATATCCCACTCTCCCCAGCCGAAGTCAGGCTCAGAGCAGCTAACAACAGTAAAAATAACAGAGTTTACATAAAATCACAATCAATTAATTGAAATACATTCTAAAATCAATTCATCCTAAAATCAATTCAAAATCAAATTAATGGCAACCATTGGGCTAGAGTGCTATGAGGATTTCAAAAGGAGGGGTCAGACTGCACCTTGGCCAAAGGCCTGGTGGAACAGCTCTGTCTTGCAGGCCCTGCGGAAAGATGTCAAGTCCCGCAGGGCCCTATTCTCTTTTAAATTTTCCCCTTTCAATATGTAAGTTCTATATCTGTTAAATGTGATTTATGTTGTATTTTAAAGTTGTAGGTTTTATGTAAGATTCTAGGCTGCAACGTAATTTTGTGCAGTATTTTATACTGTTGGGTTTTGTACTGTACTTATTTATCTTATATGTGAATAGCCTCTGGTCTACTACTGTTTCTACATATTCAAAGCAGACCCATTTAACTCAATGGAATTAGTGCATTGGTAAAGGTAAGGGACCCCTGGACAGCTAAGTCCAATCAAATTCAAATTTGGGGTGCGTAGCATTGTCATATTTCAAAAAGTAAAAATCAGGACACCCCTGAGTTTTTTTTAGACAAACCCCAAAGTTGTTGGGCTTTTTTCAACAAAAGGCCAAAAAAAAAAAAAAACCCACAAAAAACAACCCCAGGATTTTTGATTGACTTGCCTAAGATCCAGGACAAAGTGCCGCCTTTCGGAAATTACTCCTGGATGTCAATCCCACCTTTGAAATCCCAGTAATGTCTGGGAAAATCCAGACATATGGAAGCCCTAAGGGTAGGGCACTCACCTCTGCTTTCAGGTCAAGGGAGCTGGCTTTTGTCTGCAGAAAGCTTTCCGGGTCATGGGGCCAGCATGACTAAACCACTTCTGCTGCACGGAGGACTGTGATGAATGCCAGAGCACACAGAAACGCTGTTTACCTTCCCCCTGCAATGGCACCTATTTATCTATTTGCACTGGTATGCTTTTAAACAGCTAGGTTGGCAGGAGCTGGGATAGAACAAATGGGGGCTCACCCCATCATGCGGATTTGAACTGCCAACCTTGCGATCAGCAAGCCCAAGAGGCTCAGTGGTTTAGACAACAATACCACCCTCGTCATGAATAACTTAAGTCAGGCATAGCCAGTTCAGTTCAGATATTATTGGACCATGACTCCCATTGGCATGGCCAATGGTCGACAATCCTTGAAGTTGCAGTCCAGCAATATCTGCAGGGCTCCACACTCCAAATCCATTGATTTCAGTGGGTATGACTTAGTTGGATACTAGCCAAATAAAATAAATTACAATAACTTTCTTTCCTAGTGCAGGTCCTATATGGAGGGAGCATTTCCACAAAACAAGCCATGGGTTAACCAACCTATTATCTTCCCTTTCTATGATACCTCTGTGACAGATCCCAGCAAAGCAGTAGAGAGGCAGTCAGTCAGAAAGAGTGACTTGCAATTTTGTAGGGGCATTTTAACATAAACTGATGGACACTTTACCTCTGTTGCATGGCTGTGCTAGCTGGTGTTGTGTCCAATTACACCTGGAAACTGCTTGGGGTTTCAGAAGAGGAAGAACCAGAATGTGTCTATGAGACCCTGATGCTGAATCCCTGCAATTTAAAGCTAAACACCTTTAGGTTATCCCCTAATGAATAAAGCTTGTCATCATACATTTAAAGGACAACAAAGATCAAAAGCTACCTGAAATGATGGGAAAGGTGTTACCTTTACTGGTGATGTGTCACCTAGAGGAGGAACCGCAGATATGCCCTTCAGAATACTGGAGGTAATGAGCTCTCATTACCAGAAGGAGGGTAAGCAGGGGCCAAGGAGTTCAAATAGCCAGAGTGTCAATCAACATAAAGTCTATAATGAAAGTCTCTGAAGTGATGTTATATTTTGAAAGCATTATGCACAATCAATTGCAATTATCCCGTTGACTGCTGCTTTGCTTTATTTTTAAGAGCAGTGATGAATAGATAGATGCAACCTAACAAAGAGGGTAATCACATTTACATTTTAACCCTCCCAAGCATAACTAACCTCAACTCCAAAGGGAGGCGAAAGTGCACAAAATACCCTTCATTTTGTAAGCTTCATATTCAGCAAATTCTCCTACAATTTTTTATATATATTTTTTGCCATGTCATGTTACAATACCCTGTCCTATTTTCTTTTCTGTATCATTAGAGGGTGTTGCGTGGCGAGTTCCCGCCCCCCACCAGGATAAATAAAGACACGAGACACCATAGCTTAAGGTTAAATGGGCGAATTAGGCCACAACTTTATTGAATTCAGGAATGAGAGGCATTGGCTTAGGCATTGGTCCTAACGACTATCCGGCTCCAGCCCATTTGCTGGAGACACGGGGAAGGGTTAACACTATATCGGGGGAGTCTCCTGCCAAGGCACGTCGACTAGGAGCTCCCCCGGGTCACCGCTCAGGGGCGTGCCTTTGGCCCACACCTCCATAGGCTTCGGACAGGGCCACGCCCCCCGGAGTCCTTTAACGGACCACCCTTCGCTCACTGGGGGGAGGTGATGGCGTTCCTCCCCCCACACACATCCTCTTAACCCCTTCTTACCAATGCCTACCGCCACACGAGCAATCGCTCGCCGCCAATACTCTCATGCCTGAAACCAACCCCTTACACCCTTTGCTATATCAGTTAGCCACATGTCATTTCCCGCATCTGAAAGATGCACGCCATCAAGCCAAATATCATTTCCCGCATCCGAAAGATGCACGCCATCAAGCCAGTAGAGGGCCTTGCAGTTGCCCGGGTGGTCAGTGACCCACCCACCCAGGGCTGCCACTCTACGCACCACCGCCCGATCCAAGGCTTTCCTAGCCCTATTTGTGGCTATCGGGCACCTGCTCTCTCTCCAAACCCGGCTTTCCATCAACAAGGCCCAAAGAATGGTGATGTTTGGATAAGAGGCCTTAAGTTCCTCAGAGTCACTAAAGAGATGCCACACCAAGTCAACTGCCTTTCTGTAAGCTAAATCCTTTTCGCCAACTGGATAACTAAAGCATCCGGGGGGGGGGCCCACCGCTGCCGCTCTGGCCCTAATTGCGGGCAACATTCCGGCCCAGCGCATTCCCCTCCGATAGATCCAAGATATATTGATGTAGTTAAGGTGCGGCCCGAGACCGGAATTGATGGCACGGACCCTGGCCCAATGCACAATGCTGTGTCCGATTATCCAGATGCGCGCCCTCATAGCTCCTGCACCCTAGGGTCCCCGTTAACGGCATGGTTTCTATCCCAGTGGACAGTGCAGGGCCTATAATCCAAATGTGCACCACAACGTCACCTGAAAGCAAAAGAAGGTAACGAAGCCAGGTCAAGTATACTGTGAACAATCACAAAGTCTTACGAATATATCCCTTAAATGCATCAGACTTTCACTGCCCCCAAGTCCTTCATCCTTTCAGCTGAGAGTCCCAAATGCAGTGCTGTGGTGACGGCCCCAATCCTAAAGGAGTTAGCCACGAATTCAGCTGAGGATAAACTGCAGGCAGCAATCTCCCTTCGCATAATGCGCGTGGACTGATGCCGTGCAAGGCGGGAGCCATCCAAGTGTATAAGGGATGGACCTGAGACGGATGGTCTCACGTACATGAAATGTTTAGTGTCCTTTACTGCTGATCGGTTCTGGAACATTGGACATGCAGGGCTAAACTGGATCTGAACAAGGTCAGGTCTCTCAAACTAACCCCGGGCAGCGGATTCTGGTTGGCCCTTACAAACCACTTCGCCAATGCGCATAGCGCCAAAGGCAATGGAGTATGCAGCTGAAAATAACCAGGCCTTGTCCTCGGACCAACAGATACTTCTTATTTTATTTTATTATTAATATTTTAATTTTATTTAATTATTTAATTATTTTGGAAATTGGCATAAAATGTCATAAGGGTCTTCTACCACCACTTTTAGGAGGCTGCAGCCTGCGCCAGCCCTACAACAACAACAATAATAATAATAAATACTAATAATAATTTATTATTTGTACCCCGCCCATCTGTCTGTGTTTCCCCAGCCACTCTGGGCGGCTTCCATAGAAACCAAAAATACACTAAAATATCACTCATTAAAAAACAAAACAAAAAACAACAACTTCCCTGAACAGCAGCCCTACGGTGCCCTTCACACTAAGAAGTCCACACCAGGGTCTATGGATTAAACAACCTTGCAGAAAAAGGGAGATTGCCGCCTACTGGATGTTTAAGAGTCTTTGCTGCACGACCCAGCACCCTCCAATGTACCAAGTATTGCAGAGGTTCAGCCTTGGTAGGTGTGTCAAGCCTAGGATTTTCTAATTTGCCTTGAGGTGTGTCAAGCCTAGCATTCATTCATTCATTCATTCATTCATTATATATTATTCATTAATGTATTATTTATTTATTTATTTATTTATTTATTTATTTATTTATTTATAAATTTGCCTTGGAACTTCGTAAAGTCCAACCAAGCCTTTTTAAAAGATCTAAGCGTGGACGGGGCTCCTGGAGCTAATACTCCCTTCAAGACATCACGTTCCCAAGGCTCCAAAGGTGCTCCCGGAATGGCTGTGGCAATTTGCTGCGCCTGAGCATCTGTGATGTCATTGTCAACCCTAGGGGTAAATTTGGTAGAGAAATAGATGTTTAATTCTAAGCACAAAAGGACAAAGGTCCGGGGCAGATCTAGGAGAGTGCGATAATTGCTTTGACGGGACACTGACAACCGTTTGTCGGTCCAGAAGGATACCTGTTGATTCCTGAACTCGTCAACACGCAAATGCCATTGTACTTTTCCAGGAACTTCAACCCAACCTTCAAGTCTGACTTGACCACTTTAGAGAGGCGCACCCAGTGTTGCGGAGCACGCAGTCCCGCTGACAGCGTAGCCAATCGCCCACAAAAGGGGCGGCCAGGGGACACTACCCAGCATGCAAAGTTGAGGTGACCGAAGCGTGAATTGACTCTGGCCAAGGGTGATCTTCTTGAGGGGAAGAAGTTGCAGAATTAATGCTAGCCTCTCCCTTGGTAGGCGGGATGTCTGTGCAATTGTGTCCAATTCAATACCCAAAATAGGTTATGGTCAAAACTGGACCCTATGTTTTGTCTGCCACCAAAGGTACCCCAAGCTCCTCAGCCAGGGAGGTGAAAGCCTCTAAAGGAGAAGCGCAATCAGGGCTATTACTAATGATGGGGGCGGGGAAGAGTTATCGAGGTAATGGGTCACCCCTTCAGAACCAGTTCTAAGGCGAAGAGCCCAGTCCAAAATTGTACTAACTGACTCAAAGGCTGCACAAGCTGCTGAGCACCCTATCGGCATAGATTTGTCTATGGAATAAGCCCCCTCAAATCCAAAACCTAGCCATAGAAATTCCTCAGGGTGAATTGGCAGGAGACGGAAAGTCGACTCAATGTCGCACTTAGCCAAGAGCGCGCCCCTGCTGAACCTGCGCATACGCTTTATAGCCTGATCAAAGGAGGCATACTTCCCAGAACAAGGCTTCTGTGGTATTGCATCATTGACTGAGCCACCTCTAGGGTAGGGTAGGTTGTGGATCATAGGATACTCTCCTGGAGTCTATGGGGGGACAATGCCTAAAGGTGAAATGAGTAAACCCCGCTATAGGCTAGCCGGCGAAAAGAGGGCGAGCCCCCTCCGTGCTGGCCCTAAATAGGGCAGACCCCCTGCTCTCACGGGGGCTGAAACCAGCCCCCGCTCACGTGGGGGGTGGGCGTGAAGCCCGCAACCCCACCTCCTGGGCAGGCCGGAAGTGGCTTTAAGGTCAGTTATATCCCCTTAAAGTGAATGAGGAAAATGAAACTGTGTCCATCCCAGCCATTAGAGCCTCAAGCTGTAATGCTAGGCAAACTTTCTTGGAAGTGAGCCCATTAAACACTGTGGGGCTTACTCTGAAAGCACCCTTCATGTGAATACTGCATTGTGCAGCTAAAATGCACCATGTAACCTGCAGGAAGGAAGAAGAGAGCCAAGGAGGCAGGGAATACGACATTAGGGCTTGTTCCAGACAGACCATCTCCTCTCCATCACAACTCTAACAGACACAATCTGCCCTTTGAGAAGGAAGAAGAGAGTAGTAGTGGCAGGTGGAGACAACATCAGGGTCTGCTTCAGTTGGACTTTCTTGCCCACCCCAACTTTACTTTTTATATAATTTATTGATTTTTAAAAATTTTATTTTAACATTGAAAGCTGCCTTGGGTGCCTTGACAGAAAGGCAGGATATGAATGCAATCAATCAATCAATCAATCAATCAATCACAAGGTCACAACCAAAGAACACTTGGTCCACCTTAGACAGTAGAGAAAAGTCCTAGGTTAGAAGCCCTCTCGCTTTACAAACTAAACATCTCCCCTTCACTCCATGCTCTTTAGAGGTATGGAAGTCCCTGTATGTGTGCTCATCTTGAAGTGGAAAATTTAGGTCACAGAGTTGTAGCCTATGGGAGGACTGCATATCATTGCATTTTTGTCCCAGTTCCAAGAATGGCAGTTCTCAAGTGTCCTCCACCTTCTCATTATATTGGAGAAGTACTGGGCAGGATCTGTCTGCAATAGCTCCCATGCTCACACAGTAATGTTTGTAAAGGAAGGTATTTGTAGATCCAGTATTTGGAAGATTGAAGATGCTTGTCCTGTGTTGAAGGAGATAAATGGAATTGGCAGGAGAAAAACCGGACCTAAAATAAGATTAATGTACTTACAGGTATTTCATAAAATAGCTTGGACAACCTCGAAAAAAGGAAAAGGAAAGCCCACCTCCAAGGAAGATTCAACAAACTGCTAGGACATTATTCCACTGAGCTGATCTGGTTATAAGTAGTTTACTGTATATCATGCCTTATCCAGGTCTAGTAAATGTATTTGGTGTCTAATGAGGTTGTGACAATTGGGAAAGTTAAGTGCAGACTGCTAAAATAAAATGTGCTACTTCTTATTTTCTGTATTCAATTATCATGTGACAAAAACAATAATCTGTTGCAATTGCAGTGGTTGGTTGTCAACTGCATTCACTAGAAGTCAAAACATACTTGTAGAGACCAAATAAAATGCATCAAATGGCCATTTTGTTACAGGGCAGCAGCGATAGAAGGAAGAAGTCCTGGAAGAACAAAAAGAGGGGGCACAAAGAATTATGGGGGGAAATGGTCACCTAGTAATACTGGCCTGCATAATCTGTGACCCACCAGCCATGCATGGTAGTTTACCAGGGGCTCAATGAATTGCTCTGGTTTTTCTGTGTGCCTCAGACTGCAAAAGGAGAAGGGATGCTTATCAGGCACCCGAGAATTTACAATACTCAGTGGCAGCCTGAAATTCATTTGGTGGGTCTATGAAGGCCTGCTATAATAGGAAGCAGAGGAAGCAGGAGAACGGTTGCAGTAGGAATATAACAAGACGTCAGTTTTGGTTCTGCCCCATAATAATTGTATGCATTGCTGTTTCTGTTCCACTGCAGTTCAGCTGCCAACAAAAAAAAAAAAAGTTATTTGCACCCCTTTCGCTATGACAAAATTTTACATAACTAATTATGTAATTAATTATGTTATCGTTACAATATTCCACACCATTTATTTCAATGCAAAAGTAATACAATGGAATTGATGTGGGGGTGATCAACTACATATCATTACATATTGTTTGAGGACTTAATGCTGCAAAAGCAAATACTGATTGTGTTAGCTGAATTTTTGTTCCTGACATTGGATGAAAAAGCAAACACTGGCAGGTTCCACTCCAGTGTCTACTCTTCCTGAATTCTCCAACAAATTCTTCAACTGCACTACACAATGGACTGGAGGTTCGCCATCATGGCAACTACTAAAATTCTCCACTGCTGGTGAGATCTGAGGCTGACCGCATCTTGGCCATGAGGGAGAATGGTACAGTTCTTCCACTGGTGAATCCAATTTTTGCAAGCCCTTCTGGGGCACACCAAAGAACATAACACCTCCTGCTAGGATCTCTATAGTCACCAAAGCTGTCTCCAACTCCAGTCTTAGCAAAGCTAAGGACATGAGAACTATACACTATTTCATGGAAGATCTGCCACCTTCATTGAAATATTAAAACAATGGGTTGTATGCAGTTGGTGTCCCTCTGTCAACAGTAAGCTTTTAGATCTACTGGAGGCTTCTGTCAGTGGAATAGAGAAGAAGGCGATTCTGGACCACTTCCCTTCACCCCTGCAGTCCTCCAGGCCACACTAGTTGGATACAACCAATTATCACTTTGCTGCACAAAACCATTGTGATATTTTATTTTATTTATATACCAGCTATCATAAATTAACTGCTCCAGTGTTAAGGATCGTATCTATTATGGTGTGTATTTTTCCTCTCTCTCTCTATTAGAAATAGGTTGGGATTTTTATTTTAGAAAATAGTTTCTTCTTTTAGCTTAGGCATAATAATGAAGCTAGATAACAAGTTAGCCGAAAACATTTATTTAACCCCATTAGAAAGAACTGCTGCTGGCTGGCAGCCTGGAGACACTTCTCAGAACAGCTGTGGGATTTTTCTATAAACAATAAAATTAATTATATATAAGAAATGTGAATGATATTTTTCTCTTCTTTGGATTTTGTTTGTTCTGTAGTTTGCGGCTTCCTCTTCTGAAAATCTCCACTTTCTTGTTAATGTTGTTTAACACCCTGCATGCCCTAAATTGCTGAGCAATTCAATAACCTTTCCTAAGAAGGTTATAACAATAACAACAACAACATTTATTGTTGTTTAGTCGTTTAGTCGTGTCCGACTCTTCGTGACCCCATGGACCAGAGCACGCCAGGCACTCCTGTTTTCCACTGCCTCCCGCAGTTTGATCAAACTCATGCTGGTAGCTTCAAGAACACCATCCAACCATCTCATCCTCTGTCATCCCCTTCTCCTTGTGCCCTCCATCTTTTCCAACATCAGGGTCTTTTCCAGGGAGTCTTCTCTTCTCATGAGGTGGCCAAAGTATTGGAGCCTCAGCTTCATGATCTGACCTTCCAGTGAGCAATCAGGGCTGATTTCCTTAAGAATGGATACGTTTGATCTTCTTGCAGTCCATGGGACTCTCAAGAGTCTCCTCCAGCACCATAATTCAAAAGCATCAATTCTTCGGCGATCAGCCTTATTTATGGTCCAGCTCTCACTTCCATACATCACTACTGGGAAATCCATAGCTTTAACTATACGGACCTTTGTTGGCAAGGTGATGTCTCTACTTCTCAAGATGCTGTCTAGGCCTGTCATTGCCCTTCTCCCAAGAAGCAGGCGTCTCTTAATTTCGTGGCTGCTGTCACCATCTGCAGTGATCATGGAGCCCAAGAAAGTAAAATCTCTTACTGCCTCCATTTCTTCCCCTTCTATTTGCCAGGAGGTGATGGGACCAGTGGCCATGATCTTAGTTTTTTTGATGTTGAGCTTCAGACCATATTTTGCGCTCTCCTCTTTCACCCTTAATAAAAGGTTCGTTAATTCCTCCTCACTTTCTGCCATCAAGGTTGTGTCATCTGCATATCTGAGATTGTTGATATTTCTTCTGGCAATCTTAATTCCGGTTTCAGATTCATCCAGCCCAGCCTTTCGCATGATGAATTCTGCATATAAGTTAAATAAGCAGGGAGACAATATACAGCCTTGTCATACTCCTTTCCCAATTTTGAACCAATCAGTTGTTCCATATCCAGCTCTAACTTCTAACTTCTAGCTTCTTGTCCCACATAGAGATTTCTCAGGAGACAGATGAGGTGATCAGGCACTCCCATTTCTTTAAGAATTTGCCATAATTTGCTGTGGTCGACACAGTCAAAGGCTTCTGCATAGTCAATGAAGCAGAAGTAGATGTCTTTCTGGAACTCTCTAGCTTTCTCCATAATCCAGCGCATGCAATCCATACAATGAGACAAAAGAGGTGTATATGAATATGGCATTCTGAATCCTTAACCTTCTTTAAATCCCAATAACCAATTAGCCAATTATTGATATGACCCAGGTTGATCACCAGGGTTGAAACCACCAGAGAAGAACCCAGTGGATTGTCCATTGTCACCACTAACTCAACAGAGAGCAGCAAGATTCTTCAGTAAAGGTAAAGGGACCCCTGACTGTTAGGTCCAGTTGCGGACAACTCTGGGGTTGTGCGCTCATCTCGCTCTATAGGCCGAGGGAGCCGGCGTTTGTTTGCAGACAACTTCCGGGTCATGTGGTCAGCATGACTAAGCCACTTCTGGCAAACCAGAGCAGCACACGCAAACGCCGTTTACCTTCCTGCCGGAGTGGTACCTATTTATCTACTTGTACTTTGAAGTGCTTTCAAACTGCTAGGTGGGCAGGAGCAGGGACCGAGCAACGGGAGCTCACCCTGTTGTGGGGATTCAAACCGCTGACCTTCCTATTGGCAAACCCTAGGCTCTGTGGTTTAGACCACAGCTCCACCAGCGTCCCTAAGATTCTGCAGTAGCTTGACTAAAAAATGCAATGCAATGATGTGACATGAGCTACTATCTACTATTCAGAATCCCCTTGGATCAAAGCACACTAATTGTGCTTTAAACAAGTGGTTTGAGTTCACTGAATTGCAGAGTTGCAAGGGACCATGAATGTCATCTCGCAGTGAAATGCAAGAATCTTTTGCCCAACATGGGGCTTGAACCCACAACCCTGAGATTAAGAGCACATGACCCTTCTTCGTGTGCTTCCTCCATGAGAGGTCTGGAGGGCGACAGCTCAAGAATAGGCCTTTTCTGGCTCTCCATCTGTAGAATGCTCTCCCCAGGGAGGTCCGCCTGGTTCCTTCATTATACACCTTTAGATGCCAGGCAAAAACGTTCCTCTTTAACCAGGTGTTTGGTTGATTTGATTGACATCATATACCCTTTTAAAATGGGGGGGGGGGTTTACTGGGTTGTTGTTTTTGTTTTTATTTTGATTATGTATTTTGTGGTTTTATATTATGATTATCCTGTGAACCAGTCTAAGACCTGTGCGTATAGGGCAATATATTATTATTAAATAATAATAATGCTCCACCAACTGAGCTATGGTATAGAAAACATGGTACCGCAGTAAATTTGAATAAATGTTGCTTTAATTCTGAACTTGCCATATCCATTTCCATAGTTTGGGGAGCTTCACTTATGCACTGCAGTGATAGTTAAGCCCAGAATCAACAGTCTCTCTATTTGTGCAGATGAACAGTGTGGATTTCATGGAGTTTCCACACAGGATTGCTTAAGGATTTCTAGACCCTTGTGAAATTGGCACAGTGGCCTAAACTGCCTCAGGATGTTGGCACTGGTGAAACAGAGGTTCACCCTGATTGTTCAGTGAGGAACAAGGGAGGTGAAGGATGTCAGGAATGCAAGAAGGAACATTGGGACCTGGGATATAACAAAAGATCGAGCTCAAACATTTTAGGCATTTTCTGTAATTTTCAGCCTGAACTTCTCACGTCCATGTGACTTTGATGTGTCATATTCCTGAAAAATGCATTCACAGTTGCAAGTGAAAAGCTAATCTGATTATTAATAAAAATAGATAATCTTGAACAGCAGTAATTATACTGTTTCAAGCATCCCTGTGTAGCTATCAGGAAATAATGAGCTTGTACTTGTAAATGTTCTCTCAACCCACAGAAGGATAATATTTCAGCTCCGTGTCCTGAAAGATAATGGCCTGACCTCTTCCACTGAAACTTGTGACCTCTATGGTACAAGGGACAATTCCCTTGTGTGATATATATATTGCATAGACTCACTCTTGTTGTAAGGCTGTCAGGAGATCTGATGCTGTTCACAGATGGCCACTGTGTGTGTCAGAGGGGGGTAGGCAACCAATGTCACATTCCCCTTCTTCTTACCAGTCTACAGATGCTGGAAAGAGGAAGGGAAATTCGACAGAGTGTTATTGTTTTGGGAACCAATAAAAAAAAGGAGGGGGGCACCTACAAAGCTAGCTGCATTGTGTCTCTATATTTAATGAGGGGGGAGCCTGAATCAAGCAGAATATTAGTTGCATGAAGGGATTTTACATACATATCTTGGTCTCTGCTCACATTACTGGCCAACCCCACCCATCAGCTACCCCTCTCATGCTTCACCAAGCCCTCCTTGCTCTCAAAAACACAACCCCATTAGGCCAGGGATGAGGAACCTTTGAGGTTCACACCCCATGGACCAAATTTGGCAGGTGGGTGGGACAACCCACATGACAGTCACAAGATGTAATTATGAGGTGACATGATTGACAGATGAGTTGCCCCACTTACCTATTCAGATATTGAAAGGGAGACTGCAGGATGGATTGCAAAGCTTACACTGTGCTGATCCTTTGAAACTTTGGCAATCACCACCTTGTTTTTCCTTGGTGCTCTCCAATGTCAGAGACGCAAATGAGTGCCAACCTGCACCAGCAGCCACTAGTACCCTTAAAAGTCAACAACCCTTTCTCCCACCTCTACCTGGGCCCCACAAAACCCCCGTCTCCCCTTAGATATCATGGGAAGAAACAAGATTTACCAACTATTGAAGAATGGCAAATGAAGATGATGGACTATATGGAACTTGCCGAACTGACTAGGAGACTCTGAGACCAGAGAGAAGAGATGGTGGAAGAAGACTGGAAGAAGTTTAAGGAATATTTGAAAAAAGATGTTAATATTTAAACTTTAGAATAGCTTTGGAAGTGGATATAGGCTGTAGGGTTAGAAGTAGAAGATAGGGTATTTTAAAATAGTGTTAATTGTAGGTGATAAAATGTGAAGTCATTTTAAGTATGATTTTTAAAAAAGATGGTTAGAAATTATGATAAATGTAAACTGCTAAAGATGAAGTAAAATGAAAATCAGATAGGTGGGACTTGGGGAAGCCAGCTTAACAATGTTTAGAAAAATAAGGATATGGCAAGAATTTCTATGTATTGTTTGTCTTTTCTGTCTGTGTTTTTTATTTGTGTTATAAAATGAATAAAAAAAATAGAGATAAAATTAGATATAATGAAGTGTCCTACCTCCTCCCTTTAGAGCTTCTCACACAAGGAGGAGGGAACAGTGGGAGGCGGCAGTGGAGAACAACCCAGGACAGACATAGAGGATCAGTCCCAACAGTCCCAACCAACTCCATCCTGTTGTCCCAACACCTTCTCTCTGCTTCTCTCCTCCTCACCCTCCACCGCTGAGGTGAAATGGCTTCATTGGTGAGGCAGGCAGGCAGGCTCATCTACCCCACTTAACGATCAGTATATTTGCTTGTTCAGCAGCAAAGTCACACTGAGAGCCAGTGTGGTGTAGTGGTTAAGAGCAGTAAACTTGTAATCTGGTGGACCGGGTTCACTTCCTCGCTCCTCCACATGCAGGTGCTGGGTGACCTTGGGCTAGTCACACTTCTTTGAAGTGTCTCAGCCCCACTCACCTCACAGAGTGTTTGTTGTGGGGGAGGAAGGGAAAGGAGATTGTTAGCCACTTTGAGACTCCTTCAGGTAGTGAAAAAGCGGGATATCCGATCCAAACTCTTCTTCTTCTTCTTCTTCTTCTTCTTCTTCTTCTTCTTCTTCAAGAACCAGGTAGAAGTACTTGTGGTTTTCTGTTTCTGCTTTAAATAGTAATACATAAGCAAAACAATCCTAAGAGGGATTGGGAGCCCAGGCACAGTTCTGTTCTCATTTTTGCTGGGCTGTGTGAGGGTTGAACAGACCTGGAATCCAACGTCTCCATGGCCAGTCCTGACCTCCCATCTTAGCCCCTGTAACCTCCCCCCATTCTAAGGACTTATGATAGCTACTGCTAAACAGAACACAAATAATGCTTGCTCTACTGTGCTTTCCAAGCACAATGATCTCCCCACTCTTTACTGGCAGAGGTCAACAAACACAGGTGCCCATTCAATCATAACCCCTTCCAGCAGCACAGATTACAGCCTTGGGATCTTTTACTGGCTCAGCAGATATGAATACCAGATATGTTCTCTGCCCATATCTGTTGCCCCTCTTTTAGCATTTACCACTTCTGCACCCATCACTCCATGTTTGTGTCTATCAAAGGTAGAATCAGAATACAACATAAGCATCACACATGATATTGCGGCAATTACCTCATGGGTGGGGGGAAAAGCGGTCATCATTAGTTGTCACAAAAATATTGCTGGAGGTGAATGATTGCAAAGTGATATTCTTTTGCTTCTTTGTAAGACGACTCTTTTTCCCTCCAGTGAGCCACAGGCAGGAAATAATCTAAAAGAATAAATATGTTGTACCAATATAAATTTCGCCAAGCATTCTAAAATGTTGGAGTTCCCCTGTTCTGGTTCAGCTGCATTAAAAGAGGCATGAAATTAGTAATAACCTCTCAGTTTTTGCCAATAGTTGATTAGATTAAAATGATGTTTGGGGATGGATCAATGTTGTTCGTATGAAATGTGCGAGCTTTCACCCAAGAAACAGGCTTAATGTTACTCAAAAGTTTGTACGTTTAAAATTAACATTGGTTAAGAGTACCATAAGAACAACTTCTGCTGCCAAGTTACAGAGATCTTTTTCAGATTTCCCTTTCTGGTTCCCTCCATTTGCTGATATCAAGCGGCTGGTGACCCTGTATAAAGCAGTCTGATTTTGGAACTTTCTCCCTGGGAATGTTTGCCTACAGCTTAATGTCTTTTTTGACACAGGTGAATACCATTCAATTTGCCCAAGCTGGAGTGTGGCCACGTTTTTGTTGTGCCGTGGTGAAAAGTATCATTCAATTTCTTGAAAGTTTTTTATTCCAGTGTGTGAGAGGGAGTGCGTGTGCAGGCATACTCAAGGCACTTAAGGATTTTTTTAGAATTTTGTTGGATGTAATATTTTGAGTTTGCCTTATGAAAGTGAAGTGGTTAAGCTACTTAATGAGGTTGCCCATCCTCATCAAACTTTTCTCCAGCAGCTTCCAGGTCAACCACAATTCATATTCTGAAAGGGGGAGGGGGGACCTTCCTCAAGCTTTCTTGGCATCTGGGAAGGGAGCAGAGTGTAGACTACAAGAGAGATTATTCATAGAAGGACAATCACAAATTCCCCTTGGAATTAGGTAAGCACTCGGAAATAAGGTAAGCACAACAAAAATCTCTTCTGCCCACCCATGAGAATTTCAGTGGATTTTTATTCTGTTGATGAGGCCAGGCTGGTCCAGAGTTGCCTCCTCAGTCAAGGAGAGGGTTATTTCCTTTTGCTATGGGCTTTTTCCTGAGAGGCAGCCTTAGCCTTCAGCAGTAAGGAGACTGGGAATCCCCAGGTTACAGATGAATTCAGCCGATGTCCACATTCAGACCTTAGTTCAGACGATACCCACCCCTGATATAAAATTATACATGAATTCAGAATGACCTTGTTAATTCAGAATGTTCTTCTTATAATATTTTATTTTCAGTTTTATTTTCACTTGGGACTGAATGTGGCAGAGAGCAGCCCAGAATGGGCTGACATGAGAAAATCCATTTGATGATCCATTTTCAACAGATTTCCCTTGCATTCCTAATGTAGTATCACTACCAAGACATTCCAGTCATTCAATAGCCCTCCTTCTACAGAATGACTATGTCATCCACACCTTTTATGGACACTGATTTATCTGACTGGCAAACAGAACATATAAAATACACAGTACACATTCTGTCCTATGAGGAAATCTGTCCATAGAATCATGTCTATATTTACTTTAACGTCAAATTGTTCCTGGAAACATAAGATAGATTTAGATATTTCTCCTCAAGTTTTTAAAGCCGTGTTCTCTCATTTTATTAGACACTGCTTCCCCGTAGTTTTCTAGTAACATTAAATCACAGCATTTCCCGTAGCTTGTCATCTTGGGTATTTCTAACAAAAAATGAGCATTGCTAAATTCTGTTCCTGTAACAGCCATGCCCCCTCCTCATTTTCTCACACGGTGACCAAGGAATCGAGATAGCTGGCCATGTTTTATTGGGAACATCTGCAGAACTCTGTGCTGTGACTGAAAAAGAACTACGAGGTACAGGGAGCTTTCGTGCAAAAGGACTTTGCATTGACAGCCCTTTGGAGAGGGAAGACAATTCTGCCCTTGAAATGTAGCTCTATGTACATGAGGGGTATAACTTATTGACTTAAAAAAATAAAAAGATCTCCTGTATCATAAAGGGATTTACTTTTGCTTAGAAACACTGAACAAGGACTAATTCTTCTCAAGTTGAGAAAAAAGGTCACCCCGAAATAAAAAAGTTGGAATCACTATATATGTAACGTTGCTACTCATGAGTATTAGCACTTTAAAAAGCTTTATGGAGCTGTTTAGAACTTTGGGACTTTCTAAAACTGTTTAGAACATTCTAGAAGAATCCAAATATTGGTCTATATAGATACCAGGAAATAATCAGTGCGCAGAATGCGCTATCAAAGTGATGCGGGGACGTTATGGTGCTTGCAGCAGAAACAAAGACAAACTGCAATCTCGATTTATTCTAAGCAATAAGAAGCGATGTACATTGTACATCGTACAAGCATTAGAAAATTAGCAAGCTCTATTTTCCCCCCTGCATTACAACACATGCTATGCATATTACATAATATATTATACAGTTACATATACAAAAATTGATTTATTGATTCCAGGGTGACCTTTTCCCCCAAAAGATTTGGAAATGGCATTTCATTTCTTTGCTTTTAGGCAAAAGTTCATCTTACTAAGCTACAGGAACATGAGGTTGTAAAAAAGTTATAACCCTAATGTACATGTTTCTCCCCTACATTGGTGCCAAGGGGATATCTGCCACATATCTCTTGGCTGGACTAGAAATGAACTGGCTCCTTTGTGTGCTTGAAACTCCCTCTCCTTGTTGGGACCACTCATACTGGACTGCTATTTGACTCCTTGTGCCATGCTGAAGAGGAGGAGGAGGAAAAACCCACTAGTTCCATTTTATTCAGTACCTTTCATTATGCTGCCCATCAGCTGTATAGCACCAAACATTTCCTTCTTTTTCTGTTTGTAATAGTGGAGGGTTTTTTTTTTACTCCGGAAGCCACAGCTCTGCATGAGCAGGCAAGAGCAACAGATCCCAGAATACACATGCCGTGTGTGTGTGTGTGTGTGTGTGTGTGTGTGTGTGTGTTAGTTGTGGTGGTTTTGGGCCAGGGAAGGGTGAAACACAGGAGTGTATATACTACTCCTGTGCTTTTGCTGCCACTTACTGGGAGGGAGGTATGCAGGTGGCACTGTGATCTAAACCACTGAGCCTCTTGGGCTTGCCGATCAGATGGTTGGCGATTCGAATCCCCATGATGGAGTGAGCTCCCATTGCTCTGTCCCAGCTCCTGCCAACCTAGCAATTCTAAAGCAGGCCAGTTCAAGTAAATACAGCTGCAGCAGGAAGGTAAACGGCATTTCCGTGCACTCTGGTTTCCGTCATGGTGTTCTGTTGTGCCAGAAGCGGTTTAGCCATGCTGGCCACATGACCCGGAAAGCTGTCTGTGGACAAATGCCAGCTCCCTTGGCCTGAAAGTGAGATGAGTGCCGCACCCCATAATCGCCTTTGACTGCATCCAGGGGGCCTTTACCTTTTACCTAACTGGGAGGGGTACAAGTGAGGCAGCTGGGAGGTTAGAGCTGTTCAGGAGCACTGGCGGAACCAATCCAGTGCTTCCATCAATGCACTGACACAGCCTTGATCTTTCTGCTTCCTAACCTCACCTTTCTATCTCTCTCTCTCTCTTTCTCCTGGTAAGTAACACTGCTGCTGGGAGGTCAGGTTTCTGACACCACCTCTCCCTGCTGGTTCCTCGAGGTGAGACAATATGTATAGCTTCTCCCAGTGAAGAGAAATGTAATTGAGTAAATTGTTAGGATATTGTTCCGTTCCACCTTAAAAGGGACTGGCATGACTGTTGTGTGTCATGTGCCTGTTTACATTTCCAGCACAGTCTGCTGGGAACTTCCGTTTTGTATATTGCTTTTGTTTTGCTGTTTTGCTGGACACAAAGGGAAGCAGACATGCTTTTTCCTTTGTTCCTGCTGCTGAATAAAATGCTGTAAATATGCTTACATATGGCTCTGTCCACTACTTCCGTTGTGGAGATTTATTCACTCTGCTAATTTAGCGTGCTCGGTAGCTTCAGTTCCAAGGGAGACTGGAGATTGCCCGGCTGTCGGCCGGTGGCTAGAGCCAGCTGGGGCCTGTCTGATGCCCCCGTCTTCCCGGCAGTATCCCAGCATAAATAACCCATGGGAAAACTCCCTTTTCTCTCTGCTGGTGATGGACTGTCATGCAAGGAACTACAGTCATACCTCGGGTTACAGCCGCTTCAGGTTACGTTTTTTTGGGTTACGGACCACTCAAAGCCAGAAGTACTAGAACGGTTACTTCCGGGTTTCGGTGGTCGTGCATGCGCAGAAGCACTAAATCGTGCTTTGCGCCTGCGCAGAAGCACCGAATCGCAACCCACGCGTGCACAGACACGGGTTGTGAATGCTGCGGGTTGGGAACGTGCATCCTGCACGGATCAAGTTCGCAACCCGGGTGTCCACTGTATACTGTTTTCTGGAAGATTCCATGCTAATGGGACATCAGAAACAGATTGACTATAAGCTCCCTCCCACATTTTTTATAGCAACGCTTCCCATCATGCCATTTGCTGTGATGTAAAGAACTCACTAAAGCTGGTCCAGGTGCAATTTTAACTGAGAGAAGGCAAGCGAAACTTCCAGAGAGATTTATAAACTGCACCTAAACAGCAGTATTTCAGCTCTGAAAACTTTAGGAGCCACAGAGAAGCAGCTGAACTTCTCATTATGTAAATACTCCTGTTTATATCTCGCAAGATAAATAATACACACTTTCTCAAGCATGAAGCAAAATGGCAGGAGAGATATTGGCTTGATTTCCTGGATATAAAAATATGGATAGGAAGGTGATGAACAGATGAGCTAGTACAGAGGATGAGTAATTGATTATGTTAATATCCATAATTGTGAATATGGGTGGTAGACAAATTGAACTGTGGGAAAACTAGAGAGAAAATTCAGGGACATTTTAAGTATTGAACAGAAGCTCTTTGAATAGTAGAAGTAATGAGCAATGATAAATAGGGGAAATGATAAATGGTCATATATTAACTTTAAGAAGTTGTTAGAATGCGTGTGTATGTGTTTATCTCAGCAAAAACTATACGGAAACTAAAAACTCACTCTGGGTAAGCTATCTTCAGTCTCCTCCATATAACCTGTTTATTCAGCATCCATCCTGTTGTTGTTAGTTTTAACAAAGCTTGTGCGATTTCATAATTCCATAAAATTTATATACTGCTTGATTAATAGAAAGGACAAGGTGGGAGCCCGTTGCCTCACTACCCTTCCTGTGCGATGGAGGATGCTGTTTTGCAAGCAGCTTCCCTGAAGAGAAGCCTTTTGCAAAAGGAATAGCACCAGTGCCTCTGCTGAGCAGTTGTTCAGCAGAAGCACAGCTGCAGCCTCAGTGCCCTGCTTTGCAAGTGGTTTCTCTGCAGAGAAGCTGCTCGCAAAGGAGAACTACGCACCAGGCAGGATTGGTGTTTCTGCTGAACAGTCCTGGAGGTTGCCGTCAGGTTAGCTCATACTAGAATTCATAATGATAACATTCCTCAAGCACCTGTAAGCAGAAGTGGCAATCCCATAGTTGAATATTTGGACGATCCTTTGATTACTAGACATCAAAATTCACAGAAGAGAATTTGGGGGGAGAAATTGACTCCAGAAAATGCAATGCAATTACTGTATGCTTCCAAGATTTCTGAAACAATGAGAATCAGGATTGCAATTGTTTATACCATTATTGAGATTTTATTGCAGCTAAGATCTGCCAGTATTCCTTTTGGTCATTGGGATATGCTTTAACACAAATAGGGAGCTTTTGCAAGGCTAAAACATGATGCCAGTCTACACAGATTCTGGCAAAGGAAATGCTATGGGAAAATGTAAAGCACAATGCAGTTCCCTTTTATTGTGTAGTGCGGCTGTAAACTGTCAATTGCAACACATCTCAGGCTTTATGTAACTAGTGGCTGCAAACCTCAAGCACAGGTAAGTGCTTGGTGGAAAAAAGGTTCTCATTTATTCTCGGCTGCTTCTTGAGGTCTCAGAGGTTTGCCAGAACTATAAAGAGCTCTACAGATGTCCAACACACAGTGTGCCTGCTTTGATATAATGTCTATAGCTCCTTGCCAGCTACCAGTGTGATAGTAGCCAAGTAAGCTATTTTCACATGCCAATTTCAGGTAAAATGGGAATGACTAGAATGCACAATATCGTTCCTGTCTGCCTGGTAGTAATTCTGATTGATTGCTTTCTGCACAGTGAAAGTATAGGTTCTTGCTGCTTCTCAAATTACTTATTTTATTATAACTGGTTATTTATTTATTTAACTCATATCCCACCCTGTCTCCCAAAGGCATCCAGGGTGACAAACAACAAAATGATAAAGCAATACAATTAAAATTTAACTGTCATCGATCCACCTATCTTTCTATCCTCTAAAAACATGTAAAACAATAACAGAATCTTCACAACTGATCATTTGAAGGTTGCCAGAACAGTATATTTTAGCTACCCAGTGCCTGAGTAAAGAGGGATGTTTCAAAATTCCTTCTGAAATGGAATAATGAGGGAGACAGAAGCACCTAACCAAAGAGGGAAATTCACAAATTGAGTACCGCCATGGAGAACGCCCTGTCATAGATTGATGCCAACTGCGCAGCATCCAATCAGTGGTCTTGAATGTCTTGCAGTGTTTCAACGGATATGGTCAGACATGGTCCTGACAGACTGTCCCACTTACCAACCTACCAGTCATCTTCAAGAGCAGCACCACGTAGATTACATTGCAGCAGAAGAGGCAGAAGGTCACCTCTTTTGGACAGCAAATGCTAGGCTATCCTGGCTCAGGAATGACTGTGGCTGGTAAAGCAGCCTAAAGGTGGGCATTAGCACTCCTAGCTACAGAAGCCACTTGAGACTGCTAGTAAAAAGGTAAAGGTAAAGGTACCCCTGCCCATACGGGCCAGTCTTGACAGACTCTAGGGCTGTGCGCTCATCTCACTCTATAGGCCGGGAGCCAGCACTGTCCGCAGACACGTCTGGGTCACGTGGCCAGTGTGACAAGCTGCTTCTGGCGAGCCAGCGCAGCACATGGAACGCCGTTTACCTTCCCGCTGGTAAGCGGTCCCTATTTATCTACTTGCACCCGGAGGTGCTTTCAAACTGCTAGGTTGGCAGGCGCTGGGACCGAATGACGGGAGCGCATCCCGCTGCGGGGATTCGAACCGCCGACCATACGATCGGCAAGTCCTAGGCGCTGAGGTTTTACCCACAGCGCCACCCGCGTCCCTGCTAGTAGTATTCCCAAATTGCAAATCTGTTCTTTCAGGGGGAGTGCAACCCCTCCCAGACCACAGGACATGTTCCTTTGGTACTGATTTTAACTGGAGCATTAAAGACATACATGAATTACCGTATTTTTTGCTCTATAAGACTCACTTTTTCCTGCTTAAAAAGTAAGGGGAAATGTGTGTGTGTCTTACGGAGCGAATGCAGGCTGTGCAGCTATCACAGAAGACAGAACAGCAAGAGGGATTGCTGCTTTCACTGTGCAGCGATCCCTCTTGCTGTTCTGGCTTCTGAGATTCAGAATATTTTTTTTCTTGTTTTCCTCCTCCAAAAACTAGGTGCTTCTTGTGGTCTGGTGCCTCTTATAGAGCGAGAAATACGGTAATATGAACATGCGTGCACACAACAATACAATCACCAATCCACACATTTCATTTAATTTCTCTTTTGAATCATTCTGTGACTTATAAAGTGAATTCTAATAGTGACAGTGACTTAGTTTAGATATACACCAGTAGTTTCAGTATATGGGAAATTTCTGTGTGTAACATAATTGGGGAGGGGTGTCTGTGTGTGTGTGTGTGTGTCTGAGAACTGCATCACATTGTGCAGTATTTAGTTCTTGTCTGTATGTTTCACACAATTATTTCCTTTAAGGAGCTGCAAATTTTATTGCTGTGAGTCCCACATTGGACAAAAGTTTCCTGTATCCCTACACATTGTTCTGCTATAATAAATCTATGGTGAGTATCTTGAAGTCAAGATAATTTATCCTACTTTAGGTAGTCTAAAAAGAAGGAGCAAATAATAATACCAATGTGTTTCGGTTTTGTTTTCATTTTGCCTGACAATTCAGTTGATGGGCAGTCGCCTAAAACGATGTAAGTGACTGGGAGAAAAACTCTTGCAGAATACACACTTATATAGTACTCAATGTTAATTGACAGAATATTACTGGAAAGAGGAGCAGTGTCACCAAAACAAAGCCTGACGTTCTTAATTGGAGGGTAGATTCCAAAACGGTGAACCACTCAAGTGGGCTGCAGAAACTTCAAAGAGATTTCAGTCCACACAAGTAAAAGACATTGATTTACATGCTGTAAAAATGAAGGCTACACTGCATCCTCTCTAACGTGAAGAAACCTATGCTATGCAAAGTCATTCAAGTCCGGTCACATATTTCGCTAGCCTTGGGGAAACATGAAGGCAGAAGAAACAAATGAGGGGGCTCACAGAGCAAGCAAGAGAGCTGGCAGTCCAGGCAGGAAGGTGGAGTGAGTCAGAGGCATGGGTGGCAAAAGAAAAAGGTCACTTTCCAATGCCCTAGGTTGCTGCAGCTTACCAAGACTGGAGGGGCGATCCACAGGAAGGATAACACATTGTATGGCAGCAGGAGCATCAGATTGTCTCTGCCACTGTATGCCACATTCCCCCTGCCTCACTGCTGCGCCTCTCGGTAAGCATCAGTGACCTAAGACGGTGGAAGAGCAACAGAGCCCCACTCAAGCTGCCTTACCACTCGGTACTGTGGAGTTGAAGGACTTGAGCAGGAGAGTTGAGGGAGCTGAAGAATCTGTAAGAAGCGGAGTGTGGATGAGTGTGAGAATGAGAAATGGGACAGGGATGGAAGAGAAAACTAAGCAAGGAAGCTGCCACAGTAGGGAGAGAAACACAAGGAGTGTCTGTCCAGGGTTTCAGATGGTGATGTCTTCCATCCCTACCTGGAGATGTGGGAGTCAGGACCTGGGACCTTCTTCATGCAGAGAAGATTAAACAGCAGCAACTCTCCAGGGTTTTTGATAGGGATATTTTCCAGCACAACCTAAAGATGTCAGAGATTGAACCTGAGTTCTCCACCACTGAGTTATACCCCTTACCCAATACTAAGATTCATTTCCTACGTGCACACACACACACACACACACACACACACATGCATTGAAGACCTAGAAGGCATGCGAGGGGACGGACACTTTACTGAAATTGCAAGTGCAATGGGTCTTGGAAGGAGATTCCCCTTCATTGCTAGAATCTACTCACTCACCTCAAGTTCCAACCTTGGCAGGATGTGCCAGTTGCTTTGGGTTGATTGGCATTTAGTGTGCCATCAGAACTGGGTCTAATTTGGCATTTGCAGTGATACATTAAAGTCCAATTTGCATAGATGTCCATGTGCACTTGCAACCATTACACAAATCCTTTAATATGCTTTGCTGGAACTAAAACTTTGTCATCCAAGTATTGTCATACGATAGTTGGAGCCAGGAAAATCACTTTCTATCACATTTATTCTCCTGCCATCTCCCTCTCATAGTTTTAACTTCTCCATTTCACAGAATCGCAGAATTGCAGAGTTAGAATGGACCCCAAGGGTCATCTAATGGAATTCCCTGCAATGCAGGAATCTCAACTGAAGCACCCAAGGCAAATGACCATCCAACTACTGTGTTAAAACCTCCAGTGAAGGAGGTTTTTCAGATAATGCAGTACAGTCTAGCTCTGTTCGACTTGCTTTCAAAACACGGGTGTGAAACTTGTGGCTTTTCAGATTGCTGGATGCCATCTCCTATCATTCCTGACCACTGACCATGCTGGCTGGGGCTGATGAGAGTTGGAATCCATTTACATCTGGAAGATCACAGGTTACTAGGAATGGAGGAGAAATTTTTATTTTGTTTGCATTTTAATCAGAGACTATCTAATGCACACTTCTCACACAATACATGAAACATAGCTATCCTTCAAAATTTACCCTGCTCTGGATTTTTAGATGCAATTCTCTGTGCTGAAGAATGCACGGAAGCATATAATGTGTCAGGGGAAAGTGCCTGAAATAGTGAAAATGTATTTATTGGGAGAAGTTCACATTATAATGCTGCCGGATTTTCAAGAGCATTTTTTTAATTAAAAAAAACCAAATTTCTGCAGATATGTGCAGAACTGAATTTAAGATTGGGGGGTGGGGATGAGAAATTGAGAGATTTCACCATCCCTACAGGTTGTCCATCCTCATCCTTAAGCTTCTCAAAACACAAATCATTGCATATCCTCAAGGTGTGGTTCCATTAGCAACAACATTTGTACAAAAATCGTAACAACACTGGGAACATAGCACCATATCCTGTCCTCTCCAAACAGAGCACAGTTTCAGGCTATAAATGTACATGTTGTGTTGATAAAATCCTTTGATGAGATTAAAGTAATAATTGATGTGTTCCTGCTTAGGTAGCTTGCCATGATCCAGCAAGAGAGCTACACAGCTAGATATACTTTCCATTTAAAAATTCTTTTGCTCAGAAGCAGCACTCAGAGTTTGGTTGTGTATCAAGATGACACATCCTCAGGCAATGCACCTGATGCATGCTCCGTTCACACTATGTGGTGTCAAAAGTTGTATATTTTCATCAGTATTGCAGTGCACTTAGACATGCACTATGTTGGGATGTCTTCTTATATAAATAAAAATATAAGGTTGTCATCACACAGCCCCTATTGGATGATTTGCAGTGCCGCAACACAATGCTGGACTTGTGAGGGTAAGATAAGGAAACAAAAGAGAAGGCAGATTGCACAACACCAGTGGCCATGCATGGTATGGGAGTAGAAAGGGATATGAACTACATTCATCAACTGAACTTCAACTTCTCTTGAGAGATGCTTGCTCTTAAGATTCTATTAATCTTAAGGCACAGTGGCATATATCAGCATGGGGTGTATATACAAAGAGGGTTGCAGAATAGGAGATAGGAGAAGGGTAGTCTTGTGCAAGGGAGAGGTGAAAGAAGAAGGAAGAGGTAAAAAAAACAAGGGAGCAGTGGCGGACATGTGCAAAGGGGGCTGCAGAATAGGAAAGAGGAGGAGACATGGAATTGGGGTGATGTGTGTGGAAAGGAAAGGAGAAAAAGAAGGAGGGTGGAGGGAGAAAGGGAGTGAAGGTGGAAATGTGAGTGCCAAGGGATGAAAAAAGGAGGGAGTGGGAAGCACGAGAATGGGGTTGAAGATGAAAGAAAGAGCATGAATGGTTCTGAAGAATAAGAGGGGATGGTGTCTTCGTAGTTGAGCAGAATGTGAAAAGGAGGCTTAGTAGTTTCAATGCGTAGGAGGAGGAAGATGCATCAAGTAACTATGGGGGTAGTTTGTGCGCAAGGGGAAGCTGCACAAAAGGAAGGGGAGGTACGGACAATGGGGCGAAGGTGAAAACAGTGGTGTGAAGTGGGACTGCAGAATAGAAGAGAGAAGTTGCTTCAGAAACAAGGCTGGGAAGGTGAATAGCCATCTCAGTATTTTCAAGGGGTGGAGAAAATGTAGGGGGTTAATGTGGGAGAATAGCAAGGGGGGTTTGGTGAGTGAAGCAACCAGGGGCTGAGCCCCCAGTATTGCATGAGACCATACACATTGTTGCCGCCAGTACACCTGGGCTAGTGCCATTTTGTTTGGAAAAGACCAAAGGCCCCCATTAAGATGATGTCATTGTAAAGAATATGATGAGTGCCTTGCAACCCCCCTAATTCAATCAAATGTCCGCAATATTAAATCACAAGTTTTTGGTTTTTTGCAAGTTCTAACTTAAAATGTAACGATTTACGACCGACATAAGTGGCAGAGCAATATAAACAACCTGACGATCCTTTCTTTACAAACAGCTTGGTGATAAATCAATTTTCCCTAACTTTTACAGGAACACAGTGCTGCTTACACATGAAAAATATGACTGGTATCTAGGAGTAATTCATGCCTGTGCCAAATGTTTTCCTTGTGATTTGTACCAGCACGTACTAGAAAGTTTTAAACAGCAGGGGTTCAAAGATCTGTTCCTGGCACACAGTTTACTTAGTACTTTCCTAGTGCAAGGGAACAAATGCCCCTTATATTCCTTTAATATATCCGTGTTTTTCAAATTTTCTACCATTTTAGTGCAGTCCTATAGGATGGGCATTGAGTTACACAGAACATGTGACAACTACTGAGTATATATATCATGTTGTCAGACTACCTTTCCTGCAACAACTCATCTGCTGACAATCTCTTGCACAATACAGTGGTAACTCAGGTTAAGTACTTAATTTGTTCCAGAGGTCTGTACTTATCCTGAAACTGTTCTTAACCTGAAGCACCACTTCATCTAATGGGGCCTCCCGCTGCACCGCCGGAACACGATTTCTGTTCTCATCCTGAAGCAAAGTTCTTAACCTGAAGCACTATTTCTGGGTTAGCAGAGTCTGTACAGTGGTACCTCGGGTTACATATGCTTCAGGTTACATACACGTCAGGTTACAGACTCCGCTAACCCAGAAATAGTGCTTCAGGTTAAGAACTTTGCTTCAGGATGAGAACAGAAATCGTGCTTTGGCGGTGCGGCGGCAGCGGGAGGCCCCATTAGCTGAAGTGGTGCTTCAGGTTAAGAACAGTTTCAGGTTAAGTACGGACCTCCGGAACGAATTAAGTACTTAACCTGAGGTACCACTGTAACCTGAAGCGTATGTAACCTGAAGTGTATGTAACCTGAGGTACCACTGTATCAGCTATGATATTCTCCATCCGCTTTCTTCCCCAAAGTCATCTTATGTTAGTGAGGGAGCATAGGGAGGACTGCAAACCATAAATAAACTCAGGACCACAACTTTGATGATGCTATAACCATGTGTCTCCTGTTGCCTGTGGTCCATGCTTCTGGAGTCAACTGGGCCTCAATCCTGGTGCTTACAGTAGCTATGAACCCTCTTCACCACCCATGTCATCTGAGTCAATTTGTAAAAGGGGCAAAATGGGCAATAGAGAGTACTTGAGGTTAGGCAAAACAAGCCTATCTGATGTTGGCCCTGTCTTTGGAGGCATGTGGTTCTGATTTGAAATAGACTTTGGGGTTGGGCCTATCAGTTGTGATACCCATTTCTCACTTCCTTTTTATTGGTAACTCATCACTGTTGGTTCTAGTGGGGTTAACATGATGATAAATATTGTGGCAACCCAAATACTACTGTTTCCGCCTCTTTCCAGTGCATCAGATGTAAAGTGCCATGATTTCAGTTTCCATTGAGCTGAATACACACCAATAACACATTTGGGATCTTCTATGTCAGGGAATCAGTTATGGATGCTTATCATGTTCCGGTTTAGAAATAAGGGTGGTGCAATCTGAGGATTGTGCTCAGATTTCTGTGTCCTCGTCAGACCCCCTGTTGGGTTTAGATGGTCTTTGCTGTGGTATGAAACATTAATCCTTCACTCCTGAAACCACTTTAAATCACGGTATCCTTTTTCCCCATCTCTCCGAGCCTGAAAATATTTCTAGGAAGCTTAGCAAGTCTGGAGGGTGACTGGGTGAGAACAACATCTTGAGCAATAATAAATATTATACAAATCACTGTTCTGTCATACAGATGGCATCTTTGTGGTGCGATGGCCTATGTGGGATTAAGCATTAATCATTCTTCCTCATGTGCTGCAGAAATTCTGAGCATCATCCCGGTCAGGAAGTCAACTCAAAAGCAAATGCAAAGGAAGCAAGGAGATGAATCACAACTACGTTTTTATTGCCATGTTTTCCATGACTGGTCTTAAATTGCATAGCGCATATTTATTTACTTTTTTTTAAAGAAAAGTGACTTTAGCAGATCTCTGTTTGCTCATTCATTTTCACCAACAGGCCAATGTGGAAGTTCATCTGAGGGTGTAGATGAGGCACTGTGGGTGCCTCCTGGCTGTCACTTTTTTGGGATAGGATTCAATCAAATGTTGGCAAATTCAGGCTGCCCAATATAGTTGATTGAGAGGCCTTACGTAACTAACCTGCTTCCCCCAAACATTTTGTTCTTTTGTGATTAGGAAAAGTGATGGGAAAATGCACTGAAAAGTGTGGGATGATGTTCTGAGGCAAGGTTATTTAACCTCCCCACAAATAAATCAGATTGAATGCTTATTGGTTACTTAATGTTGACTGATCTCCTCACAAGCCAATCAGGATGAATTCTAAGTAGGCAAGACGTCTGGTAGTGCCCTGTGCTGCTGGCAGAGTTTCATCTATGCAGAAAGTGAGGGTCAGGCAGTGTTTCTGCAAAAATTGCAATGTTTCTCCCTGAGCTTAAGACCAGGGTGATTAGGGAGAGATGAGTGGAATAGATTTGTGACTGACAGTTCAAACTTCCAGCTAGGGAATGACTTTAGCTTTGCTCATTTTTTTATTTCCAATCACAGTGCTTGGGGGAGGGAACTGTTTCACTGTTTTTTCTGACTAGCCAAACAAAGATTAAAACACATGCAAAGATTCTGCATGAATAGGCTTGTCTGAACTATCTCGTCTAAACAAAACTGTTTTCAGCAGGCCAGGTACTGAAAATAGTCCATTGAAGGTGTCATATCTGATGTTAATAGGCAGGAAGTTCCAAAGTATGGGAGGTGCCACACTAAAATGTAAAATAAGTATTATGTGACTCTTGAAACAGCACCAGTTCCACATATTGAAGTGTTATAGTAGATATTTATAGGGTAAGGTTTCACTTGTTATATCAAACAATATTATTTGGACAGACATATGTTCAGATACATTTGGTCACTATTAAACAATATGGTGTTCCTTCTGCCATGGCCAATATATATATATAAATCTGCCCAGTTATTTGAAGTTTTCTCCTTTGCCTGAGACCTGCAGTGTAAAAAAAAGGCTGTGTGTGAGTTTTGTTATTCTAGATAGCACAGCACTTGTAAGCACAGTAGTTCAAAAGCATCACAAATACAATTAAAGGATTGCAGCAGATATGTAGCAAATCTATTGTACACGGTGAAAGAGCCATCAATACATGGTTGTCAGAACATGTTCTTTTCCATGTGTATTGATTTTTTTTAAAAAAAATCCCGAACAAATGTTCTTAAGAAAGTATAAGGTGAAGAAAATAATAGAATGCTGCTTAGATACTAGGAACCGCTGGAAAGATAAAAACACAACAACAGGAGACATTGGTTGCACTGAATTCAGAATTGCAATAAGCTCGTTCCTTTGGTACAACTGGAACTGAAAATTAAATTGTCTCCCATCTAATATGCTTCACAAATGAATTAGCCAATTGGATACGGTGTTTCCCTTATTCTCCGACAAATGCAAGACAGCCCGTTCCTTTTTTAAAAAACCAAAAAGAACACATACAAATTGCGACATATGTAGTTCTTTCCATCAAAACAGGGATCTCCAACAAAAGACATTTCCAAATGATTAAGCTACTCCCACACTAGCCTGGAAGTTGAAAATTGAAAATAAGTACATGTTGCCAATGATAACGTAATTATTTGGAAAGTTTTAAAGGGGAACATGTTTACTTCTCACTGAGGGATACAGTATGAATTCCCAAAGGGTGAAATTTATAACCAGGATGAAATTTGGAATGCACATATCCCAAGGCATCATGGTTCCTAAGGTGCTAATGCTCTGGCATGGACCACTGGGATGAGCAATTTAGGGTGCAGTGGATCACCAGCTCAGCTGAGCTCAGCCAGGTACAAAGATACAACAGTTTAATTTGCTTGTCCTGGCTTGGCTGGAGCTCAGCTGACTGAGCTGAGACAAGTGTATGGCCCCACAAAATGGGTTTTCTGGGAGCATGGCAGGATCCAATGGAGGGGGGGGGACCTTGTTGGGTGAATGTGCTGCAGGAACTCAGTCAAGCAGTTAAGCTCACCACAGAAATCAGCCATTAAGCAGACTCTGTATCAGGAGATTTTAAAATGTTTGATATTTTACTATGTTTTATATATGCTGTAAGCCACCCAGAGTGGCTGGCGAAATCCAGACAGATAAGAGGGGTATAAATAACAAAATTGTTGTTGTTGTTGTTGTCTTTACTGGGCCAGCACCAACATTCACTGCTATACATACACACACCATTTACAGATGTTACAAGTCTTCTCTCTCTGAGCCCAGAGAAGGTTCTTTGCTTCAAAGTCCTTGCAGTGTCAAAGTCCACAGCCAAGTCCTGAGTTTGGTTGCCTTCAAAGTCCTACAGCTATTCACAAAGTTTTCAGTCTTGTCCACAGTCCCAGTTCTTCTCTTCAAACACACAAATTCTCCTATGGTCCCACACACCAAATGCTGTAGCTGGAGCTCCTTAGTATTATGTGCCAATTCTGCCCGGCAAAACTGATATTCACAAGATGCCTATATCTGCATTGTGGGGAATGAGCCATCTCTGCTGACTCATGGAGAATTAATCCTCCTCCTCCTCCTCCTCCTCCTCCTCCTCCTCCTTCTTCTTCTTCTTCTTCTTCTTCTTAACTTTCCTTAGCAAACTTTTGGCTGGATCCTAAGCCTCTCGAGCAGAAGAAGCTGGGATAAATCAAGTCAGCATAAATTAAGCCAGCATAAAGTTATACCAGATCCAAACCCTGTCCATCAGCAGGACAGCTGCTGCTGCTTCATCTAAGCCTAGCAGAAGAAAAACATGTAATTCATTCATTCATCTGTCTCACCAGAGTGGTGCACGCTCTGGTTATCTCCCGCTTGGACTATTGCAATGCACTCTACGTGGGGCTACCTTTGAAGGTGACCCGGAAACTACAACTAATCCAGAATGCGGCAGCTAGACTGGTGACTGGGAGCGGCCACTGAGACCACATAACACTGGTCTTGAAAGACCTACATTGCCTCCCAGTACATTTCCGAGCACCATTGGTGTTGGTGCTAGCCTTTAAAGCCCTAAACAGTCTTGGTCCAGTATATCTGAAGGAGTGTCTCCACCCCCATCATTCTACCCGGACACTGAGGTCCAGCACCGAGGGCCTTCTGGCGGTTCCCTCACTGCGAGAAGCCAAGTTACAGGGAACCAGGCAGAGGGCCTTCTCAGTAGTGGCGTCTGTCCTGTGGAACGCCCTCCCACCAGATGTCAAAGAGAACAACAACTACTAGACTTTTAGAAGACATCTGAAGGCAGCCCTGTTTAGGGAAGCTTTTAATGTTTGATGCATTACTGTATTTTAATATTTTGTCGGAAGCCGCCCAGAGTGGCTAGGGAAGTCCAGTCAGATGGGCGGGGTATAAATAATAAATAAATTAATAACAACAACAACAACAACAACAACAACAACAACAACAATAATAATAATAATAATAATATATTCATTCATTCATTCATTCATTATTTTAACCATCCTTCATCTGAAGATCCCAGGGCACTTCACAACAGAAAAATACAGAATAAGAATACAAAATAGTGTTCTATGCTGGGTTACCATATCACAAACTGAACAAGCTTAGGAACTGGCTAAAGGCCCCCACCCCAGGCCCACTCCTGACACACCACTGGAGCACTTTATTTGGTGAGACTTACACCATCTTCAGCTCAGTCTGTTTCAGATGAGCCCTGGCTGAGTCAGGAATAAGAGAGATGAGCCAGAGATCCAGTGCATGCTAAGCTGCTTCTCCTGGCAGATCTTGTCTTATCATAAGACTACTCCCATATTGTATGCATGGAAAGCATTGTCCCATGAAATATGGATGGCCCCCTCTGGCTGTCTTTCACAAGCTAGTGAAGATGTCTATTTTCTACCGGGCTTTTCTCTCTAAGCATCTGCTATAAAGGTCATGTTTTATCTGAGGTTTCTGCCTTTGTTGTATGTTCAATGTATTTTTAATGTTGCAGTTTAGTGCAGTCTTACTGCACTATTTTGATATATTATTTTGATATATTTTATGAAAATTACATAAACAAGTAATGAAGCATTATCATTTCTTAGACGTTCCTAATTCTCTCCCTAGTAATTTAAGAAAGGCAGAAATGCACACCAGCAATTAAAATTAAGATCATCCTTAATTTGACATTAATTTGCATATAACACAAGCAGAAAATGGAAAAGACCAAAAAGATTGGCCTTGCATTCTCGTAGCCTATGGGACTTCTCATGGATAAGCAGTTGTCACGTGGAAGAAAGACCATTGCAAGAACACTGCTGGTGTTAATCAAAATGTTTAACGAACAAATTCTAACCTGATCTTGTCAATCACTTATTTGCACAAAGATTTCTGCACATATATGCACAGTGAAGAGACACAGAGAACAATGTAGTTTATGCATACACTGCTTTTTAGTGGAAGCAATCAAAGCAGCTTAAATGAAAAAGTAAAAATACAGCAGAACAGAAAGTCAACAATAAATCAATTATCCGGAACAGAACAGCAGCACCAACAAAAAAAGACTGTTGCATGGTCTTGTAAAAAACACAATTCCTTAACTCCTAATTCTTGAAAATAGCTGCTGTCAAGACTCTGTTGTGCTGTGAACCATGAATTTAAGGAAAATATTGATTCCACATGATTCTTCCTAGAGAATTTGAAGCCAATAACATGATTTGATGAAAATTAACTACACAAAATGCCATTGTGGTTTTCCAAGTTGGTATATGCCTCTATTCTTTCCCCTTCAAAGATATCTTTCAGATAATTTGTTCAGAAAATGTATTGCTGATAGTGAACAGATAGGAGATATAAATTTGCAGTCTTGTGGCTATCCTATACACTTTCCTTGCAAAAACACCTTTATTAATATAGTGTTTCAAGACAGCAGCTAATAGAGAGCAGCAGTTACAGCTGGACCTGGGAGATCCCAGCCATATCTATTTTAGGGAGTGATGACCCTGCAGTTTCCACCTCCAGATAATTTATCCTTTGCAGTATCTCATAATACACATTTATATTATATACGGAGTACAGTGTTATCTAATTATTAAACAGGTGAAATGCCATTTAAAATATTAGTTTGATCATTCCTATGATAGTTACAAACACTCAGCTCATTTTTATAAACAAAATAAGGCCTTTCAGTCCCAACTTGATTTATGTATACAAAGTAGTTAGCATTGCCATATATTCAGAATTTCCTGGACATAGCCGGGATTCAGCTGTCTGAAACATTGTCCAGGCAGAATTCACTGAAATGTGTGGGGAAATCCAGACATATGGAAACCCGTAACTCAAAAACTTCTTGGTGGTGTCACCCGCCCTGTGGAATGCCCTCCCAGCAGATGTCAAGGAAATAAACAACCATCCGACTTTTAGAAGACATCTGAAAGCAGCCCTGTTTAGGGAAGTTTTTAATGTTTGAAGTTTTATTCTGTTTTTAATGTTCTGTTGCAAGCTGCCCAGAGTGGCTGGGGAAACCTAGCCAGATGGGTGGGGTATAAATAAATTATTATTATTATTATTATTATTATTATTATTATTATTATTATTTCATTTTGCCAATGAAATCACACCACACTTTCTCTTGAAAGCGCCATTCCCACAGTTTGCCTCCACACAGCATAACTGCCATTATATCAGCACAGACAATTGGTAAAAGTAGTACCAAACCGTTTTCTGCGCCTCTGAAGTTTGGAGTGGCTACCAACAGCTCCTCAAAGTAGCAACTCTACCCTGTAGAGGATTCTGAAGCCTTTGCAACTGGGTGGCCTCAAGGGAAGCCCATTTTTGCTGCATGAGGTGGACTAACAATTAATGTCTCATTCCCCAAATCTAGGTATGGGACCCCTATGGCTGACCAAGTTATTTTGGCACCCAGGACAGAAAATCGCACAAGCGTCTTTTCCTTGGAGAAAAATAATTGAATGATAAAATAATAATAATAATAATCCTTATTGCGGTCCAACGACCCATAACATGGATTCAGAATAAAAAACAGATTCATACACACAACCCCCCAGAGAAGGGAGACTGAAGCATTATTTGTTTAGTCATGGGTATGTTGATCTTTGATTCGTATGACTACAGAAAGAAACTTTGCCATGGCCACTGTGATATCATTGGACTTGTCATCCAGAAGATATTTGGTATAGTAGGCTTCAGACTGACCCGGCCGTTTTGCAATAGTGGTTTAATCAATAGTTCCCTAGCTTGATCATATTGTCTGCAATGCAATAAAATAAGAAATTATACACCTAACAATTTTGACACACTCCAAAATCAGCTGTTCAAGTTTGTAAAGCTACAATTGCAAGGAATCAAGATCCTCAAACAGTCCAAACCTGTCTACACTGAAAGAATACCTACTGAATTCAATGGGACTTACTTTCAAGTAAGTGTTTGCAGGACTGCAGACTTAAATATTTGTGTTGATCTTTTCCAGGAGTCATCAAGATCTAGTTCTCAGGATGCCAATCCCTTTGAAATTATTACTGCATAAAACTGAAAAGTTCTTCAATAGCAGCTATGGCATAAAAGAAGGTTAATTAGGCACAGGAGGCTTTCATGTGAAGATGCATTTAGACAATACAATCATGAAGAAAATCAGTAATAAAAAATACCCACCCCTATGTCCCAAGGAGGGTGATCATTTATCAATTAGTTATTCTTTTAGCTTCCCCTTGGTAATGATCTGGGATTTAATATTTCTTCTTGACTGGCCACTAATGAGCACCATGACTGATGACTGGACACCTTTTCATTTCCCCCCTTTTGTTTTAATTAAAGCCAAATAACATAAATACTGATTACCATTTACTTAAACAATTTCCCATGAAGAGGGCAATTTCTTGAAGTCCAATCTGTTTGATGCATCAATTCATTCATGCCTTAAAATAGTGTTTCCAGTTGGAAACTGAAGGTTCTATGAGCTTATTCTTTGTTGTCAATAGTGACGCTGTTTCAAGAAGTATATATCTATTTCAAGGACTTGGCAATTAGTCTCAGCCTTACACTAATGCAAATATGGATTAAAATCTTGTATAATTGCTGGGAATGCTTCCGATATTCTCTTGCATTTACATAGATATGGTTTCAAATTGGATGCAATGAATTATTCATGGTTTCTTGTTTTATTTCCAAAATATGGACTGATCATTTGTACACATAGCTTCTCCTGGCTTGTCCCTCAACTTTTATGGGTTAGTTGAGGAGTTCTGCGGGCGGGGGGGGGAGGACCTACATGCTTAGACATCTACAAACAATAAACATAATAATGTCAAAGCCCATATAGACGACCAGACTGATTGTGGGATAGCTCACTCAACAGAGTTGTTGTTGTTGTTTAGTCGTGTCCGACTCTTTGTGACCCCATGGACCAGAGCACGCCAGGCACTTCTGTCCTCCACTGCCTCCCGCAGTTTGGTCAAACTCATGCTGGTAGCTTCGAGAACACTATCCAACCATCTCATCCTCTGTCGTCCCCTTCTCCTTGTACCCTTCATCTTTCCCAACATCAGGGTCTTTTCCAGGGAGTCTTCTCTTCTCATGAGGTGGCCAAAGTATTGGAGCCTCAGCTTCATGATCTGTCCTTCCAGTGAGCACTCAGGGCTGATTTCCTTCAGAATGGATAGGTTTGATCTTCTAGCAGTCCATGGGACTCTCAAGAGTCTCCTCCAGCACCATAACTCAAAAGCATCAATTCTTCTGTGATCAGCCTTCTTTATGGTCCAGCTTTCACTTCCATACATCACTACTGGGAAAACCATAGCTTTTACTATACGGACCTTTGTTGGCGAGGTGATGTCTCTACTTTTTAAGATGCTGTCTAGACTCAACAGAGTATGAGACTCTTAATCTCAGGGTCCTGGGTTCAAGCTCTACATTGGGCAGAAGATTCTTGCATTGTAGGGGATTGGACTAGATTGTTATTGGTTTCAGAACTCACAGGGTTAAAGAGTTCTGTGTGACGTCTCTTTCCTGAGGCGTGGTTAGAAACACTTAAGGGAGGGGTTTGACTCCGAGTGTTTCAGTCTGCCTCTGGGACGCTATGCGAGAGGGAGAATGTGTCAGTTCTCGCCAGGTCTGAATTTATGGTGTTATTCTACATGATTAAAGGCAAGAGAAGATAAGGACTGCCTTGTGTCTGCTCTGAATTATTACCCACACTGTTGCAATTGCTTCTCACCGCTGTGTTCGCTCTGCTACCGGCAAGAGAGAGAGGCAGGAAGGAGGGTTGGATTGGCACGGACAACAGCGATTCTGCGCAAGGAGGAAGCGTGCCAGGCTCCATGTTTCGCCTCGGTTTACACTCTTGTCCGGCATAATCCAACAGGTTATGGATGCTTGCCAATGCTTTGAAGCATTGCAGGAACGTCCCACGTGTGGGGGAAGCCAGCAGGAAGGTTGCTGGGTCCAGCTGGAGCTCTGGAGCTGTGTCTCTGAAGCTGGAAGGAGCTCGCTGGGAGAAGGAGCCGATCTGCCGGAGGCCGGAGGAAGCTGATGCCAGTTGTGAGTAAGCTTACCCCGGGGAGGAGGAGATGGCTCAGTCCCAGGAACATGGCTTTGAGCTTAAGCTGCCATGTGCGAAGTTAACCATTAAAACGTGGTTGGAGTGGAGTTATTTAGCAGAGTTGTCCCTAGTCGGAGCTAAGCTCTGGGAAACAGTCACGCCGATGTCTACGTCAGCTGGGGCGGTGGCAAGCCAACGTGAAGCTGAGGAGCGTGTTCTGGCGTTTTTGGCTGAGAACGTGAGTGCTGATTTGAGGCCTATTGTTCTGGATGCAAGGAAGCCTGAGGTCGCTTGGGTAGCTCTCCAGGAAGCATGTAAAGCTGGGGGCGGAAGCAAGGGCCGGGAGATGGCTGCATCAGAACAGAAAAGGCAAGAGAGCACTGATCACCTTCGTGAAAGCCGGTGCACAGCTGGGAAAGGCTGTGGGACCCCTGAGGGGGGCGAAGGGACTATTGCCACTGCTGCTGTTGCTGCTGGTTTAGCAGAGTCTAAAAGCTGCGTGGGTGATGCAACATGTCTGCGTGAGGAGCTTGGAGAGAGGCAAGCTGCTGGGGGCCCTTTACCCATCACTGGGGGTGCAGGAAAGCGTCCTGGGAGCCCTGTCAGCAGTGGGGGGGCGGTGAGCAGTAAAAGCTCAGAGAAGCCTCTTTTTCCAAAGGCTGCCAAGAGTTGTTTGCGTCGTGAGTCGAAGCCTGGGAAACAGGACAGAGCTAAAGGATTCAAGGCCAGCCATCTGCTGCAGAGGGAGATACGTGCTGCAGAGTTGTCTGGGAACTCTGAGATAAGTCCAGTCTTCAGAGCAACGCAGGATGTTGCAGTTACGGACGCTGCCAAGGACAGGTGCAGCCAGACGTTTGTTGGCATGGCAACGCTACAGAGCAATGCCAGCAGGGACACAGCTGTGAAGTGGGTGTTGGATTCAGGAGCGAGTCATCACCTGATAACGCCATCTGCTGGGGAGCTGCGGAATTGCAGGGCTGTTTCAGCTGGAATGACTGTTACATTAGCTGACGGGACAAAAAGGAATGTTTCTAAGGCTGCAAATGTCTATGTTTCTGTTTTGCAGGCGGAGCTGGAGTGTTTCATTGTACCAGGGATGAAGTGTTGCCTGTTATCGATACCTGCTCTTGCGAAGCAGGGGTACAAAATTTGTTTTGAAAATGATACCTGTTCCATTTTCAGAGGGGGGAGACAACTTGTCAACGTGGAAAGCAAGAACAATCTCTTTGTTCTGGAAACACCTCTGGAGGGTGGGGGGAATGCAGGGAAAGCACAGGCGCAGTGTGCTAGTGTTCCCAGCCATGATTCATGTGTTCATATATGGCACAAGAGAATGTCTCATGCTTGTTTGGAAGATGTTAAGAGGTTGCCAGGCTGCACCAAAGGTTGTAAAATCACGCCATGTGAGGGATCCCTAGTGTGCAGGGCATGCAGCAAGGTTCAAAGGTGCAGGTTTCCCGGGGTAAAGAGGGTAACCACAAAACCTTTTGAGTTGGTTCACACAGACCTTACAGGGCCAATGAAGTGTGAGAGTCTGGGTGGGGCCAGGTATCTGCTGACAGTGGCAGATGTTTTTTCTCAGAATTCATGGTCTTTCTCTCTCAGGACGCAGAGGGAGGCGGCACAACTCATCCAGGATTGGGTTGCGGAGGTGGAACTAAGGTTCTCCACCAAGGTGCAAGAGTTCAGAAGCGACCGTGGGTCACAGTTCACTGGGTCTGCTCTGAAGGAGTTCTTCAAGGAAAAGGGAATTCGTCACCAGGTGACGGGTGCAAAGTCTCCTCAAGAGAGAGGCGTGGCAGAGCACAGGAGTGAAGCACTGGCTGAAGCTGTCAGAGTTTTGCTGTGTGACTCTGGGCTGCCTCAGAGCTTTTGGAGTGAGGCTTGGAAGTTTGCCAGCTTTGTTTTTAACAGGTCCTACAATCACGATGTAGGTGACACACCGTATTTTCTGTTGCACAAGAGGAAGCCACAGGTGCATTTCTTCCGTTCGTTTGGTTCCAGGGCTTCAGTGCCAATACCAACAGCACAACGGAAGGAGGGTGGTCCTAGGTACCAGGACATGATCTTCTGTGGGTATGATCCTGCAACAAATGGGTGGAAGTTTGCATACCCAGAGGGTGATCAGACCAAGCTGCTGGTCAGCAAGCATGCTGAGTTCTTTGAGCAGGGTGGTTGGTCACAGCCTAGGGTTGGTTCTGATTTTCTCTCAGAATGCTTGTCCGATTCTGAGGGGGAGGAAAGGGAGGAAGAAAGGGAGGAAGGAGAGGCAGAGGCGGAGCCTGTTGCTGAAGACCAGGTTGCTGATGATGGTCAAGCACAGGGGTGGGTTTCTCCACAGGTTAAGAGGGAACCCAAGAGTGAGCCTTCATCTCCTGTTAGCCAAGTGCAGGAGGCCCGAAGACGCAGCAAGTCAGAGGGGGAGTCCTCTGTGCTGGGAGACACACTTGCTGACCCCAGTGGGTCAGGAGGAGCGCCCGAGGTTGTGCTCCGGCGGTCAACTCGGACCACAAAGGGGATTCCACTGGAGAGGTTTCAGGTCACCAGTGCATGGGTTGGTTTCACACAGTGTGATTCTGGGAGTGTGGAAGGGATTCAACAATTGCCTGGGATAGATGCCAGTGGGAGGCAAAAGGCAATGGGAGGTGAGTTGAACTCAAAGAGGTCTGTAAATAGGGGTTCACAGTTTCCCTCAGGATTCAAGATGAGAGGGGGTGTTATTGGTTTCAGAACTCACAGGGTTAAAGAGTTCTGTGTGACGTCTCTTTCCTGAGGCGTGGTTAGAAACACTTAAGGGAGGGGTTTGACTCCGAGTGTTTCAGTCTGCCTCTGGGACGCTATGCGAGAGGGAGAATGTGTCAGTTCTCGCCAGGTCTGAATTTATGGTGTTATTCTACATGATTAAAGGCAAGAGAAGATAAGGACTGCCTTGTGTCTGCTCTGAATTATTACCCACACTGTTGCAATTGCTTCTCACCACTGTGTTCGCTCTGCTACCGGCAAGAGAGAGAGGCAGGAAGGAGGGTTGGATCGGCACGGACAACAGCGATTCTGCGCAAGGAGGAAGCATGCCAGGCTCCATGTGTCGCCTCGGTTTACACTCTTGTCCGGCATAATCCAACATAGATGACCATCATGGCCCCTTCCAGCTCTACAACTCTATGATTCTTTCTATGATTCTATGATCTTTGCAGGGAAGCAAATACTTTTCACTTTGGGGGATACATCACCCTTGCCCAAACATTTCTTGTCTTGCACAGCTGATTGACTTCTTACTCTTATTACAGCACTGGAACGTAATCTCATATCACCACCACTCAAAGTAAAATGCTATTTAAAAAGTCTGCTTTAGAAATCTAATTAAATGCTTGGAAATGAATGAGATAATTGTTGTGGCTAACTGGCCGTAATAAGGGTAAAATGCTGCCAGTAGTTCAAAGTATGACCAGTGGACAATTTCCAAAGGATTAAAATTAGAAAGCAGATGCTCTAGACCCTGGTGTGGGCGTTGCATTTTAAAAGGAATCCTGCAAATTGACATTTTACGGAATAGAAGCAGAGTGACCCAGAATTTTTCTTGCTGTATTTGCAGTCACTGTGCAGCAGGCTCAACTGAAATATGGCAGCTTGTGATGCTTGTCTTGAATCATAACCCAAAGTATCTTGCCAAGGGAGGCAGATCTACTATGCGAGCTTCCTGGCAGATAGGTCACTGTTGCTTGCTGGGAGAAGCAAGGTGGCAGGGTGTTTGGCAGAGCAGCAGCATTCAATTTGTGCTGCACCTCCTTCCCTGCTGCCTTGCTCCTCGACTTTTTTCCTCTGGTAAGTGGCTCACTTTCATCCAGTGATCTGCTTCTGAATATGATGCTCCCTCTGAATTTGCTCCCCACTCAGATATAACTGGACCTGGAAATCTCAGCTCCTCCCTCCATCTTTGCTATCAACTACCCCCTTGTTTCCAAACTTTCAACTACTACTTGCTTCCAAACTTTCTTCCTTGCAGTTGCCCCTTCTTTCACTAATTTTGCTTCTTCTTGTCTGGTGGAAGTGGGGGGAAGCAGGGTGATCTGTGGCAGGAGCTCGGGGGGGGGGAAGCATATTCTAGTCTGTGCTGGATGAATCCCTAGCCGGAATTAAGTTTGCCGGAAGAAATATCAACAACCTCAGATATGCAGATGACACAACCTTGATGGCAGAAAGTGAGGAGGAATTAAAGAAACTTTTATTGAGGGTGAAAGAGGAAAGCACAAAATATGGTCTGAAGCTCAACATCAAAAAAAACGAAGATCATGGCCACTGGTCCCATCACCTCCTGGCAAATAGAAGGGGAAGAAATGGAGGCAGTGAGAGATTTTACTTTCTTGGGCTCCATGATCACTGCAGATGGTGACAGCAGCCACGAAATTAAAAGACGCCTGCTTCTTGGGAGAAAAGCAATGACAAACCTAGACAGCATCTTAAAAAGTAGAGACATCACCTTGCCAACAAAGGTCCATATAGTAAAAGCTATGGTTTTCCCAGTAGTGATGTATGGAAGTGAGAGCTGGACCATAAAGAAGGCTGATCGCTGAAGAATTGATGCTTTTGAATTATGGTACTGGAGGAGACTCTTGAGAGTCCCATGGACTGCAAGAAGATCAAACCTATCCATTCTGAAGGAAATCAGCCCTGAGTGCTCACTGGAAGGACAGATCGTGAAGCTGAGGCTCCAATACTTTGGCCACCTCACGAGAAGAGAAGACTCCCTGGAAAAGACCCTGATGCTGGGAAAGGTTGAGGGCACAAGGAGAAGGGGATGACAGAGGACGAGATGGTTGGATAGTGTTCTCGAAGCTACCAGCATGAGTTTGACCAAACTGCGGGAGGCAGTGGAAGAAAGAAGTGCCTGGCGTGGTCCATGGGGTCATGAAGAGTCGGACACGACTAAAAGACTAAACAACAACAACAACATCCTGTTAGAACCTGCCTCACTGCTGCAACACCAGGTATGGGGGAGAAGGATGAAAGAGATCTCCTTCCTTCCCTCTCACTGCCCCAGTTGGATACAGTTGGTTCAGCTCCACCAAGCTGGTCAATTGTCATACATTGTTTAGGACCACAAGGCAGCCTACAAAAAAACAGAGATCAACACTTTAAAATGAAAATGAAACCTTAAGCAATGCTTAAACAATAATTTAACCAGCGCCCTTATGCAGAAATATTTGGGCTTTTTCTGAAGCAACTTGAGGTATAATGGAGACAGAATGCCAACATCATTATTGCTGTACTGTACAATCAAGTAACACAGAATTTTGATGGATCATAGTTTTCTTTGAAAAGTGACTGCAGTTGAATTGCTTTGGGATAACCTGAATTCATACTATACATTGTGACCTTGTAGAAGAACCACAGCAGCTATCATTCTGAAAGCTGGCAGACCTCATCCCTGAGATGCAGTGATTCCACAGGATGTATCTGCCTACAATTTGACTGACTTAATCCACTCTGGAAGGGCTTCTATGACTGCAAATTTCATCGACTTCTGTCCAAAGGTGGAAAAGGGTTATAGGGAAATATAAGCAGTATACAAATTAATAAATACCTAATAAATATAGGGAATGGGGAGGAGGATTAGAGCATCGTTTTAAACATATGTATTTCAGTACTGAATAATGAGCTCAATTGAAAAGCTATAGAGCAGGCAGATCCAACAGGTAGATTGGGAACAACTACCGACAGATCACTGGACGTCTGTGGTAGATCACTGGTAGATCACTGGCTCCCCCCAAAGAAGCTAAACAATTTTGGCTCCCTAAAATGGGCTTTCCTCCTCCCTATAAAAAGTTCAATAACTTTGACCTGAACCCCCCAAAAGGGGGTAGATCACTGCCAGTTTTTAACTCTGTGAGTAGATCGCAGTCTCTTGGGAGTTGGCCACCCCTGCTATAGAGTAGCTTCTGAACAGCTGAGACTACTTCTCAAATCTACATATACAAATCAGATTTTGTGAGCAGAGTGCACTTTACATAAGCTATTACTTAAGGAGTGATCCATTCAAAGTCCTTGAAGGCATTATTCAGTTGTTTAATTAAGTATCAAAACATTTTGTATCATTCCAAAAGCTCTTCAAAGTTTGCTTATTTGAAATGGTTCAGGAAACCTGGATATTGAAAGAGGATTGGAGTCATTCATTGCAAATGCACTGCCACAAAATACTAAGTAGCTAATGTCTCATTTGTTTCATTTGCCATAAACCCCTATAAGGATGACTGATGCTACTGATCTCAAGATGTAATTTAAACAATGTCACTGTAGGGTAAATCTGGTTTTCTGCTTCAATTTAATTATTAACTTCACAGTATTTTAATTTTATATTGAATAGTCTCAGTGAATGAGTAGGAAAAATCCACATAACATACTCATTGAAGGGTGAATGGTATTTTTGTAGTTAATTTTTTGCAACCAAGCTTTTCCTTGTAGCTCAAATGAAAAGTATTCAGTCTTGAGATTTTTCAGTATAATGCTGAATTGTCAGTAAAAAGACACAAAATCTACAGGTTGAGTTCATGTTGTTCTGTAATGTACACATAAACATATTGTGATTACTTAAAGTTTGTCTTCCTTCACTGATTAGTCCAGCATTGTTCCCCTTGTTTGTCTTCAGTGGAGCCAGTTCAAATAATATACAGTCCAACCTTGGTTGTTGAATGCCCGGAACTCGGACGTTTTGGTTCCCGAACGCCGTAAACCTGGAAGTGATTGTTCCGGTTTGCAAATGTTCTTTTGGAACCTGAACATCTGACGGGGCTTCCACAGCTTCTGATTGGCTGCAGGAGCTTCCTGCAGTCATCAGAAGCCGTGATTTAGATTTCAAATGTTTTGGAAGTTGAACAGACTTAGGGAACGGATTCCGTTCAACTTCCAAGGTACGACTGTATTCAGGTTTAACTTCTGAAGAAGAAATTCTCACCACTTCAAGAACATGGTTCAGGGAGAATGGGGATGAAATAATCTGCTGGCTCCAACCCTCCAACCTCCAGAAATACCCAAGGAAGAACTGGACCCTTAAAAGATATGCATGCCTCACCCCAAATATCTAAAGAAATATCACCCAGAAGCTATTTTGGCTCCAAAAATAGTAGATGAAGATCAAGCAAGATCAACAATACCTCTAAAACCTCAGTGTCTCTCCAAAGAGGACTTCGAACCCTCCCAGGGCCTTATAAAACACTTTCAAAAGTTTTAGCAAAACAATGGAACCTAGCCTTCAAAGACTTTAGAGACAAAGATCAAAATGAAATTGAAAGATGTATCTACAAAATTTACTGAACTGTCTGCTTCAACTAGCAAAGCTCTGGAATTAGGAATATGCCATAAATCCGCCATTAAAAGGACTCACCCACTAAAAGAACATCAGATTTACAACTCCCTATGGAGTGTTGGGAGGATCAGAGTAGATGAAATAATTAATGGCAGAAAGGAGCTCCAGAAGGCATTGAGAAAACAGATATGAAAGCCTTTTTTAAAAACTGGCTAAATCAGCAATTTCCAACTTTGAATGTGAAAGCGGCACAAGAATCAACAGAATTTAAAATAGAAGGGAAGAAAGTCCAAATTTATAATTATTTATGTGCAGAAACACTAAAAAAAGAAAGAAACCTTAAAAATAAACCTACTCCGCTATGTGTTGCTGGAGTGATTAATTAAACTTATTATATTTTCAGATAACAACATCCTGATTGTCACCACTACAAGACACAGAACATGAAGAAGGCAGTCAGGAAAAGAACCAGGATGTACAATGTAATCCATGCCTAGGTTTCTTAACAATCTTTAGAGATACTGAACTTAATTTAGTAGTAGTAATAATAATAATAATAATAATAATAATAATAATAATAATAATAATTTATTTGTACCCCGCCCTCCCCGGCCAGAGCCAGGCTCAGAGCAGCCAACATCATATAAATAAAACAATATGCATAAAATCAAGCAATCAATCGATTAAAATGCGTCCGAAAATTAATTGGAATAAATTAAAATTTAAAGTTAAAACTGGACAAATGACAATCCTCAGGTTAAAACTGAAAGTGGCTAATACTCACCAGGACCAGCTGTTTCCACTGATATTATAAGGACCTGTGAGCACCTGGGAACACCTCCTTCACGCTTGTTCTTATACAAGGAGAAAATGAGTCAGGCTGGACCCCGGCCAAAGGCCTGGCGGAACAGCTTCATCTTGCAGGTCCTGCGGAAGGATGTCAAATCTCGCAGGGCCCTGGTCTCTTGTGATAGGGCATTCCCCCAGGCCGAGTCCATGACCGAAAAGGCTCTGGCTCTGGTTGAGGCCAGTCTAATCTCCATGGGGCTCAGAATCTTCAGGGTGTTGTTATTTGCAGACCGTAAGGTCCTCCCTGGGACATACCAGGAGAGGCGGTCCCATAGGTCCTAGGGTCCTAGGCTGTATAGGGCTCTAAAGGTTCAAACCAGCACCTTCAACCTGATCCTGTACTCCACCAGGAGCCAGTGCAGCCAGTATAGCACGGGTGAATGTGATCCCGCGGCAAAGACCCCGTAAGGAGTCTCGCTGCAGCATTCTGCACCCACTGGAGTTTCTGGGTCAGTTTCAAAGGCAGCACCGCGTAGAGTGAGTTACAAGTCTCATTACACAAGGAACAATTTTGTTGAAATTTGGCACCTGTTTATCAAATATTCAAATGGACATCTCAATGATTAGCACCCACAAACCATGCATATAGATTTATGGGAAATTTTGGCGCATTACTATTCTGTTTTAGGGGTGGAGCGGGAAGGGATAAAACCAGTTGCATTGATAAGGTTTATGTTCATGTTTATATTTTTACTGACAAATTAATTTTAAAATTATTTTAAAAAGAACATGATCCAGGCTCCCTGGTAATCTGTAGAAGGTGATGGGGATGCAATGGGAGAAAATAGGACTAGCATGCTTGCATCATCCTCCCCTTATCATTTGAGGGGTTTAGAATACCTGACTAACACAGAATACACTTTGACCTTCCAATAGTTTAGGATGATGTCAAAAGCATCATGACTTAAGCACCTTTTAAGATTTATATTCAGATCAGTGTGGTTTTTTCAACTGCTATCAAGTCACACACAAAAAGTAGAGATTTGGTGTTATAATAATCAACACTTCAAGCAGCCAAAGACATTTCATTATACTTTGGGTGCCTCTAATATGAAAGGTAATTTCTTGACTCTTTTACAATGGTATGTCAAACTAAAATGATGAAGTATAATTTAAAATTTGATAATCAGATGTTGGAAACTTTAATGTGTGTCAGGGGTTCAGGGACAGAGGCACAGGGTAGGCAGGAGATGGAGAGCGATGGGGATGAATCCCAGGACAGCGAGGAAGAGGATGACAATGACTCTAGAGATTCCATGAGTCTTTCCAGCGAATCAGAGGATTCCCAGAAGGGGGCGCCGGTGGTCAAGGCCAGGGGAGCCCCAGGGGGGACTTATCAGGAGCAGGGGGCCAGCGGGGGATCCCAAAGTGGCAGCTGGGCGTCAGGACCAGCCTCCCCGCCAGAGTGCAGCGAAGGGGGTGGAGGTTCCAGTGTATCAGGGGAGGCGGCTCTGGCAGTAGAGAAAGGAGGGAGGTCGGAGCAAGCCACCCTCCCGGAAGGGGAGGGGAGTAGTGAAGGGAGTAGCGTAGCTGTCAAAAGGAAAGTTAGAGGTTGGGGGCGCGCGCCAAGTTCAAATGTAGAGGCGCGCGGAAGTACAGGGAGCCCGGAGGAGGGGCCAGGTCCCAAAGCCCGCAGGAGGGGGCAAGAGCAGTCTGATTCCGCGTCGGAGGAATCCAGGAGGGGCGAAACCCCAGCGGGCAGAAAGACCCTGCGGAAAAGGAAAGAGAGAAAGAGGTGGAGCAGCGCAAGCCTCTTAAACTGGTGCAGGGCAGGGACAGATTCAGAAGGGACTTCAGCGGTCTAAGCCTAGCAGACGTAGGGCTGCGCGCCTCGGATCTGAAGCAAACAATGAACTGCAATAAACACTTTTGTATATAAGAAAAGAAAGGCGTTGGTCTTTTGTGAGCTGAGACTTGAGGCAGCCCTGACAATGTGGATTCTTTAAAAAATAGATTAGAATGTGACATAATCTGGCTGCCAGACTGGTGACTGGGAGTGGCTTCCAGGACCATATGACACTGGTCCTGAAAGACCTACACTGGCTCCCAGGATGTTTCTGAGCCCAATTCAAAGTGCTGGTGTTGTCCTTTAAAGCCGTAAACAACCTCTGCCCTGCATACCTGAAGGAGTGCATCATCCCTGTCATTCAGCCCAAACACTGAGGTTGAGGTCCAGCTCTGAGGGCCTTCTGATGGTTCCCTCACTGCAAGAAGTAAAGCGATGGGGAACCAGGCAGTGCCCCCCCCCCCCCGGTGGAACACCCTCTCATCAGATATCAAGGAGATGAGGAACTATATAATCTTTAGAAGTCATCTGAAAGCAGCCCTGTATAGGGAAGCCTTTTAATATGTAATGTTTTATTATGTTTTTATATATATGTTGGAAGCTGCCCAGAGTGGCTGGGGCAACCCAGTCAGATAAGTGGAATAACAACAACAACAACAACAACAACAACAACAACAACAACAACAACTGTTTAGGTAAATGTGATTGATTTAATAGGATTATAAATTATGTTTTGATAACAGGAACACACACATTTCAGAAGTGGAAACCAGATGCAGTATGAGACATTAAAATCACGTGCACTGCATAAAGTCATAAATCACATCTACATTTAAGGATAAGATACATATTCATTCAGTGTATTTGCATTTTTGGTTTAGTAAAAATGGATATGCAAAGCACATCTGCATGTTACTGTTCTGAATTCATGTTGAATTATTTTCTGAAGCGTTAGGTTTAACTACAATATTTTAGAGTTCTTCAGACTTCCATGTGTCAAATGCACTTAAGAGAAAGAGTTAATTAAAAAGAATGGTATTGTGAATATATATATATATATATATATATATATATTCATTCAAAGGGAGACATATTTAATCTTACTGGGAAGCACTATTATGAAGTGTTGGTAAAGTAGTTTCAGATTCATTTCATGGCTTTGCATTTCAACCTTCTCTCTCTGAAGTGTGATCATTGGTTTCTTGGGTTGTATGTAGAAGTTCTAATCATCTTATTGTTTGTCAGTCACATAGAATAAAGAAGCAAAGAGCAATTCAGACAAATGGCACAAATGGATCACACAGCATTCTTCCTTAGGCTCCCAGGGGTTGTGACACCTTAAAAGCAGGTACCATACCTTAGCGCAGGGTTTCCCAAACTTGGATCTCCAGCTGTTTTTGGATTACAATTCCCATGATTCCTGAGCACTGGTCCTGCTAGCTAGGGAGGATGGGAGTTGTAGTCCAAAAACAGCTGGAGACCCAAGTTTGGGGAACCCTGCCTTAGTGGTTCTATGCAGGCTTATACAATCCCAAATTCAGTCCCTGAAAATTCTATAAAAGACTAGGGATGAACACCTTTTCATGTGTTCGTTCAAGATCTGCTGGAATGAGTTTGAATTAGGCCAGTCCGAGTTACACTGGCTTCCTGTAGCTCTGTCAGTTGCGAGCTACATACCAGTCCAGGAGATATGGACCATGTCAGTTTCTATTGGAATTCACAAAGATCAAATCCCTCAAGCATTCCTAGGAAAGATCTGTGTGAAGGAATCTGTATAAGGCAATTTTAAATGATTGAAAGGGGATCTGAGTTTTGGGCTTGGATCAGAAAAGTCTGGATTTAATTTATGCAAGCTCCGATCTGCACAGTAGCTCGCAGCGTTCTTACGAACATCAAAAGTGATAATCTCTGAAATTCCAGCTTGATCTCTTTGTCTTATGTTTAGTATATTTCATCCTGGTGCCAAAGAGAGGCAACCTCCAAATAAATAAACAAAGTTAAATCTGAAGACAAAGTTTGGCAGCTTCTTGTAGCCAAGAATTTCACCCCAAGCTATCTCCCCAACCAACCAAAACATGAATGCCTGTGTGGAAACCAAAATAAGGAAGATCGAGTGTAAATGCTGGTTCATTTAATTATGATGGTATCTACCAGCTACTTCAAAGCATCCATCACTATGGCAACGAGGCAGTAACTATAATACCGTATGTGTAGAAGCTTTAATTTGAATCAATAAGGAATGGCGAGATGAGCATTTACTCTCTGTACATGACTTTGCGAGCAATGCATTTTTTGTTAATACACTTGGCTTTGGTCCTTTGGAATGCATAAGTACATTAAATGTATTTCAAACAGGTATTGATTGATTTATTTCCCCTTCTAGTTTTCCCTTTCATCTTCTTTTTCTTCTTCCACCTGCAATTCATCCTTTTACTTTTCATAGCAGCTAGAAAAGAAATGGAATGAGTTATAGATAACAATGCAAAAGTGTTTCAACTTTGCTCACCTCTTTGAGAGAAGCATAAATTAGGACACTAGCAAATATTGGCGCTTGTTTGTTTGCACCTTTTCCTCCAAGGAGTTCAAGGTGCCATACATAAGTCTTCCCATCTCTATATTATCCTTCACAATAATTCTGTGAGCTGGGTTAGGCTGAGAGATGGTTTTGGGCCCAAGGTAAATCAGTGAGCTTCATGGTTGAGTGGGGATTTGACCCCAGGTCTTCAATGTCTTAGTCCGGCACTCTAACCACTACATCACACTGGTTTTATATGTGTATTCAATTATATTTCTAGGTTTTAGGGGTCCTTGGGCATTTTGCAGCCAGTGCACTTCCCTTTTCCCCGACACTGGCTGGATCTACACTGATCTGTAAAACACTATTTAAAAAACTGTATAAAAATAGCTCCCAATGCAATTTCTCATTGACAACAGATCACTGCTCTACAGCACCCTCTGGCGTCACATTTCTATAATGCTTTTTTAACGTTATAACTCACCAATGTAGATTAGTCCTCAGTCACCACTTGTCCTCTTTCTCTGAGCCTAATACACAAGGCTGTTGAAAGTGAGGCCAACTGCTTTTACTTCTCCTTATTTCTACAACCATCAATTCACTTACAAATGAAGTGGTGCAGGCCGCAACAGAAAGGAGGAGCCCAATGATACTGACTTCCAATAGTGACCTTGCATGCATCTTAATTGGTTGGTGACTGAACATTGGAGCATGAGATATGTGGGTCCAGGGGAATACAGGATGAGCTTTTATTTTCCCTAAGAGCCTGGTGGAATGTGCTCCACAAAGCTGGTAACAGAGTTCAGATCAGGGAATGGAATCAGTAGGGGTGGACATCGTCAATGAACAGTCAATGTGCAGTCAATGAATTAAGGGGACTAGGCTAGTCCCCTAAATTGTCCCCTGGTGCCTCTTCCCCAAACACCTAGGAAGCTTCTTCCCAGCTTAGGGAGGGAGGCACAATGCTCATACACACAACATCAGGACATCAAGCTGGCACCTCTGGCCCTAATAGTTCCCCTATGAATAACTTCATCACAAGCCACTGATGTATACCCCAGATAATGAGGTGAACAGGGAAGGTTGAGGGTAGTCTTTTACATTACTAAGTTGCACCATGTCATTAAGAAGATTAAGTTTGACTGCCATTTCATTGGCTGAATGAATGCTGTGTCCAAGGAATTATTGATTCTCATAATACTGAATCCATCATTGCCTTATTGAAGTACAGTGGTACCTTGGTTCTCGAACAGCCTAGTTCGTGAACAACTTAGAACCCAAACGTCGCAAACCTGGAAGTAAGTGTTGTGGTTCTCTCTTTTTTTTTTTTTTTTTTTTTTTTTTTTGAAGATGAACATGTTCTGAGTCCTGAGCTTCCATTTTTAGTGTTGTGCTTCCATTTTTAGAGAGATCGTGCTGATTGGGGCAGTGGGGAGAAGCATTTTAGGGGTAATTTTTCAACAGCCTGGAACGGATTAAACCGTTTTGCATTACTTTCTATGGGAAAGCATGCCTTTTCTTGGGACAATTGTCTGAAAAACACAGCAGTAGCTTCAGTATGTTACAAACAGCGACTGAGCTCCTTGCCATTTGAGAAGCCATAGCTGCTGCCATATGCATGCCAGAATAAAACACCACTGACACCAATGAGAACAGAGTCTAGTAAGTATCCTGATAGCAATAGCTAAGGGTGCCATCTATGTCATGATTTTAAAAAGGTAAAGGGACCCCCTGACCATTAAGTCCAGTCGTGGATGACTCTGGAGTTGCAGCGCTCATCTCGCCTTATTGGCCGAGGGAGCCGGCATACAGCTTCTGGATCATGTGGCCGGCAGTGACTAAGCTGCTTCTGGCAAACCAGAGCAGTGCGCGAAAACACCATTTACCTTCCCGCCAGAGTGGTACCTATTTATCTACTTGCACTTTTACGTTCTTTCGAACTACTAGGTTGGCAGGAGCAGGAACCGAGCAACAGGAGCTCACCCCATCGCGGGGATTCGAACCACTGACCTTCTGATCGGCAAGCCCTAGGCTTTGTGATTTAACCCACAGCACCACCCGTGTCATGATTTTACATCCCCCCAAATGAAGGATATACATTTGCATGTGTTGCCAGTTAAGTGTCCTGAATGGCTGGAAATGTATTAGCTTAATGGTGTGAGTTGTTGTGTATGCAATGAACAACAATTATAGCTGTCTGATTTGAGCTATACTTGCTGCTCCTGATCCAGTGGGAGGGACGGTGGCTACATACCCACATTTCTGGAGACTCTCTGAAGCCATGACTTCACCATCTGCAGGGAACCTCTTGTTTCTGTAGCTGTGTGTCAGGAGCTACTGAAAACTGAGACAGGAATCTTTGGGTTTATGCACAGCAATCCAGTGTGGTGAGCCACTCAAAGTGGCTGTTGGGATGGGAAGGACTATTGGAAAGCTTCTCGTTCTAGTCACACTTTCCTTAAGATGGTGCATTCCTGGAGCCTTTGATTGCTGTGCAGTCTAATTTTTGGGATGTCTTTTGGTCCTAATTTAACCCTAAGAGTGTGCATGTTCATCTAGCTCCAAATATTTGATTGGCCTTTTGAAAAATGAAAACACTGTTTTTCTTTTGCATTATACCGAAAACAATAGTTTGAGAGCTTCCCAGTTCTTCTCCTCTTCTGGTAAACCTCTATCAGATAACCACAGGAATGTATATATTTTAACCAAAATCACAGCCAGTGGCAGATGTGTGACAAATTTTGAGGCAAAGGTTGTGCACACAACATATCATTAAAGCACATTCAACCCAAATTTTCCCCCTCAAAGAATTCTGGGCACTGTAGTTTGTAAAAGATTGCTGAGAGTTGTAATTCTGTGATGGGTAAACTACAGTACCCAAAATCCTTTGGGGGAAGAAATATGCTTTTAGTGTGCTTTAAAGGCATAGTGTGTATGCAACCATAGTAGTTGATTTATGTAGCAAAAGTAATTTCTTTTTGGGTAAAGGAAATTGTTATGTACTGAGTTGAATAGGATCCAAACTGTAGCAGTCTGATTGGTCCTAGAACAATAGGATCCAAAAGGCAGCAGTCTGATTGGTCCTAGAACAATAGGATTCAGAATGCAGCAGTCTGATTGGTCCTAGAACAATGCAGCAGTATGATTGGTTGGCAGGAACCACCCAATCCTGCTCCAGATAGAAGTGAATCCACAACCTGATTGGCTTACAGTAGAATTCCAGAATTAGCCAATCATGTGCAGCCCATTGTGTAAATAATGTATATAAAGCAGATACTGTGAGGGGACATTTATTCATTCCTCCTCACCACTATGAGCTGAATAAAGAGCATGAAATCACTTTGCGACTCTGAGTATATTTCAGAAATAAAAATCATTTTTCTTGCAGGATTAACAACCTCTTAAATAAGAATAGTTTTGAATGTGGTATTGACTTATTTGGGATTAGGATTAGCTCATACAGTTCATTTATATAAACCTTGAATGATAAATAATAATTCTTATCTTGGGAGTTTAGGGAATTTTCTTATCACTGTTTAAAAACCACCAGTTCATTGTACAATGTGCATCATTTTTCTTAAAAAATATTATTAGTGTACATTATGCTTCAGTGCACTTAATTAAGTGGAATGATTATATGTGATGGGTAAAAGAACAAGAGGTGAATAGGGCATCTTAAGTTTATCATTTTGATGACAGGAGCTATTTTCTCATTCAGTGGGAGACAATCAGCATTAGACCCTGATGTAAATCACTTGTCAGTAGTCCTGGTGTTATGTGAATGTACAAATACTTTGGAGGGGAGATTACAGTTCAGCTCTAAGCTGTCTCTTGAACCAAAGTATTTATCGGAGTGTCTGGTGAGTGAGAAAGCAGCAGGAAAACATGCCATATTCTGCAAAAGAAAGCAAAGGGATGAGGGTAAGAAATGAGGGGAAACTGTGATTTCTGTGCTCTAGTTCAGAGATGGTCAATATTTTCAGGTTGCGGGAGAAGGTGGGCAGATCCTCTTTAGTCAAACTATTCCAGAACTGGAAGACATCTAGGGATGAAATCATCGCCTGCTTTCTGCAGGTTGATTGGACTGTGATCAGCGCACAGTTAAACAAATAAATAAATCCCAAAGGCCTGTCAAGCATGCCACTTTTTCTTAGCTGATTATGTAATTACGGAATTGTAGAGTTGGAAGAGACACAAATGGTAACCTAGTCCAACTGCCTGCAATGCAGGAATCTCAGCTAAAGCATCCATGGCAGATGACAATCCAACCTATACTTCAAAACCTCCAAGGTAGGAGAGTCCACTACCTCTCATGGGAATCTGTTCCACTGTCAAACAGCTCTTCTTGCCATCAGAAAGTTCTTCCTGATGTTTAGTCATAATCTCCTTTGGTTCAGGTCCTAGCCTCCAGAGCAGGAGAAAACAAGCTTGCTCCATCCTCCATGTGACAGGCCTTTAGATCTTTGAAGATGGCTGTCATATCTTCTCTCAGTCTACTCTTTACCATGCTAAAGGTAAAGAGACCCCTGACCATTAGGTCCAGTCGTGGTCGACCCACAGCGCCACCTGCGTCCCTATAGTAAGTTAGCATGCTAAGCATGCCCAAATCCTTTAACCCTTCCTCATAATGTTTGGTTTACAGACCCTTTATCAAAACTCCAGGAGGGCACCAGGTTGGTGAATACAATATTGAACTTAACAGAGACTGAACTAGTTTAAGGCGGTTTCCTTTCTACCATACCCACAATCTCTGGTCTCCTCTACAATCTAGTGATGTATATATTTCTCATGGAAAACAAAACAAAATACCATTCTATCTGACAAAATCAAAAGGAAGGGGGGGGGAGAAAAAAGGTCTTCCCAACCTTGAGGTTGTGATCATGATCAGCTTTGGGGAAATTCGTCTTATACTACTTTGTTAGCTGTAATTCAAAAGCATGTAGGCACCTTCCTAAAATAGACCATTTCCCTTTATTCCTTTTGACTAAAACATCTGTGATCTGGAAATTTGCTAACTTTTTTGACCTTCATAGTTCACCCCTTGGAACAAAATTCTTGATTTATGAAATCTACTTTTACTTTTAAGAAGTCGCTATCCAGAAGATAATGTTGGGAAAGGATATTGAATTTTGCTTCTTCTGTAGATAATAATGCTAACTGGAAGTATGCCAAGATGAAAGGAGAGAAAATCAAATGCTAATCATTTAAACCTAATGAGACGGCTAGCGTTAACTTATCTGTAATAATTTTTTTTCCCTCGCAGGTGAATTAGTTATACCGTGGTGCCAAAGACATATCCTGAGCTCTACATTTTTGGTACAGAACGATATCACAAAATTTCCATTCTTCTACCATTTAGAGAGAAGGTTATTAATTAGGTAGCATGCCAAACTTTCAGCTGAATGTATCACATTCTTCATTTGATGAAAGCACATAGAACTTTAGCACTCGGATCATTCATTTTCATCCAAGCATCCACATCTGAAGCAGCCTTTTCCTGTACTGCAAAATGAACAATTCATACACCATGTGTAATTAAAGCAAACCATATGTTGCATTACTAGAATTATCTACAGCTGTAGCTTTGCTCTCAAGATTGTGTAATTCATCAGATGCAGAAAAAGATTAATCATTAACTGCCATGATGGATTTCTGAACAAAAAGGACCAAGATCTCGGACCTATAAAATGGTCACTAATAAACTTCCTTACCCACGGAAGCAGACTTTAATGCAAAATACTGCAGAGAAGTATTATTCTCTTTTATAGCAAACTCAGGTGAAATGTATTTGTGTGTATTTCTCTCTCTCTCTGTGTGTATGTGCATATATGTGGAGAGAGAGAGAGAGAGAGAGAGAGAGAAACACACACACACACACACACACACACACACACACACACAGCCCACCAACTACCTGTGAGGTTTCAGGATATATTAAGCTTGCCATATGTCTGGAAAATTCTGGACATGTATGGAAATCGGATGCCTAATATGGCAACCGGGGGGAATGCTTGAATTTTAAGAGATGTCCAGAATTTCCTGCATGTATGGCAACCCAGGTTTTTTTCTGTTTTCTGTTTTTTCTTTGTGTGTGTGTGTGTGTGTGTGTGTGTATGCCACCAAGGCTTTCTGTCCCACTTTGGCCACCACCAGCTTCCCTTTCAGCCCCGTCCTCCACCTCCTGGAGCATCCACTTGGCCCACTGCTCTGCCCCTGCCCGCCATTGTCACCGCTGCCTTTGGAGGGAAGAAAGAGTGATGGACGCACACAGGCATGGATGAGGAGAAGTGCTCTGTGGAGAGGGCCTACTCCGGCCATGGAGCACCTCCATTCCTCAGACGCCTCTCTTTCTGGGCTCCTGGGGCGGGTGGTGAGGGAATTGTCTCCCTTCCTTGAGGGACTCTTCGGTCCTTCTCCTACGGAGGTCTCTGGGTGTACTCTCCACCTTTGTACCCCCATCCGGCCTCTGGCATTGCTGTTCCAGTGAGGCCTTCATGCTCAGTCTCTTGAATGTGGGGTGGGGGCTGCCACCTTGGGCTGGGTGTGGGGCTCCACTGAGGCCAGGGCTGTATTCTGCTGCCCTTCTGGGCTCCCTTGCAGCAGCAGTAGGAGGAGGCAGTCACCACCATCTTCACCCATGTCAGTTTTTGAGGCAGGATATAAGTGTCAGCCCTATACGTCTGTATAACCAACAGGATGGTGGGTGGGTCATCAGGCTATTCTTCCTCCTTGACTTCTTCCTCCCTGCCCAAGTAGCTCTCAGTGCTGCTCCCCTGTGCACAAGTATTCTGAACATGATGGTGTGGCTTCAGCTCCACTTCTAGCCCTACCCTTGGGGCAGGTGGGTTAGGTGTCCCCAGTTCTCCTTCATACAACTTTGGGTAAAAAAACAACAACTTTGGGGGTGTCAAGAATTTTTGAAATATGGCAGGCGGACTGTGAGTGGCAATTTGAGTGGCCGCTGAGCCTATAAAGTTAAGAAAAGGAAGAGTAACAGCAGATGTTACTGGATATGAAACTTCCAGGTTCACACTGAATGTCAGAGACAGAAACTCCATGCTGCATGGGAAAGGGATAATATACTGCTACTCAACCACAGCCACACGGAAACCATAATGTCTCCCTTGCTTTCTATGGGCAGCTCTCGCTCCCACTTGGAGAAGGGAAATAAAGAGGGGGATCTAAAGGAACTAGAATTGGAGTAGACCGTGTGATTCTAACAATTGAGCCAGGGTTGAGAGCAATTGCAAACATTGAAAGTTAGAGTGCTGATTGAAAACAAAGAAAAAGGGTAAATGGAATATGGGAAAGAAGGGATTTTCCTGCTCAAGCAACTCACGTATTACAGTGGTACCTCGGGTTAAGTACTTAAATCGTTCCAAAGGTCCGTACTTAACCTGAAACTGTTCTTAACCTGATTTAGCTAATGGGGCCTCCTGCTGCCGCCGCACTGCTGGAGCCCGATTTCTGTTCTTATCCTGAAGCAAAGTTCTTAACCTGAAGCACTATTTCTGTGTTAGCGGAGTGTGTAACCTGAAGCGTATGTAACCTGAAGTGTATGTAACCCGAGGTACCACTGTAAAATAATTTAAGAAGCTTCCAGGAAGAGGGAAGAAACGTGAAGGGATTTATACCATAAATAAAAGAAGGGGGAGACCCTTTTCCTTCTTTTTCCTCCATATAGCAGGAGTGGGAAACCTTCTGAGGGTAACATGTCAGTGGTAGTTGGACCAGGGGAAAAGGTAGCATGAACAACAAAGAAACACTTTACCTTTGTATGGTAGGCTAGTTTCTATACAACCATCCCTCTCTATTCTCCATCCAGACAAGCAAAAGGCATTAACAGAAATGTTCCAGGCAGGCAAAAAAAAAAAAAAAAAAAAAAAAAAAAACCACTAGTGGTGTGAAGCAAGACTACCGAATTTTGCTCATTGCTTCCTTTGTCATGTGAAGGGCCCCCATCATTTAATCACTGACACTGAGGCCACAATCCTAAGAACATATACAGAAACTCCTCTGTCCCATTGAGCATAGCAGGGTATAGTGCCAAGTAGACATGTGTAGCAAGTGAAATACCTTATTTACGTGACTCTAATGTGCCATTGAGTCTAATGTACACCTCAACTTTCAAAACCTTGAAACAAAAAAAGTATTTGCTATGTCAGTGATGTTTTTCAAGTTTGCAATTGAATCTAATGCACCATCAAATCTAATGTGCACCCTAATTTCCGCAACGTAGTTTGGCCCAAAATGGTGTGCATTACATTCAAGTAAACACGGTAGTCAGACACCGGCAGAATGGTTAAATTTAGCAGCTGATCCATTTGTTCATTTCTGTCACTGATTTACAGGAGGTAGTTTGGTGCTTAGATACTGTGTGGGATGTCTAGATGTCTCAACATCTAAACATTTTCATATGCAGAATACTGTCAACGAGCACCTTTGGATATAAGATATAGATAGCGTTCAATGATGGTGTTCTTTCTGTTGGAATGAAGCACTGAGGGATCTAACTGGGATGACTTTAAAAGAGGACTGGGGAAATTAATGGAAGATAAGGCTATTAATGGGACACGGGTGGCGCTGTGGGTTAAACCACAGAGCCTAGGACTTGCCAATCAGAAGGTCAGCGGTTCGAATCCCTGTGACGGGGTGAGCTCCCATTGCTTAGTCCCTGCTCTTGCTAACCTAGCAGTATGAAAGCACGTCAAAGTACGAGTACATAAATAGGCACCGCTCCGGCGGGAAGGTAAACGGTGTTTCCGTGCGCTGCTCTGGTTCGCCAAAAGTGGCTTAGTCATGCTGGGCACATGACCCGCAAGCTGTACGCCAGCTCCCTTGACCAATAAAGCGAGATGAGCACCGCAACCCCAGAGTCGGTCACGACTAGACCTAATGGTCAGGGGTCCCTTTATCTTTTAAGGCTATTAATGGCTACTAGAAATGATGTGTATGTTTTCTTTCCATGGTCAGAGGCAGCAATGCTTCTGAATATGCTGGAAGCAATACTGGAAGCCACAGGAAGGGACATTACCCTTGTATTTGAAACCTGCTTGTGGGTTTCCAGCAGGCATCTGGTTGGCCACTGTGAAAGCAGGATGTTGGACTATTGGGTCATCGACTTGATCCTGCAGGCTTTTCTTAAGTTCTGGTGATCCACTTTGAAGTCCCAATGTAGAGATAGCTATATGTGAGGAACTGCTTCCATTAATTCCAATGGAACTTAAATGCAACTTTCTCTTTTTAAGGCAACTTCCTGTAGCAGAGGTAGCCAATCTGGTGCCCTCCATATGTTGCTGCCCTCCAGTATCCATAGTTCTTGAGCACTGGCCATGCTTGCTGAGGCTGGTGATATTTGGAGCCCAAAAACAACTGGAAGGCACCACATTGACTACCCTTGCCCAGTAGTAATGGAAATATGAGATGCACACACACCAATAAATTGATAAAGGTAGAATGGATTATTTGGATAAAAAATAATCCGTGCTCTTTTTCTAAGGTAGGATATTTTGGATCCGAAGCATCATTTTATACAGTAACAAGGATCACTCTGGGATTTATTAAGTAACTGGGATTCCATGTGAATGCTCATTTAAAGCAGCTTGAAAACTGAACTACCCCCCAAAACACATTCCTCTTTTTTTCCCTTGTGATGCCCTGTAGAGCAGAATAAAAATCCATCCTGATATAGAATCTGGATTTAAGAAATACATGGAACTTTTATCTAACCGTATCAAAAAGGTAAGTCTCTCTGCTGTTCATCCACCTGGGCTTTCAATTGAGCACTTTCATATCTTCTAAGAAAATACAACAGCTCCAAATAGAAGTTAATTTCTTCCATGACATGCAGATATTTCAAAGAGGGAAAGTGTACCTAATGAAACCAAATCATCTGTTACAAATGACTTCCTTAAGAACTTAGCAACCAAGGACACTTTAAAGCAACTTCAGAAAATGATCTGTGCCAGGAATATCATTATGCATACAAAAATGCTTAAGTGCAGATAGATTAAGATGAAAATGTAATATCTATAAGGGCACATCCATATCCACAGCCTGGAGACTTCGTAGAAATCCAGAGGTCAAGGATAAAACTAGAGAAGAATGCATGTTACAAGATCTTAGCACTGAAGCCTCTTGGGAACAGATAGATGCTTGTGCAGGAGCTAATATTTCTATCATACATCTCTGTATATTCAATAAAAAACAACCCACAATCATCTGACATGTTATGCAGCCCTTTGATAGAATGATAACGCACAATGCTGAATTGTGGGGTGTTTTCTCTCTCCACATATTGACATTTGCACTTTTGAAGTGATGGTGTTGTTTTTTCTTCATCATCAGAGCTTCCTCTCCTGCTAGGGTTGCCATATTCTCCAAAGTGAAAATCCAGACAAAGTTGTTGACTTTTTTGGGAGGGGGAGTTGTTGAACATTCTTGGGGGAACATCTCCCCTCGCCCAAAAAACAAATCACCCTAGTTTCCTGGGCATTTTGCCGATTTGGCGAAAATCTGCCTGGACGCCATTATGATAGTCTGATTCCCAGATGTGTCTAGGAAAACTTGAACATATGGCAGCCCGAACTCCTGCAATGCTTTACAAAAATAGGATTCTAGTCATAGTTCATCACATTAAAAAAAACCACAGCCCTGTCATCATCACCACCATCAAAAGTGTTTTAATATGAAATAGAACTTAATTATTAGTGTTATAAACTGGTTGTGCAAAACTACAAATCAATGTGATGTGGTATGTGAAGTGATGTCCGTTGTCCAAGCTTCAGAAAATTAAATCAACGTGGATTAACGCAGAAAACCAGATTTATGTACTGATGCTGATCATAGCTGCAGTCATCTAGTTCATGTACCATTAATGGTTGTGCAGTATATTATAGAGAAGTTCAGCGGCTGCAGCACTGCATTTCCGTGACTGAGAACTGCTACCTGCCCCAGTGCTCTTTTATATACAGCTTTGAAGGTCCCTGATTTACCATTTCACTATATCATGACATGTTCTGTAAATAGCATAATGTATGAATTAATATTGGCCCTATCTTGAAAGCAGCAGCGGCAACAACAACAACATGGATTGCTTCCCAATGAAACAAATGGTTCCAAGCACATTATAAGAATGACATTCCCCTCTAGTTGGAAATACTGCCAAGGCTTCCCCAGTCACTGGCAGCAGAACAGTAAGGCTGGCTTCAGAACTGGGAGTAGCACTACTGCATCCACAAATCCTTCCATAAAACTACCACCTCTAGTGATTTTCGGGAAGAGAACTTGGTTCTTGTGAATCCCAGTAACATGTATAATTTAAAGTGCAAAACTGTAAATGGAGAAGATCGTGCGCACGTTCTTGATATGGCATACCCTCCAACATCCAGGTGATCCAAATTGGCACTTTTGTTTTTTGGTTTCGAACTCTCGTGGGAGGCAGCTGACTCACACCAGGGCACCGAACTAAAAAAAATGGGCTATCCCAGGATCCAATTACAAATAAATGAATTATTGCTAATTCTGAGATGTCTCGCTTAAATCAGGACAGTTGATCAGTATGATACAGCCTAGTGGATGTGCTGAACAGCTGGTTGCTATTCACAGTGTACATTAACTGCTCAATGTACATTTCCCATAGTATCTGTATCTATATCTATATCTATATCATCTATATCTATATCTATATCTATATCTATATCTATATCTATATCTATATCTATATCTATATCTATATCTATATCTGTATCTGTATCTGTATCTGTATCTGTATCTGTAGCTGTAGCTGTAGCTGTAGCTGTAGCTGTATCTAGCTAAATGGCTAGCTAGCTCTCTGGCAAAAATGCACACATACACACACAAAGTTGACAAAGAGAAGTCTTCATGCCCTTCCCAAAAGCCAGCAACAAAGAAATTTGATTTAATGAGAAAGAATTCCATAGCTGCAAGGTCACTCCAGAAAAGGACCTCTCACTCTCTTGTGGTCACCCACCTTATGACCTGGGGAGTGACCATATGAGAACAGCCTCCAAAGCAGATCTTAAAATGCAAGCAGTATGTTACTGAAGCAGTAACTCCAGCAAATAGTTTGGGCCACTAACATCAACTTAGTGCTTCACATTGTTCATAACCTTGTGCTAGATATTTATGGCCCCTTCATTTAAAATATCCACTCTGCTCACTGAACATTGATACAGAACCAACAAAAGAAACGAAAGCTTCACAAAGAAAGCAAACTCAGGGCTTCACTTTGTGAAAAGTGAATGACTGGTTTAATTGCCAGGATTATGATGTGCCTGTCTCTGTATATGTTTAGTATCTGGAAGAGACAGCCAACTGTGTCCCTGTTCTACTGTCTTCCAGACAAATGCTTCAAGTAAGAACTTAATGGGCCATCTGCAAGGGGGGGAAACACACACCTCATGCCCTCTTTTCATCTTTGCAAAAAAATATAAAAAGGAAATCACTGAGAACATGGATAGCGAAGCATTGACAGCAAAGCTGCTTTGCTTTATTGAGGACTTCAAATAGGGGAACTGCTGGGTGCTCAATTTCAGCATAAATACAGCATTTTGCTATACCATATTACAAACAAATGCAAAATATAATATACAAGTTTTTGAGGGCAGAAATAGAAATAATATGAGTAAATGGCAGTAAATGAGTAAACTAACAATAAGGAAATCTCTTATACTGGTCTATTCTCCCCCCCCCCCCCTCTCTCTTTTTGGAGACCTATCATCTCAAGCAGTCACTGTAATAATGACTAATCTTAAAATACAAAAACCCTGTGCTCTAACCAGGAACAAAGTGTCTGCTCAGTGTTGCTCACCCCTTGTATGCATGATGTTCAAACAATATTTAGGGAGGCTTGACCATTTTTGCAGCCAAACTGGCAAACAACTTTTGCAGCAGGACGAAGTAAATCTTTGCAATGTGGCACACATGCATATGTTGCTCATATCATCTCAATCTGAAGTCGTCTCTTACATGCATATGATATCCCCTTGATGGGTAAGTACCAAATGGTCTTAACATACAGTGGTACCTCGGGTTAAGCACTTAATTTGTTCCGGAGGTCCATACTTAACCTGAAACTGTTCTTAACCTGAAGCACCACTTTAGCTAATGGGGCCTCCTGCTGCTGCCGCGCCGCGGGAGCACGATTTCTGTTCTCATCCTGAAGCAAAGTTCTTATCCCGAGGTACTATTTCTGGGTTAGCGAAGTCTGTAACCTGAAGCGTATGTAACCTGAAGCGTATGTAACCCGATGTACCACTGTATGTAAGTAACAAAAATCTCATTCTGTTCCTTAAGAATCATGGTTGTTATTGGGTTTGTTTTTTTTACAAAGCCACCAGGACAGGACGTTGTAATAATAATAATAATAATAATAATAATAATAATAATAATAATAATTTATTATTTGTACCCCGCCCATCTGGCTGGGTTTACCCAGCCACTCTGGGCTGCTTCCATAGAAACCAAAAATACAGTAAAATATCACAGATTAAAAACTTCCCTGAACAGGGCTGCCTTAAGATGTCTTCTAAACATCAGGTAGTTATTTATTGCTTTGACATCTGATGGGAGGGCGTTCCACAGGGCGGGCGCCACTACCGAGAAGGCCCTCTGCCTGATTCCCTGTAGCTTTGCTTCTCGCAATGAGGGAACCGCCAGAAGGCCCTCGGTGCTGGACCTCAGCGTCCGGGCAGAACGACGGGGGTGGAGACGCTCCTTCAGGTATACTGGGCCGAGGCCGTTTAGGGCTTTAAAGGTCAACACCAGCACTTTGAACTGTGCTCGGAAACGTACTGGGAGCCAATTTAGGTCTTTCAAGACCGGTGTTATGTGGTCTCGGCGGCCGCCCCCAGTCACCAGTCTAGCTGCCGCATTCTGGATTAGTTGTAGTTTCCGGGTCACCTTCAAAGGTAGCCCCACGTAGAGCGCATTGCAGTAGTCCAAGCGGGAGATAACTAGAGCATGCACCACTCTGGCGAGACAGTCCGTGGGCAGGTAGGGTCTCAGCCTGCGTACCAGGTGGAGTTGGTAGACAGCTGCCCTGGATACAGAATTGACCTGCGCCTCCATGGACAACTGTGAGTCCAAAATGACTCCCAGGCTGAGCACCTGGTCCTTCAGGGGCACAGTTACCCTATTCAGGACCAGGGAGTCCTCCACACCAGCCCGCCCCCTGTCCCCCAAAAACAATACTTCTGTCTTGTCAGGATTCAACTTCAATCCATTAGCCGCCATCCATCCTCCAACCGCCTCCAGGCACTCACACAGGACCTTCACCGCCTTCACTGGTTCTGATTTGAAAGAGAGGTAGAGCTTGTAGGTGTAGCAGAACTAGAGGACTCAGCTCATCAGGATGAATAGGATGGCCCTGAAAGACGCTATGAGTGAAGTAAGTGAAGTAATATATACAACTTTCTAAAGCAGCAGCAGGAAACTTGTAGCCTTCCAGGTGTTGTCGGACTCTAGTTCCCATCAGTAGTAGATAGCATGGCCAGTGCTCAGGGATGATGGGAGCTGCAGTAGAACAATATTTGGAGGGTGAAAGGTTCCTCTTCTCTGCTCTAAAGTGGCCTTATTAACCTACATGTTTAAAATTATCTAACTACACCAGTGTTTTTTGAAAGAAAATGATGTACATGCTGTACATACAATTTGTGAAATATGAATAGAATAAGATTACCAGATTTTTTCCCCAATGAATCCGGGGACACTTTTCAACTTCAGTGGATTTTGTATGGGGACTGATTTGTAAATCCGGGGACTGTCCCAGGGAAATAGGGACGTCTGGTAACCTTAGAACAGAATAGAATAGAATAATAGATTAGACATGTTTTCTGCTTTCTGGTTTGAAAAGACCAAAAAGACCAGCATTCTGAGCACAGTCATACGTCGTGTTGCATTAGGTTCATGTTGTGTCTTTTCGGCTTGTGAACGCAGCAAACCCAGAAGTGTATACTTCTAGGTTTCGCCGCACGTGCACACACAGAAATGTTCTGTGCGCTTTGCACATGCGCAGAAGCGCTCTATCATGCTCCACGCTTGTGCAGAAGCACCGCTCTAGTTGCAGACTTTTTGGGGTACAAATGGCACCCTGGAATGGATTGTGTCTGCAACTAGAGGTATCACTGTACACAGAATGAAGTGCCATATTAATATTTTAATCAGTTCTAGAAAACAAAATTGAACCTTATACTATACTGGCAGGGATTTTTTTCCAGAAAAAAAGTTGTTGAGCTTTTTCTTTTTTTGTTGAAAACAGGGTTAGAGTCTACAAAACATCACCAAGGTTCATGCCCTCTCCCTGATGGCTAAGCAACATCTCCACCACAGCCTTATGGTTAGCTGACTTTAAAACTAGAGTGGTACCTCAGGTTACATATGCTTCAGGTTACATACGCTTCAGGTTACACACTCTGCTAACCCAGAAATAGTGCTTCAGGTTAAGAACTTTGCTTCAGAATAAGAACAGAAGTTGGCCTCCAGCGGCGCGGTGGCAGCAGGAGGCCCCATTAGCTAAAGTGGTGCTTCAGGTTAAGAACAGTTTCAGGTTAAGAATGGACCTCCAGAACGAATTAAGTACTTAACCTGAGGTACCACTGTAATAGAGTTAACTCACAAATTACATACTGAATGATCCCTCCTATTGCACCTCCAACAATATGTTGGAGCAAAATTCTAGGCTGCACTTTTTTCGTCCCGCACAAATCATGCTGGGGCACATTCTATTATTACACTTCATAAGACCCAAGAACACCTACCGATTAGCAGTATATTCCCAAGGAAAATCACCTTGCAACAACATAGCCTTTTAATATGGGAAACATTGGTATTTCTATGCTTTTCTATTGCTCTAACAATTTTCACATCGGTTGGTCGAGCTGAACTGAAGTTTTCTATTGTGCAGCGAGGCAGCAACATTGCTTCCCTTGCTCCATTTCCGTGTTAACGGTAGAAGTTTTCTTGGTCTCAAATGACTGAAGAATTCTAAGATGTATCATGGAATTACTTGCAAGACTGAACATAGGATTTGCCATACAAGATTAAACCACTGATCCATCAAGTCTGATATCTTCCCTCCAACATTGGTCACTTCCTAATGCTTCAGAGGAAGCTCAAAATATATGAAATGCCACGGCAATTTTCAGTGCTGGTTTTTGGTTCGGAAGGGATGAAGGAAGAGACAGAGAGTGCATCACGAGATAGGAAATAAATCTTTCAACTATAAAATAAATAACTACAGATTGTGGACAAATATGCTGTAGTCATATGTCCTGTTTGTGCCACTTTTAGGATAGTTTCTTACCTCCTGGTATTTAGATACCAGTTAAGAGTGTTATCAGCTAAGTAGGGAATATAGCACTGCATAACCTTTGGCTCTCCAGATATTGCTGAACAAAAAATCCTTTCATTCCTGACTACTGGCCAACACTGCTAGGACTCATGGGAGTTGTTGTTCAGAAACATCTGGAGGGCCAAAGGTTCCCTACTCCTGCAATATATGATCACTCAAGGATGTGTACCTGGCAGGTGTTACATGGACAGTAAAATATTTCAGGAAGTAATAATAATAATAATAATAATAATAATAATAATAATAATAATTTTTATTTATACCCCGCCGTCCCCAGCCAAGGCCGGGCTCAGAGTGGCTTACAAGCAATAATAAAAACAAGATGAATGATTACAACTTAAAAACAAAAATAAAATACAACATTAAAATAATGGAACATTAAAATATTAAAATGTAGCCTCATCGCAGGAGGAGAAGGAAAAGAAAAAAGAAAGGGGGGGGGAGGGAATCAAATTGGCTCCAAGCCAAAGGCCAGGTGGAACAACTCCGTCTTACAGGCCCTGCGGAAAGAAATCAGATCCTGCAGGGCCCTGGTCTCATGAGGCAGAGCGTTCCACCAGGCCGGAGCCAGAGTTGAAAAGGCCCTGGCTCTGGTTGAAGCCAATCTAACTTCCTTAGGGCCTGGGACCACTAGGGTGTTGTTATTTATGGACCTTGAGGCTCTCCGTGGGGCATACCAGGAGAGGCAGTCCCGTAGGTACGAGGGTCCTAGGCCGTGAAGGGCTTTAAAGGTCAAAAGCAGCACCTTAAATCTGACCCTGTACTCCACCGGGAGCCAGTGCAGCTTGAAAAGCACTGGGTGAATATGCTCCCATGGCAGAGACCCCGTGAGGAGCCTCGCTGCAGCATTCTGCACCCGCTGGAGTTTCTGGGACAGCTTCAAGGGCAGCCCCGTGTAGAGCGAATTACAGTAGTCAAGCCTGGAGATGACCGTCACATGGATCACTGTGGCCAGGTCGGGGCGGGAAAGGTAAGGGACTTGAAGTAGACTTGAGAAAAGGCATTTCTAAAAAAACAAATGTGCTTTCCAATATCCAACAATATATATATAATAACAAGATACTGTATGAGAACATAGAACACACACACACACACACACACACACACACACACACACACAGAGAGAGAGAGAGAGAGAGAGAGAGAGAGAGAGAGAAAACCACAATAGTGCCCCCCAACCCACACACTCTGATTTTTAGTGGTATTTGCAATAAGTACAATAAGTGGCAGGATGCGGGTGGTGCTGTGGTCTAAACCACAGAGCCTAAGGCTTGCCGATCGGAAGGTTGGCGGTTCAAATCCCCACAATAGGGTGAGCTCCCGTTGCTCGGTCCCAGCTCCTGCCAATCTAGCAGTTCGAAAGCACATCAAGTGCAAGTAGATAAATAGGTACCCGCTGCAACGGGAAGGTAAACAGTGTTTCCGTGTGCTGCTCCGGTTTTGCCAGCAGCGGCTTTGTCATGCTGGCCACATGACCCGGGAGCTGTCTGCGGACAAATGCCGGCTCCCTCGCCCTATAGAGCGAGATGAGCACACAACCCCAGAGTCGTCCGCGACTGGACATAATGGTCAGGGGTAACTTTACCTTTTTATAATGAGTGGCACTGGGGTAGTAAGCAAAAGCATACTTTAAAAGGTTTCTACGGAACAACGCTATTCAGTGGTATGGCATACTAGCACATTCCCATCTCTTTATAGGAGAACTTAATTGAGCTTACAGTTGGATTGTAAACAGCATTTTTGTGTGCTCTGGGACTCGTCACGGTGTCCCATTGCATCAGAAGTGGTTTAATCATGCTGCCCACATGATCTGGAAAGCTGTCTGTAGACAAGTGCCAGCTCCCTTGGCCTGAAGTGAGATGAGCACTGGACCCCATAGTTGCCTTTGACTGGACTTAACCGTCCAGCAGTCCTTTACCTTTACCTTTTACTTACCTTTTACTGTTAATGTATATTGTTGTTGTTTAGTCGTTTAGTCGTGTCCGACTCTTTGTGACCCCATGGACCAGAGCACGCCAGGCACTCCTGTCTTCCACTGCCTCCCACAGTTTGGTCAGACTCATGTTTGTAGCTTCGAGAACACTGTCCAACCATCTCGTCCTCTGTCGTCCCCTTCTCCTTGTGCCCTCTATCTTTCCCAACATCAGGGTCTTTTCCAGGGAGGCTTCTCTTCTCATGAGGTGGCCAAAGTATTGGAGCCTCAGCTTCATGATATTTCCTTCCAGTGAGCACTCAGGGCTGATTTCCTTAAGAATGGATGCGTTTGATCTTCTTGCAGTCCATGGGACTCTCAAGAGTCTCCTCCAGCACCATAATTCAAAAGCATCAATTCTTTGGCGATCAGCCTTCTTTATGGTCCAGCTCTCACTTCCATACATCACTACTGGGAAAACCATGGCTTTAACTATACGGACCTTTGTTGGCAAGGTGATGTATATAGGTGCAACTGAAATGTCAGTATGAGTTACAAATAAGACGAGCTCCTTACCTGGGCTGCAGAACAGCCTATGTAAGTCCTCTCCACTTCAATGTATGTCAGGTTGCACAATTAGTACACTCTGAAGTATACTGTCCTACAGTAATCATAAAATTAGCTTTTCTCATATTGACCAAGTGCAATAAAATAGCCAAATAATCACTAATCTAGTCCAGCAACAGATGGGTTGAGGGAACAAGATGCTTTGTATAACTCAGCTGTATATTGGAATAAAATATCAGCCATCGTTTGACTCAAATTTCTCTTCTATCAAATATAAAGGGTACTTTTCTAAATTGAGCAATTATTCTTCCACTTGTCTTTATAGTAATCACTTTCACTGTCTTTGATGTGTTAACCACCCAACTGCCAATAAAGTTCTATTATTCTTCCTGTTAGACTAGTGATCCTTTTATATGTGTGGCATTGCTGTATGAAACTGACTTATTAGCCTGGCACTGTTCATATTTGTGTGGAAGTTCTACTGAGTTAACTTCAACTGAGTTATGTCCAGAAGCTTTGGACAGAACTGAAGGACATATCTTGCATCTTCAAAAAAAGTACACATTTCCCACCTGAGATATATATATGGGAATTGGCTAGAGGTTATGTCTTTCCTGTTCAGAATCTGTGTTCCTGCCAGAGTTTTGGTCCTGCCAGAGATACCATCCCTCTGACCATTGCTTCTAGACACAGAATTTGTTTTCCAGCAAAAGAAGAGGGATTAAGCACTGTTTTGTATCTTTCTTGAAAGGGCAACAAGGTGAAAATATACATTTTCAACAGTGTAGATTCTGAGAGTGTTAGTTTGATTACATTTTCAGAAAAGGAAGTTAAAGCGTTGCGTTGGGGCAACATTGTGTCCCTTGTGAGCTTCTCTGACAGAGGTTGTTTGTCATTGGATCATGTGTTCTTTGGCTCTTTGGAGCTAAATCTTTATGTGCCTTGGAGTTATTTTATAGTGATAGCTAGGGAATATGCCTCACAGAACTAGACCATGAGTCAACACTGTTTCTTCAGGATAACTGCTGTTTGTTTGCTTTAGGAAACAGGACAGCCTCAGGAAACCTTTGCGGAAACCTGGAGTCTGAAGTGCAGTTTTATACACAAAGCACCAAAGAAGAACAAAAGCTACATCCATCTGAGGCATAAGAGACGGACTTCTGCCAAAACACCTTTTGAAACTAAAAAACCTCTTTCTGTCATGTGCATGATTCTCCACACTTGCTATGGGAAAAACCAGATTAGTATTAAAGACTTCAGTGTGCGCATTTATTCACCCAGATGGCTTTTTGTATGATTGATGTGCACTACTGACAATGACCCAGTCTACTGTTTGCTTAAGGCTGCAATCCTATACAAACTATATGAGAGTAAGCCTTATTAAACTCAATGCGGTTTAACTCCTAGTATGCATGCTAACGATTGCACTGTTGTTTTCATGCATATTCTCTGGGCTTGTGGGGAATCATGGAGCAGCCTTCCCCAGCTTGTCATGTTGACTGATGGAAATTGTAGTCTGTGTTAAGTTGTGGGTGAGCATATCAGATGACACAGTGATTCTTCAAACAGCTCTTGTTTATTCACAGGCCAGGACAGAACTGAAGGGTTCAGTCAGCCTGCTTATATAGAGCTCCAGTACAACGTTACTGTAACAACTTTCTAAAACTATCCAATCACTGAACGTCACTTTCGATCCGTTATTTGCATAACTATCTACAGTACCCCCCTGCTGGCCCAGGGTGAGAACTTCAGTACATAACAGTCTGAAACATCTGGAGGGCACCATGCTGGGGAAAGTTGTCCTAAAGCATTTCACACTAGTGTGCAGTGTGTGCCTTTTCTCATGGCAGTGCCCCATTTCTCCTAATAGACCAGACACCATTGTAAAAAGGGCTCCACCTGAGCAGCTGAGAGGTCCTTCAAACCACACAAATGAGCTTTGCCCCATCCTGCCTTCTTTTTGACATGGGGTAGAGCAAACTTGCCCCCTGGTTAAAGTCAAGGAAGTGTCCCTCTGAAGACACACACACACACACACACACACACACACACACACACAGTCATACCTCCGAAGTCGAACGCAATCAGTTCCGGAAGTCTGTTCGACTTCCAAAACGTTCAGAAACCGAGGTGTGGCTTCCATTGGCTGTAGGAAGCTCTTGCAGCCAATCAGGAGCCACAAAAGCCATGTCAGATGTTCCAAAGAACGTTCACAAACTAGAACACTCACCTCCAGGTTTTCAGCGTTCAGGAGCCAAAACATTCAACTCGTAAGGCGTTCAGGATCCAAGGCACCCAGAGAGAGAGAGAAAGGGAGAGCGAAAGAGAGATGTGCTAAAAATAAATTCATTAATAAAGAGAAGAATTAGCTGTTGGTTTTTTTTAAAGGCAGAACAGGTTGTGTTATCTAAAGGTAAATGCAGCTATAAGTGAGGGTTTTTTCCTTCCCTCAGAAATTTCAGAGTTATTGTTCCCATGGTAACTATAACTCTCCCACATTGTTAAGCAATGCAAGTCATTACTGAATGGTAGTGGCATTGCCATAATTAAGGCAGAAGTTAGGGTTTAATTTGAAAAAAAGAGCTTTTTAAAAATAATATGAAACAAAATAATTCTATAAGAAGTCACCTTCTGTAAATAACATATGAGGTGATTTCTTATCTCAAATAACAAATTAGTCCTAGATAAAGTTTGAAAAAAATCATGATTTTCTTCTTCTTCCAAAAATGAATATTGGCCAATCAAAGGTTTAAAATGATATATTTACAAATACATCTGCCAAACAAAGCTGAAGAAAAAATAAGCTCTTTTAGGTTCTCCTGCTATTCCATCCTCATATTCCCAAAATTACCAGTGGCTGCAGAATCAAACTGGTCATCAGTTCATGATGAATGAAAGCACCATCATTATACTGGCAGCTGACCAAGCTGGTCTGAAAGGAACAAGCGATTGAATGCTATCTATTTGCAAAACCCCAGGGTGACAATTGTAATGAAAGTGGTAAGGCTTCCATGCATTCATGTTCATTACATACAGAGCAGTCCAGCTGCCTCATCCTTCACCCATGGGGCTTTACAGAGTGATAGAGTAACCACCACATCCACAGCATGGCCACTCATTATGGCACCAGCAGCTGAGGAAAAGCAGATCGAGCCTGATAATGGTGGCACTGCCTGTGAAGTAAATATAGGGTGGGAGCTTAAAAAGCAGATTCTTTAAAATGAGATATACCAATGCAATAACTGTACAGTGGTGCCTCGCAAGACGAAATTAATTGGTTCCGCAAGTTTTTTCTTCTTGCGAGTTTTTCGTCTTGCGAAGCACGGTTTCCCATAGGAATGCATTGAAAATCAATTAATGCGTTCCTAGGGAAACCGCTTGCTAGGCTGGCGGTGTGGAGAAGGGCTTTTCTCCCCACCGCAAGCCTTCAGGACAGGTACGGGAACAGAGGGGAAGGCACGCAGCGCTTTCCCTCTGTTCCCGGGGCTTGCGTGGGAGGAGGGTTTTTCCTCCGCACCGCCAACATTCAGAACAGCATTCTGAATGTTGGCGGTGGGAAGGAAAACCCTCCTCCCACCCCAAGTCTTCAGGAAAGCCATCCGAAGCTGGGCGGGGGGAGGAGGCGTTCCCCCCCCGCCCGGCATCGGAGCTTCGTTCCGATGCCGGGCGGGGGGAGGAGGTCCGAGGACAGTGGGGAAGACGCGCTGCGCTTCCCCGCTGTCCCGGAGATTTCCCTATGGGCTGTCGTCTTGCGAAGCAAGCCCATAGGGAAATTCGTTTTGCGAAGCGCCTCCAAAACGGAAAACCCTTTCGTCTAGTGGGTTTTCCGTCTTGCGAGGCGTTCGTCTTGCGGGGTACCACTGTACATTTAACAACAATAAATGGCCAGGTTTAAGGGTGTTTGTATTTCAAATTCTTTAGCCTACAGATTTATTGATTTATTTATTCAGTTTTATTGGGTATTTTTTTATGTTATAACTATTTTTGTTATGTTGCAATTATATATTTTGTATATTGTGATCTTTTCTGTGAACTGCCTGAGACCTCCAGGTATAGGGTGGTATATAAATTCAATAAATAACTAAATAAAATGAAATATTTTTTCATGTGAGCCACCTTGAGCATGGTTTGAATTGTGGAAAGGTGGCAATGCAAATGAAGCAATGTACGTATGCATGTATTAAATCAGTTTAGTTCAAAAAGCAGATAGTATAGTACAGGATCCCCTTCATGGATCACTGCCTTGCTGTGGCGAAGGGGTTTGAAGAACTGCAGATGGTGATAGCAGCCACGAAATTAAAAGACGCCTGCTTCTGGGGAGAAAAGCAATGACAAACCTAGACAGCATCTTAAAAAGCAGAGACATCACCCTGCCAACAAAGGTTCGCATAGTTAAAGCTATGGTTTTCCCAGTAGTGATGTATGAAAGTGAGAGCTGGACCATAAAGAAGGCTGATCGCCAAAGAATTGATGCTTTTGAATTATGGTGCTGGAGGAGACTCTTGAGAGTCCCATGGACTGCAAGAAGATCAAACCTCTCCGTTCTTAAGGAAATCAGCCCTGAGTACTCACTGGAAGGACAGATCCTGAAGCTGAGGCTCCAATTCTTTGGCCACCTCATGAGAAGAGAAGACTCCCTGGAAAAGACCCTGATGTTGGAAAAGATGGAGGGCACAAGGAGAAGGGGACTACAAAGGACGAGATGGTTGGATAATGTTCTCGAAGCTACCAGCATGAGTTTGACCAAACTGCAGGAGGCAGTGGAAGACAGGAGTGCCTGACGTGCTCTGGTCCATGGGGTCACAAAGAGTCAGACACGACTAAACAACTAAACAACAAAGTGTAGAGGCTACCGGATATATTGTGCAAACAAAGGGTCCAATTCTGACCTGCATACTCTGACTTGTGGTATGAGGCAGCTTCCTACTTTCATATGAAAAGAAGTCCAGAGTCCTTTGCTTCTGGTGCTGCAGGATATGTCCATTTATTTGGTTCCATGGAGCTATTGAAATGACAATTTCAGTGAGTATAGGGTTCAAAAACTGTATGATAAAAAAATGTTGCTGTGAACATACCTCTCAAATATCCCAATATCTGCTATGCTTTTCAAAAATAAAATTCATCTTTGTGAGGATGCAAAACATAGACCATCCAAGTGACCCTATTTTCCAGGGACATCCCTGATTTAGAGAAGCTGTCCCAGTTTATGATTTGATCCTTAGGAACCTATTTTTGTTGGAGAAATGTTGGAAGGCATGGAGTTATCCAACCCCCAAGCCATCTGAAGGCAATCCTTTATAGGGAAGTTTAAAAAACAAAAAAGTTTAAGGTTTCATTATGTTTTTATATATGTTGGAAATGGGCAACCGAGTAAGATGTGTGGGGTATAAATAGTAAAATTATCGTTATGGAATGGGACATCCCTATTTTCATAGGAGAAATGCTACAGGGTATGAAAATAAAGCAACAATAAATTAGGAACATAGTCCTATATAGGGGGAAATTCTGAAGACAAATGTGCTTCGTTTGAATATTTGTGATAGCAGTGCCTGCTAATTACTTTCTGAGTCATGCTTTAATAAAACACAGTAACATTGTTACTCTCTGTGCTCAGCAAACTAGTTCTATACTGTTGAAATTTGCTAACTCATAGCAGTGTCTGAGAAGACTTGGAAAACGATGAGATTTGCAAATTACTGGAGAGATAAGTGGACATTATTGGGCATCAGCATTGAACTACAAAATGTATTTATGGTAAAATTATGTTGTCCTTTCAGTTTTAATAATTCACGGTGTTACCACAAATTATACTACAGTTGAATACAAGCCTATGACATCTGTCTCTTTGTTGCTTTGGGCTCATATCCAACCTTTGTTTTGATTATCCCTAAGTTCAGGATCCCTGCTTGCCATTTATTTGGTGGCTCTGTGAAGCAGTCCTGCATGTACACCACTAGAGATATGTAAGGTTCCTATGCAAAACAGACAATCTAAGATTATTGATGTACACATGTACTTGATATCCAATGCATGGATACTTATTATGAGTTCCTGAAAACATCTTTCTTTCTTTCTTTCTTTCTTTCTTTCCTTCCTTCCTTCCTTCCTTCCTTCCTTCCTTCCTTCCTTCCTTCCTTCCTTCCTTCCTGCTTTTCATATACACACCCTTCCATTCTCATTCCTCAATTTGCCTTTCCTATCCCATCTTTCACCTTTTGCCCAATATCTCATCTTGATCTGTCTCTCTCTTAAAACTTCATCCTAGTCATCTAATGGTACTATAAACCACAATAATGGATATTGTAACAGAAATGGAATTTTATTTATATAAACCCTCAGTACAGCTTTATATGGCTATTAAACTTTTACTGGGGAATGAGCAGAGCTTACTTTCAGAGGACATTACTGTTAGATAGTTAAATGAAAATTAGGAAAGTGCTACTAACAAGGAAAGTCGTCCGCTAAACTGGCTATTTTGGAGCAACCAAAATATAGAACCCAGCAGAACAGTCCTATACCTGAGGTGCACATACCACTGAATTCAATGGGACTTACTCCTAAGTAGGTGGGTTTAAGAGTGCATACTAAGAGTGTGCATTGGCTCTGTGTGAGAGTAAAATAACAATGCAACTCTGGTTGATTGAAAGATTTCACCCCCTCCTGAAAGTGGGATGTCAATATTACCTCCAAGCTGGATCAGAGCCTCCACAAATTTTCATGTCACTCAGTTGTTTCTGTACTCTTCTGTACTATAGTTCTTTTTTCTATCTCTATATTTCTCTAGGTCCAAAAAGTTGCCCTCAGAGCACTGAAGAGGTCTGGATTTTCTTGTTGTTAAAAGTAGAGTAGCAGAGAACTTTAAAAAAGAAAAAGAAAAGTACACACACACACACACACACACACACACACAATGTTGTTCTGCTCTAACAACAACAAAGAACAGCTCTTCCGAACTCTACAGCCAACATTTCAGACTGTCTTCTGCCATAAGGCCTATTAGGTTTGTTGGGGACCTTAACTGTGATGCAGAAGGGAGTTTTATGTGTGTATCTGGTGTTGATGTGCATCACAATAAGCACCCACCCAGTTTATACAATTGACATTCTTCAAAAAAGAAGAAAGGGTCATGAAAATTGGGTGTCCAGGTCACACCAGTGTGGTGTAGTGGTTAAAAGCGGTAGTCTCGTAATCTGGGGAACCGGGTTCGCGTCTCCGCTCCTCCACATGCAGCTGCTGGGTGACCTTGGGCCAGTCACACTTCTTTGAAGTCTCTCAGCCCCACCCACCTCACAGAGTGTTTGTTGTGGGGGAGGAAGGGAAAGGAGAATGTTAGCAGCTTTGAGACTCCTTAAAGGGAGTGAAAGGCAGGATATCAAATCCAAACTCTTCTTCTTCTTCTTCTTCTTCTTCTGCATGTTTGATAGCCCAGCAATTGTCTGACGTGGCCCACAATAATAATGTCTGAGGCAACTAAATGTATGATCCCCAAGATCAATGGTTACTGATTAGTACTGATTAAATCAATTCCCATTGTTCCAGTGTTGTTTTACTGTCAGCATGCTATGAACCTCAGACCATTTGTTGACCCTTGAGCTAAAGCTTGGTGGTCCACTTCCGGAAACTGAGTAGTTCCTTACTAATTGGTACTACAAAAATTTGGTCTCTTCAGTTAACGCTTGCACAAATATTGTGTAAATGTAGCTATGGGAGTGGGTGCCAGGAGAAGGTCAGTAATCACTCATATAGCTTTTGTGAAGTTAGCTCCTTATTCAAAGAAACAAGGCAGCTCAGAAGGCCAAAGCTGGAGGGCACAGCAACTGGGCTGCTCTCTGCCACAAACTCTTTCTGCTCACTAAACCCTGTTACCACTTCAGCTTCCAATACTCCTCCTCCCAGTGTGCTGTCTCTTCTCCCTATGGCCAGTCGTCCTACCACCAGGCATGCCAACTTGATTAAAATATTGGGGGGGGGCAGGTAAGCCCCGCCCAACATAATCAATCAAAGACATGGCATACACAAACCATTTGAATTTCAATCTCCATCAACTTGAGGGGCAGCCTCCTTAAATATTTTATTGGCAGGGGCAAAGGGATCTCGGCCACTATGCCCACCACCAACCCCTCTGGCTCTGAGCCTTCTTCCCTCGGGGTTCCTCAGCTGGTGCCTCCAACCTCTCCTCTTCAACCAGGCAGTCCATAACACCACCTCCCTTCCCTCTATGATATTCTCTCCTCTGTGCTTAAGATTTACATACAGTAATATCAGTTATTAGATTATTTCTTCTCTTGCCAATATATTTCTTGAAATGAAAGAGTGCCCTTTGATGTATCTTTTATTGAAAGCCTTGTGTTAAACAGCTGTCTATTTTTTATCCATTTGAAGACAGTTTCAGTGCCACTTCTTCCCTTTGACAGGGGTCAAAGGAAAAGCATCTTCATCAAAGAAATTTTATTAGCCATAAAGAGAACTTCTATAAAGCTGGGGATGTGCCGAGGTAATACAAGTTGGAATATTTTCACTATCCATTGGCTTTAATTGTTCAAATAAGACAACTAAGCCCTCTTGCCCAGATGTGTTTGCCGAGATAAGCCACCAGAATCAGAAGCAGGATTGATGTAGCTTCACCGTGATGAAAAATAATGATTCTTTTCTACCTCTGTCAATCCAGCTTCCATACCTTAGTCATAGGAAATGTATAAAAATATAAATGCATGCAGTGATATTGTAACTTGCTAATAAGAACTTGTTTAATATTATGATAAATGGTTCGGTACTGCACATGCAGAGGGCAAGGTGAAAAGTACTGTATTTTTTGCTCTATAAGACTCATTTTTCCCTCCTTAAAAGTAAGGGGAAATGTGTGTGCGTCTTATGGAGCGAATACAGGCTGCGCAGCTATCCCAGAAGGCAGAACAGCAAGAGGGATCGCTGCTTTCACTGCGCAGCGATCCCTCTTGTTGTTCTGGCTTCTGAGATTCAGAATATATTTTTTCTTGTTTTCCTCCTCCAAAAACTAAGTGCGTCTTATGGTCTGGTGCATCGAGCAAAAAAATACGGTAACTTCTAATTTGGCTCCACTATAGCCCTTCCTACCCCACCAGATGTCTTCACATTTCTACACTACAACTCAATGGTCCATTCACTTCAAGCAGATGTTCTTGCACCACACTTAGAGCAAGGTCAACCACTGGGTCATCTTCAGAACCCCAAGCTCTTATATCTGGCACCTGGTGGCCCTACCAAGTTTTGAATGAAGATATCCCTCACAATCCTACTCATAAGGAAAACTGAGAGGTACACAAGCTTTAGAAACAGAGGAAGTCCATGCATTAATGTTACCTCTTTGTGACAGATTTTGTTTGTAATGCCCCAGCTATGAATACATGCATACTAGAGCTACAACTATTGTGAAACCCATCCTTCTAGATGGCACCAACTTTATTTTTGAACTATGAGAGCAGTAGTTTGAGAAGATCCAGTTTTTTCTTCCCCTCCAGATACTGTTGGACATCAGTTCCCAACATCCCTGACCATTGGCTAGGGGGACTGTCCCTAAGGGGAAATGGAGCCCATCAACACACAAATTCCCCATCTCTGCATTAGAGCAACAAACTTGGACAAGCTATGACCAGGCTTGTCAAGAAACATATTTTTGAGGAGAAATTTAAATGTTCTTTTGAAATGCTGTTTAGATTGTACATGGTTAACTGTCTAAAGGAGAAAAGGAAACCCTGGTCTTGAAGCCACAGAGATGTATTTTATTGGGGTTCAGTGGGCAGGCTGCCCAAAATCAGTTGAATTGTTACTGTTGCTGAAGAAAGGATATGTAACTTATGAAGTTTCCAGTATATCAGTTGACTGAAGAATTTGATGTTTATATGATTCAATGGAATATGAGAGGGTCAGAATGTGAGACATCCTTTTGTAGTAATTTAATTCAAACCTATTGGTCCATTGTTATAGGCCTATGAAATTTAGGTTTGCACTCTAGCTGGAGAGAATAAAAGGCTCAGGGGTCAGTCAGTAGGACAGAAGAGTCAGGCAGTCTTTGTAAAACTGTGAAGTGATTTAGTAAGGGATTTAAGGACTCCAAAGAGGCTGGAGACAAGCATGAGAGAGTCTGAGGATGGAAGCAGCAGTGGCCATGGAAAGATAGCAAGAGAGACTAGGAGCTAAGGAATTCAGGTGGAGCCAATGCATTAAAGCTGAAAATCATCAAAGGAAGGAACTAGGGGGTCTGTAAAGAGGAGTGGAAGAAGCTCACCTTTGGAGGTGAGCTGAGACCAGTGTGTCAGAACATAGCAAGTAACACAAAGAAAAACTGAGTCCCTAACCAGAGAGATGACTTCTAACTAAAGCTTACAAAACAATTGTGGGGAAAGAGAACCTGTCCAGAAAGGAGAAGACTTCAAGTGAAGCCCTTTAATCAGTCTGTGATTTAATTGGAGGGGAGCACTAAAAGAGGGCAGTTGGCTAGTGGCATTAGTACAGGGATAGGAACCGAAACAAGTATATAGACATCTGGTTAGCTCAGTTGGTTAAAGAGTGGAGCTGATAACGCCAAGGCTGCAAGTTTGATCCCTATATAGGACTGCTGCATATTCCTACATTGCTGGGGATGGGGGCGGGATGAGGATTAGATGCTCCTCAAGGTCCCTTCTACAATTCTATGATTTTAAGCCTGTCCAGATGTTTAGAAAGTTGATGTTTCCATCTATGATTCTGTGATCTCTTTGAGGTAAAAGAACATCATTAAAAAAAAAATCCCAGAGCAACATTAATATATATGAAAGCCTTCTTCAAGTCAAGTAAAGTTATAGAATCAACACTTAAATAATCATATTTTATATTATTTTAAGTTTTTGTACATTATAAGGCATTTGCTTTGATTTCCAAACCCTAGTCTTCATTCCATGCTAGTGGTCAGCAACCATTTGCAAGGAAAGAGTACAAAGGTATAAGTTATTTGAATCTAAATGGTGGTACTGGGATGATAAATGGCATTATGAAATAAGGTATTTACAATTTATGGTGTATGTGGCAGGGATCCTGCATACAGTAACATTGTGGGCATAGTAAACCACAGCAGTTCCGATAGCTTTCAACTTATTTCATGGCAGTTGGCGTGATACAGAAACATTTAAGTCCAACTCTCTACCAAGGCTTCAGCTGAATGGACCTGAGCCGGGCCTGCTGGAGAATTGATCTACTGGACATTTGAAGACAAGGGTGTGAAACCTTTTCCTCCTAAGGACCACACATTTTCTTATGGGAAACCTTCCAGAGGCCCCAAGCCAGTGTTGGCTGTGGCAAAAGTGGCTCTAGTCAGATAAACACCAGCAAATTGTATTATCACAGTTCCAGCTAGGGAAAACCAGAAAAACATGGAACAGGTCTAGTGAGGAGCATGGCCTGGTACGAGTGGCCTTGACAGACTCTTGAGGGCCAGATAGACCTGGGCACAGGCAATATTTGGCCCCCAGGCCAAGGGTTTCCTATCCCTGCTTCAACAGAGAGATGTGAGGTCTCAGTTTGAAGTAATTGGTGTGTCACCGTCCAGCCCTGCCATGACAATGGCAGTGCACTAAGCATCAGGTGTGCCGGGCTCAAAGGGACAATTCTACTGGAGCCCTATGAAAATCTGCTTCTCTTTTTTTTTAAAAAAAAGATATTTATTAAAGTTTCAAAAAATACAAAAAATACAGAATACAAAAAGAAGAATAAAGTTTTTTTAAAAAAATATAACCAAAAAAAGTAAATATATATATATATATATATATAAAGAAACATACCAAATAGACAGTTAAAAAGACATTAATTTTCCATAACCTATCTTCCCTATACTTATTTCCCCGGACCTCCTCATACCTCCCTTTTTTGTATTCCAGTTCAGTTTGTTAGTTCAGCAAATCCTTACCATTAAAATTACCCAGTTGCAAACCTTTTTTCATATCTCTTAAAGTATTACAGCTAAAAACCTCTTAGTTTCTATCCAACATCCTTCTAAAATTCCTTAATTTTACAATATTTCTGTAAATAATCTTTAAATTTCTTTCAGTCTTCTTTCACCGACTCTTCTCTCTGGTCTCGGATTCTGCCAGTCATTTCCGCCAGTTCCATGTAGTCAATCACCTTCATCTGCCATTCTTCCAGAGTGGGTAGATCTTGTGTCTTCCAATACTTTGCGATAAGTATTCTTGCTGCTGTTGTAGCATACATAAAAAAGGTTCTATCCTTCTTTGGCACCAATTGGCCGACCATGCCCAGGAGAAAGGCCTCTGGTTTCTTCAGGAAGGTATCTGCTTCTCATCCAGTTCTCTGTGCATACAGGAATTTGTACAATTTATCTTACATGCAAGCTTGTAGCTAATGAATGTAGCATCTGATTTATATGTGATGTAATTACAGTATAAAATAAATATGACTTCAATTATTATTATTATTATTATTATTGTTTTGGAGTGGCAGTTTTGTCAACAAATGTTCTAAGGCTCAGGCAGGTAAGCAATGCTTTTTCTGAGCATGCAATACATCTATGTGCTTAAACATACCCATAAACTTAATTCATCTGTAAAATGAGATAATCCATCTTTCTGTATAAACAAGCCACTCTGTGTTTGGCTCCTCTGGCTTGCTTATTCTTTGACAACAAAGAGCCCATGATCGAATGGTAAAACACTGCTTAATGCTCAGGGCCCCACATTCCAATAAGAGAAATGAAAGTAATAAATATCATTTTTATGCTATTAATTTTTACTGATCTTTAACTTCAGCAGAACGAAGCCTGGAGCAGAGACAATCATATAAGCAGGTAAAATAAACAGGATTTGCATAAAAGATGTTGTCCTTTCCACTACAGGTTTACGGTCTACAAAAAAGTACACAGGGGATAGAATTCGGTAAGACATGGTTATGTAACTGGAGCAGTGATTCTCATAGTGCAAGAATGGATAAACTGTGGCTCTTCACATGCTGTTAGACTGAAGCTTCCATCATCCTTCATTGGCCATTCTGGCAGAGAGCTGGAATTCAGCAACATTTGAAGGACCACAATTCACTATTCCTTACCATAGTGTATGCTTAAGATAATATGTCTTAAGTAAGGCCCCTTTGATGGGACGTGGGTGGCACTGTGGTCTAAACCACAGAGCCTAGGGCTTGCCAATCAGAAGGTCGGTGGTTCGAATCCCCACAACGGGGTGAGCTCCTGTTGCTCGGTCCCAGCTCCTGCCCACCTAGCAGTTCAAGAGCACGTCAAAGTGCAAGGAGATAAATAGATACTGCTCTGGCAGAAAGGTAAACGGCGTTTCCGTGCACTGCTCTGGCTCACCAGAAGCGGCTTAGTCATGCTGGCCACATGACCCAGAAGCTGTATGCCGGCTCCCTCAGCCAGTAAAGCAAGATGAGCGTGTAAAGCATGTAAAGCTTGGCCAGTAAAGCAAGATACATTTTGGAGGTTTACATCAATAATAAAATAGTCAACTCCTAGGGGCCAAGGCTTCTTCGCTCCCCCTAATAAAATATTTGAGGGGGTTGCCCTCCCAAGTTGATGGGCATTGCCATTCAAATGTGTGTGCAAGGCATCTTGTGATCAATTATGCAGGGTGGGGCTCACCTGCCCCCCAAATATTTTATTCAAGGTGGCACTCCTGGCAGAAGACAGGTCTGAGAAAGGAAAACCCAAAGAGCTATGGTTCCAGCTGAACTAAGAGATAATTAGCTGAACTAATTTATCAACTCTCCTTCTGAGGCATCTAGGTGAAATTTGAATGCGTGAATTTCAATCCTAACCTGGCTTCTGTTTCAGTGTATCTGAAGAAGTGTGCATGCACATGAAAGCTCATACCAATAACAAACTTAGTTGGTCTCTAAGGTGCTACTGGAAGGAGTTTTTTATTTTGTTTCGACTACGGCAGACCAACACGGCTGCCTACCTATAACTAGAACTATGGAAGGCACCACATTGAGCTGCATGAAATGGAAGTCCATCAACCTCACCAAGAAACTTACACAGGTACAGACTGACATCTTTCTGACTAAATGCAATAACCTGGACATTATATAGAAGGGTCTGGTGACTTCTGTTTCAGTGTATCTGAAGAAGTGTGCATGCACACGAAAACTCATACCAATAACAAATTTAGTTGGTCTCTAAGGTGCTACTGGAAGGAATTTTTTAAATTTGTTTAAACCTAACCAAGTTTTACTGGGATAAGCCTCATTGATTTCACCAAGACAAGAAAAGAAGGAAACAACCATTGGAGTATCTAGTTCAGTATTGTCAAAACCAGGTAGTCTTTAAGAGGAGATATTGGGCCCCACTCTACAACTGTGGTAAACTATTGTCCGGGGGATACTTCAATCCCATTCTGTTAAAACAAACAAACAAACAAACAAACAAACAAACAAACAAACAAACACATGGGCTAGCATTCAGAAATAGGATCTCCTCAACATAACACAGTGTCCCTTCTTATGTGACCATCATATGGTAGAAGGTGCTAAAACCCAGCTACTTACAGCACTGCAAAAGTAAGCCTATCCTTTGGTTTCTTATCATGACACTGTTACTCCTTCTGGAGTGTTGAACAATCTTGGCATGGTTTGGAGCCCTATCATGAGTTCTTCCCATGTTGCACAAGACCTCTGAAATTATTAAGGAGTTGGGGGCAGTGCCTCCATTCAACATGGACACCATGAAGCTAAGTTGATAAAGGACCTTTGTGGAACGAATGAGAGTCCCTTTGCAGGACTGAAAAGAACCCCCCAAAAATGATACTTTCAATTTACTCAATTTCAGCACCATATCAAATGAAGCAAATTTTAAAGCATTGGGAAATTACCATCCATAGCCCACATTTTATTGAAAGAAAGATCAGTTGTCCGCTCCTCACAACCCGGGTTGGTGTTAGCTTAATATACCTACCTCTAGTTTTCCAAAGTAAGAAGCATTTCAATAATAATAATAAAACTGATGGAATTGCTCATGTGAGACTCTATATTAGTTTCTTTCTTTCTCCACTGGAAATGTTTTTGCCAAAATGAAACTCGAATGCCTACTTCCATGGGACATCACAGCTAGAAAAAGTTCTTGTATGATTAAAAGAGTTATTTCTGACATTTCCCCCTCCCTCCTGAGCTTGTCAGAGATGGAGATGCCGACCTTTTTTGTTCCAGGAGAAATGAAAAGCAAAGGCACCACTTTAACAAGACATAACGGTTTTGACAAACCATAGTACAAGAAATGCAAAAATCCAGCAAAGGCATTTAGTCATTCATCTCCCAGTCAAGATAATTACAGCTGTCAAGCATGGTTGTGCTGTGGGATTCTTTGTCCAGAGGGTTCCTTATTTTCCTCTTCCATCTCTTGCTGTCAATGGGTAGCAGCCATCAATGTCAACGTCAAATTCTACGCATCAGTATTTGCGGCAGTGCAAGAACCTTTCCTTTCAAATGTCTATGTTTCAGCTTGCCAGTCTCCTTGCAGTCACGCAAGCAGTGGATGGTGCATAACTTTTGTAGCACTGAAAACACACTTCAAATGTGTTCCAGATACAGAGAGCATTTGCAGGGGAAACAACTTGCCCTACAACTGCGTACAGAGGCAGGAGGTGGTAGGGGCAGTTCCAGTTTTCTATCATATGCTGTGGCTCTTCGCCACTTACTGCCTTTTCCTACTAGGGCAAAAGGAGGAAACGGCTTAGATTTTTGGCACTGAAAAAGAAGGGGCATGTCTTTAATGTATCATTGTTAAAAACAAGGCAAACAGTCAATTTTAGGATTATACCTACAAACAGAGAAGTTGGGTGAAGCTCAGGAGATGGTATCATAGTTAACCAACAGTCCTATTGATGAACACATCCAAACCCCGTTCAGCAGTAGCGCAGCTGTTTCTGCTGCTTTGCCTAAGCCTGGCAGTCTTCCAAGTAGGGTCATCAGGTCATGTGACTAATCAGGTCATGTGACCAAGTCCCCCCTTTTGGGGGACTTACACCTGTCTCAACTCAGCCAGCTGAACCCTGATTAAATTGGGATGGACCAGTTACACCAGCATATATTTGGCTGAGCTGAGATTTGGGGCTACAAGACAGCTGAACCTGGCTGAGCTAGGAATCAGCCAGTGGAACTGGAAACCCAGTACATCCTATGCTGCTCATCAAAACATAGCTTGCCATAGGATTGCCCCCAGATACAATTTAAATCAGTCTTCACCAACCTTCTCCCTTCCAGATATTTCTGGGTACAACTCCCTTCAGCTCCACACAGAACAGTTGATGGGTGATTTAACACACCATGTATATTTAAGCCAAGTAGTGGACACCACAGGAACGCGGGTGGCACTGTAGGTTAAACCACAGAGCCTAGGAGACTTGCTGATCAGAAGGTCGTGGTTCGAATCGCCGCAATGGGGTGAGCTCCCATTGCTTAGTCCCTGCTCCTGCCAACCTAGCAGTTTGAAAGCATGTCAAAAGTGCAAGTAGATAAATAGGTACCGCTCCAGTGGGAAGGTAAACGGCGTTTCCGTGTGCTGCTCTGGTTCACCAGAAGGGGCTTAGTCATGCTGGCCACATGACCCAGAAGCTGTACGCCGGCTCCCTCGGCCAATAAAGCGAGATGAGCGCAACAACCCCAGAGTCGGTCACAACTGGACCTAATGGTCAGGGGTCCCTTTACCTTTACCTTTAGTGGACACCACACAGAGAAATAAAAACCTCAGTGATCTCCCAGGCTTTGGAAGAAACAAGCTTTGCTGCCCCAATGCTTTTCTAACCCAGTTCCCCCCCCCCAAAAAAATAATAATATGAAATTATTTATACAGCTCCCATCAAACAAAACCCCAATATTTTCAAAAGAAATAAAATATCATTATAAACCATTGAAAATTACCATAAAATTGACTGGTTTGCCTTAGAAGTTTTAACCACTAAATAGGCCTGGTGACACAAAAGGTTCTCAAGAGATGTATGAAGGTTAGACGTGAGGAAACTTGCATAATCTCTACTAGAAGAGGATTCCACAGCATGGGATTGGTGGCATTAAATACCCAACTGCAAATCAAAGCAATTTCTTGGGAGGCTGCTTAAGCCAATACAGACAAAAACAAAGATAATTATAGGTTATGCTCACTGTACTCCTTCACTTACCTACTGAATTTTAATATGGAGTCTCCATTTAGGTATCATAGCTAAGAGCCCCTGAAAAACAAGTGAGTTTCTCTAAAGCATTTAAAAAGCTTTTTTAGGTCAGTGGGCATACCACATATTGTGATAATAAGTTAAATATGCTAAGGGAGCTAAATATGTTAAATAGAATCATAGACTTGTAAAGTTGGAAGGGACCCCAAAGGTCATCTAGTCCAATCCCTTGCAATGTAGGAATCTCAGCAAAACATCCATGACAGATGACCCCCCAACCCCTGCTTACAAACCTTCAAGGGAAGAGAGTCCACAACCTCCTGAGGGAAACCATTCCACTGTCGCACAGCTCTTACTGATAGAAAGTTTTACCTGATGTTTAGTCAGAATCTCCTTTCTTGTAACTTGAAGGCATTGGTTTGAGTCCTACCCTCCAGAGAAGGAGAAAACAAGCTTGCTCCATCTTCCATGTGACAGCCCGTGAGATATTTGAAGATGGCTATCATATCTCCTCTAAACATACCGAGCTCCTTCAACCATTCCTCATAAGGCTTGGTTTCCAGACCCTTGATCATCTTGGTTGCCCTCCTCTGCACACGTTCCAGCTTGTCAACATCCTTCTTAAATTGTGATGCCCAGAACAGGATGCAGTATTCCAGGTCTGACCAAGGCAGAACAGAGCGCTACTATTACTTCCCTTGATCTAGACAGTATACTTCTGCTGATTCAGCCTAGAATAGCGTTAGCTTCTTTTGTTGCTGCATCACACTGTTGACTCGCTGTTGAAATATGAGTCAAATATGTCAAGGGAACAATCCTGTTGCACATAAAACCAGCATAAAGCAAGTCAGTGTGAGTTAGTTAGGTATACAGTTATAGCAGATCCAAACGCCAGCCAGCAGCTGGGTTACCTCTTTAAAAATAGTGTTCAATCTGATATAAATTCTGAACAATTGCTCCATAGTTATTTCTTAATATTAAATATGATGTAAACACCTCTTTACTTTCCTCAGTCACAGTTATGGCTACCATTATGATTTTTTTTAAAAAAAAAAATTCTTTAGATTGATTTGCACGTCTTACTGAATTTTTACAGCTTTATTCTCAAAAATCAATAAACACATATTAACTTTTTTGTTTTGTTTTTTTAAAAAGTGTTCTGTGCTGGGTTGTCAGATCACAAGACTGAGCTGAAAGGGCTTAGAATTCAACTTTAGTCTCACTTCTCCGGTCCTAACCCGCCGCACCCCCAGAACACCTCATTTTGGGAACTTACACCAATGTAGGCTCAGTCAGCTTTGGGATAAGCAAGTTACACCAGTATATATTCAGCCGAGCAAGCATGGGAGACTTAACGCTGGCTGAGCTTGGTTGAGCCAGGAATCAACCAGCTGAGCTGGAGATATGCTTAGTGTGGGTGGCACTGTGATCTAAATCACTGAGCCTCTTGGGCTTGCCTATCAGAAGGTTGGTGGTTTGAATCCCCATGATAGAGTGAACTCCTGTTGCTCTGTTCCAGCTCCTGCCAACCTAGCAGTTTGAAAGCACGCCAGTGCAAGTAGATAAATAGGTACCACTGTGGTGGGAAGGTAAACAGCGTTTCAGTGCCCTCTGGCTTCCCTCACGATGTCCCATTGCATCAGAAAAGCTGTATACATGACCTGGAAAGCTGTGAACAAACGTCGGCTCCCTTGGCCTGAAAGCGAGATGAGCGCCACAACCCCATAGTTGCCATTGACAGGACTTAACCATCCAGGGGTCCTTTACCTTTTTACTTTTCATGCTGCTTGCTGAACTGCTCGTATCAGCAGATCTTGCCATAGGATTGCCCCCCTATTTCTGAAGAAATGCTATCAACTTGTTCCCCCCCCCTCCATTGGAATGAGTAGAAATTCTTCAGTTTGTTATGGATATTAAAGAAAAACAAATTAATTTTAGCCTCAAAAGCTTTTGCAGTTTTCTTCAGGAAGTTTAATTGTGACATCCTACAACATCCAGAATGTTGTAGGACCTTTGATAAATAGCCTGTCTTATTATTGTTTGTCTAGCTCTCATAATACTATATTTTTTTTAAAAAAATATGAGATAGATATAACCATTTCACAATGGTTCCACTATATTCCACTACAGTTCTGGAAATGGTGTTTACAACAATTGAAAGCTCAAATATAATGTGGAAATCAACAGTTGGGGAAATGTGAAAATGGAATAAAGTGCCATATGAATGCAGCCTTTGTTACTACATATCTGAATCCACAATAAGCTCAGGCATGTATACTTCCTTCATGAGAGACCTTTTATTTCCTAGCTAGCTGATATCTCAATTCCTGAGGTATGATACTTGCCTGAGGGGAATGAAAATGTGACAAGCTTTGACTGAATTATCCCCATTGCATTACGTCTGTTTGAAATCCTGAAAAAGAACATAACAATCAAAGCAGGTACAAGTGTACAAAGCTACAGAGGGGGAAAAAATTCTAATCAATCAGGCTGAAGCCCTTGCATTATAGTTTCATAATGCTGGAAACAAGGAATGCAGACAGTGCCTGTCAAGGTTACCTTTGCTATTTATTTTTTATTGCTTGTGTAAGCTTTTATATGATCTTAAAACAAACAAAAAAACCCCAAAACCTGGAAATTTAACATTTTGTTTTACAACATAATGCTATTCTTAAACCTCACAACAACCAAGGTGAGAAATACAGAAAGGGATATGTTTCCTTTTCGAACAAGTTCCTACATCACTGTCAAATCTGCCATGCCAAATCATCAATCATTTTCAGTGTTATATTAGAGCAAACCTATTTCTTCCTCCCCCACCCCCTGTCCTGAACTACAGGATATATTTGTTATACTTCTCAGAAGACTGATTTGACTGATATTCACAAGGTTCACACTGAAACACCAACAGCTCTCTGAAAAGATATCACAACCCAAAATGTTCCATCATTTTTCACTAGACAGGGGTTAATAATAATAATAATAATACTCATTTGACTCTAAAATTAGCCACTTAAAATTCACCTTTAATTTTTACCCCTTGAAATAGACACAGACTTAACACCCTCTGAAATCTTCTCACCACATGGGATATATTTAGGGTGGCACGCAACTTTCAGAGCAATACTTTCTATTCAGTATGAACAGTGCTTCTTTTCCAGAAAAAGGTGCCAGAACTGTCCCTCGCTACTCCCTTCCCCCATGCACCTCCTTCCCTTCCTCCCTTGCCCCTGCCCCTTGCAATTTTTCAAAATTTGGACTTTCCACAAACACACGTGTGTGTGTGTGTGTGTGTGTGTGTGTGTGTGAGACAGAGAGAGAGAGAGAGAGAGAGAGAGAGAGAGAGAGAGAGAGACAGAGACAGAGACAGAGACAGAGATACCCTCCCCCCACAAATGTGTGAGCCAGCCTTGAGCCTGTGTAGCAGTGGATGTGGTTTCTGGGGCTCTAAGGCAGAGCAGTAAGCAAGAACGAAGTGGAAGACATCTCAAACGGGTTCCTGTGGGATGCCATGAAAGTGGTAGTTTGCGCTTCTTCTATCTAAGAAATAGCATTAAGTAAGTGGATGGTTTGTGGGACGCGGGTGGCGCTGTGGGTAAAACCTCAGCGCCTAGGACTTGCCGATCGCATGGTCGGCGGTTCAAATCCCCATGGCGGGGTGCGCTCCCATTGCTCGGTCCCAGCGCCTGCCAACCTAGCAGTTCGAAAGCACCCCCGGGTGCAAGTAGATAAATAGGGACCGCTTACTAGCGGGAAGGTAAACGGCGTTTCCGTGTGCTGCGCTGGCTCGCCAGATGCAGCTTGTCACGCTGGCCACGTGACCCGGAAGTGTCTTCGGACAGCACTGGCCCCCAACCTATTAAGCGAGATGGGCGTGCAACCCCAGAGTCGGACACGACTGGCCCGTACGGGCAGGGGTACCTTTACCTTTACCTTTACTTAAGTGGATGGTTGGGGAAGCAGGCAGAGTGCAAAAAGAGCTCCCAGCCCCGCATGCAAGAGTGTGCTATTGACGTGCTTAGGCAATGCTAAGCATTTCCAGAAGGGGCAATTGTTAGGGAAGGGAACCCAAAGGACACCCTTAGCAGCCACACAAATCTAAATGACTGTGGGGTGGTGGTGGTGGTGGAATGGAGTAAGCTGAACAGGAGCATTCCACAGCATCATATTTTGTAGCAGGCGCTACAAGTTTATAACCATATACTGTAGATTCCATATAGATTCTGCCTTCCATAGCTCTGAGGCTTCGTGAATTTATGGTCATTGAAACATTGCTTCATACATATGAATGAAACAAGCTATGTTGAAGCATACCTATTAACTAATTCATTCTGGAAGTAGCCTTCCATCTTTCATGAAGTGCACACATGCCAAGAAGCAAGAACAGATAGCTGTTTTTCACAATATAGCTATGTTTCACACCAGTTGCAAACCAGGCCTGGGGCAATTTAAATTACTCCCGGTCCTGCAGGTGAGCATTTAAATTCTTATTACAAATCTTTGGCATATCTATCTGCGCTACCACCCGCACAATTTAAAAAGCCTGACTAGTTGACCCCTGTCTGTAATTTATATCATTCATATGCATATGTAATAAAAACTGAAGCCTCTCTTCTCTTTGTCCTTTGACTGATCAGAGTTCACACAGTGTGTATTAAAGAGGTAAATTTTAGAACAGGATCAGCAGGTCACAGTCTTTGAAGATGGTGCCTTTCAGAAGGTACGTTTGTCTTTTATTTTTCCTTATGAAATGCTACTTCTCAGGCCTCATTCTTCTTGACCCTGGTAGAGGTTAACAGTTTTAACAGATGGAAGAACTAACTTTAATTCAGTTAAAGTTAAGTCCTGGGAGTATTCTTGAGGAGAATCTGGAGAACCATGTCAACTTGGGACAGTGCTGCACACTAGAATGGCATTTACTAGTTCCATTGAAATTAGTGGGATCTGAATTTCATAAAGATCTTTTGGATTACTGTGCCGCATAGAATTTCAGTGCCTGTACACAGCTATTTTTACTTAAATCCCACAAAGACATTTGAGCTGCCTAATTGTGCACGTGAGTGTGGTCCAGATACAAAATGTTTTCCGAAGAAGATCTCATTTCTTCAGGAAACATGTTTTAGGGGTCATGTGAGTGGTGGATTCTGATGTACGCATAAAAACGTCAGTCAAACTAGGGATGAGGTAGATTATCCCAATGGCAGCTGGTCACCAAATGTTTTGCATGGAGAACAAACAAAAAGCTTGAGCAGTAAATGCTGCTTGAGCCACTTTAGGGGCTATAGAAAGAAAAAAGACTAAGAATTTCTCTTTTTTTAAAAAAATAATATTTATTACTTTTCCAACAATTTAAACACTACAAAGAAAAAAATTAACAATACAATACAATACAAAAACAATACATAACACTAACACATTAAACTAACAAAACAAAACAAAAACAGTTTAAAACACATCAAATAGTTTCAATATCTTATCTTTCATTCACTTATTTCAATGACCTCCTCACACCTCCCTTTTTGTATTCCACTTCTATTAGTTGTTTCAGCAATTCCTTTCCATCTTCCTCTGTTTTCTATCCTATAATTATCTTAACACATTTTAACCTTATTTTTCCCTTTAATTCTCTATTAATCTATTTATACTGAATTCCTTATAACATTTCTACTAAAGCCATATAACTTCATTCCAACATTTTTCTAACATTCATTAATTTTACAGTATTTCTGTAAATAGTCTTTAAACTTTTCCCAATCTTCTTCCACCGACTCTTCTCCCTGGTCTCGGATTCTGCCAGTCATTTCCGCCAATTCCATATAGTCCATCAACTTCATCTGCCATTCTTCCCGGGTGGGTAAATCTTGTGTCTTCCAATACTTCGCGATGAGTATTCTTGCTGCTGTAGTTGCATACATAAAAAAAGTTCTATCCTTCTTTGGCACCAATTGGCCGACCATGCCCAGGAGAAAGGCCTCTGGTTTCTTCAGGAAGGTATATTTAAATACCTTTTTCATTTCATTATAAATCATCTCCCAGAATGTCTTAATCCTTGGGCATGTCCACCAAAGGTGAAAGACTGTACCTTCAGTCTCATTACATTTCCAACATTTATTGTCGGGCAAATGGTAAATTTTTGCAAGCTTGACTGGTGTCATGTACCACCTATAAATCATTTTCATTAAATTTTCTCTTAAGGCATTACATGCCGTGAATTTCATACCTGTGGTCCATAGCTGTTCCCAGTCAGCCATCATTATGTTATGTCCAACATCTTGTGCCCATTTAATCATAGCTGATTTCACCATTTCATCCTGAGTGTTCCATTTCAACAGCAAGTTATACATTGTTGACAAATTCTTAATTTTTGGTTCTAACAATTCTGTTTCCAATTTTGATTTTTCCACCTGGAAACCAACTTTTTTGTCCAAATTGTATGCCTCCATTATTTGATAATAATGGAGCCAATCTCGCACTCTGTTTTTCAATTTTTCAAAACTCTGCAGTTTTAATCTGTCTCCATCTTGTTCCAGAATTTCCCAATATTTCGGCCATTTGGCCTCCATATTGAGTTTTTTCTGTGCCTTCGCTTCCATTCGTGACAACCATCTTGGGGTTTTCTTTTCTAACAAGTCCTTATATCTTATCCAGACATTAAACAATGCTTTTCTAACAATATGATTTTTAAACGCTTTATGTGCTTTTACCTTATCGTACCACAAGTATGCATGCCAACCGAATACATTATTGAAACCTTCTAGGTCCAACACATCAGTGTTTTCAGGAAGCAGCCATTTTCTCAGCCAGCAAAAAGCAGCTGATTCATAATAGAGTTTAAGGTCTGGCAGGGCAAATCCACCTCTTTCTTTGGCATCAGTTAGTATCTTAAGTTTTATTTGAGGCATAAAGATTTGCCCTGTCAGACAAATCTAGAAATATCTTTCTGCCACTTCTTGAAACAATCCATCTTATCCAAAATTTGCAATGTTTGAAATAGAAACAGCATCCTTGGCAGCACATTCATTTTTATCACAGCAATTTGGCCTAACAAAGATAACTTCAAATTTGTCCATATTTCTAAATCCTCTTTCACTTCAATCCAACATTTTTCATAATTATCCTTAAATAAATTCACATTTTTAGCAGTCATGTTAACCCCCAAATATTTCACTTATGTTAGTCCTGTCTCCTCCTGAAACTTCTCTCTCTCATACACAGTTAAGTTTTTCTCTAAAACCTTAGTTTTCATCTTGTTCAACTTAAAACCTGCTACCTGTCCGAATTCTTGAATCAGTTCCAATACCCTTTTAGTACTAGATTCTGGCTCCTGTAAAGTCAATATTAAGTCATCAGCAAATGCTTTCAGTTTGTACTGTTTAGCTCCCACTTGTATACCTTTAACCTCTTGGTCCTTTCTGATCATATTTAACAAAACCTCAAGGACCAATATAAAGAGCAATGGAGAAATTGGGCAACCTTGTCGTGTCCCTTTCTCAATCTTAAACTCTTCTGTCACTACATTGTTCACAATTAGTTTTGCCTTTTGTTCTGAATAAATTGCACCTATACCATTTTCAAAGCCTTGGCCTACCCCCATCCCCTGTAGATTCTTCTTCATAAAGCTCCAAGAAATGTTGTCAAAAGCTTTCTCTGCGTCCACAAATATCAAGACTGCCTTAGTATTGATATTCACTTGAAGTTTTTCTAGAATATTAATTATATTCCTCATATTGTCAGACAAATGTCTGCCCGGGAGAAAGCCCGCTTGGTCTTTATGAATTTTTTCTACTAACACCTTTTTTAATCTTTTAGCCAAAATATCTGCAAAAATTTTATAATCCACATTAAGCAGCGATATGGGGCGGTAGTTCTTGAGCTGTGTCTTTTCAGTCTCTGTTTTCGGTATAAGTGTAATGTAAGCTTCCTTCCATGACTCTGGTGCCTTTCTCCCTTCCAGTATTTCATTACAAACTTCATTCAATGGTTGTATTAACCATTCTTTCAAGGATCTTTAATATCTTGAAGTCAAACCATCTGGTCCTGGAGATTTACCTAATTGCATGTTCTGGATGGCCCCTTCCACCTCCTGATCCGTTATTTTGTAATTCAACATTAGCTGTTTTTCCTGAGAGATTTTGTGTAGATCGATTATTTTCAAAAATTGATCAATGTCGATTTCTTTCTGCTTCTCCTGTGTATAAAGTTGTTTGGAATACCTCTGGAAACACTTCCTGATCTCCACTGGGTTCTGTATATTCTTTCCTTCCACTTCCAAATTCGTAATAGTATTGAGTTTTTGTCTTTTTTTCATTTGCCAGGCCAACAATTTTCCACACTTATTTGCCGATTCAAATGTCTTTTGCCTCATCTGTTTAATCTTCCATTCTATTTCCTGATTCATCAGCTTCGTATATTGTACTTGGTATAACTTTATCTCTTTCAGAATCTCCTGTGACTTTGGTCTTACTCTCAGTTTCTTCTCTCCTTCCTTTATCTTCCCCAGGATTTTATCCTTTTTTTCATTCTGAGTAAGAATTTCTCTATTTAGAAGTAAGCCACACCAAGTTTAAGGGGACTTGTCCCTGGTAAGTGTTTTTTGGACTATGCTGTGAAATACTGACCTACTGGAACAGAGAAGAAATCAGTAGGTCAATTTCAATGACACGAAAGGTATAACCGATTGCCTCCCCGTCTCTATCATCTACGAGTATTTCAGGGATATTTCTCTCTCTACTAAACTAGAGGATGTAATTCAGCTGAGTGCTTTTAACTTCCAGTGCGAGCATCTAAGTCATAGTGGGGAAGATTGTGAGTAAGTGACCTATGTGCTTGGTTGGTTTGGTGTTCATGTGCTGAACTTTTAGCAAATACAGAGAGAGCATTTAAACCGTAGTGGGGAAGATAGTGACCAAGTGACCTGAGTGCTTAGTTCAGTGTCCACATGCTAGCTCTTCATGGGCAACTTCAAGGTCTCTTTTTTGTGTTTCTTTATCTTTAAACTGGAGTTGAACTGGACAGCCTTTCAAATAGAGGACGCATGACCCTCCCATAGGACAGAGCAAAAGCATGCTGTGGTTTCCATTGTCAATCTGACTAGCTGCTTTCATTGTCCAAAACTGAAAACCAGTTGTTTTATCAGAACTATTCCTTGTATCCATTCTGCTCACTCCATTGTGGCAGGTATGGTTTTGACCAACGTCTTTTCTGATGATATATTAATATTTGTCCATATAGCAATATTTATGCCAATGAATGTTTGTCAGAAGCCTCAAAATGATTGCAACTATTAGATTGTATTCTTGCAAGAAAGTGTACCATGGCATAACGTCCGACATTTCTGAGATGAAAATAGGGACATCCTATTCCATAATAATAGTTTTATTACTTATACCCCATCCATCTGACTGGGTTGCCCCAGCCACTCTGGGTGGCTTCCAATACATATAAAAACATAATAAAACATTAAACAACTTCCCTATACAGGGCTGCCTTCTTATGTCTTCTACTAATCTCCTTCGCTTGGGGGTCACATAACTCCATACCCTCCAACATTTTTCCACTGAAAATAGGGACATCATAGGGGAAAACAGGACATTTGGTGATCAAATCAGAAACTGAGATGGCTTCTGTAAATCTGGGACTGCCTCTGTTATTGTTATAAGTTTGTGGTGTGCCTGAATTCCCCATCTAATTCTAGGGTGCCAGATATTGAATTTAGCATGTTAAAACACAAGCCAGGAGCCAGCCTGGTGATGACCCACTAAGATGAGTCACTGGCTGGGACAAAGCTCTCTGCCAAAGAGATAAAGGGAGACCTCTCCCTCAATCGGCAGTCAGTTAGAAAGACAAAGAGAGAGTTTAGGATGGAGTTTTTGCAGTGGTGGGGCAGTCTGTAAAAGTAAGCAAGCTGCAGAGGGTCAGAGCCACATTTTGGAGCATGTTTGATTTCTCTTTGAATCCAGGATTGAAACGATGGGAGAAGCAAGATCCAGTCATTAGCTTGCACCGTCACACCATGTGTCCTATTGGGAAGACCCAGTTTTCTGAGTGCATGTTCTGGAAGTTGGGCAATAGGAGCAGTATAGGATTCGTTTTGATGTACCGACCTCCCCACTGCACCAATGATTCCCTGCCCGAGCTGCCCAAGTGACTTTTAGGAAGTTATAAGCTTGTACCACCATCAGTAAGGACCCCAAGATCTCCTGCAATTATTTTGCAAAGTTTCTTGCAGGTAAACTCGCACAGATTTGGAAAGAGTTAGACTCCACTGTAGAAGCAGGGCTGGTGCAGGACTCACAGCTGTCCATGGAGGCACAGGTCAATTCTGTGTCCAGGGCAGCTGTCTACCAGCTCCATCTGGTACACAGCCTGAGACCCTATCTGCTCGCAGACTGTCTTGCCAGAGTGGTGCATGCTCTAGTTATCTCCTGCTTGCACTACTGCAATGGACTCTGTGTGGGGCTACTTTTGAAGGTGACCCAGAAACTGCAACTAATCCAGAATGAGGTAGCTAGACTGGTGATTGGGAGTGGCTGCCGAGACCATATAACACCAGTCTTGAAAGAACTACATTGGCTCCCAGTATGTTTCTGAGCACAATTCAAAGTGTTGGTGCTGACCTTTAAAGCCCCAAACGGCCTCAGACATACATGAAGGAACATCTCCACCCCCGTCGTTCTGCCCGTACACTGAGGTCCAGCCCCAAGGGCCTTCTGGCGGTTCCCTCACTGCGAGAAGTGAGGTTACAGGAAACCAGGCAGAGGGCCTTCTCAGTGGTGGCACCCACCCCGTGGAATGCAATCCCACCAGATGTCAAGGAAATAAACAATTATATGACTTTTAGAAAACATCTGAACAGAGGCGTAGGAAGGTCAGGTGGTGCGGAAAAATTTCTTGTCACCCCCCCATTGGTTTTTGGTTTTTTTTGTTTTTTGTTTTGCCTACAAAAATGGTTTTACATTATTTCGTATTTTCTTACAAAGGAATAATAATAATAATAATAATAATAATAATAATAATAATCTTTTATTTATATCCTGCCCTCCCCAGCCGAAGTCGGGCTCAGGGTGGAAAACATCAGATACATAACACTGGTATAAAATCAAACAGTCCAGTTAGGTGGCTTTCCACAGGGTTAGGGTTGGGAACAGTAAGAGCTCCACTGAAATGAAATTTCAGCCTTCATGACATAGGAAAACGGACAAGTAAACAGCTATTTTCGTGGAGGAGGGTCAAGGAAACGTAAACCCTGGTTAAGTCCCTGGACCCCTGGAAACTAGCACAGCTGTGGAGGTTGGGTTATATTTTCTCACTCACTCTACTTTCTCTGCTCCATCCACTTCTACTTGTGAAAGAATGATTTTCAGGTTGGACTCCGTGAACGATATGGTAATACTTAGGTCAGCATGTGGCAGGCATATCACTGTGCTTTTGTGTAGCTGTGCATGTCCCCGGAGGTCATTTGGGGCAGTGATTGCTGGCACATGGTGTAGCTGTGTTCTTTGTGTTTGGGGGGGTGGAGAAGTGATCATGCTGGTATAGATAGCGTCGTACTCAAGCAATACAACCAGTGCTTTTCAGTTCTGGACAATGAAAGTGTTCAGTCATGTGTCTGGAAAAGTGTGTTGAGCAAAAGGGATCACTCTTGCTATGGCACTGTGGTCTAATCCACTGAGCCTCTTGGGCTTGCTGATTGCAAGATTGGAAGTTCGAGTCTGCACGACAGGTGAGCTCCCGTTGCTCAGTCCCAGCTCCTGCCAACCCAGCTGTTCAAAAGCATGGCAGTGCAAGTAGATAAATAGGTACCACTGTGGCGGGAAGGTAAGTGGTATTTCCACTTGTGCCAGAAGTGGTTTTGTCATGCTGACCACATGACCAGGAAAAGCTTTCTGTGGTCAGTTCACCTGGTGCCTTTAATATACACCTTTAGGCACCAGGCAAAAACGTTCCTTTTTAACCAGGCCTTTGGTTGATTTGATTGACATCCTATGCCCTTTTAAAATGTGGTTGTTTGGGGAGGCAGTGTATTTGGTTGACTTTTTTATTTTGATAATATATTTTGTTTTTCCCCCTTTGAACCGCCCTGGGACCGCTGGGTATTCGATAAATAAATATAAATAAATAAATAAACACCAGCTCCCTCGGCCTGAAAGCAGAGATGAGTGCTGCACTCCGCAGCCAAATTTGACTAGACTTAACCACCACAGCGGTACTTACTTATCTACTTGCACTGGTATGCTTTTGAACTGCTGGGTTGGCAGAAGCTGGGACAGAGCAACGGAAGCTCATCCTGTTGCGCGGATTCGAACTGCCAAACTTCTGATCAGCAAGCCCATGAAGCCCGTGGTTTAGACCACAGAGCCACCCACATGCCCATGATTTATGAATAACCAGATGTGAAATTGAGAATGACCAGAAATAAAGTAGTCTGTCATTGCCCTGCTCCATCCCAAACAAAGGCCAAATTTTATTTGGAATAGAAAGACATTTTTTTGCTCAATCAGAATCATATTCTTTCATATGCCTTTACCAAGTTCCCAGGGTTCCTGGAAATTGATAATGGCTATTAAAAGAAATCATTTTAAGTCAACACATCCAATGGATCACATGTTCGTAGACCTGAATGTCACATATATAGCTAACCTTATTTACATACAGTGAGATTCAAAACTATTTTGCTTTTGCATTTTCCTTGAGACAGGAGGATTCTCTGTGACTACCATTCCGAAAGTGCAGCAAATATGAAATAAGGGCACAGACATCAAGCATTACATTCTTAATATTTTATTACTAATAGCTGTATTAATGTTGTAGCCTGTATGAAGAATCTTCTGTGGGTCATGTTCTGTCTCCTGATTAACTAAATGCAAGGAGTAAAATTCTGGATTATTGCTATGCATTAAATCTATTAGTCATGCTCATTCATCACAAGTAAAAGACGTTGAGGAGGGGAAATAGTTTTGGGAAAACATGGAGAGAAATGTTAAACAGTCCCTTATGTAAACACTGCAGTGTGCTGCTTTTTAAAAGGCAAGACAGAACAGTTAAATTCAGTCATCTCCTCTTAAACTAAAATCTAAAAAGTAGGAATCATGTTACAGTAATTTTACGCTGCATTTTAATATCCTTTTGTAATATGAATGATGATCAGGTAAGAATGTTTGTCAGCAAATAAGGGTTTATTTTATTGCCCATGAAAATATATCTAGATTATACTTATGAAATAATAGGGTGTCCCTTTGATTGCTATTTCCACTTCTTTCTCCTGCAGTCCCACCTGCACCTCAAAATCTGCTCCCGGGGATTGGAGAAAGGAAGGGGGAGTCTTGTTAGGGGAGTCCTGTTAGCAAAATTCACACAGTGTTGAATACAACCAGGGACTCAGCTACATTAGTAAAGAAACAGCAATTTGAATGTACTATAAACTTACAACACCAGCTGGTGCCAGAGAGCAGGAAATTTAAAAACAAGATTTTCCATAGAGTTCCCCCCCCCTTTTTGTTAAAAGGATCTAATTTCTGACTTATTTATGGCTTTTTTTCCTGTGTTTAGATCCACCCCAGGTGTTATGTGGTGTGTGTCTCAAAAAACAAAACAAAACAACTATTGTTACCATAGTAGGGTGGTATGGACCTACATATGCTTTTAAAAAACACACTCAATTTAATTCACTGAGTAGTTTCTACTGATAATTCCAGTCACATAAAAAAAAAATCTGCCACACACACCCCTAATATAAGGTCTGTGGATTTTTATTGGTGATCACAACATGCTTTACTGAGGTTGGCATTTGTAGAAGAAGAGATCACTGCCACAGAAACATAGTGCTCTCTCTAAAGGCAAAAATATTGCCGCCCACATTTACATGTGACAAACAGAAGAAAAATGCTCTCTGGCAATCACTAAAAAAAAAAATTGAATAGTGGTTATTATACTCCCACAGTCATTCAGCAAAATACTTCAGCTCGCAAGCAGATTCTGAATTCACATTAACTACTTCTATTCAGCGTGCTTCCTCAATCTCACTTTCAGTGGTTGCAGAAACCATTAAAATATTAGATTTATAAATCCAACATCACTTTATTCAGCTGTTAACAGTATCGGTTCAATGTGGGACCATGATTTACTGCATAAAAATGCAACACACTTATTCTTGTTTAGCTGTGTTACCTTTCTTTTGTATGGGCAGGAGATACATATGTTTTCCCTGGAACAGAAATCTAGGGGGTGCCTGCTCACGTATTTCTACATAACCCCCATTAGCTATCTTTCACATCAAACGTGTTGGTTGACCTTTGGGACCTTTCTGACTGTGTAACTCTACCAAACATGCAAGCATATTCCTCTGCTTCTCCCAGAGTTCATAGGACAGAAAACGACACCCATAGTGTTAGGGGATGCAACAAGTTCAAGACTGTTGACTTACATAGTTGCTCCTTCAGGAGCATCATCAATATGGAGTAGATACACATTTTGACTGAGCTATTCTAAGTAGGGATGGCATTTTCTGAAACATTCAATGCCATCCCCCCCCCCCAAAAAAAAATACTGACTTGACCTTGATGAGATGCAAGGGTTTTTTTAATGGTCCCATTAAAATTTGCATTATTATGTGCATAGATATATGCTCCAAGTTTCTTAAAGTAACCATCACTTAAGCAGATAGATACAGCTTTGAATGCAATTTGTAAAAGCACATGGGACTAGACTTTATTGTAGATATATGCATAAAATATGCACTTTTTTTTTTTGCATATAAACAGTCAGACTTTTAAAATAAAATATAGAGTAGCAGCAATGCGCGAGCAGCTCAGACATAAGTGGGCACTCCACACTAGAGGTAAAGCTCAGTCAGGTCAGAACTGACAAACTCCACAAATAAATCCATTTAAAGCAGATTCCTCCTCCATCCCTAATCCTAATCCTGTTTATTCAGAAGTAAATGCCACTGAGTTCAACAGGGCTTAATCCCAGATAAGTAGAGTTAGAATTGCAGGCTAAGAGGAGTTGGCTTAAATTTGTTCCAGAGCTTGAGTTATAGAGGACTCTGGCTCGTGTGTGTGTGTGTGTGTGTGTGAGAGAGAGAGAGAGAGAGAGAGAGAACTGTTGTTGTTATGTTATGTTGTACCATGTGAAGGCTTAGTGATGAAGAAGTTGAGTACTTCCCACAATTCCACTCTTCCACTCATTGACTTGCCAATGTGTGGTTTGCCTCTACGCTTTGGTCACATGGAGCCATTTGGTTGTATGTACCTTCCTGCTTCTAGCACATGAGGATTGTGATGGCCAGCCGCTCTCCACCACAATGTGGCCTTGGGCATCAAACTTCCATCCCTAGCCCCACCCACTCCAGCACTAGTGTGTACCTCTTTAAATCTGTGAAATTTTGGACAGTGTCATATTAGACTGAGATGCAATCTGAACTTCTTGTACCCTCCTCTGCCCAAATCCACCTCTTAGGATCAAGAGGGTGCTTGAATTCAACTCTCTCACCCAGTCTCTGATTTGCTTTTTAGGGTTGCCATCTCTGGGCTTCCAATACCTCAAGCAGTGTTCTTACTACTGCCACCACAGAAACACTAATATGTCTGACTGGCTGAACCTGTTATTTATGTATGCGACTACTGCGGCCCGTGTTTTGTTAGCCCCATAATGGAAAACGAGTGAGGTCCCAACTAAAGAAGAATGGCAACTTAAACTGATGGAACATGCACAACTTGCGGATCTAACAGACAGAATAAGAGAACAAGGAGAAAATACGTAAGAAGATTGGAAAATGTTTATTGAATATATGGGGGGAAATTGTGTACATTTGAAAACGTTGGCAGCATTAAGATAAATTCAACAGTGTGAATAAGTTTTGATGGAGGTAATAATGGAATACTGAATGGTTTAGTTTATAGAAAATATGCATGGATTTATGTTATGCAAAACGAACCATGGAAAGAGAAGGGAAGTTTTTGATATTTTGAGGTTGTTTAAATGAATATTCTAAATTGTAAAACAGAAAATTTAAGAAAATTTATTATTATTATTATTTTGGAGAAGAACGTGTTTGTCAGCAGAATATTATCAGGACATGGGCAGAGGATTATATAGAGCAAATTCTGCCATCAACCACCATAAGATATGATATTATGATATTTATGCCACAAATTTCCCCCCTTTCTTCTGAAGTCAAACACAAAGAGCAAGTATGTGCTGGTGCATTTAAAGGAGCCAGAGACATAAGTAACACATACTTAATAAAGGGCTTTTTGCAATAAAGCACACATTGAAAACAATAGGTATCAGAAACCTTTTGCAATGCCTTCATCTTGTGTTGCGTGTTTGTGTATTATACACACTCCTCCAGCTGCTCTCCATTTTCCTTGCTGAGGACTATATTTTCTGGGCTTTGGAGAAAAAAAACTCATTGTTAAATTATGCATTAAGATGTGATTAATGAATGTTTTGCATCCTGCGAGTAAATCACGGATGACTTTATTCAGCTTCAGTGCACCGGGATCATTCACTAATATTTTGACAGCTGTCTGTGAAAGCAAAAGTCTTCAAAATATCCAGTTGTGATTCGAGGACCCGATCCCTGCTTGGGGAATAAAGACACGTGGACACAGTATGTAAGGTTAATGGGTAAGGAAAAGGCCACAACTTTATTGATTACAGCATGTGAGAAGGTATTGGCTTAGGCATTGGACCACGGAACATTAGACTCCACCCACTCGGAGAGGGGTGAGCCCAAAGGGGGTTTATTCACCAGAAGGTGGAGCCTGTTGATGCTAATACAACTATAGGCTCTCTCCTGATGTCACCAAGGGTTGTGCCATGGCCCCCACACGGGCATTGGACAGGATCCACGACCCCCGGATTCCTTTAGCGGAATACCCCAAATTGTCGGGGAAGGCGATGGCCACACCTTGCCCCCCGAAACACCAACAACACATTCCAATGCCTCACCGCCAAATACCACGAAAGTTGTGACGGTTGCTATGAGGTAGGAGAAAAAAACCAAGAGGCCGGGCCAATTTAGCCAATTGGAAAAAACTCCTACCAGGCCCCCTGGTTAAACAGGGCGACCAACCAGAGGTCCATAGCAAAGTCTTAGGAAAGCTAAACTCTAAAAGGGAGTGGTGGGTGGGTGACTCGAAGAAAATGTGTGTGCAATGGTGGGGATGGCTGGCGCGGCCGCATTTGAATGGCAAGCCACGCCCCCGCTGAGCTTCCCTATTGGGTGCCCAACCGGGGAGGGGCGTGGCACGCCAGCCTTGGAGTTGAAGCAGGGGGCGGAGCGCCCCCTGCATGACGCGGGAATCGTCTCCCGCTCACAACCCCTCCCCTCTGGTAGGAGGAGAGGCTTTGTGAAAATTTAGGGAAAGGGTTAGTGTCATCTTTTTTTTTTGTTTTAAGCAATGGTCATGGTCATTTTTTTAAGTGACCATATCAGCTGTGAGACCTGGAAGAGTTGCTCCCTGCCTTGCAGGTCTTTTCCTACCTGGCCTGGGACAGTGATTGAATCCAGCTACAAAAACTGAGGCTGTTGAAGAGGCCAGAGACCGCCTAGGTTGTCTCTTAGTGCAGACCCAGGTCATCAAGCTGGAGTTTTCATAGTCACTGCCCACCATGAATAACCATTGGCAGGATTGGCAGCAACAACAGCAGACATGTCCCATGCTTATGATGATATTTTATTCTCTTGCTAATTATTCTGTTTTAAATATGCATTTTATATGCATTTTCCTTTAGTAAACTTTAATTTTGAAATGTGCATTTTTTTGGTTAACTTTCCTGCATTAAATGTGCATTGTGTAATTGACCTCCTTTGTAATGTTTTATTTTGAAATCTTTAAGATGTCTAAATGAATGATACTTAAAGGCTGGGTTCACTAATGGAAGCTAGTATGGGGACTCCACCAGCAGAACTGTCTCCCTTCCTTGATTTGTGTGCCCTCACACTTTTGCCAAACTTTCTCCAAAGCAGGCATGACCAAACTTGGCCCTCCAGCTGTTTTGGGGCTAACAATTCCCATTATCCCTGACCACTGGTTCTGTTAGCTAGGGATGATGGGAGTTGTAGTCCCAAAACAGTTGGAGGGCCAAGTTTGGCCACGCCTGCTCTAAAGGGTCAGGACAACCCACAGGACATTGTGAAAAGGAAGAGAGGGGTGCTACTTCCATAAACTCAAGCACTACTTGCTGGATGGAATAATCTCCTTATCTCCTTAGTGTTATGGTAAACTCTCCCCAAAGCTTTTAATGGTGCAATCCTAGGCGTATTTGCTTGGAAGTAAATCCCATCATGTCAGTGGTGCTTCTTGCTCCCTGGGATAGCTCAGTTTGTCAGCATGTGACTCTTAATCTCAGGGTTCGAGTCCCATGTTGGGTGAAAGATTCCTGCATTGCAAAGGGTTGGACTAGATGACCTGCATGGTTCCTTCGAACTCTATAAATCTGTGTTTTTTGGATTGCAGCCTAAAGCACTCTAAAGAACTAGACTGCGAAAAGATAGAGTAGTAAATAATGAAAACACTGAACACTAGACTCTCAAACTTTCTCCTTTCTTCTCACCCCCCCCCCCCCCCGTCAGAGAGGTTGTCCAAAGTAATTGAGATTATGATGATGAATCTGTTGCGGCACTCTGCTTGGGAATTTATACAAACTAATGCAGAGAACTGCAAGCTCGGGTTCACGTTTTCAGTCTGAACTAAACAACTTTACGCCCTCCATATAAGGATGGCTGGAGAGGTTAATTTAAATGTCCCATCCTCACCGCCCAGGACCCTCGCCAATCAATCAGAAGCGTGTTGTGGAGCAAGCAGTTTTGAAGTCAGATGCAGGAAGGTTAAGGATGAGCAACACTATAACTCCAACTGCTAGAAACTAAGTGACACATCTTATTGCTGTGGAAAAACAAACCTGTACTGAAAGCAGGCAGATAAATTTCCTTACTTCCAAACCCAGCTTATTTCCTACTCCCCTGTTTTTTGACATTTTTTTGCATACATATCATCAACCCCTTGTTGTCCTCCTATGTATTAACAGTGTGTGAAACCCTTCCCCTTCCCTAGAAATCTGATTAAACATATCAAAATGTATTTGCTTTCCTTAAAATTGCTGTGTTTTGCCTAGCAGGAATCTCTGAGTTTCTTCTCCAGTTTTCAAGAAGACAGATGCAGACAGCTGTGTGATGTGTCACCACCTGCCTTTGAAAATGTACCAATTCTATGTAAGGAGGGGAAAGATATTGAGCTTGGTATGCATTTTCATGCAGACCTACCTAATCCACACTTCCAAAAACAATATGTGAATGGAGATACAGCTGCCGCTTCAATTCTGCAGATCCCTGAAATCTGCAATCCAGTTCTCCAAAAATGTGTATTGCAATGCACACATTCCTGAAAATAGCACCCAAGAGTGCATTATATGAAGAGAAACCTGGAAAAAAAGAAAATGTACGTTCAACAAAACAGCATTCAGAAATGTGCACACTTGGATAAAAGTGCACAAATACGCTGCTGAAAATTTGTGGGGACTGAAAAAATGCAAAGGGCTGCAAAACTGAAGTATGAATCAAGAGGAACCAAAACAGAGTGATTTGCCCATTCTTAGTTCTGTCAGAACTTCTCTTCAAATTGTTCAGACATTTTGCAAAATCAGGAACCTGCGTATTTGAAATTTAATGGGCCGCACGTATCTGAATCTACTAAAGTTGAAGCGGCAGTGCTAGCTATATATCAAACTTGGGATTTGAACTGATTGCCTGTGTGGCACTATCCATAGCTCATTTCCCCTGCAGAGTGTAAAATTTGACTGTGAGTGACAGGAAATGTGTTCTGGCTTCCATGTGGTTCCCCCAAAGTTGTCTCCATTTCTCTGTGTGCTCCAAAGGGTTTTGGTCATTTACCTTGATTCAGTATTGGAGACATGTGGAGCATCTAAGAGATTGCTTCAGCAATGAGTGTGCTGTTATTACGCAAATTAATCCTAATAGTCCTGAGCCTATTATAATTTCATATTATTTAGACAAGTTAATCCGAAGACAAACTGCCCAATTATCCTCTTTACCTGTAGGGAATTTAATTCCAAACCTCCGTCACAGCATGTTTTGGTGTCTTAGAACAAATGCCATCTTAGTGGCCTGCTTGAAACACAATAAATATTGTAAGATTCGGGTTTTAAAAAATGCATACTGTATTGCTTACCAAGCAGGCACAAAAGAATTAGCCCATCCTCAACCCCATAAAATATCAATAAAATCAATGGGTGACATACAGAGTTACCCTTCCTCTTCTAACTTTTGTAGTCCCCACCCCACCTCGAAGTTTCTGAAATCTGCTCCAGAGGACTGGGGAACCAGAGGGGAGGAAAGTCTAGTCATGTTCACAACAGAACTTTCAGTGCGTTTCCCACTTATAACACACTAGCCAACCAGAGGCCTATAGGAAGCTTGCAAGGAGGACAGACACAGCTTGGGTGAAGTCATTATCACTGTTCAGACATACTGAATAAAGCTTAACTAAATGTGCAAGGAGAGATGCCAAAATACACGAAAGTATCCGTGGGTACAGAAGGCTTCCAGGGGACCGGCCTGGAATACACAGAAAGTAACAGGGATTAGGGAGGACAGCTGGTGAGTTTGTGCATGTTCTCCCTTTCTCACATGTTTGGTTAAGCCCTATTGATAGCACACAAATAGGGCTATGGTTCTTCAAGAATGGGAAAAGAGGTGGGGTGTCATAGGAAGAAAGCAAGATAAGGGGGGGGGGAGAAGACAGTGGTGTGAGTCAAAATGGTCAACAACCTCACATGTAATGTCCTCGTCTCTCTCTCTCTCTCTTATCTATATCTATCATCTATCTATCATCTATCCCACCCATGTGACTGGCCACTCTGGGAAGCTCCCAACCAAAAATGAAGAAGTAAAAAAACACTACAATATTACACACTGAAAACTTCCCTTAACAGGGCTGCCTTCATACATCTTTGAAAAACCACATAGCTGTTTATCTGTTTTTTCATCTGATGGGAGGGCATTCCACAGGGCAGACACAATTACTGAAAAAGCCCTCTGCCTGGTTCCCTGTAACCTCACATCTCACAGTGAGGGAACCACCAGAAGGCTCTTGGAGCTGGGTCTCAGTATCCGGGCTGGACGATGGGGGTGGAAAAGCTCCTTCAGTTATGCAGGGCCAAAGCTGTTTAGGGCTTTAAAGGTCAGCACCCACACTTAGAATCGTGCTCGGAAACGTACTGGGAGCCAATTCACTTCCCCATTGTTAAATCAACATGTAAACACTTGTGATGTTATATATTCTTTTATGATGCAACTACAATTCTAGGAAGGCTTATTCAGATAGAAGTGTCCTTTGAACTTAGTATGACAATGTTAGGACTAGGTGTTGAGAATGTCTAGGGTTGCCATACTTTGAAGAGCAAAAAAGAGGACGCATTTGCCAACTTCTGCTTTTAACTATGGATCGCTATGGACAGCTCTACCCATGAAAAAAAGAGGACATGTCCTGGAAAAAGAGGATGTGTCCTGGAAAAAGAGGACAATTCTTACAGTGACAAGCCATATACCGATAGGAAGCCCAGTTGCAGGACCTGCATGCAACAGCACTCTGCGGAAATGGGCTCTACACTTAGCTGACTTAACAAGAGAATCAGAATTCTGCTGCAGAACTGCTACTATTCCTGATTCTCCGAGTGTTGCTGCATGTGTTTTCAAACACCTGTCTGTTGTATTGACATTGGTATAACTCAAATGAACATTCTGGAGAGCGAAATGAAGAAAATGTGCTAAAGCCTTGAAGAACATAAATTATGTTTTCAATCCCTAAATGCTTCCCCACTTTAAAAATGTGATCTTTTTTTCTTCATCTCAATGTTTTGTAAAATGTGGTTTATCGTTGACTTTGCTGCAGAAATTTCTTTGTAAATGACAAAACAGATTGCTGTGTAAAAGGAGTCTTAACTACAAATTAATTACAGCAGGGGTTCTGTTCTACAACTCGTTAAAATCTGCTGAACTTCAGTTCCTGGAGTCTTGCCTAAGCTGTTTCTCAGGAACTGCACACTTGGAAATTTCTTGTTTGCTATAATAGATAAACAAAAGAGTTATAAACCAGCGGTGCTGAAAATTATTACGGTGCATTTATCTTCTACTTCCTGTCATCTACCTTTAAACTGATGCCTATCATTTGTTTAATTGTCAGATTTCAAAATGTACTGGGATCTTCTCTCCTTACCTTGCCCCCCCCCCCAGCCTCAACAATAATATTTATCTGCCTTATAGTTTCTTGATGTTTGTGTAAAATATTGAAAGATGATAGAATGTACTTCAGTACTGCTATTATCTGGAGTTAATAAAACCTTCAGTGGGCCTATTAATTTATCATTAAGAGCAGCTGTAAGTGGCTATAATAACATCGTTTCAGTTGATTCATCATAATCACTCTATAATGGACAATGAAAAAGAAGATCAAACCCCTTTCTATCAAAATGCGAAAAGGGCAATGGATAAGACCAGAAATAAATTCATTTTTAAAACAAACAAAAAAACCCTTCCTATGTCAAAACCTCTCCATATTTCTCAAAGGTTTTCTCCGCCCATGAAAAAAGGTTGTGTATGCCTCGTTCAAAGGATGCATTGGAATTTGAGTGAGGTGTTGACCTTATCTTATAATGGCAAGGTAGAGATGAATGGGGGTCGTATGTAGTTATTTCTCTTTCCACTAAACATTTCTCCAGTGCTATGTACCGTATTTTTCGCTCTATAAGATGCACCAGACCATAAGACGCACCTAGTTTTTGGAGGAGTAAAACAAGAAAAAAAATATTCTGAATCTCAGAAGCCAGAACAGCAAGAGGGATCGCTGTGCAGTGTAAGCAGCAATCCCTCTTGCTGTTCTGGCTTCTGGGATAGCTGTGCAGCCTGCATTTGCTCCATAAGACGCACACACATTTCCCCTTACTTTTTAGGAGGGGAAAAGTGAGTCTTATAGAGCAAAAAATACGGTAAGTTCCCTGTCAACCTGAACTCTGAGGTCCCGCTCCAAGGCCTCCTGGCGGTTCCTTCACTGAGAGAAGTGAACAACAAGGAAGCAGTCAGAAGGCCTTTTCCGTAGTCACACCTGCCCTGTGGAATGCCCTTCCAGAAGATGTCAAAACAACTATATATATTTTTTTGTAGACATCTGAAGGCAGCCCTGTTTTGGGAAGCTATTAATTGTTGTTGTTGTTACTGTATTTTTGTGGGAAGCCGCCCAGAGTGGCTGGGGTATAAGAGATGGGCGGGGTATATGAGATAGATTCTTATTATAGGATGATGATGATGGTGATGATGGTGGTGGTGATTCCTAATATGACAAAGAGCCATGGGATGAGTTACCCCATAACATTCCTCCTCAACTTTCACCAAAACACAGGGAAGTTTGGAGGCTATCTCCCAGGGGTGCCAAATTGAATATAATATTACGGGTGGCAGGTAAGCCCCGCTGGGCATAATCAATCACGTTGCAGTGTATGCACACCATTTGAATGACAATGTCCAATGCCTGCCTCCATCAAATATTTTATTGGGGGTGTGCTAAGGGACTTTGGTTCTTGGAGTTGGCTCCTGTGCTATCTACCAAGCACCTGAGAGCAGTGTTCTCAGTTCGTTTTCACAGTAAGTTCTCACTTCTACATTTCAAAAAGGAAAAGGGGGGGGGGACTTTACACCAGGCTTCCTCAACCTCGGCCCTCCATGTGTTTTTGGCCTACAACTACCATGATCCCTAGCTAGTGGTCAGGGATGATGGGAATTGTAGTCTCAAAACATCTGGAGGGCCAAGGTTGAGGAAACCTGCTCTACACTCTGCTTTCTTTTAACTTTAACAAAAAGTTAAACAAAGCAACCTTCCCCAAAAAACTTACTAAAAAACAACCACAACCACTCATGAATGGCTACTGGGAAATCTGCAGAATGCTGATGACCAGTGACATGATTTGTAGAATGAAAGGAAAGACTCTGACAAAGAGGAATTTGCAGGTTCTGGTTTCTCCTAGTTTCTAATGATTCCAGGCTTCAGTTTTCACATTTCTGCAAGTTTACATTTTTTAAAACGCATGTAAATTCATCAGCATTTTAGTGTGATTCCCCCCCCCCCATTGCATATGTTTTGTGTGCAATTTTACCTGATATACATTTTTGCAAATTTCCTGTGATAACAAATTTTGCATGTCATTTCCATTAACACGTGCATTTCTGTGCACTCTTTATTCTAGTACAGGGGTGCCTCAGGTTACAAACTTAATTCATTCTGGAGTTCAGTTCTTAACCCGAAACCATTCTTAACTAGAGGCGTGCTTTCGCTAATGGGGCCTCCCGCTGCTGCCGTGCCACTGGCACACAATTTCTGTTCCCATCCTGGGGCAAAGTTCTCAACCCGAGGTACTACTTCCGAGTTAGCGGAGTTTGTAACCCGAAGTGTTTGTAACCCAAAGCGTTTGTAACCCGAGGTACCACTGTATACCATTTTGTACACTTTTTATTTGTCAGGAAAACTGCACTGCAAAATTCGAAGACATGTGAATTTTGTGCAATTACTGTGTTTTGGTCTGCATGTCATTTCAGAAAGTGTGAATTATGTCTGTATCCCTTTAAATGCAAACAGAAAGACATTTCTCCCCTTCCCTACTCACAACCCCCCCTGGCCACTTAAAAATAAGGTAAGCAAAGAAAAAGCCCATACCCCATCCATGAGAAATTCAACATTTTCTCCAACCTTTGACAGTTTTCTTTTCCCGTTAAGTGATGGATAATGGTAAAAGGGGGAAAGAATCAAGAGGAAGATACAATGCAGCACTAGTTTGTAAGAAACCGAGGTGGAAGGGTGTTCCAAACAGAATTATGCATGAACGAAACAACTGAGTAAATTGTTGCTCCAGTGCGGCACAGGCTTCTGATATAGAGAGGGGTTATTATCCACTCAGCGTTACCCACTCAGAATGTGGCACTCCACTCTGCTTCTAGGTCCCAGTGCTAGAAGCTAAGAGTCAGATTCCCCCACTCTTTTCTATTGCAATGTAGTGGTTTGTGGTGGTTTCATGAGCACGTTGGATCCTAAAACTCCCTCTATGTCCTATTCAGATGAGCATTTGAAAATTCCTGATGGAACCGCATATAATGCACCCTCTTGTGATAGTCAGAGGGTTAATTTAAAAGAAGCGACTTGGAGCAGCGAGGTGATGGTTGTTGGTGCTACTCTCTGCCTATGCCTCCCACTCCCCCCCCCCTTTCCAGCTACTTACTTTTATCCCAATGGGTGCCAAAGCATAGGAACCACAGAATAATAGAATTGTAGAGTGGGAAGAGGCGACAAGGGTCATCTAGTCCAAAACCCAGCTATGCAGGAATCTTTTGCCCAATGCATGGCTCAAACCCATGACCCTGTGATGAAGTCACATGCTCTACTGACTGAGCTATCTGAGAATGGTCTCAACAACATGTGGGTTATAGCCAATGCTGCATGAGCAACTTGCTGCTCACATGACAGGTATTCATTGGCCTTCTTCTCCCCCACCTCCCTCTGGAGGAGATTTTAAAGGTTGAATAGAGAAGAGAAGAGAAGAGAAGAGAAGAGAAGAGAAGAGAAGAGAAGAGAAGAGGGGGGAGTTCCATTGCACAAGTGGAAGACTGTTTTGCAAGCAGAACAGCAGTACTGGTGTTTGAGGACCGGGACATTCACAGGGAAACCAAAATGCTTGTTTACAAAGCTATTGTACTACCAACCTTACTGTATACTTGTGAAACATGGACTGCTTATGAATACTAACTCCTTGAAAGATTCCATCAACGGTGTCTCCGAAAAAATTTAAACATCACTTGGGAAGACAGGCGAACTAATACCAGTGTACTGGAAGAAGCAAAGATCACCAGTGTTGAAGCAATGATTCTTCAACATCAACTTCGTTGGGCTGGTCATGTTGTGTGGATGCCTGATGATCGTCTTCCAAAGCAACTACTCTATTCCAAACTTAAAAATGGAAAGTGTAATGCTGGTGGTCAACAAAAGAGGTTTAAAGACTGGCTCAAGGCAAATCTAAAAAAATGTAGTATAAACATTGACAACTGGGAAACACTAGCCTGCGAGTGCTCCAGTTGGAGAACAGCCTTTACTAGTGGTGTCATGGGCTTTGAAGACACTCAAACTCAGGACACAAGGGAGAAACGTGCTAAGAGGAAGGCACGCTTGGCAAATCCACACTGTGATCAACTCCCACCCAGAAACCAATGTCCCCATTGTGGAAGGATGTGGGGATCCAGAATTGGCCTCCACAGTCACTTAAGAACTCATTGTTAAAACCATGTTTATGGAAGACAATCTTACTCGGCTATGAGTGATCGCCAAAGAAGAAGAAAATAGCCCTTTTTTTGTTACTCCACAAAAGCGTCTGAGTGAGTGGGGTACTCTTGGGGACACCCAAGGGGGGGGGATGTGTTAAGAATACAGGATTGGAAATAAAGATAACTACCTGCTTCCTTGCTGCTTCTTTATTCCAGATTGTCCTTTCATGAACATCCCACCCACAGGAGAGGCAGTCACTGAGGTTTTTAATCCACATACCACGTGCCATTTGGCCTTTATGCTTATGCCTATTATATTTTACCTTCACTAAAGGCTCAGTGCCTTGCAGAATGCACTGAATAATGAATATCTCTCCGCCTCCAGGTTAAAAGGCATTTCCTACTCACCCCCTCCAATGCCAACTACATCCTTCTTTCACTGGCGTAAGACTTTGGCGAATCTTCCTGTTTCCTCCCAGGCCACAACCTCACTTTGTCACGCAGCCATTCAACCATTTTCAGTCTAGCTTTTAAACAAAGCTCCGCGAGAAACTATGAAGCCTGTTGGTTAAAATAAAGATACATATATGGTATACTTTGAACTTTATTTTAAAAATGAGAATCAGTTCATGGAATAAGATTCATTTCAGGTGGAGATCTGCAAGAGACACAGATTCTTAATCTGCCCACAAAACATACAAAGGCTCTTCTCTTCCTTGCACTGGAAGGAAGGCCACATCTGACATCAGCCTGCCCAAATGTAAAGACTTCAAGAGACAGACACCTGCTGATGTTAATGATCAAGTTGCACCTCTTTCCTATGGCTTCGAATCACTATACACTGCTTTTCTGTGTCCCTGCTTTGTTATTGGTTATTTTATGATTTTAATGTAAATTGTACTTGCTCAACTGTATTATTATTATTATTATTATTATTATTATTATTATTATTATTATTTCAATTGAACAAAATAGTAAAAAAGTGAATAAAAAGTAAAAAGGGAAATAAGGTATATTATATCACTATATATTCAGCTACAATTCCATATATGCTTTTCTAGTATATAGCTATATAAATGTAATTAATAATAATAATAATAATAATAATAATAATAATAATTTATACCCTGAGCATCCAGCTGGGTTTCCCCAGCCACTCTGGGCAGCACCCAACAGAATATTAAAAACACAATAAAACATCAAACAATAAAAACTTCCCAATACAGGGCTGCCTTCAGTTGTCTTCTAAAAGTCAGGTAATTGTTTATTTCCTTGACATCTGAAGGGAGGGCATTCCACAGGACGGGTGCCACTACTCAGATGGCCCTCTGCCTGGTTCATTATTATTGATGATGATGATAATTTATTGCTATGCTGCACATCTGACTGGACCCCCAATGTTAAGAATGATCAGGGGATGGAGGAGGCCGATTGCAGAGCTGAGTATGGCACAACCTCAGTGGCTGGTGGCTCCTGCTCCTCTTTCTCCTACATAAGGGAAAGATGGAGAAAGCAGCCCCTGGTCAGGGGCAGTACGGGGAGGGGAGGAGGAAGTCGAGAGAGAGAGAGAGAGAGAGAGAGAGAGAGAGAGAGAGAAGGAGGAGGGGCTGCTGACCAAAGAGGCCACACTGCTACCACATTCTTCTCTGCCCCTGGCTCCTCCTGGCATTCTGACACTGCAACAGCCTGATGTCACAATCTCTGCCCAACTCCTCCCAATGGATGGGTGGGGTTTGCAACACCACTCAACACTCACCTGGCCAGGGCCACCCACCCGCCCCCTGGTGAGGGCCAGGGGGAAAGGGCCAATGCTTTGGCCAAGACTCACTTTGCTTTCCCGCTCCAGGTTCACCCAACCCTCCTTAAATAATAACACCTTCTTTGCAGGTTAACCTCTTGCTTCCTAGGTCAGCTGGTGCTGCTATGGTTGCTGTATTCAGAACCGGAATTTTCCCTGCATTGGCAGGTTTTCCCTTCCCTGTACCAATTCGTCACAACTTTGGCGGTTTTGGGGCCTTGGTAGGTATCCTATAGTCTATCTTCAAGTTGGGGGGAGCATCTCATGCACCACCACACGGCGGCCTTTTGCAGGCCCCGTTAAAGCATTGATTACAGGAGTCACTGGCCCTAGAGTGATGGCAAGTAGGTCAAACTCCCACCTGAGGTGAGGTGGGAGGGCACACTGTGTAAGTTTACACTTTACAGTTCCCTCCCACTGCTCCTTATTTTGCCCTGCACATCCTCAGTCCCTGTTGGGTTGAGAGGGATGCCTTTCAAGGCCTATGCCAAGTTTCCTACATCTGAAATTCAATAAAGTTGTGGCCTAATTTGAACCCATACTTTGGTGTCATGTCTCCTTCTTGGGGGCGGGAGTTAGGCTCCAGGGACAGGATTCAGTGCTTGAGCTCGCAAACATGACATCCCAATGTCCTTCACGGGCAACTCCCCCAATAATCTTTGCAAGTTGGCAGCTCTTTGCCAACCCACAAATTGTCAAAGAAGGGGCCACCCCCCAAAAGTTCTACGCGTGGGGTGCGCACACCATGGGGCGTGCTCAAGTCATGCATACACACCACGGGGCACCCGCACGCCACATCCGCATGCCCCCACTTAAGCAGAACACATACAAACTGCTGCCTCCGCCTTGGCTAGATAGCTGAAATTGGTTATATGTATCTTAGTCTTAATGAAAAACACCACAGACCTAGGAGTCTGTTGCAGCATTACTATTTGGAAAAAGGAGGCAGGCACGTTAGAAAAGTGATTTGGGCTGCCATGAAATTGTTACTTTTTAACATTTCCAATGCTATTACTATTCCCCTATTCCCAGTCTTGGGTGCCAACTTTGACTACTATTATCCCCTTGACTTGCTGGAGGAGGGTATGATTTGCTGTTCTATCTCAGACAGAAAAACACGTTAATCCAGCCCTCGCCAACAGGAACTGCTTTAGAGCTAACTTGGGACTTTTCCATATTGCTTTGTTCATGATGATGAAATGGCTTTAGATTTTTGATTATGACTTCTGAGCTGTGATGCACTTTCTGGCAGACTCGAGATGTTTGTTTTCTTTGATTGAATGAAGTGTTCGGGAAAGCAAAAGAACAGGAACTCTGGAGACAGCTCTGCAGGCAGGCAGAATGAAAGCTGCCCGCTTCTTCCAGTTCCATGCCCTGGAGTCCTGACCCGCTGCACCTGTGATATTTCAACCCTGGGTCTGATGTGAACAGCAGTTGACAATCCCATTAAATTGTTTCAGGTTGTGCAACATGTTGGACAAGGGAAGAAAAGGTAATAATGGCAAGACTCGATTGCAAGATATTATTTTATCAGTTTAACGCAGTACCTATTCACAACCATTTTTGGAATTTTCGTTGAATCTTGTGGACACTACTCCATCTTCTTGGAGAGTTGTCACCTTCTTATGGACAGAGCACCAGAGCTTTCTAACAAGCTGAAATACAAAAGTGAAGCTGTTGACCTGGTGCAGTGGAAGACTCATTTGATGAGGCCTGTTCACATATTATATTTAACACAGGTATATTATTATTATTATTATTATTATTATTATTATTATTATTACTTCTACCCCACCCATCTGGCTGGGTTTCCCCAGCCACTCTGGGCGGCTCTCAACAGAATATTAAAAACATGATAAAACATCAAACTTTAAAAATTTCACAGTGAGGGAAGAGCTTGAAGGCCCTCGGAGCTGGACCTCAGTGTCCAGGCTGAATGATGGGGGTGGAGATGCTCCTTCATGTATACTGAGCCGAGGCCATTTAGGGCTTTAAAGGTCAGCATCAACATTTTGAATTGTTCTCGGAAACATACTGGAAGCCAATGTAGGTCTTTCAGGACTGGTGTTATATGGTCTCGGCCACTCCCAGTCACCAGTCTAGCTGCCTCATTCTGGATCAATTGTAGTTTCTGGGTCACCTTCAAAGGTAGCACCATGTAGAGTGCATTGCAGTAGTCCAAGCTGTCACCACATGTGTACAAGTGCTTGTGTCAAAGAGGGAACACTTGTTGATTTGTAAAGCTCCAATATTGTGTACACTGATTGCACAAACGTTGAATGTGACAACCCTATAGTTCCATAGAGGAGGGAACATTGGCAGGTGGAGGGATGAAGGCCAACAAATCAAGTCTGAATCCTGGCAAGATGGAGGCACCATGGATCAAAGATTCCTGAGCATTAATATATTACCTGCTTTGCTCTGGCTCATGTTCCCCTTTAAGGAGCAGGTCTGTAGTCTGCTCCTTGAGCCTTCTCTGTCACAAGTGACCAGGTGACCTCATACAATCATAGAATTGTAGAGTTGGAAGGGACCAAGTTCAACTCTCTGCAATACAGGAATCTTTCGCACAATGTGAGACTCAAATCCATAACAATGAGATGAAGAGTTTCATGCTGTACCAGCTGAACTATCCAGAGTTCCTCAATGAGAAATTATCAACATAGTGAGGGACTATTAACTTTGACTGGTAAGACAACAATGGCTATTTCTGGACTGGGATAAGCTGACCACTGGTCTGTGCACTGGCAAGTTCCAGTATGGATTATTGGAATGTGCTATATGTGAAATTGTGCTTGTGGTTGCACTAGATGCTGCAGCCACTGCAAAATGTAATTGATCAACTGCTCACCTGATTACACTGCTGCTGAAAGATATTACACTGGCTGCCAATTAGTGTGCGAAGCTTTAATTGCTATACTAATCTCACCCCTTATATATTCTTCTGATGCCTGCAGGAGAGGGCCTTCTGCAGGTACCATCATATCAGATGGTCATTGTGCATGATGTTGGAGTGATGCCTTTGGTATTGCAGCATCTACCTTTTGGAACCTCCTTCATGGATCACTGCATTGTCATGGCGAAGGGGCTTGAATAACTCAGAGAAGCTATGAGCTATGCCATGCAGGGCCACCCAAGATGGACAGGTCATAGTGGAGAGTTTTGACTAAACATGATCCACCTGGAGCAGGAACTGGCAAGCCACTCCAGTATCCCTGCCAAGAAAACTCCGTGGACAAAGACAACACTGGAAGGACAGATCCTGAGATCTCACCTCATGAGGAGAGAAGACTCCCTGGAAAAAATGCTGATGCTTGGAAAGATTGAGGGCACAAGGAAAAGGGAATGACAGAGGACGAGATGGTTGGACAGTGTTCTCGAAGCTACCAACATGAGTTTGACCAAACTGCGTGAGGCAGTGGAAGACAGGAGTGCCTGGCGTGCTCTGGTCCATGGGGTCATGAAGAGTTGGACATTGACTAAACCACTAAACAACAACAACAACAACAACAACAACAACAACCTTTTGGAACTCTCTCCCAAAGGAAGACACTGTCTCTATTGCCTTTTTGGCACCTGTCAAGGGCTTTTCTTGTCTTCTAAATAGATATTTTTTATCCCAGCTGGTGATTGTATTTGAATTTGTTTTATACATGCAATTGATATAACTTTTATTATTGTATTTTTTGTTTTTTGTTTTATTTTTGATAGGTGAAATCATTATGCGATTCTGCATAAGAAGTGATTAACAAATGAAATGTCTCAGTTGGTGCTTCTGAGTGCAAATTTCTCCCTTTTTCTCCATCTCTGGATTCTTTGGCCATCTGCTATTTTCTGTGGCTTGTCAGGGGCTTGTTAAGCCTCCTGTTTTGCCTTGCATAAATAAAGGTTTCAAAGGACCCTGGCACCGCATGCCACAATACACAGTTGATGGGCAAGATTTGGCTCATTTAAGGTGACCATAGCTCACTTCATTAGAGCATGGTGTTGATAACACCAAGGTTGCAGGTTCGAACCCCATAAGGGATAGCTGCATATTCCTACATTGCAGGGGGTTGGACTGGATGATCATCAGGGTCCCTTCCAATTCTATGAGTCTATGATTTATGGGAGGGCCTATTGTTTTTGTTTGTTGCTCATTTTTGTGTTTTTACATTGTAAACTGCTCTGTGATCATTTGGATGAATGGCAGTATGGAAATTTAATAAATAATAAAAAAATAGAGGACTGTCCTCTATAAAGTAGAACATGTGGCCACCCTTGGCTCAGTAGATCATAAATAATGCCTAGATATTTTTTTAATTGTACATTTGGCTCCAGGTTCATTTTTTAAAAATTAATAATAAACTGGAATCCATTGCACTAGCTTTTCTAAACAGATTGCAAACGGTTTTGGTGTATGGATTCTCAATAATATGATAGAACCTTAAAAAAAAAGAAAAAAGCAGCCCTTGCAAATTTGCCTCCACCTAATCTCTTTCTCTCTCTCTCTCTCTCTCTCAAAATGCTGACTGAGTGATTTTCTAACTGGTGGTGGGCAGAGAAAGCAATGAAGATAACCAGGCTTGGCTGATAACTGGTTTTTGAAACTGATAAATTGCAGATGCATTTAGTCTTGCCAGCTGCCAGAGTTGTTTGGGAGTCTCCTGCTAATCCATATAGTAAACTGTGATTATCTGAAAAGTGTGGGCTGCAGATCTACTGACTCCAGTTGTTAGAATTACACATCCACTCCTACATTATATGATGCATTCTCTTATCTATTTCAAACCACTCTCTTTTCATCATCTTCTCGGGATAATGAATCATCAAGCTCACAATTGTTCTTTCTCGACCCCAACCGTTTTCGTTGTTTTGTTTTGTTTGGATTTCTAAAATTACTCTTTTCTCTTTTTTTACTTCAATCCCATGCATTTTTTTTTTTTTTTGCTCAGAAATATGTCACACAATTCAGTGAAAATGGGGTTGGGTGTGCATAGGCTGGCACTGTCAAAGTGCTACACTTAGGGTGGCATCCAGTAAAGCAGTTTTGCTAGGGCAAGGACTTTGGGCTGCAAAATAGAGCTTCCCTCTTCCTCGCCCCAAATCCATTCTAAGGGTTTCCCCAAAGAACAGATCTGAGGAGGGTGTGGGACAAACAGGAAGATGAGAGGGAGGGTAAGTTCCATAGCGCAAGTAGTAATTCTTACCCTAATGGAACTACTTATTTAGATGTTGCTCTCAGCAACGCAGCAGCGGTTGTCAGCGCCCTGGGCACACACACTGGGAGGCGGGACATGGAGGGTGAAGAGAGCCCATTGGGCCAGCCCAGCCATTGCCACCGGAGGGACCCCACCCCCACCAGAGCAAAGCGGGGCCATGTTGAGCCACCTTACCACCTGCACAGGGGGGAGCTTGGCTGTCAGGGACTGGGCAGAGGAGGAATGGTGGAGACCTCCTCCCCAGCCTGAACCTTCCAGAGAAGAGAAAGACAGTATATATTTACAACAGTGGTTTGTGGGAGGACATAGCTCAGAGGTAGATGAGGGGCAAAGTTGGGAAATAATGGGAGAGGAGGAGGAGGAGGCAGAGCTGGAGCAGCTGGCTGACGTGTTATCATTAGAAAGCATTCCAGACCTTCCTTCTCCCAGAACCCGGTGAGCAATGAAAATGGGAGAGCAAATGGCTCGGAGACAAATGGCCCTAAGAGGCCACCATAAGGTGGATGGTGCTGTTGACAATTGAGGAAAGAAGAGGGGTGGATGTTAGGATATTGATGTTCCGTTCCACCTTAAAACAGATGTGTGGATTGTTGTATGTCACATGTCTGTTTACACTCCAGCACAGCTTGCTGGGAACTTCTGTTTGTGTGTATAGCTATTGCTTTTGCTGCTTGCTCTTGGACACGAAAGGGAGAAGACATGTTTTTCCTTTGTCCTGATATATGCTGAATAAACTGCCTGTAAATATGCTCTCACAGCTGTCTCCTGCCACTTCTGTTTGCGTGTTATTTACTCCGCTGATTAGAGTGTGCTCCAGCTTCTGAAGGCTTCTGAAGCTGTGGGTCACTGTTTCATGCTGAGCCAAGGTCCGGAGATCGCCCGGCTACTGGCCGGTGGGCTGGAGCCAGCTGGGGGCTTGCAAGTTGCCCCCATTTCCTTGGAAGCATCCCAACAGTGGAGATTACTCAGAGCAATGCCATTACTCCAAGAGGCTGCATTTCTAAGCCTCTCTCTGTGAATATTGAATGAAAGACATTTGTTAGAACTTTCCTTGTCCTGGCAGCCTATTGTGGGGGGATCGGATTCCCTGACGCCTGAAACCAACCAGCCAACACAGCCCTTGACGGGCAAATCCTCCTGGTGTGGCAACACCCATGGAGGGGAGCACCAGGCCGGGCCATACTAGGGTCGCCTGCATGGGGGTGCCTGGTTTGCGCCACCTCAAAAATGGTGTGCCTGGAACCACAGCCCCCTTGGCACCCCCACACTATGCCGCTGGTCACTCTACATGTTGCAGTCCTGTGCATGCTCACATGGAAGTTCCCTTGAATTCAAGGAAGTAGGTCTCTCCCCCCACCAAGACCCATCCATCAGTTCCATGATCCTTAAGTTTATTTACTAGATTTATAGATGACTTTCAGGCAAAAATTATTATATAAGAAGCCCCCTGAAGTGGTTTCAAACTATGGACATATCCAGCACTCTTACATTCATTATCCAGTCATGGATAATCCTGTGAACTGTACTTTGCTAAGTGTGTGGTGAATTTAATGACATGCATTTTCCCAGGTATTCACACGCAAAACCGATGCAATATTTAAAACCCTAAAAACATCCCATGAATCATGTGCTTAATCTTTCCGCAGGTGGGATTTTGAATTACTTTCCCTGCTGGTCTCTTGACCGTTCTTGCTTTTATAGGGGTTACTGTAAAACTGATTTCATTGCATTAGGGCAACTTTCTAAATTTACTGCCAGAACATTTACGCTCCCCTCTCTGAAAGAGCCAAATAATTTGACACGGTGACATTTCTGCCGGCAATTCTATAAGGTGGAGAATGGCAGCATGTAACAGGTGAAGATATATATAATGTAATATTTCCTCATGTATTGGGAGTATCATAAATGATAGCTCTCCCCACTTTCTTTCTCCCAGACAAAGTTTACATAGCAAGGGAATAGAGACAGTGTTTATTTTCTGGCAGCGAATTTATTGTAAGCTGCTGGGGCGTAGAGCTACCATGATAAAGCAAGCCTGGAAGTAGCTGCAAGAACTGGTGCTATCTGTATGCGGCTTGGAAAAAAATGGGGGGGGGGGGAGCCTCCAAAGAGGAGAAATTAGCTTCTTAAGCAAGTACTAAAGCAATAGGTTGCACTCTGTTGGGTTCAAGCAACCCATATCACTTTTTGACAAATGAGAGGCAGTATGAAGTGATCTATTAGGTCACAGCACCATCCGACTCTGTGCAGTGCAGTATCTCTGAAATAGGGTTTGTAGAAGTGCTTTTGCTCACGTTAAGTCTTCCCTATCATACTGTTGTTGTTGTTGTTTAGTCGTTTAGTCATGTCCGACTCTTCGTGACCCCATGGACCAGAGCACGCCAGGCACTTCTGTCTTCCACTGCCTCCTGCAGTTTAGTCAAACTCATGCTGGTAGCTTCGAGAACACTATCCAACCATCTCATCCTCTGTCGTCCCCTTTTTCTTGTGCCCTCCATCTTTCCCAACATCAGGGTCTTTTCCAGGGAGTCTTCTCTTCTCATGAGGTGGCCAAAGTACTGGAGCCTCAGCTTCAGGATCTGTCCTTCCAGTGAGCACTCAGGGCTGATTTCCTGAAGAATGGAGAGGTTTGATCTTCTTGCAGTCCATGGGACTCTCAAGAGTCTCCTCCAGCACCATAATTCAAAAGCATCAATTATTCGGCGATCAGCCTTCTTTATGGTCCAGCTCTCACTTCCATACATCACTACTGGGAAAACCATAGCTTTAACTATACAGACCTTTGCTGGCAAGGTGATGTCTCTGCTTTTTAAGATGCTGTCTAGGTTTGTCATTGCTTTTCTCCCAAGAAGCAGGCGTCTTTTAATTTTGTGGCTGCTGTCACCATCTGCAGTGATCCTGGAGCCCAAGAAAGTAAAATCTCTCACTGCCTCCATTTCTTCCCCTTCTATTTGCCAGGAGGTGATGGGACCAGAGGCCATGATCTTCGTTTTTTTGATGTTGAGCTTCAATCCATATTAGGGTTACCCAAATTGAAAGCTTCTCTTTTGGCAACTAGGAGGAATTTTCTCCAATCTTCAGTGTTTCATTAATTCATACCCAGCGGAGGAAGGGGGGGAAATAACCTAAGGTATATCATCATGGGTGGCAGGGAGTAAAATTTGGCCTTCCATATAGGGCTGGATTCCATCTCCCATTATCCCTGAACATGGACTATGATGGCTGGGCTGACAGGAGCTGGAGTCCCACAATATCTAGAGAGTCACAGGATAGCCACCACTGCAATAAAGTTTGGCCTGCTTGCAACAAGTTGATCCTCTGCACACTATTTCCCAGTATGTTTCTGAGCACAATTCAAAGCGTCAATATTGACCTTTAAAGCTCTAAATGGCCTCGGCTCAGTATACCTGAAGGAGCATCTCCACCCCCATCAATCAGCCCAGAAACTGAGGTCCAGTTCTAAGGGTCTTCTGGTGGTTCCCTCACTTCTTGCAGTGAGGGAACCAGTTACAGGGAACCAGGCAGAGGGCCTTCTCGGTAGTGGCACCCTCCCTGTGGACTGCCCTCCCATCAGATGTCAAGGAGATAAAGAACTACTACACAACTTTTAGAAGACATCTGAAGGCAGCCCTGTATTGGGAAGTTTTTAATGTTTGATTTTTTTTTTTTCTGGAAGCAGAAAAATAGATGGGCAGCATATGATGATGATGATGATAATAATAATAATAATAATCTGCAATCTTAAAGGTAATCAAATCCTATTAAACTTCTTCTTCTTTACTTACAACAAAGGAATTCAGATGTGTGTACAGTGCTCTCCCCATACCAAGCAAAGAGGGAGTAACTAGCTCCAAGTCGCTCAGTGGGTTTCATGGCTAAGCAGGAATTGAATGTTGGTATCCTGAGGCCAAGTCCAATGTTCTCATTGATACTACAACACATTAGAAAACTGCTCACGATCCTATGCCTGTTGACAGAAAAGTGAGTAAGACTTGCACCTGAACAGAATATAACATTTTCCATGGAACAGCTATGCATGGTGATTTCAGAAATCACCAGTGAAACACTCTTTTAAAAGCAGCAACAACAAGTCAGTCGATAAATGCAAAGAAAATTTCTATGCAGGTTTCCAATGTAGATCTTCACTCACCCCTTCTTCCCTGAGACTTAACTCTCAGGGTTGTAGGACATGGAGACCAGTGGCGTAGCGTGGGGGGTGCCAGGGGGGCCGGCCGCACCGGGCGCAACATGGGCGGGGGGCACGCTCGCACTAGCAGCTCTCTGCCCCTACTAAAATCCACGGGTTAGGGAGCCCGTGCTCGCTCGGCTTGGCGAGGAGGTCGCGGAAGGGGGAGAGCGAAGCCTTCTGCCGCGGGCAAAAAAAGGAGAGGAAGCCGGGTGGGCGGGCGGGCGGGCTGGCTGGCGGGGGTCTGGCTGCGCCTGCTGCTGCCGGTGCAGGGCAAGGCAAGCAGAGCGAGGAGGAGAGAGAGGGGAAGGGGGGGGAAGCAGCTAGGAAACGCTGCGGTGTGGAGGAGGAATCAATTAAGGAGAGAAAGCGAAAAGCCTTGGAGAAAGGGAAAAAAGGAAAGAAAAGAGGCAGCTCCAGGAGAGCGCGGGGGAAAGAGAAGCCTCGCTGCTGCTGCTGCTGCTTGGGAGAGTAAATTACTGTACTTGCCTTGCCCCGGGTTAGGGGGCGCAAATTATTTGCCTTGCCCCGGGTTAGGGGGCGCAAATTACTTGCCTTGCCCCGGGTGCTGATAACCCACGCTACGCCGCTGATGGAGACAGAGTAAGGACATTCTTTGAAGTCAACCTTCCTCACTTTTTCAGAATCATGAGCCCAGGGTGGGAATCAGAAATGCCCCCCTCAACACTTGAATTGGTGTGGCCTCAGGGAAGGCCGAAGAGGGTGTAGCCACCTCTAATTCAGGATCAGATCAGGCAAAGTATTATCACTAAATAGTTCCTGCATTGGAGCAGCCCTCGCAATCTGGGTTAGTGTTGCAGTTCTTATTTTCAAAATGCCAACGAGCTTAAATTAAGTTGTGATTCTAGTTCCCTTAGTTTAGACACGTCTGGTCTCTTTGTTCCAGGTGTGGGTGGAGCTATGTGCTATTCTGAGTGCTTTTGTTTTATTTTTGTAAAAAGAAAAATGAAAGAAAAATAAAGGTGCAGGTATTCATATAAGCGTATCACATACCAACACAAACAGCTTCCATAGGTTACAGAAAAATAGAAGTCAGTACTCTACACCATTGAATATGGTCACACACAAAAATCCTGGCTATAATGCCGAATTACAGTCCTTCAGTGGACTGTTACACTTCTGTTAGATATTCCTTTTAAAAAACCTTGTGCTAGAAACCAATCCAGTTTGCTCAGTCTTCCCTCCCCTCCGAACATGAACTTTGGTCTCTGGCATCACCCCTGCCTGCCATACAAGTAAATATGCTTGCAGATGTTTCAAAAAGGATTATTAAGTCTTGATGGGTAGGACTGTGTGGGAGGACAGGAGACACTTGTAAGGAACCCTTTTCTCAAATACCCTTCTTCACTAATTAGGAAATTGACAAGAAGAGTTATTAAAAACAAATTAAATATAAATGCTATTAAACTTCTAAAGCTGACACGTTTGACATTTCCTTCTTCTGCATCCCAGGAGATTTTCTTCAGGAATATAACTAATGTTTTTCATGAATGTTCTTTTTTATGTATATAATGCAGCTTTCATAATAAAACGATGTCTCTTAGCAAACACACGCATGCGCACAAACGCACACTACCACACTCTAAACATAAATAGCACAGGAACACTTCAGGTGAAGCTTGTTAAAGTGAATCATACCTCTCTATCACCTGAAGGGTACTTCAATCAGCGGTAGCAGGTAAGCTGTCATTCCACTGTGTTTCTGAAAAGGGTGAAAACTGGGACGCGTTATTATGGATATGTATCAAAGAGTGGCGAGGCCTCAACAGGTGAATTACATGTAATTTTGCACATCCTGCTACACAAAGAATATTGAAAAGATACGAGATGGGGCAAAAGTGATGGAAAATGGGCCTCTGGAACCGGAACTATGAGAAGACTTGGAGAAAATTAGGTTTATATTCACCATGGGGAGGGGGGAGATGATAAAAATGGGCCATGATTGATGCATATAAAATGATAAGAGACGTGGAGAAAGCGATTGCAATGAAAGTGTTCCAGTGGGTAATCATCTCTAGGAAAGGAAATTAGAAGTCTAAAAGAGAAAAGTCCAGAGGAGAACATAAAATGTACAAAGTTCACTTTCAATGCAGCTTCTGATATGTGGGAATTGGATGAGCCTAGTTAATAAAGGCACCTGAATCATTCCAGATGCCAATAGCAATGTAAATTGTTCCCAGGGCTTCTTCACCTAAGGCACAATTAACTTAGGGGTGCCATCACAACACAATGTGGTTATGGCCAGTAGCTCATATGGCTTTATTTAAAGGGTTAAGACAAATTCAGGGACAAATACAGCTGATATTAGTCACAATATTTGAGGCCTATTTTCATGTCAATTATATATGCCCGTCCCAGTCGACCAAACACAAGCATTGTACAGGTGCACAATTTTGCCAAATGAGACCTTAACATGACAAGTGCTATTAGAGTTGTGTTAACACATGAAAAAAACAGGTTGTGTTTGCGTGCACAGCCATGGCAAAGCAAAGTATATGAATGTTGGGGGGTTTTCCCCTACAAAAAAATTAAAGGGAAAGAAAAGAAAGACAGTCAGATGAATGACCTAAGTGAAAAAGTTGAACTGAGCAGATAAGGCATACTGCCATGTGGGAATGGTTTTCTCCCATTTCAAATTTGCAGCAAGCAAGGCCTAGGTTTTTCCAGCACTGGAGTATGTTTTGACCCATCCTTTACCCCTTTCAAGGGAACTGAGAGACCATGATTAATTTTAAGGCAATGGGAGTCTGACTGGGGAAGCTGTGATCCAGGGGTTGCCAACATTTTTGGGCATGCATATTTGGGTGGGTGCCTGTCACAAAACAGCCACGAGCATAACACAAAATTGCTGCTATGCAGGCATGGTATGATGATGACGATGACAGAAATGGTTGCCATATCTAAAAGAGCAGAAAAAGAGAGAGGGACACAAAATGGTACAGGCATGCTCACCATCAGGGTGGTAGGGAGAGGACATACAAGAGTCGCCATCTTTGCTCATAGAAGCAGACTCTTTGCACATATCCCCTGTTCACAGTGGAAGCTATCCAAAGAAATCTGGGCATGTTAAAGAGGAGTGTTCATCGTAGGAAAGACCGAGCCATTGCACACAGGAACTGAATAGTCGCTCATGCATTATGGTTTTTTTTAAGGGGATGTTTACTGAAACCTTTTGCAGCCACAATAAGGTGTATTGGCAGGCATACTGGCACCTGTGGGTACCATCTTGACAACCATTGCTGTATGGAACAGATCCTGGTTCACTGTTTTGTTCAGCCTTAACAACAGTGCAATAGAACAATTCTAGCAGAACAGAAAGATGGGTGAGACAAAGAGACATTTATCTTCTGAACTATGAAGTATCTGTTTAAGGCTACAGTACAGTTCTGCAGATTGCTAAGCAAACTTTGGTTTGACTGAAGCCAGGGTTTCTGATTCAGTAGTGTCGCCACCATTTGGCATTCCAGGCCCCCTGTGCCTTTGAAATCTATAGTTGAGAAAGATATGCAACCAATGCAGCTTTCCCCAGTATTGCTTGTCTCTTTTGTACCCCATTATCTGACCCTATAAAATTATAGTGGCTATTAATAATCCTACAAAAAGAGTTCAGGTATGATCCAAACTAAGCATTTCAGAAAACCAAATTGATTTTTCAGGTTGTTCTTTGAGTATGTGCTTAACTCGCTTCTAGAGAAAGTCATGGATCCTAAAAGCGCTTAGCTTCGGCTGGATCCTTCAACATTTCTCCATTGAAAATAGCGATGTCCTATTCCACAACAACAACAACAACCAAACAGCTTATTTATCATTTATATCCCACCCAACTGTCTAGGTTGTCCCAGCCACTCTGGGTGGCTTCCAACATAGGTAAAAGCACAATAAAGCATTAAACTTTTTTTAAAAAAAACTTTCCTATATAGGGCTGCCTTCAGATGTCTTCTAAAAGTTGTATAGTTACTTATCTCTTTGACTCAGGGGTCGCATAACTCCAGAACCTCTAACAGTTCTCCAGTGGAAATAGGGACGTCTGAAGGAAAAGCAGGACATTCCAGGATCAAATCAGAAACTGGGACGATTTCTGTAAATCTAAAACTGTCCCTGGAAAATAGGGACAACAATAGCAGGGCCTGGGAGCATGCAACATGTTCAGTTAGATCATTCATTGAAATGATCAAGAACTTTTCCATCTGAATTTTCACCGTTTGAAATATACCTACTTATCTCAAATAGCATTGATTGAATTCAGTGGAACCTAGGGCTCATCCATGCTCTCCAGCCACTTTCTCCTGGGAAAACCTGGAGTTTACTGCTAAATCGGAATCAGTTTTTCTGCGGATTGATGTTTGTTCCAGTTCAGCAGTAAAGAGCAGGGCTTCCCCTGGGAAAGCAGTGGGACAAGCAGAAAACCTTTCGAATCTGCGCTTTGAAGACAGGGAGTGTGGACAAGCCTTTATAGTACTTCTGAATAGATGCAGATATGATTGCCCTGTTACTAGCAGTAACCATTGTAATAGAACGTCCTTGCAGTACAAAAAGGCACTTGAGAGTGCTCTAAAGTGTCCTTCTAAAATAGCCTTCATTTTGTCCTCATCTTTGCAGCATATTCCCCTAGTGCCCGTAAAGTTGTATTTTGCTTGTTTGTCTTCTTCTTCTTCTTCTTCTTCTTCTTCTTCTTCTTCTTCTTCTTCTTCTTCTTTTTATACTACAAAACTGCCTCATTCCATTCTCTGAATTTGGTTTTTCTCATCACTTTTTAATAGCCACTTTTGCAATTTTCTGATCAGACCAATAAATGTTAACAGCTTGTATTAAAGATTTTACATCTCTTCTGTTAAAAGCACTTAACAGAAGCACAGCCCCTAGTAAAGAACCTATGATGAAATGAAGAGCTTTGGTATACTAGACAGTTAAGGCTTAACTATGGGGAAAATACGCTGCTAAAACATCACTGAGGTTTATATTTGACAAGCATTGGCAGTAAGTGAAATAAAGAAAACATACAAGTCCAACTGGTAGAGCATGAGACTCTTAATCTCAGGGTAGTGTATTCGAGCCCCACGTTGGGCAAAGGATTCCAGCATTGCAGGGAGTTGGACTGGATGACATGCACACACACACAATTTTAAATCTCAGCTTTTCAGATAGCAGATCAATATCTGATGTAGAAATATTTAATGTGGTTTGCTTATGCAGTTTTGCAGTTTTCTGGTTTTGTGCAAATCAGAGAAATCAAAAGGAAAAACATACAAACACACATACAGTCATACCTCATGTTACGTTTGCTTCATGTTACGTTATTTCAGGTTACGTCCTGCGGTGACCCGGAAGTACCAGAAAGGGTTACTTCCGAGTTTTGCTGCTCACGCATGGGCACAAGCGCTAATTCATGCTTTGCGCATGCGCACAGGTGCCAAATCGCACCGTGCACCTGCACAGATATGATGCTTCAGGCTGCGCTCTTTTCATGTTGCGAACGGGCCTCTGGAACAGATCCCATTCGCAGCCAGAGGTACCACTGTACCTCCATTCAGGAGCACAGTGGAAATATTTTCAAGTATTGGGCAGCAGAATTCTTCAGGCCTCATGTCCTCCCCCCTCTAAACCCACTGGGGTTGTGTGGTGTGTTCAAAGGAAAATGCTCCACATCTTGCCTCTGCCATAAATGCTATGTCACCTTTGGGAAGCCAGAGTTTCTTAACCCCACCTTTTCAAAAGATACAAAATTGGGAATGCTAATACAGTGGTACCTCGGGTTAAGAACTTAATTCGTTCTGGAGGTCTGTTCTTAAACTAAAACTGTTCTTAACCCGAGGGACCACTTTAGCTAATGGGGCCTCCTGCTGCCACCGTGCCGCCACCGCACAATTTCTGTTCTCATCCTGAAGCAAAGTTCTTAACCCAAGGTACTATTTCTGGGTTAGCGGAGTCTGTAACCTGAAGCATCTGTAACCTGAAGCATCTGTAACCTGAGGTACCACTGTAATTATAGTGAAATTGTTAGGATTACTGGCAAATAATGAGTATATATGAAGTTTAAAACAGATATTGGGGAATGCATTCCATCACCCCTGAACATTACCCATGTTGGCTGAGGCCAATGGAAGTTGGAGAATATATAGGGACTCATAGAGGCTCCATTCCTGTTCTAAAAGCACTCTATAAATGCTATATGTCACAAAGTGAAATTTATAGAATGTTATAGGTTGAATGGGCTGGAAGAAATAAACACTGCTCTTTACAACAATTGATTTTCATATATTGATTCTCTGTATTCTCAAATGTCTTACGTTAAGTCTGATTATTTTATCATTTTTTTAAAAGATGGAAAAAAATCAACACAGGCTTAGTGGGAGCCCTATAATTTATTTGTCTTCTTGTTGAAAAGTTGTTCCAGTTTCCAACCAAGGGACCACGACATTCAGAAAGTCACTTTCCAGAGGAAACTCTGCTTCACAGGGAAGCAGGCACGAGAGGCTAGCAGATACAGAAGAACTTGTCATTATTTCCACAGTCAGCTTTGAATCTAAAGCACTCCATGATTCAAGAAAGCCAAGGACCTATAAAATGATGGAGCGACTAAAGCTCTGAGATGTTTTGGTTTTGAAAGGCAGAGCCTGCAGGCAGGTAGTTTATGCAATATGGAAACAGGCATATGAAAGGGCTTTGATTTATTAAAGAATGTTTTATCACCTGTGCTTTGACTGTGGGGGAGCTGAGTCACAGAAGAATGCAAGTCATAATGATTACATGTATTCGGGTTGAAAACATCTATTGTCTCTTTCCCTTCCCACCATCTTTCTTGCTGTTAATCCCCACAACTCCACTGTTGTCTCTCTTGAAGGTATTAGGATGATGAATAGGCCACATACACAGACATATATGTATGTATATGATTTTAAAGGAGTTCGGGGGTTTTAGTTTCTTTTATTAATCCGTATTTTTCAGCTGTTTGTAGCTTGCTGCCTGGCAGGAAGGATGGGATAGAAATTTTTGAATCATTCATTCGTATTTGTTATACAGGACTTTTCAGAGTGAAGGAATGCAGTTTCTGGAAAAAGTTGCAAAGTTTTTTGTTTTTTACTTGACAGGCAGTCAGTTAGAATTGTAGCAGCTATGGCAAGACTTAGGGCTGTTTCAAACCCTGTGCAAGTTCCACTCATCCAACTAAACCTTTCCTCTCCTGCCCCAAACATGCCCCCCAAATTTGCTCTGGAGAATCTTGCAACTCTCTAGATCTGGTTTTAAGTGTGCATTGGGGAGGGGGGGAGGACTGACAGGGACAGGAGAGGAAGAGAAAGTTCTATTGCACACATGTGGAACTGCAGCATACGATGCCATCCATGATATTTCAATCAGGGAAAGGCATGAATATAAACCAACAACCAAGTTGCGTGTGGAGGTCCCCAAGCCACCCCTCAAAATAATTCACAAATCACATGTAATTTTAGTTTAAGGTTTTGGGCACTATTTTGGCCACAACTTTATTAAAATGCATAATCTGTGAGTGGCATTGGTTATGACTATCTGTCCCCTCGCCTGGGACAGAACTGACTTTCCAAACTCCCTCGGAAGCCAGTGAAGGGAAAACAATGTTGGGGATCAGTTGAGCTGAGCGACAGTCCCTCAGCACTCACCCAACCAGCTCCCCAAGGCTTGCAGGCCCTGGTCCCATTTCAGGGATTGGATGAAATCATGGCAAGCCCCAGGATTCCTTTAACAGAATTCCTTTCCACACCACCATTGGAGGCGCAGGCACAGCCTATCCTGAGCCCTCTTCCACCAATTTTTATAACCAATGCCTAACCACAACCTTACAAGTTGTGACGAATTGCTAAGTAGTAGGCAAAAACCAAATGGCACCAGCCAATCAGCCAAATGGACAAAATTCCTACTAGGCCCCTGCCCCAACGGCAGACGACCCCATGACAGGCATAGCAAGGTCATTCGGAACACAGGGCGGGCGGGTGATCCGATGCACTCTGCGAAAGAGAAAGCAAAAGCAGAGTGCCCCAATATTTAAAGCCTTTGGTCCCACCCACCCAATTTGGAACATGCAATTTGCCCCAGCAACCCGGTCAGCCAATCATTGCTTCAGGCAATAACCATTAACCTGCCTGGCAACAGAGGGTTGGCCTGGCAGACCCCACCGCAACACATACTCTCATTTTAGGGAGAACACACTTTGTACAACAGGTCATGTAAAATGCAAGCCCATACCTGTCTACTCAGAAGAAGGGATGGATGGCTCCCTCTGTTTCTGGCCCATGTCAAATGCTCTTTCATAAGTCAGTTCTGACCTGCTTCTGAATTAAAACTGCATTTTAATATCTAAGTACACATTTAAGTAGTATTCCTAATAAAATACATTTTAAAATATGAATTTATTTTTTTCCTAAAACGCATTATTTTTAGTGAATTTTTTGTACTTAAAAAAGAAGAAGAACTGCACTATAAGGTTTGGATAAGAGGGCAATCTGATGGATGCTAGTGGCAGTCTGATGGATGTTAGTCCTGGAGGTGCAAATTATGCCAATTTGCTTGAATATGTGGAACAAGCTAATTCTTCTTAATCAGAAGTCTCATTGGACAGGATTACAACCTTGGTATAGAAGTAGTTGTTCTGGCTACTGCTTTCAGGTGGCTCAATCATACTTAAGCGCTCCTAATTCACAGTGGCTCAAATGGAAGAGTTGGTCCTGTTCTTATATCTCTATGATTAGCATCGATGGGAGCTAGATATACTTAACTTAAACATGAAGCATGCAAAATCTCTCTTGTAAATCAGATGCAGAAGTATAGTGATTTCCCTCCTGGAGTGTCTGGTTTTTGTTTTTTGTTTTTGTTTTGTTTTTTAGCTTCTGTAAAGCACACACATCTAGCACAGATATTAGTTTTCAGGTTACCTATAAACAACTCGTTCAGGGGCAAACCAAGTTATTCCAATCAATTAATCAGCAGTGCTGCTCCCATGTCATTGGTTGATTTTTAAACTTTTATTACAGGCAGATTTTTGTTTGTGAAGGCTTCATCTGCTCTGCCTCACACTGATACTTATCCTAAAGTTAGATAAAAGTAATTGAAGCACATCTATTTAATTGCTCTTGTTTTAAGGGGAGAAAACCATAAATGAGTGTGAATAATGAATATGCTGTTTTTCGTAATTTGCTTGAAACCGGCACTACACTTTTGACTTTTTATTAAAATATGTTACTGATATCTGGAGGTGAGACACTGCTGAAAACTCTCGGAGTATTCCCTCAAGTAATAGCATATGGAGTCTGAATTCAAGCAGCTGACTGATGTTTATTTAAAAATGTTCTGCTGAACTAATCCATTATACATTGCTTCCATTTTTTCTTTACCCTCTGATTTCTATCCAGCAGCATACAATGCTAGAGTTACATTATTTAAAAAACAAAATAAACTACCTGACTGCAATGCAAAGTGTTGTTATGGTTCCTTGCTAAGTAATTAGCTGTTTTGTTTTATGTGTTTGGGAAGCTGGAGCCTGGGCTTCATAAAGAGAAAATATAATTAATGATCAAGAGTAACTTCAAGCCTTGGGAATAGGGCTGCTCATGGTGGCAACAGTGGAAGGCCGGGTGTGTGGGACTGTTGGTCCCAATCCCTATGCAAGCTTCAGGCCATTGGACAATGGATATTGGAGTAACTCAGACCTGCCCACTCATATTTCAGAGCTTTCCACTGGTCTTCAGAGCATTCCATTGCATGCCACTGGTGGGTCTTTCATGGGTATGAATGGTTCTGGAACTGGTGATAAGGTCTGGGTCAACCTTTGAGAAACTTGCATTCCAGGTCAACCCCTACTGACTGTTGGGATTCCATTCCACCCTTTGCTGCAGACATGGGATTGTTGCATGTCACATGTCTGTTTACAATCCAGCACAGATTGCTGGTGTGAGTGGAACTTCCGCTCTGTATTGTTTTTGTTTTTAGTCTGTCTCCGAGAAGATGGCAAGGAGAGATGCAAGGTTTTCATTGTACTGATTTATGTGTAATAAATGTGTAGTTTAGTATGTGTCTACAGCCTCAAGCCTCTTCTGTTGCACAGTTTACACTGCTGAGTAAAGTGTGCTCAAGTCTGCAAGCTTGAGTCACTGATCATGTCGGAGCAGAGGTCGTGGGATCTCTGCAGCGGCAAGGCTGAAGGGAGACGCTCTAGCTGGGGCCGAGCCAGCTGGCCTTTCGACACCCCCCCCCCCCCGATTCTGACAGACCAGCTCTTGGTGGACCTACCATCCAGGCAAGTTCTGCAGCAATCAACTTCATTACTCCCTCCCCACCTCAAACTGTATTTCCCTTTTAGGAAGAAGAAGAAGAAGAAGAAGAAGAAGAAGAAGAAGAAGAAGAAGAAGAAAAACCCACAACATTCCAGAATAACAATACTGAACTGCTTTTCAGGGTTGTATGTATCCTTGGTTTGTTTTTGTTTTGTTTCATTTTGAAAGCCTGCTGATTATATTTCTATATTGTTAGTTGCTTTAAACTGCTGTATGTACACTACTTGAGGATTCTTTGGTTAAGGAAGACTAACAAATAAAAGGCTGGAGAGCCTTTTTCCTGTTCTTCCTTTGGAAGATATGCATCTAGGGACAGATTTGCCGATTTCTCTAAGCTTGTATACTACTTTGTCTTTATTGTACAGCTCGATGATTAAGCCCCTTTGTGGCAAGAAACACTGATTGTACCGGAACAACGTCCGGGTGCTGACTCACGAGTTGATGTTGCTTCCATCAAATACATGAGTAATTGTAAAGAAGAAGAGAAGAAGAAGAGAAGAAGAGTTTGGATTTGCTATCCCGCTTTATCACTACCCAAAGGAGTCTCAAAGCAGCTAACATTCTCCTTTCCCTTCCTCCCCCACAACAAACACTCTGTGAGGTGAGTGAGGCTGAGAGATTTCAGAGAAGTGTGACTAGCCCAAGGTCACCCAGCAGCTGCATGTGGAGGAGTGGGGACGTGAACCCGGTTCACCAGATTACGAGTCCACCGCTCTTGTTTATACACCTAATTGTGAAGCAGTTGCCCTTGGTGATATATTTTTGTGTGACTTTGCATTTTGTTAATATATCACTACTCTGTATCTTGTTTGTTGGCTGACTGCAACTGGCAACTTTGGGGGTCAACAGCAGTCAGGTGATATGCAATATTCAGAAGGGGCCTCAGACTGGATCCACAGCACATTCAGAATTGGGACCATATGACTGCTCTTCTCCCATGTGTCCATTTTACTTTTCTCCCACAGGAATTTATGGCAAGGAGGTATGTAAAGACATTCACTCAACAGCGTATGTGTTTCAAACTGTGCCTATTCAATGTTTCTTTTATATCCTGGGTTTTGCACAGCTTCCTTGGTGCATGCTAAAGCAGGACAGAATATTGGGAGAACAGCATCAAATCTAATGAACTGACACTAAAAAACACTGTCTACCAATCGTTCCACCTACCTACCTGTCAACCTACTTATCTAAACTTTGAAGTACGTGTCTAGCTCTTTGCATGCAGAATGGTTCCGGATGCTTTACTATTCCTAATTATCTTTGCAATACAGTTTATAGTTCTGCAAACATTTTGCCTGCATTCCCATTCCCGCCCTCCCGCACTTTCATTAGTGCCTTAATCCATTTGGCTATCTGCCTATCACCTGTCTTTCTCTCCTCCATCTCATGCATAAGCACCTTATGTTGTAACAATATCAGCCACGTTGGTTTTTAATTAGATTTTATTTTAATCTGCTGTGGGATTTCACTTTCTGGTTCTGCTCATGCTTGCATATAATTCTGTCTTGGGGAACAGAAATCTGCCAGCCTCTACCAGTTGCAGAGCTTAGACCTTCTTCCACTCAATAACATCAAAGCAGATGGCCTACAACACAAAGGAAGTTTTTCAAGCAGTTCATGTTTTGCAGTGTGATTTACCAAGGATGGGTTCACTTGATCAAACTGAACATTTTCTAGCTCAGAGTTTTGTTTCATTTTCTTTTATCCTGTTGCTCTAAAGTTGAAACTACGAGCTCCACAGCAAGTGGCCTGTTTTAGGCTATTGTTTCTGCTCATAATGAAATGGTGTTTTATTGTATTATCCTAGACCCTGCAAGTGTTCCTATTTTCCAGGGACAGCCCTGGATTTACAGAAGACATCCCAGTTTCTGATTTGATCCCGGAATGTCCTACTTTTCCTTAGGACGTCCCTATTTCCATTGGAGAAATGTTGGAGGGTATGGAGTTTTATGACCCCCAAGCCAAGGAGATAAGTAACTATACAATCTTTGTTGAAACAAAATAAAAAAATTCCTTCCAGTAGCACCTTAGAGACCACCTAGGTTTGATATTGGTATGAGCTTTCATGTGCATGCACACTTCTTCAGATATTTCTTCAGATTCTTCAGTGTGCATGCACACGAAAGCTCATACCAATAACAAACTTAGTAGGTCTCTAAGGTGCTACTGGAAGGAATTTTTTTTTTTTTTGACTATGGCAGACCAACACGGCTACCTACCTGTATATACAACCTTTAGAAGACATCTGAAGGCAGCCCTTTATAGGGATGTTTTTTAATGTATAATGTTTTATTATGTTTTAATATATTTTGGAAGCTGCCCAGAGTGGCTGGGGCAATGCAGTCAAACTGGCGGGGAATAATAATAATAATAATAATAATAATAATAATATGTCCCTATTTTCATCAGAGAAATGTTGTGGGGTATGCAGAAATATCAGTTTGCCAGAAGCAGTTAGTACATGCACACATGGGCAAGTGAGCTAGCAAAAACTTGCAAAGGAGAGTAGCTTTCCCATACGCATTTCCAAGGCTGCTACATAGTTCTGCTTATTTTCTTTTCCACTCTTATATCTGAAGTCCTTAAGCCATCACAATTCTCACAGTATGCTTAAGGGGTCAATTTGCACTTCACTTGTGCATCGAGTTCTGCTGTTTAAAACGTAATCTGTCCATTGCACCCCTGGGGTCTTAGTGAATAGGAGTATTTAACACAGCTAAATCTACCGCCTGCTAGGAGAAGCTTAAACCCCTGGAGAGGTGAGGTGGTGCTAGCTGAAGCACATTTTGCAATGCTTTTAGAACAAATGTGGGTTCCTTTCCCCCTGGGAGCACAGCCAATATATTTTTATAATGATACGTTACACGACATTGTGGAGTCCCTTCATGTGCAACACACATGCTGAGATGTCTTCAGCAGTCATGTTTCTGTCCTGATGTCTAGTGTCAAGCATTTTATGGGCTGTTTCACATAAATTTATCTCCCAACTTTTCAATGATGAAGACAGCAAAAGGTCTCTAAGTAAGTTGACAGGTTTTGTTTTGTTTTGTTTTTTGCAAAGCAGTTGTAGATCTACTTAGTGGATTCTACTGTATAATAATTTATAAGGAAAGAGTATGTGGAATAAGATGGAATACTCAGTTCCCTCACTTTCTGATGTTTAGAGGTTCGTATACAAATAAACGAATGAAGTCAAGGTCTAAATCAGGGCTGGCCAACTCCCAAGAGACTGCAATCTAGTCATAGAGTTAAAAACTGGCAGTGATCTACCCCCTTTTGGGTTCAGAGCAAAAATGTGATCTGCCAGTGATCTACCACAAATGTCCAGTGATCTACCTGTTGGACATGCCTGGTCTAAATGAACTTAATATATTTCTTTTACATGTGCATGCAAGAATTCAAAACTAGATCAAAATACAATCTCTGACTAATAGCCAATAGAATATTCAATAATAGCTGGATAATCTTGTACGGTTTTAGACGGCGTTCTTCACAGCCTTGCAATGCATTGATTACAAAAGCAATGTTCAAGATGCTTTGCCCAACATGATTTGAGACTTAGACAGTGGCATCTGCTTGAAGAGATTCACCATGTGCATGAACTTAGGCACTCATGTTGCATACAGTGCTGCTGCAAGTTCAAAACATAAGAAGAAGAGTTTGGATTTGATATCCCGCTTTATCACTACCCGAAGGAGTCTCAAAGCGGCTCACAATCTCCTTTCCCTTCCTCCCCCACAACAAACACTCTGTGAGGTGAGTGGGGCTGAGAGACTTCAAAAAAGTGTGACTAGCCCAAGGTCACCCAGCAGCTGCATGTGGAGGAGCAGAGACGCAAACCCAGTTCACCACATTACGAGACTACCGTTCTTAACCACTACACCACTACACCAAATAATTCAAAACTCTTCTGCAATACATGAGCTTGTATGGAGGTAGGTGCCAATGCTTACTATTGCCAATACAGCACCATCTGTGAAAAGGAGGAAGCATTAGAGCCTTGTTCATTAGGGCAAATGGGGCACTGCCCAGTCAACATCAGACCGTCTTCAACTAGCCCCACCTTCTTTCTAGGAGGTGGCAATGACAATCAACTTTCTCCTCCTTAGTTTCAGGGTTCCTGAGCACATGGGTGATTCTAAATGTGTTCAGCTTAGCAAAAGGACCCCTGGGTCAGAAGCTGCAGTAGGGAAACTTGCTTTGCAAAAATGTGCATTTTAGGCAACTTTGCATACAATATTCTGCATATCAAGAGAAATCTGCATTAAAATGTTGCTGGATTTTATGAGGATTCATTTTTAAAAAATAAATGCAGTGGTACCTCAGGTTACATACGCTTCAGGTTACAGATGCTTCAGGTTACAGACTCTGCTAACCCAGAAGTAGTGCTTCAGGTTAAGAACTTTGCTTCAGGATGAGAACAGAAATTGTGCTCCGGCAGTGCGGCAGCAGCAGGAGGCCCCATTAGCTAAAGTGGTGCTTCAGGTTAAGAACAGTTTCAGGTTAAGTACGGACCTCCGGAAGGAATTAAGTACTTAACCCGAGGTAAAAGGTAAAGGTAAAGGGACCCCTGACCATTAGGTCCAGTCGTGGCCGACTCTGGGGTTGCGGCGCTCATCTCGCTTTATTGGCTGAGGGAGCCTGCGTACAGCTTCCAGGCCATGTGGCCAGCATGACTAAGCCGCTTCTGGCGAACCAGAGCAGAGCACAGAAACGCCATTTACCTTCCCATCAGAGCAATACCTATTTATCTACTTGCACTTTGTGCTTTTGAACTGCTAGGTTGGCAGGAGCAGGGACCGAGCAACGGGAGCTCACCCCATCACGGGGATGTGAACCGCCGACCTTCTGATCGGCAAGTCCTAGGCTCTGTGGTTTAACCCACAGCGCCACCCGCAACCCAAGGTACCACTGTAAATAAAGCACAAACTGATATGGAAATGTGGAGAACAGATCTTAAGAGCATAACAATGAGGAAAAACTGAGAGAAACTGAAATTGACTGATTCACCTTCTGTGTCTGCCAGGGCCCACTTAAGATTCCTGCGTTTTTTCACCAACCTCACAGATGCCCCGAACACCTTATTGGCTAAACAAGCCTTTGTATCATTACAAAATAATACTACTTGGCATAAAAACCTACTAGATATCCTATCCAGATACAATCTACCTGAGTTTAATACCCTCAAATTGTGGAGCCCTGATAAAGTTCGGGAATGGATCTTTGAAAAAGACGCCTTTTTGGACTCCACAAAGATAAAAAACTCTGGGTTTTCCTACTGGTTTCCCCGAGTAAAAGCAGTCAAAATCTGTGCCAACTACTTGGTGGAGATCACTGATCCCACCCCTCGGAGAGCTTTTACTATGGCACGGTTTCAAACACTGCCAACTGCATATCTGACCGGTAGATTCACAAAAACCCCAGTAGAACATCGTTTATGCCCTTGCCTTATGAAAATTAAAGAGGATCTTACACATTACCTCCTCTATTGCCCCATCTACTCGGGCTTTAGAGACGCATTGCTGCAAATTATACCCAACTCTATAACCAATCCTGAAGATAGAGTAAAATTTTTGTTAGTCGATGCAAACCCACGTATTACCCATGTGGTAGCGGTTTTTGTGATGAAGGCCATGAAAGCCAGGGAAAGATTTATGGATGACAATGTAAAGACCCCTTCATCGTCTGTTTAACTCGTTGCTTGTTCTCCCTCTCTTTCTATTTTGTGGGATGAAGGTTTTGTTGGCGTAGTATGTAATGAATTTTAATATTTTTTAACTATTGTTGTGTTGATGTTGGTGTACAGGCATGGTCCTCACAATAAACGGATTTGATTTGATTTGACTGATTCACCCATCTCTACATGTAACTGCACCCTACAGAGGGAGAACAGTAATGGAAGATCAGTTGTTTTCAGGGAGGCAATGTCTCACATTGCTGTTCTCCTTTTTTAAGGAACCCATGAATTCCACAGAACACACTGCTGCAAAATCCGTGTGTGTGTGTGTGTGTGTGTGTGTCCCCTTGCAGCTTTTCTAGCCTTCAGGGTTCACAACCGAAATCTCACTAGAGCTTCTCATTTTGCTTCTAGGGCTAGAGAAGAAATGTCGCATCTGGCGGCTTTCCCCAGTGAACTCAATCCCAGGGGGTCCATTTTAATCTGTGTAGCATTTCCCCTAAGTGGAACTCTGACAAGTATTCAGTCTGGCCAGGTATCAAGAATGAGGTGAATTTCAGCAGGCCTGGAATTGGGTGAAGCATCCCAGAAGCAGTATGTAAAATTCCTCAGGGCTTTCTTTCCCACTTAAAAAGATATATATATATGTGATGGGACGATGAGCTGCTTGTGCGTAAAATCCAAGTCCCTCAGAGTTTGGTCATGTTTCCAAACCTCTGTCTGTAACGGAGCCCCTTAAACATGGCTCTGTCAGTCGCTTGCAGATTCCGACAGTGGTTGCTTTCGGAATCGCTTCCAACATAAAAGCTCCTTAACGGAAACACGTCTTCTGGACTCTCTGCGTGACAGTTTCCGGCGAGGAGTGGGTGTCCCTACAGGAGGTCCTGAAACCTCCCCACTGTTTTCGCTGGAAGTGTCTCGGAGACATCCCTCCTGCTCACTTTCCCTCAGCTCAGCTCTTCTCCCCCTACTGGTTCCCTCTTCAGCTGCTGAGTCTCTCCCAACCTGTGTGAGCCCTTCCACCTCCCTTCCTTCCGATGGCAGTTCCCTGACATCCACCTCCCCTCCAGGGCCCCCTTCACCCCCTCCCGCCCCCTCCTCTATGGGCGGTGAGGAGGCAAAACCCCGGAAGGAACTTCCTTCACCTTCCGATGTCTCGAACACTTCTCTCCACCTGTTGCGGTTCCTGGTCTCGAAGTACTCCTCCTCCTCAGAGTCCATCTCCCCTTCCCCTTCCGAATCCGTGAATCCTTCCAACTCCTCCTCCTCATCGGTGGTCCCAAAGTATTCCCTCCGGAACCTCTCCACAGGCTGAGGTTTCCTTGGGAACCTTTGATGGAACGTTTCTATCAATACCTCGTCATTGATATCTTCTGCCATTACCCAAGTGTTTTCTGACTCCGGTTCTCCTTCCCACGCTACCAAATACTCCACCTGATCCCCCTTCCACCTGGCGTCGAGGATTTCTGCCACATGGCTGCTGCATTCCCTTTCTTCTATGATCGGTCCCCGAGTGGACCTCCCTTCTCGTCCCCCCTCATACGGTGACAGTAACGACCTGTGAAATACTGGGTGCAGTTTCATGTGGTTGGGTAACCGGAGCCTGAAAGCCACTGGGTTGACTTGTTGAATGACCTCAAAGGGACCCAACCTCCTGGGTCTTAATTTCTTACAACCTCCTTTGAACGGCAACCCTTGGGTTGACAGCCACACCCGATCTCCCACCCTTATGGTTTCACCTTCCCTTCGGTTCTTGTCTGCCTGCCTCTTGTATTCTTCCTTCGCCCTTTCTAAGTTGAGTTGGAGCTGACGATGGATTGCTTCCATTTCTTCTACAAAATGCTCGGCTGCCGGGACGCTCCATCTCTCCCCTCCTCCCCCTGGGAATGCCCTGGGATGACACCCATAATTAGCCAAGAAGGGGCTCATCCCTGTGGACACATTCTCTGCATTGTTGTAGGCAAATTCCGCCAGCGCCAACCTCTCTACCCAGTCATTCTCTCTGTCATTGACATAACACCTCAGGTATTGCTGGAGGACACCGTTTGCTCTTTCCGCCTGCCCGTTGGTTTCAGGGTGCCGGGCAGTCGAAAAGTTGACCTCCACCTGCAGTAAGCTCATGAGCTTCCTCCAGAACCTGGAAGTAAATTGTTTTCCCCTGTCTGAGACCACCCTCAATGGCACCCCGTGCAACCTAAAAATGTGTTCTACAAATAACTTCGCTGTCTCTTCCGCCGTGACTGCATGTGAACAGGCTACAAAGTGGCACATCTTTGTTAGTAGGTCTACCACCACCATGATGGCTGTTTTCCCCTTGGATTTCGGCAGATCAGTCATAAAATCTATCGACACTGCCTCCCAAGGTCGTTCTGGGGTTGGTAAGGGTTCTAATAGCCCCGCCGGCGCCCGCCTCTCCCCTTTGGCTCGCTGGCATTGCTCACACCCTCTTACATACTCCCGTACATCTTCCCTCACCTTAGGCCACCAAAATTCCCTGGTGACCAACCACATGGTTTTGTGTTGCCCAAAATGCCCCGCCGTGGGGCTGTCGTGCAACTGCTTGAGTACCCTCCCCCTTAAGTCTCCTTCGGGGATATACAGTGCCCCTTTGTAATACAACACTCCATTTCTTTCCTCAAAACCCCCTGGTTCCTCTCCCTCACCCCTAAGACCTCTGAGCTTATTCTGGGCATATTCATCATTCTCTGTTTCCTCTACCAGTTCTCTTTGCCCCACCAATGCCGCCCCACACACCCAGCGGTCCTCTGGGATGACATGTCTCTCTTCGGGCCCCCCCTCCCCTTCCAAATATTCAGGTTTGCGTGAGAGAGCGTCCGCCCTAACATTTTCTGGACCTGGCACATAACAAATTTCAAAGTGAAATTTGGAGAACTCCTGGGCCCATCGCACTTGCCGTTGGTTGAGCACTCGTGCCGTTCTCCAATACTCTAAGTTCTTGTGGTCCGTGCACACTTGCACCTTATGTTGTGCCCCAATTAATAAATGCCTCCATCTCCTGAACGCTTCATGAATGGCTAGTAGTTCTCGGTCATACACCGTGTAGTTCCTCTCAGATTTGTTCAGCTTTCGCGAAAAAAAGGCACACGGTCTCCACTCTGACTCCTCCTTCCCAGGCTGCAGAAGCACCGCCCCCACAGCCCGGTCTGATGCGTCCGTCTCCACTCGCATCGGTTTTTGTAAATCCACATGCAGGAGCTGTTCTTCCGAAGCGAACGCCCTTTTCAGCTCCTCAAAAGCTCGCTCCGCCTCCGCCGTCCAAACGAATTTCCTCTTACTGCTGAGACAGTCCGTAATGGGAGCCGTCAAGTGGGCAAAATTTCTGATGAACTTCCGATAGAAGTTTCCAAATCCAAGGAATCTTTGCACATCCTTCCTTGTTTTCGGTGTTTTCCATTCCAGTACCGCTTGGACCTTGCCAGGATCCATGGCCAATCCCTTGTCCGACAAGCGGTACCCCAGGAATTCCACCTCCTTGGCATGAAACTGACACTTCTCTAGCTTCACCCACAGCTGATTGGCTTGCAGTCTGCCCAACACTTCCCTGACGTCTTTTACATGCTGCTCCTCAGTCTCTGAATATACTAACACGTCATCTAAGAAGGCCACACAATTCTTGTAAAGCAAAGGCCCCAGGACGTGGTTCATAAACGATTGAAAGCACGCGGAGCCTCCTTGTAGGCCGAAGGGCATAACTAAATATTCAAATGCCCCCAAAGGGGTGAACATGGTGGTTTTCCATTCATCCCCCTTCCTTATTCGTATCAGGTTGTACGCCCCCCTCAGGTCCAGTTTAGTAAAAATCTTTCCCTTCCTGACCCTTGTCAAAATGTCATCAATTCTGGGCATCGGGAAAGTCACTGGTTCTGACACTGCATTTAAGGACCTGAAGTCCACTACAAGCCTGGGTTTGTCCGTGTTTTTTTTGTCCACAAAAAACACTGGGCTGCCCCCCACCGCCCTGGACTCTCTGATGAACCCTCTCTTCAGGTTCTTGTCAATGAACTCTCTTAGCTCCTGCATCTCTCTGTCTGACATGGCGTACAGCTTGCCTACAGGGAGCTGTGCCCCAGGGAGTAAATTGATTTGACAGTCAAAGGGTCTATGTGGGGGTAGTTTGTCTGCCTCCCTCTCGCTGAAGACGTTGCTCAGGTCGGCGTATTGTTGGGGAACCTTCCCCTTCTCCGTTACTTCCGTCCCTGCTAGAGTGGCTCTGGCCCCTCCTTGAGCCTCCCGCTCTTTGCAGTGTTCTAGACAATGTGCTGACCCAAAGGAGACCACTCTCTGATGCCAGCCCACTAGCGGATCATGTAACGCTAGCCAGCTCATCCCCAAAATAATGGGAGCTCCTCCCAAGGTAGCCACATTAAACGCTATTAGCTCAGTGTGTCTTGCTACCCTCATTATCATTGGGACGGTCTGCTGGCTGACTTCTCCTCCCAGCAGCTCCCTTCCATCGATCGTGGTCACCTGCAAAGGGTTACTTAAAGGGATAGTCTGTATCTGGTGCTCAGCAGCAAACTCCTTACTCATGAAATTGCAGGAGCTGCCTGAGTCCAATAGCGCCTTTATCTTTAGTGGGTGTCCGTTAGGCAGCTCTAGTAACACCTCTATCACTAGGGCGGGTTTAGGAGGTTCCGGGGTGGGCACTTTCACTGCTCTTTGGCCTGGCTGCTGTGCCCCGACGGTGGCAGCCAGGCGTTGGCTTTTACTTGCTCCGGTACCTTTTCCTCCCTCTCCCCAACAGCTCCCGCCATTCCTTGCCATTCCTTTCTTTGGGGGCAGACTCTGGCAAAATGACCTGGCTGTTGGCAGAGATAACATTTCTTGGCGCCCTTTCCCTCCTTCTTCCGCCCTTTACTGGGCTTTGAAACTGCGCGCGCGCGCTGTTCCAATTTCCATCGGCTCTCCCGGCGGGAACGGTGGCTCTGGAATCTCTGGAATGCGAAGCTCCCTCCAACGTTCCCCCTTCCCTTCCCGCCTCTCCAAGGCTCTCGCCTCTTGGCGCGCTCCTATGGTCAGCGCTGATTTGGTCAGCTGGTCCATAGACTCCGCCCTGGGCGCCCGGGAAAGTTCGTCTTTCACAGCCGAAGAAAGCCCTTCTTCAAAGAGCATTTGAATGGGTTCCGCCGATAGATCCCACCCCAATTTATGGATCAACATGGTAAACTCAGTCCAGTACTCATGCACAGATCGGCTCCCCTGTTTGCACGCCATTAACTGTCTGCGTACCACTCCCTGCTCAATATCGCTGGAAAACATCAAATCCATTGCACGAAAAAACTTCCTCGTATCCTTCAGGATGTCATTGTTTGTTGCCATCAGGGGCCTCACCCAGTCTTTCGCCCCCTTTTCGAGATGCCCAATCACAAAAGCCACCCGCAATTCCTCGTCGGGAAAGTCATCAAACTGCAGATTAAGGGCATATTGCATCTCTGTCCTAAAGGCATGATAGTCCTTGGCCTCCCCCCCAAACTTCTGCACCAATCCTGGCAACTTTCTGGCGAGCGGGGTGGTTTTCCCCTTCTCTGCATCTTGAGCCCTCCTCTCCTCGAGCCTCGCCGTCTGCAGCGCTAGCTGGACCTCCAACGCCCTGTACCTTTCCTCCAGGCTTGGACCCGCTCCAGCTCCTGCTTCTCCGGTTCCGGCTGGGTTGCTCATGATGCCTTCTCCTGCACAAACTGCTCACAGAGACTGTCGGAATGCTGTGATGGGACGATGAGCTGCTTGTGCGTAAAATCCAAGTCCCTCAGAGTTTGGTCATGTTTCCAAACCTCTGTCTGTAACGGAGCCCCTTAAACATGGCTCTGTCAGTCGCTTGCAGATTCCGACAGTGGTTGCTTTCGGAATCGCTTCCAACATAAAAGCTCCTTAACGGAAACACGTCTTCTGGACTCTCTGCGTGACAGTTTCCGGCGAGGAGTGGGTGTCCCTACAGGAGGTCCTGAAACCTCCCCACTGTTTTCGCTGGAAGTGTCTCGGAGCCATCCCTCCTGCTCACTTTCCCTCAGCTCAGCTCTTCTCCCCCTACTGGTTCCCTCTTCAGCTGCTGAGTCTCTCCCAACCTGTGTGAGCCCTTCCACCTCCCTTCCTTCCGATGGCAGTTCCCTGACAATATATTTCAACAACAAAAAAATGTGTGCCCAAAGTTACAACTTTCCACATGCTGTGTGACAATCACTGTTTCGTCTCTTCATATTTGTATGCCAAATCCTCTGCTCGTGGCTTGAGTACCGCAAAAAAGAACGTATAGTGATATCTATTTTTCTTCTTCTTATTTTTTTTAATGATATTTATTGAAAAAAGAGTTTTTTTTTAAAATTACAAAGAGAAAAGACAAAACAGAAAAATAAAAAATAAAACCATCATTTTCAAATTCTCCACTTTCATTACCTTCTTTCTATGACCTCCTCCTCCTCCCTTTTCTTGTATCTTGATTAGTAGTTGTCCCAGCAAATCCTTTCCATAATTCATAGTATTCTGTCATTACATTACCTTACTCTATTTTCATCTTATCTTATAAAAAACCTTAAAGCTTAAGACTTACATCTTATTTTTACCAACTTCTCATGACCATTACCTTTTTACCTAATTCTTTAAACATTTTTACAAGAGCCAAGTAATTTCATTTCAACATTTTTCTAACATTCATCAATTTTATAAAACATTCCTAATGATAGAAAAAAGAAATAAGAACAATCCAATCTTCTTCCAGTGTCCCTTCCTCCTGGTCCCGGGTTTGTCAGTCCTTTTTATCCCATTAGTCTGGCACATTAACCTGGTGATCTTATATCTGAGGCCCTCAAGTCACTTCCATGTCCCTTCCGCAGCTCTTCTTCATATTTTCCTTTCACTCGTGGGAACTCCAGCTTGGTAGTGTTTTTGACCCTTTTCAACAAATCAGCCCCTTTCCCATAGTCCAGACTAGACTCCATGTGGTATTTTAAGACATGTTTCAAATACCCTCCAAAATTGGGAGCCCCCACAGCTCCAAACATCTGAATGCCCATTGCCAGACTCGGAAAGTCCAAACATCTCTGCATAGGGGGGTCAGTCCAACCCCCCATTTCCAAATCAATCCAAACTTTATCTTTCCAAATCTGGTTTTTTCCAAGTTCATTTGTCAAATCCAAAGGCTCATTTTCTTGCAGGGCCAAAAGTTCCTCCCTTTCTGGCGCCCAAGATTCAGCAACATTCTCTTCTCTCAACTGTTCTGTCATGGCACACTCCTGTTTAAGTTCCTGGGTGGGCTCCATATAGTTTCCCACTACCTGTTCAAATGTTCTGGCTGCATTAGTCATCAAATCCGTCTTCTGACTTAACTGATCCAATAGGGCATTTATTTTACAGAAAGCACCCAGCAGTGCTTCTGAAAACATTGTCCTGCAAGGTCACAAGTCCTTTCCCACGGTTGTAATCTGTGGCAGCTGCAAGCTCCCTAGAATTAGTTACAGTTTCACAGTCCCCCTCTAGGGGGAAAACTTCTGGTTGTTCTTTCTTTTAAGGACAATAGCAACAAAGTTTCTTTTTAAAAGATATTTTGTCAATATTTGTTCCTTTAAAATGCGAAAGGAAACAGTGGAATCACAATGTTACTCTTCTTTTAACTATCTGTCAAAAACATTTGTCTCTGATCAATGAGCTTCAAACATCAATTCTGACACCCCGCTCCAGGATCAGGACGGTGGAAAGTTACTTTACTTTAAACTCACTTCTGCAGGTTTAAACAGTCCAAAAAAGATCCCCCTTCTTCTCCTGCTACCGAAGGGGGGTTCAACGATTTTAAATGGTGAAAACCAATCCTTTGAAAGTGATTACCTAAGCTCTAGTTTACGTTGTCTTTGCTTTCTTCTGACTACAAGGAAACGGAAGGCTGACTTCCTGTTTAGACCTTCCCGTTTCAGTACTAAATTAAGGTAAATTTTTAAGTCCAATTCCTTTCTAATCGCCAGTTCTTATTTGAAGTCCAATTGTTCAATGTTTAAGTACTCAGGGTGATTATTTTAGATGCCAAATTGTCCCAGGAAAAAGTCAGCGCTCTCTGGCAACGGCTGTGCGGCTTCGCTCCACGGAAAAAGCAATTGACTCACAGCACCGCGCCACTTCCCCCTCTTCGCTTTGGAGCCCGTTAGTGGGTTCCTTTGCGGGTGGGGGGGGGCACTAAGGGTGCCCGCCGAGTCCCACGGTCACAGGCTTCATCCGCCTGTGATTTCTAAAAGGGTCCCCGCTTCGCCGCAGCGGAAAAGACCCGTTTTGCGCGGAGCTGGTCCCTCCGGTTCAGAGGGAGTCCGCCATTGCCGATGGCGCCACCCCGGAAGTCCGCGTGCGATCTATTTTTCTTAAAACAACAACACCACCGCACACAATCTGGTGCTGAGTTAATTCATACTATCAAGGGACAATGCCAGAGTAAGGGTAAGTACCAAAGCATTTTTTAATTGTATAATATAAGTAAGGAAGGGGGGGGGAGAGAACTCACAAACTACCTCTGTCTATATATCATCCACAGCATGGACACTGCATATCTGGGATCTGGACGTGGGTGGTGCTGTGGTCTAAACTACTGAGCCTCTCCTTGGGCTTGCAGATCAATGGTTCACTGGTTCAAATCCGCTCAATGGTGGTGAGCTCCTGTTGTTCTGTTCCAGCTTCTGCCAACCTAGCAGTTTGAAAGCATACCAGTGCAAGCAGATAAATAGGTACTGCTGTTGTGGGAAGCTAAACAGCATTTCTGTGCATTCTGGCACTCATCACGGTGTCCCGTTGCACCAGAAGCAGTTTAATCATGTTGTCCACATGGCCAGGAAAGCTGTCTGTGGACAAACACCAGCTCCCTTGGCCTGAAAGTGAGATGAGCGCCTTTGACTGAAGTGTCCAGGGGTTCTTTACCTTTACCTATATCTGGATCATGCATACGGATATTAAACCAATCTTCTACCTATTTATTTACATTGCCATCTACTATGAAAACATCACAAGGCACTTAATCATGAATTCCATTTTTTTTTTTTTTAAGTTGCAATAAGCTGGATTCTGCAGCACCAATAACAGTCAAGGTAAAATTAAGTTTAGATGTTGCTAACAAAAGGCTGACATCAGTACCCTTCAAACGTCTCTGTAATGAAACCAATAAAAGCTTGTAGCTGTACTAAATATTTAGGGCAGGATTAAACTAAGTTGTTGCATGCATGGAGCAAGTTCTATTTATGTACTGGGATTCCCTCACCATCTGCTAAATCTGTTCAGGAAGATTGGGGGAACCCCCAGAGTAGAATATATGGGGAGAAGAGGGACCTCTTTCCCAAGCACATACCCCACTTACTGAAACACTGAGTTCCACCCTTTGTTCTTGCATAATACTTATTCCAATCACAACTAAGTACTTCTTAAAGTGGGCCGAAAACAATAAGATGCATTTGAAGGTACTTGAAGTGAAGGGGTCAAAGCATTTTGTCATAATGATAGACTGTGTCCATTAGGTCCGTTTAAGAGACAGGGAATTTCTTATGCTATGTTTAAATTTCCATTTCTATCTCTCCATCTGGATCGAAATGAATCCCCGACGCTGCTAACAACATAATCATCATAATAAAATGCTTATTAACACAATTAAAGCAAATCTTTCATAAAATAAAGCATAAAATCCTAATCATAATAGATATAAACCCAGCGACAACATGATTAGCAATACAAAGGACGCAGGAGGGCAACGCTCTGAAAACTAATACAGAGATTGTACATCTTCCTCTCCTCTCCTCTCCTCTCCTCTCCCCAACCCAGCAGATGTGGGTTTCGCATGTTCAGGCTCAATCTTTAATGCCTCTCGTGACCATAGCTGTCAACTTACATATTTGAAAATAAGGGACCAGCAGCCTCGAAAATAAGGGATCAGCCACCAAAATAAGGGATTTTCCGAACGCAGGTATGTTCAGCTTCTGAACCTCTCCGAGCCAAAGGCAGAAAGCCCAGCCAGCAGCCAAACGAAGCCTCAAGCGGTGGTTCCCACAGTGCAGCAACCCGGCAAAGGGGATGAAGCAAGGAAAACACAGCGCTGGGATAAGGGACTTTCCCACCAAACAAGGGAAGGTTGACAGCTATGCTCGTGACCCATCAGAAGCTGCACCCATTGCATTTTATGTGATGTGAGGAACCACCCCAACACATCTCCTTACCGAAGCTGCCAGAATAATTCTTACTTATGATGAAGAAACATATCAGTCTTTCTGTTTATCAGTGGTCTTGGAAATTTTCGCAGGTGATGAAATTTGCAGTCTTAAGAGCTCTTTGACTGTAGTAATCAATACACTGTCTAGGTAAATTACCCTTTGTTGTAATCCCTGAAACCTTAGAAGCTAAATTAATGGTTTCATTACCATGCTAAAAACCCTTGGGCAATTCACAGGCCGAATACCATTACCCTGCAGTGTTACAACTCTCTCCTTTCTTGAAGAGCCTTTGATGTTTCCTGTAATTCAGATGCACAGAGTGGCTAAAAACAGCTTTGCTTATTTCTCTACACTGCTCCCCCCCCAAAAAAAGAGAGAGAGTGCTCAGTTGCTAGAAAGTGCTTGGACCAATTACAGTTATCTTTCCTGTAGAGATGGACATTAACAGTTCTTTTGAAAAAGAAATTAGCTATATGGAAGATATCTCCTCATAGATGAATAAACGTAAAGGCTACAAGACATGACTTGAAAACATGGGAGTGAAATGGGGAACATGCTTCTCATTTGATTCACTTAATGCTATTTGTATAGCACTTTTGAGTGTTCAAAGCAATTCACATATATTGCTCCCACCGGCAGGTGGTGTTAGGGAACATTTGCCAATTCCTTCCTCCTCCACGGAAACCCACTGTGCTCCTTTCAACAATGTTCCAGCAGAGCCAGCTGAAGACCTTTTGTTGCGTGAGACAAGATGGAGCATGGGAAGCAGAGTCTGATCACTGGTGGCAGGGAACTTTGGTCCACTGTAAAGATGTCAATCTGAAGCTTAGGTATGCACACAAATCTCTCCCTCAGAATATAGGTCCCAGAGAAACCGTCTGTGAAAACCAAAAGAATTTCCCTAAGCTCTGTTTTGCCAAGTGTTAAATGTGGATCCCACGTTGAGTTGTGGGGTTTGTTTTTGCAAATTGCTAACATAGATTGCCATATGTCTGGATTTCAGTGATTCCACCCAAACACTATTTCTGACAGCTGATTTCAAACTATGTCCAGGAAATTCTGGACATCTGGCAACCTTACTACACCCCTCTAGAGGAAGCCATTTTCAAATAATCAAAAGTAAACATCAGGATAGGAAAAGCATATATTAATGAGCAAGGGAAGTTTTCTTCTTCTTCTTCTTCTTCTTCTTCTTCTTCTTCTTCTTCTTCTTCTTCTTCTTCTTCTTCCTTAAACTTGTATACTGCCCTTTATCTATAGATCTCAGAGTGGTTCACAACATAAAAAAGACAAGATAAAAAAGACAAAATACATAATAAAAACAAGAATAATGCCCCCCCCCCGACACACACACATTTTATTGTTATTATTTACTCGTCCGAAACGTATTTTGGTATTATCCAGGAATCAATTCAGTACTTAACTGACAATACTTAACTGATAACTGATAATATTTAACTGATAACCTTGTAAATGAAAACTACCAAGTTTTGGTTAGGGATGTGTTGGAGATTTCCTGAAGGGAGAAAAGTTAGTCTTTTCCAAAACTCCTTTTGCTTCTCTTGAAATTGCTCATCTCTTTTATCCAAGCAAGGTCCAACATCGGACTCAAAATGTTGAAATGGGTGAAATATGGTGGGAACTGGAGGTTGCCTAGATTGTTGTAATCATTTTATCAAGGTCACAGTGTGTTTCCAGATATAGCCCGGCTTTGCTGATTGGCTCCTACAGATTTTATAATAATGGGGTCACTTCAAAAATGGCCCGGAAGCAGGAAAATGACCAGAGCCAGGAGAAGAAGATGAAGGAGAAGAAGGAGAAAGGTTTCAACATCAAAAGTAAAACACAGTGGCATAGTGTGGCCAGGGCCACAGGATGGTTACCTCAGGCACATAATTCTTTGGGGCACAACCCATGCTATGCCACTGGGCTACAGCACTCCCAAAGGTGACATGAGACTGGGAGGGAGGTAGCTCCCTTTCCTGGCTCATCAACACGTAGAGCCTATGGTGTGAGAGGAGAGTGAGCAGCTGACCAGGCCCTCCCCTACTGGGGTGAGGCCCTGTCTCACTGCCCATTCCCTTTGACACCTCAGGTCCTCATCCTTTGCTTGCAGGCACCACACACCACATGCTTCTCACACCATGGATGGTGCTGCCACCTGGTTTGGATCCAGATTTGTTGCTTTGCAAAACAGAGCACCTTGGTTTTGAGGTGCTTTGTGGCTTGCCCAGTTCCACTAGTCCATCAGCAATAATTCTGAATTCCAACAAATACAGTACCTTTTTTAAAGAAAACATGGCAAAATGTGAGTGGCAAGTAATGTGTAGACACCTAACCCCAAGCAATATGTAAGGAATAATCTGTTAGAGTTACTGAACGCTCGGAAATGTGTTTCTGGCTGCCTATCTTTGCCCTTTCAGCAATCAAGCTGTCAGTCTTTATAGAGTAAATAGGTAATTGAAAGTAAATGTGCTTTCCTTCTAAAGTTCATTTGAAGCCTCTAGGGATACAACTCGGAGGGAGAGGAAATAATCCACTTGCACCTTGAATTCTCAATAACATTTCTGTTAATCCATGCATGCAAAATCATTCCCAAGACATGCCCTGCTCTTGTATTGTAAAGAAAATCTGTGCTTTTTTAAGGATCTGAGGAAGAGTGGGGAGTATACTGTGAAGTTCTGAGGACACTGTCTTGAGGGCTGGTTTCCACACATACTATTGCTGGCGTTGTGACTAAGAACCAGCTCTCCACACAGTTGGTATATGTGTGGATGGAAACTTAGGAAAATAAGAAGCTGTATTATACCAAGTCAAGCAACTGGTCCATCTAGTTCAATACTGTGTTCACAATATAAGAAAGATATTGAAAACCTGGAACATGTGCAGAGGAGGGTGCCCAAGATGATCAAGGGTCTGGAAACCAAGGCTTATGGGGAACAGTTGAGGGAGTTGAGTATGTTTAGCCTGGAAAAGAGGAAACTCAGAAGAGATCTGATAGCCATCTTCAAGCATCTAAAGGGCTGTCACATGGAAGAAGGAGCAAGCTTGTTTTCTCCTGCTCCAGAGGTGAGGACCCAAACCAATGAATTCAAGTTATGAGAAAGGAGATTCCGACTAAACATCAGAAGGAACTTTCTGACTGTAAGAACTTTCTGACAGTGAAATCACAGAATTCCTCAGAAGGTGATGGAACTTCCTCAGAAGGTGATGGAAGTTTTTAAGCATAGGCTGAATGACCATCTGTCATGGATGCTTTAATTGCGATTCTGCATTGCGATTCCTGCAATTACAAGATGACCCTTGCGATCCCTTCCAACTCTACAATTCTGTGATTCTGTGATCCATGATTCTATGACTGGTAACGGCTCTCAGGGATTTTAGACAGCGCTCTCATAGCCCTACCAAATATGCCAGAGATAGGACCTTCTGCATGCAAAGCAATTGCTCTATCACTGAGCTGTCTGGTGATGTCTGATCAAAATTAAGCACTTTGGGACCCACTGATTCTAATCAGAGAGATTAAAAAAGCCTTATCAACTCTCTCATTTTCACCATTGGGATTTAGAAGGTCTTAGATTAAACTGGGGGACTTTATAGGAAGGATCAAAAGGAGTTGTCTTATTGGTCTATCCAGTTCAGTATCACCTGTGCTCACTGGAAGCAGATCTCCAGGGTTTTAGACAGAGGCCTCTCCTAGCCATACTTGAAGATTATGGAGTTTGAACGAAGGGACCTTCTGCATGTCCCCCAAAGATATGTATGTGATTTCAGCTGCTGTGGTTATACAATGACAGTTGCAAGGGATCAGATTTCTGGAGAATACTTATCCACAAAGTCATTGTATTAGCAAGGATTTCCAGTGATGATAGATGATAGATAGATAGATAGATAGATAGATGATAGATAGGTAGGTAGATGATAGATGATGATGATGATGATGATAGATAGATAGATAGATAGATATAGATGATAGATGATAGATAGAAAGATGATAGATAGATAGATAGATAGATAGATGATAGATAGATAGATAGATAGATAGATGATAGATAGACGATAGATATAGATAGATGATAGATAGATAGATATGTAGATAGGTAGATAGGTAGATAGGTAGATGATAGATAGATAGATAGATAGATGATAGATACTTTATTTGCATTAGCCACTAGTCATAGCAATAAGATGAAATATATTGGAGATAGAGCTACATAGCTATACAAAATACGTTCTGGAGGTTTACATCAGTACAAATGACAGAATTGATACATGATCCTTTAGCAACAGATAAAATAGGCTTTTTTAAAAAAAATAAAGCTGAGCAATGTTAGAAAGTTAATCAAATAATAGATCTTATTCTAATTGTCCCTGCTAAAAAAAGTTGCAATTTTTGCATGATTATCTTGAATTCCAGTGCTTGAACAGGAAATTAAATGCCTTTTTTCACACCTAACTAAAAAAATAATTGGGTTGACAGAATTAGACATGAGAGCAAACATTTCCCTTTGTTCTATAAAATCAAAATGGTCCATGGGCCAAAATGTGGCAGTTCCTTATCCCTGCACGCTCGCTCTCTCTCTCTCTCTCTATATATATATTAACAGTCATGAGTATTTTGATACAAACATGAATTTACCTACACATCATTGTGTGTGTGTTGTATTTGTGCTGCTGCAAATTTAATGAATGATTTCAATATCTGAAGTTTCACAATATAGATCCAGTCCGTGATCACTAGCCAATCAGAGTGAATTTCAGCATTTGGACAGATGTGTCGTGCTGCTTATTAACACTGTCAGTCACCTTGACAGAATGTGCATTGTAAGGAACCAGACATCTCAGCTGGGAAAGTTGTGTAGTGGATAGGATTAGGGACTTTGTTCATACCGAGTTTATGTTTCAGTAATGCATCCCTTTGCTCAACTCTGATCCCGCAGCATTGCAAAAATTGTATCCCATGTTTCTTGATGAGATTAAGTCACACTTGGTCGTAACAAACAAACAAAAGCCCTCCCTGATCAAATGCAATGCGTGCGGTGCAGCTTCAGAAGGATTGTAGAGATGCAAAGAAAGAAAGGTAAATTTAGCCACCAGGAAGCTTAAGTGAGAGAACTCAGCAGTAGCTGTGCAAACTCTCATAAATACCAAAAAAGGATTATAAGTGCCTTTTGAAATCCAAAAAGTGTGCTAACTAGATATGACTGTGGCACTGCTTGGAGTATTGCCAGCCAAATCAAGAATAACAACAGCTTTCAGAATAGACTCCTCCAAGGCTCTCATGCTTATAATGCGCTGTTGCCTTGCAACATTTTTAATTCAGAGAAGTTCCATTCCCCCTGCTCATCATTTAACATCACTTGCACAGAAAGAAGTTGCTGACTGTGAAACTTTCGCCACTGAAGCTCAAGGGGAAGCCCACCCATTAGGCAAGGTGAGGTGGTAGAATCCACAAGGGCAGCAGATCCAGTCTCCAAGGAGTGCATCACCTGCTGTGGGTGCTGCTGCCACTACTGTTGTGGCAGCAATAGCTGCAGCACACTCCTCAAAGGCTAGATCTTCCACCTCCTTGGCAGGGTCCCCCATGTCGGACTTGCATTTGCTACGACCGAGCTACTCCTCCTCCGGTCGAGTCCTTCAGAATCGCCTCCGACGATAATTAATGACCTGAGCCTTTGATAAGCCTCCAGGCACGTCCCCCATTATACAGAGTATCAAAGCAGTAGAAGTGACGAGATTTATGAGCTACATTGCAAGGTTTTATTCCTAACTACGCAGAAAAGAAATAAACATGCTCTCTCTGTGGAAGCAGAGAGCAAGTGGAAAACAAAGGAACAGGAAACCAGCAACATCACATCCGTCTCCTGTCTTCCATGAGACTTCCAACAGCCTGGAATCCCTGGAATGTAAACGAGAGTCTTGTGACTCCAAAAGCACTGCACAGTGGCACAAACAGAAACTAATACCCCTTGCCCTCCTCTATAGTGGCCTCTTGGCAAACAGAAGATGTTGCTGGTCTCCTTCTCTTACCCTTGTTCCCTATGAAGATCTTTATCCCCACCCCCTTGTTTCAGATGTAGCTCTTCAATCACCCTTTTGTTCCCTGGTGGTGGAGCACTATGTTGTGGTTCTCCTTAGGCTTCAAAATGTATTGGGGCCAGCCATGTCCCCAGCAATAATTTTATAGACAATTTACAGCACAATGTTCTCCATGCCTACTCAGAAGGAAGTACACAGGGGCTAACTCCCTGGTAAGTGAGTACAGTGGAATCTCAGAAGCCAAACGCCTGTAAACTCCCGAACGATCAAAAACCAGAAGTTATTGTTCCGGTTTTCGAATGATTTTCAGAAGCCAAACGTTCGGCACAGTTTCTGCAACTTTTGATTGGCTGCAGGATGCTCCTGCAGCCAATCAGAAGCTGCGCCTTGGAAGTCAAATGTTTTGGAAGTTGAACAGACTTCCGGAACGGATTCTGTTGGACTTCAAGGGTATGTCTGTATTGGATTGCAAGCTTACAGTGCAATCCTGCCCATGTTTGTTGAGAAGTAAGCTCCATAGGGTTCAATGGGACTTACTCCCAGGTGGATCTGTGCATTGCAGATTCTCTTAGTTTCTCATTTTTCCAATCTTAACTTCACTTCTCTATCTTTTTTGCATCAGTTTGTGAATTTTTATTTTAAAAAATCCTCATGAAAATTCAATGGCATTTTAGTGCAAGTTTCTCCTAATACATATTGTATGCAATTTTACCTCATATACATGCTTCCTCCCTCCCTAATATAATGCATTTTTTGGTATTTTTACTAATATTGGCATAAAGCTTCCCTAGTGTGTGAATTTTTGTACACACTGCTTGGTTGGAGAACTGCAGTTCAACTTTGTAGAAGTACAGATTTCAAAGCATAGCTGCATTTCAGTTTCTATATTGTTTCAGTAAATGTAAAATAGGTATTTTCACCTTTAAATGTGACCTGGGTCAATTCCTGCCCCCTCCTTACTTCCCAGTAGGTGAATATAGGATTGCAGCCTTAGACTTGTAGATTTCAGTTACCGGTATTTGCAAACATCCAGTTATGAACTTCACAATGATTGTTTGTCATTAGTGATATTTGAGAATCAAGTTCTCCATTTGGTTATAGCGTAAGTAACTAGATCTAGCTATAGCCTATAAGCTTAATAAATACAGTACACTCCTGGGCAAGTGTTTTGTACAAACCTTAAAAAGGTAAAGGGAAAGGACCCCTGACAATTAAGTCCAGTCACAAACGACTCTGTGGTTGTGGAGCTCACCTCGCTCTATAGGCCCAGGGAGCCGGCGTTTGTCCACAGACAGCTTCCGGGTCATGTGGCCAGCATGACTAAGTCGCTTCTGGCAAACCAGAGCAGTGCACGAAAATGCTGTTTACCTTTCCACCGGAGCAGTACCTATTTATCTACTTGTACTTTTATGTGCTTTCGAACTGCTGGGTTGGCAGGAGCTGGGACCAAGTAATGGGAGCTCACCCCCTTGTGGGGATTCGAACTGCTGACCTTCTGATCGGTAAGCCCTAGGCCAGGCTTCCTCAAACTTGGCCCTCCAGATGCTTTTGGCATACAACTCCCATGATCCTTAGCTAGCAGGACCAGTGGTCAGGGATGATGGGAATTGTAGTCTCAAAACATCTGGAGGGCCGAGTTTGAGGAAGCCTGCCCTAGGCTCAGTGGTTTAGACCACAGTGCCACCCGCATCCCATACAAACCTTAGAAATCAGGAATTGTCAATATGATTACAGTGGTACTTCAGGTTACATATGCTTCAGCTTACATACGCTTCAGGTTACAGACTCCGCTAACTCAGAAATAGTGCTTCAGGTTAAGAACTTTGCTTCAGGATGGGAACAAAAATCATGCTCCGGCATTGTGGCAGCAGCAGGAGGCCCCATTAGCTAAAGTTGTGCTTCAGGTTAAGAAGAGTTTCAGGTTAAGTATGGACCTCCAGAAAGAATTAAATACTTAACCTGAGGTACCACTGTATTGTAGAAACGTAGGCAGGCTTCAGAGCCAGACTGTCCACATGGAAACTACTTTCTGCTTGTCCACATTTTAAGTAGGCAGCTGCCAAGCTTGCAGAACCTCATCAGTGGCTATTAAACATCCCTGAGCAGTCTCCATTATCTGCCTATAGGTTTGATCTTCCACCCCAGCTTTGGGATAAATTTCTTTTCAATGGAAGCATTCATTACATTTATCCCTAAACAGGACTCTGATTTAACACAAGTTAAAAATTATAAGCCTATTTCACTGCTCAATACAGATTATAAAATATTTGCAGGGATATTAGCGAATAGATTGAAAAAAATATTGCAAGAAATCATTCATAAAGATCAAGCAGGTTTCCTTCCAGGCAGGCAGATGAAAGATAATATAAGAAATGTAATGAATATTTTGGAGTATCTGACTGCTAGGAATGAGAAACAAGCTATATTAATGTTTGTTGGTGCAGAAAAGGCCTTTGATAATATTGCTTGGGATTTTATGTTGAAGAATTTGGAGTTTATGGACGCGGAGACCGAGTTTTTTAATGGGATAAAGGCAATTTATACAGAGCAGAAAGCAAAGCTAATTGTAAATAATGTGACTACAGAAGATATAAAAATAACAAAAGGAACTAGACAGTCCACTTTCACCATTACTATTTATAATGGTCCTGGAGGTTTTCTTGAGGTCGATGAGACAAAATGAATTAATAAAAGGGGTAACAGTTGGTCAGAATGAATATAAAGTAAAAGCCTTTGCAGATGATCTGGTAATTACAATTGAAGAACCATTAGAAAGTGTAAAAGAAGTCTTGGATGAGATTGAGAAATTTGGAAGTGTGGCAGGGGTCAGATTAAATAAGAAGAAAACCAAAATAATTACAAAAAATATGGATCAAAGTATAATAGAAATAATGCAACAAAGAACAGAGATAGAGGTGATGAAAAAGGTTAAATATTTAGGAATTTGGTTAACTCCCAAAAATATTGACTTGTTTCAGAACAACTATATACCGGTCTGGAATGGAATAAGGAAAGATCTAGAGGTGTGGGGAAGAATGAAATTATCTTTTTGGGGTAGAATATCTACGATAAAAATGAGTGTCCTTCCAAAGATGTTATTTTTGTTTCAAACTATCCCCATATTAAAGGGGGTAGCAATTTTTAAAGAGTGGCAAAGAGTGCTTTCAAGGTATATCTGGCAGGGCAAGAAGCCGAGAATTAAATTTAAGTTATTAACGGATGCAAAGGAAAGAGGAGGCTTCGCCCTGCCGGACTTGAAACTGTACTACGAAGCAGCATGTCTTTGCTGGTTGAGAGAATGGATAAAATTAGAGAACAAGGAGTTATTAGATTTAGAAGGATTTGATAACAGATTTGGATGGCACGCATATTTATGGTGCGAAAAGAAGAAAATTCATAAAGGCTTTGGGAACCACATATTCTGGAGCTCATTAATTGAAATATGGGATAGGTATAAAAACCTATTAAAACCAAGAGTTCCACACTGGTTATCTCCACTAGAGGTTATGAGTGTAAAGAAAATAAATATGAGAGGTAATTGGATTACATATGGTGAATATATAACCTAAGAAGGAGGAAAATGGAAATTAAAGCCATATGAACAAGTCAAAGAACATGTCTATGATTGGTTGCATTACTTTCAGGTTAATGAAATGTTTAAAAAAGATATTAAAGAAAGTGGTTATGCAGAAAAAGACTCAAAGTTCCAGACAGATGTGATAAATACTAAGTGTAAAATTTTGTCAAAAATGTATAAAATATTGTTGGAATGGAATACAAAAGATGAAGAAGTCAAAACGGTAATGATACAATGGGTCAGAGATTTTGGTTACAATATACAGTTTGAGGATTGGGAAAAACTGTGGAAAGAGAATTTAAGATTTACTGCATGTATGGTATTAAAAGAAAATGTCATGAAAATGTTTTACAGATGGTATATTACACCGGTAAAATTAGCAAAAATGTATAAGACGTGCAATAAGTGTTGGAAATGTAAAGAAAAAGAAGGTACGTTTTATCACATGTGGTGGGAGTGTAAGAAAGTGAAGGGTTTCTGGGAGATGATTTATAATGAAATGAAAAAGATGTTAAAACATACATTTGTAAAGAAACCAGAGACCTTTCTTTTAGGAATTACAGGGAATGAAATAAGAAGAAAAGACTGTAAACTTTTTCAATATGCAGTTACAGCAGCAAGAATTCTACTGGCCTAGAAATGGAAACAAGAGGAAATACCGACGATAGAAGAATGGAGACTGAAGCTGACAGAATATTCAGAATTGGACAGACTAACCGGGAAAATTAGATATCTTCGAGACCAAAAGTTCATCGAGGACTGGGGGAAATTTGTTGAATATCTGAAAAGAATATGTGATGTGCAAACAACGCTGGCGGGGTTTCAAGAGGCACTGTGAAAGTCGAGATATATTGTTAAAAAGAAATAGAAGTTGGAGGGAAGTTTAATGGCAATATAATCAGAGAAATGCGTAATTGAGAGGTAAATATGGATGATTGTCAGCGAAGCCGAAGGAAGTTCAAAAAGAACTAAATTTGTGGAAATTTCGATAAGATTGTATACTTGTGTTGGAAAATTAATAAAAATTATTTATATATAAAAAAAATTCTTTTCAATGGTCCAGATTGTTACCTCAAGTTGGATATAGTACTACAAACCAGTTGAAAAGTCACTTTCCCCCACTGTTTTTTTTTTTTTTTTTTTTACCAATATCATGTCCATGACAAGGGGTATAAAACAGATGCAAAACAAAAATATTTAAATATTAATTGCAAAAAAAGATTAGAACATTATTGAATTGGCCATAAACCACCCAAACATAAATGGTACTCTGATCTAGTATAAGAGGTTACTTCATATAATTTTTTTAAGATTATTTTCTCCAGTTCAGGGAACTGGAAAAAACAGTCTAAATGCTATGAAATTGAAAGCTGAACCGTCCATGTTAGGAGTTTGAAGATTTGGGAGTTTTCATGAAGGCAAGTACACTGCATATCTGTTACAAATCTCACAATCCAGATAGCACACCAAGTTTTCTACGCTGCTAAAATCTAAAGGTTCCCCCAGGTGATCAGTTTTGAAAACTCTTAGAACTATAAAGTTCTCCTAAAAGTATTTCTACATGCTTTTTGAAGACTGAAGCAGGCCACTGGACACAGCCAAACTTCAGATATAGTGGAAGATTCCACACTAAGAAAAGCCTAGGAAAAAGCAGCGGAAATTTTGGGTTGCACCCTAAGCTGTTATATATGTCTGAACACAGAACTTCAAAAATGTGCCTAATTGAGCAAATATATATTTCATCTTGTCTATCCAGATAATGTGACTTGAGACTTAGTTCGGTCATTTTTTATTTCTTCCTAAGGTTCCAAGGCTATTACAAAAATTGGAATTTTAATAAAAAGGGTGAAAGTTTGATATATCCAGTGTGATTTATCTATCATTTTTAATGCCAAGATTGCTCCTTGGTATGTCATGTTTAAATACCAGCATGAACTAGGGAATTATATCACTGGAATTAATTTCACAGTGAGAAATGCACTTGCCCTTCTTAGATTTAAGAAAATGTCCTCTGCAGTGCTTGAAAGAAGATATCAGAATATTCCTTATAATTTATGACTTTGTTTCTGTGTGGCAAAGGAGTGATTGAGGGTGTTGTGTATTAGTTGTTTGGCTGTTCTATAACTATGTGTACATAAGATAAGTTTTCTCCCACAGCTCTCGGAACATGGTTTTTACAAAGTTTTTAGGATCCAATGGAATAGTAGGTTAATGAAATAGTGAGGGGACACTTTTACCTCACAGACAATTGCATTGAAAGGTTTTTTTTTTTGTTTATGAAGTTTTCCACCCATTCTCATCCCTATTTTTCTATTTCTTTTATTCACATTTTCTTATAATTTTGTTACAACTAACAGTTAATATATTTGAGCTGATAACTGATAGCTTATCTGTGGCATTGATTTTATGCAACCAAACTATGATGTGATAGTAACTGTTGCTGTGTGAGAAAATGGCTATGCAAATTTAGCACAATACTGGAAAATTTAACACAATACTGGAAAAATTTAACACAATACTGGAATTTAACACAATACTGGAAATTTAACACAATACTGGAAAAATAAAGAAGATGTGGGGGGGGGGGGATACAATTGCTTCATGACCAGCAGTAATGAACTATCTGCTGTTTAAAGGCTGGTATGTGAATCGTATCAAAGATTTGAGATAGGGTGTCTGTGTTAGCAGAAAAGAGATTTGTATCACTGGTATCCCAAGTCTTTACTATCACCTTCCTCAACCCTGAAAAGTAGTTGTTTTTGTTGCTGCTGTTAACTACATCCAAATGACCACATAAAGCTGCAGGGATTTGAGATTAGCAACAAAATTTTGATCATGTAGCCATCAGTAAGGGAGGTGAGGCTGGTGCATGTTGTTGTTGTTGTTGTTTAGTCATTTAGTCCTGTCCGACTCTTCGTGACCCCATGGACCAGAGCACGCCAGGCACTCCTGTCTTCCACTGCCTCCCGCAGTTTGGTCAGACTCATGCTGGTAGCTTCGAGAAAACTATCCAACCATCTCTTCCTCTGTTGTCCCCTTCTCCTTGTGCCCTCCATCTTTCCCAACATCAGGGTCTTTTCCAGGGAGTCTTCTCTTCTCATGAGGTGGCCAAAGTATTGGAGTCTCAGCTTCAGGATCTGTCCTTCCAGTGAGCACTCAGGGCTGATTTCCTTCAGAATGGATAGGTTTGATCTTCTTGCAGTCCATGGGACTCTCAAGAGTCTCTTCCAGCACCAGAATTCAAAAGCATCAATTCTTCGGTGATCAGCCTTCTTTATGGTCCAGTTGTCACTTCCATACATCACTACTGGGAAAACCATAGCTTTAACTATACAGACCTTTGTTGGCAAGGTGATGTTTCTTTTAGGATGCTGTCTAGGTTGGTCCTTGCTTTTCTCCCAAGGAGCAGGCGTCTTTTAATTTCGTGGCTGCTGTCACCATCTGCAGTGATCATGGAGCCCAAGAAAGTAAAATCTCTCACTGCCTCCATTTCTTCCCCTTCTATTTGCAAGGAGGCTGGTGCATAGAAGGACCTTTTTAGCAGTGGCCCCACAACTATAAAACTTCCTCCGTGAAATATAGGGTCAGCTCTGTCCTTGGTAGTATTTAGCAGGCTTTATAAAAAATTGTTTAGTTCTATTTGGGATTGCTTTGTGTGAGACAGTTTAATTTTCTTCTTACTGATAACTGAGATAGTGTATAGTCATTTGGATTATTTTTCATGCTATTACTAGGACTGTGATTAAGTTCTCATAATTTATATAATTTCATTTCCCCCTATTAGATGAAATGGAGCCATGCCACTCCATTATATCCAGTAAGGGCCAATTGAAAGATCAGGAAAGCCGTCCATCTCCCACTGATATTGTAATTCAAACTAGAGATGAATTCAGGGGCTAGTAAAAACTCTCTTGTATGGAAGTGAGAGCTGGACCATAAAGAAGGGGGATCGCCAAATAACCGATGCTTTTGAATTATGGTGCTGGAGGAGACTCTTGAGAGTACCATGGACTGCAAGAAGATCAAACCTCTCCATTCTTAAGGAAATCAGCCCTGAGTGCTCACTGGAAGGACAGATCCTGAAGCTGAGACTCCAATACTTTGGCCACCTCATGAGAAGAGAAGACTCCCTGGAAAAGACTCTGATGTTGGGAAAGATAGAGGGCACAAGGAGAAGGGGACAACAGAGGACGAGATGGTTGGATAGTGTTCTCAAAGCTACCAGCATGAGTTTGACCAAACTGTGGGAGGCAGTGAAAGGCAGGAGTGCCTGGCATGCTCTGGTCCATGGGGTCACGAAGAGTCGGACACGATTAAACGACTAAACAACAACAACAAAAACTCTCCTGTCCTTTGAAGTGAGTTTAATGAGCCCCCAAGGTTATTTGAGCCTGCCTCAGGAGAATTTCACTGGCACCTCCCTTTCCATTTTACAAAGGGGGAACCATGACAGAGGGTCACCTTTTTTGACATCTAAGACAGAAAACTATCCAGATATTCCATTGAGGGCTGAAAACATCTCAAGTTAGTCTTGCTGATGGTATTCCCCCTTTGTAAAATGTAAATGTGAGCCTCACTCACAAAACTGATGCAGAATCTAAGGGAGAAATTTCGTCAAGCATGGTAGAAACTGTTTATTATTTATTATTGCTAAATTGCTCAGAGTTATGAACATGTTATCAAAAGTTCTTCACTGTAGTTAAATAGCCTAGGCTGGAATGAAGCACGAGGTAAAAACTGTATCTGAGAAACCACAGGTGTTTGTAAGGGCTGCAATGTATGGGAGACTGACAGCCAACTGAAGCCTTAGTTACAGTTGCTAGGGAGTGAAACACCTTTGGAAGTTAGCAGTGATGAAAGTGAATGTCACCCAGGGATCAGGAGAACTAGGAGGGACTAATCTGATTGGTGATCAGATGCACTGTGACATCTGAATCAGGAGAAGCTGTGCAATCCTTGGGCTGGTGCCTGACTTGGTGCACTGGATGAGGGTCAATAAACTGAATCCTGGCAAGATGGAGATGCTATGAATGGGCCACAGCAAAGTTCAAATAATTGGCCAATTCTCTCTTTTGGATGGGGTCATTGTCTCCTTAAATGAGCAGCTTCTTTGTCTGGGAGTATTCCTGGACCCATCTCTCTTGCTAAAGGCCCAGTGGCTTGGGAGTACATTTTACCAGCTTCAATTTTTAAAGCTACAGCCATTTATAGATTATGGCAGCCTCGCCACTGTCATCCATATGCTTGTAACCTCCAGATTGCATTAATACAATGAGCTCATTCTGGGGCTGCTCTGGAGCCACATTGCTGCTGAAGGAATTTCACAAGCTGCCAATTAGCTACTGGTTTAAGTTCAAGGTGCTTTTGATGTACAAAGCCCTAGAACAACATGGGACCAGGATACTTAAAACTTCAACTTACTGCCTACATACCTAACTAGTCGCTGGATTCTGCATAAGGCCACCGGAAACCTGGGCTGGATCTACAATGATCTGTAAAAATGCTATTAAAGGCTACTTTTATAAAAGTTATATAGAGCTCAATGCAATTTCCCATTGCTGACGGATCACTGCTCTGCAGTACCCTCTGGTATCACATTTTTCATAACGCCTTTTTTAATGATATAACCAACCAGTGTAGATTCACCCCTGTAGAATAACATCCTATCAGACAGTCCATATTGGAATTGGGCCTTTTAAATTAACTCCGTTGGATATCAAGCAAGCACCATCTCCATTGTCTTCTCAATGCCTGCTGAACACATTCCTCTTTCAATATGCATTCTAAAATATTTATCCTGGTTGGTAACTGTCTTTGATTGGTTTTATGTATGCGCTGTTGTGGTTTTAAATCTGTATTGAGGGGGCGTTTCTCACATTATTTGTATTTTAACTATTTATATATATGTGATTCTTTGAGATGTGTTGCTTTATTGTAAATCACTTTGGGATGCCTTATGGGTAGTGACTCATCAATTATATTAATAATACTAATACTAATCCCATACTACTAATAATATTGATAACAATAATTATGGTTCAAGAAAATGAGAAGCAGAGGGAGGACTGGACCTGAGAGAAGAATTTAGTCTAGAATAGAAATCAACCTGGTTCTGTGAGTACTGTCTGGGATGAGGAGAGATAGATGAATTAGGCCCCAGATCGAACTAGATTAAAGTGACTCTTATATTTCTTAGAGGCTAAACCAGTTTAAATAAGTCATAACATCTGAAGTTGTAACCTTTTTATCTTACTATAATAAATTTATCTTGTGGTCTTCAAATCCCATTTAGACATACATTAACCCCTATAATCTTTTCATTCTTGTGGGTCAATTCCATGCCTATACTATTCTAATCAGGAAACCATAAAAAGAGGGGAAATTAAGGGAGTGGTTATTTTTAAGATATATGGTGGCAGGAGTAGTTTATTAGGGTTTGAGTTAAAGATGTGTATAATTCTTCTACAGGCACTTTGACATTTAAACATGCTATATCTTCTCTAGGGAATAAAATTTATACTTTATCACCAGTCAAGCTGCAGACTTTGGAGTGGGGCATGATTTTTGCTTGAAAGCAGTTTCCTGCTTCATTCAGCATCAACTAAGAAACCTTCAGCCTTCCCATTCCATCCTGGTTCTCCACTCATCCAAATGGCTGATGTAGGGTCTGCAGCCTGGCTTAACCTCTGCACTGTCCAGCCTGCACATTAAAAGCAACGAAGAAGGCAGAAAAGATACACATTTCATAAGAAGATTAGAAGAGCCTGATGGATCTGACCAATAGTCTATCTCTTTCAGCATCCTGTTCTCACAATTGCCATTTCACATTTTCCTGCAATACTATGTATTCTTAGACCCTACCTGCCTGTGCATTGTCTTGCCAGGGTGGTACATACTCTGGTTTTCTCCCGCTTGGACTACTGCAACGCGTTCTGTCTTTGAAGGTGACTTGGAAGCTACAATTAATCCAGAATACAGCTGCTAGACTGATGACTGGGAGTGATCGCCCAGACCATATAACACTGGTCCTAAACGAACTGCATTGACTCCCAATACATTTTCGAGCACAATTCAAAGTGTTGGTGCTGACCTTTAAACCGTAAACCACTTTGACCCTGTATACCTGAAGGAGCGTCCCCACCCCCACTGAGGCCCAGCTCTGAGGGCCTTCTGGTGGTTTCCTCATTGTGAGAAGTGAGGTTACAGGGAACCAAGCTGAAGGCCATTTCGGTAGTCATGTTTGCACTGTGGAACACCCTACCAGCAGATGTCAAACAGATAATCAGCTACGCGATTTTTAAAAGACATTTTGAGACAGCCCTGTTCAGGAAGTTTTTCGCATGTAATATTTTATTGTGCTTTTATTACTTTTTGTTGGGAGCTGCCCTGAGTGGCTGGGGCAACCCAGTCAGATGGGCAGCATAGTAATCATCATCATCATCACCACCACTACCATTATTAATACTATCATTATTCTATTTCCACTCATGAAATAAGGCATACATAGGAAATGGGGAGGTTTACCATGAGGGTTTTCCCAAACAATAAATAATATGCAACATTGTCTAGTTCCATATTTTCTAGGAGTTTTTGCATGAACCCAAAAAACGTTCCAGGTCAATCTTTTTGAGGCTAGTGTTTTTAAACACACAGGCAGCTGCTCGGATACTAACTTTTAAAAATGGTAAAGGACAGTTAAGTCCAGTCACGAATGACGATGGGGTTGCGGCGCTCATCTTGCTTTACTGGCCGAGGGAGCCGACGTTTGTCCGCAGACAGTTTTTCCAGGTCATGTGGCCAGCATGACTAAGCCGCTTCTGGCAAAACCAAACCAGCACACGGAAATGCCATTTACCTTCCCGCCGGAGTGGTACCTATTTATCTACTTGCACTTTGAAGTGCTTTCGAACTGCTAGGTTGGCAAGAGCAGGGACTGAGCAACAGGAGCTCACCCCGTCGCAGGGATTCGAATCGCCAACCTTCCAATTGGCAAGCCCAAGGCTCAGTGATTTACACCATAGCACCACCCTTGTACTAACTTTACTGAGAAACAATAAAAAATGTTATCTCACAGCAGCAATCTGTGCAGCACAGATGCAAATCATACTCTATCCTTTCATGTATGTAGAGATCCACCTTTATTAGTAAAAGAACATAGGAATTTGTCTAATACTGAGCTCAGCATTGTCTACAGGGATATCTAATGTGGTGCTCTTTAGATAGTGTGGACTGTACCTCTGTCATACCAAACCTAAGTTGCTTGAAAACCATTTGGGTTCAAGCGACTAATAAATCAAAGAAATAACCACCACTGGCCTTCCTGACTGGATCTGATGGGACTTAACGTCCAAAGCAACTGAAAGGCATCATTTTGGCTATTCCTTGCCTTGGTTGACTGGCAGCAGACCCTGTAAGTCTTTTCCAGACCTACCTGCAGATACTAAGGGTGGAACCTGGGACTTTTTGCATGCATAGTATGCAAAGTACACATTATTATATGTGGCATACCATGGAGTTACAAACTATATTTAGGATTAAGCCTTATTGGCAGCAATCTTTTCCTCCGAGAAGTGAGCCACCCTGTTCTGTTTAAGAATGTCAAATTTAGGCCCCAAAGACTGTCTTGGGATATATTTAATGATGAGCCTTTCCCCTACAATGTTAGTGTTAATATCAAGTAAATTAGCTTTCCTATTATATCGGCACACATTAATAAAACAAATTTGCTTTTATTAAATCCAGGTTAATTAACACACTGTTTCAACATGAAGGCAGTACCAAAAGCATTAGCATCAAGAAGTATCTATCTTCCTTGAATGCATTTTTGTTCCTTTAGCTGATGTCAATGCAATTATTTCTAGTGCAGGGTAAAAGAAAGACTCTCCTCCCTGAAAGAGAGGGGAGTGGTTGTGGGCGGGAGCCCGAACACCGCTCCTAGCAGGGGGCGTTGCCCCCTGCCTCCAGCTCACCTGGCTGGCACTCACGCCCCCCCCCGGTGGCCGCCCAACCAGGTGCCATGGGGGGGGCGTGTCCAGCAGCCTTTATGCTGCAGTGCCTGCCTCTCCCCGGCCTCATTTCTCTTTGTCGTCCTGAGCGAGTCAGGAGGACACTCTCTCTTCAGTGTTCCTGCCCACGTGGAGCTAACTTGGAAGAGGACTTCTGAGAAAGGGAAGCCTGTAATTCCTCCTTTGCTTTTACCTACCTTTACTTTAATTCCACCTTTAATTCCGTCTTCGGCCATACTACCCTGAACACGCCCGATCTCGTCTGATCTCGGAAGCTAAGCAGGGTCAGGCCTGGTTAGTACTTGGATGGGAGACCGCCTGGGAATACCGGGTGCCGTAGTCCCCGAAATAATAATAATAATAATAATAATAATAATAATAATGAAGTCGCTCTTAGACAGGTCCAGTCCTTGCTAGATCATTTCAACTTCGCATGTAGAGTAGTTTCACCAGGCCGCCCATTTCGCTCACCCTTAGCCAGGTTGTCAGCGGGCCTCAAGCATCCGCACCATAGAGTAAGACTTATCAAGTCGGTCAAGGCGGATTGTGAGATGGGGATCAGATTTCTGGAACACTACAACAGAGTCTCCCTATGGCTGGAAATCCTTAATTTGGCCTCTGATTTCCAGGTCCACTCCAATGCGCGTGCCCGCCTAGCCAGGCTGTCAGTGGTCTTAGACACCCGCACAACAGGGTCCGCCTCCCCAGGTCGGTCAAGGCAGATCTGGAGGTGTGGCGACTTGTCTGGAGATCTACAATGGGGTATCTCTATGGCAGGATGTCTTGAATCTGTCATCAGACTTCCAGGTCCAATTGGATGCGGCTGGGTCCTTAGGCTTTGGCTTGTACTTCAAGGGGCGCTGGTGTGCACTACGATGGCCGACGGCATGGCAAGGTCAGGCCATCACGTTGGATCTCACCTTTCTTGAGTTCTTTCCAATAGTGGTGGCCGTTCACATCTGGACGGAAGATTTTCGAGATCACCGCGTGTGCTTCCGACAACCTGGCGGTCATGAACATTCTAGCCAGGCAGTCATCTCGGTCTGAGAGGATCTCCTCCCTTCTGCGGGCGTTCGTCCTCCGATACCTCGCTTCCGGTTGCTTGCACCTGGAGCACAACTGTTGCCCGAACCCTTTCCGGAGCGCCTGTGGAATGTGGGAGACGCAAAGTGATACAGGGAGTATTGGCATCCATGGCACCCTCCACTCTCAGGTCCTACAAGAAGGCCTGGTGTGATTTCCTTGGTTCCAGGTCTGGGTTATCTGGGCTCTCACATGACGTACCTCCTACCACTGACGATGTCTTGCAGTACCTTTCCCATCTCGATGATCTGGGACGTGCTCCTAAAACCTTAAAGATTCTCGTAGCCGCCATCAGCTTCTTTTCAAAAGCTACATTTGCTCATGACCCGGGTAGCGACTTCTTGATCCGTAGAGCCATTGAGGGTTGGGGCAGGTTACAACCTCACAGGGCCGAGGGCCATAAGCCAATTCTTACGGGTTATCACAGATACGCATAAAACTCAGGTCAATTTGCTGGTGCAGGTTCGAAACACGTCTCTTTTCCGCAGCATACGCTATCGCCTTTTTGGCGCGCTTAGAGTTGGTGAGGTGGTGTTTGAAGTTAGTGCACGAGGTTCAACACGCGGCCTCCTGTGCAAGGACGTGCAGTTGTCCGATTCTAATGTGACAGTGGATATACGTCAGTCCAAGACTGATCAGGCTGGTAAGGGTGTCCTAGTTAAGCTCACGGCGTCGGCACAGCAGGGCCCATGCCCGGTAGAGGACACTAGGCGGTACCTCTACCTCAGACCGCCCGGCCCGGGTCTGTTTCTGGTCCATGAAGATGGGTCACCCTTGTTGAGGCACCAATTCACCAGAGTACTTCGCAAGGCTATTAAGGCTTGTGGTCTATCCTCCCAGGAGTACGCCACGCACTCATTTAGGATGGGCGCCGCAACCACGGCCGCGCACCTGGGGCTACCGGCGGACAGGATCAAAGAAATGGGCCGGTGGAACTCCAATGCTTATAAGTCTAATATGTGACCTGCAGCTTTACCCTACTTATCTGCCTTTTCTTTTCTGTATTTTACCCCCAGCTATGCTCAGGAGAAGCGTGTGGATTTGCGGCCACAGTATAGTTCATTGGGCCCGCGTACGAGCGGTGAGCTGCGGCCTTGCATACAATCTTGGCCTTCCACATGGTGTTCGAGTTTCCTGGCTTTCGAGAAGAGGCATGCGTTGGGAGGAGCTTATGCCATTGCTGTGGGAGAAAGTAGCCAAGTTCGGCCCTCCCGACATCCTTGTAATTCATTTGGGGGAGAATGACCTCGCTAACAGAAGGAGTGTGGACTTGTTGTGGAGCATAAAAAGAGACTTGAATGCATTTGCAGCCTTGTGTCCCAGAACAACAGTGTTCTGGTCCTCCTTCTTGAAACGAACTGTTTGGCGCGGTGCGCAAAGCTGTATGGCCATTGAAAGAACCAGGAAACTCGTAATTCGGGCGGTAGCCCGTTGGGTGCGCTCTATGTATGGCTGAGTCATTTATCATGACCGTATCCGGATCGGCGACCAAGCTTTATACCGGAATGACGGCGTCCACTTATCGGATCTGGGGAACGACATTTGGTTAGCTAGTGTCAGCAAAAGCATCTGGGATTGGTTGCAGCTTTGAAGGTATTGGCGGCGAGCCTTTAGCTCGGGTGGCGGTTAGGCATTGGAATAATGTGTTGTGGTGTGTCGAAGTGCTAGGTGTGGCCATCGCCTATGCCTTCAATTTATAGGGGTATTCCGTTAAAGGAATCTGGCGGTCGTGTATTCCGTCCGAAGCCTGCTTGGCGGGAGGCCATGGCACGACCCTCGGTGACATCAGGGGTGAGCCTATAGTTGGATTAGCATCAACAGGTGTTGACCCCCTGGTGAATAAACCCACTTGTTTTGTGATCCAATGCCTAAGCCAATACCTTTTCATTGCTGTAATCAATAAAGTTGTGGCCTTTTCTAGCCCATTAACCTTATATCACGTGTCCCTGTGTCTTCATTTTACTTCGCGGGGGTCGGGTCCTCGCACCACAAAGACTCTCCTCCCTGAAAGAGAGGGGAGTGGTTGTGGGCGGGAGCCCGAACACCGCTCCTAGCAGGGGGCGTTGCCCCCTGCCTCCAGCTCACCTGGCTGGCACTCACGCCCCCCCCGGTGGCCGCCCAACCAGGTGCCATGGGGGGGGCGTGTCCAGCAGCCTTTATGCTGCAGTGCCTGCCTCTCCCCGGCCTCATTTCTCTTTGTCGTCCTGAGCGAGTCACCCACCCTCCACTCCCTTTGAGTTAGGGCTTAGGTCATTGGCCTTGCTATGGACCTTAGGTTGGTCGCCCCGGTTGCCCGGGGGGCCTGGTAGGAGTTTTTCCATTTGGCATTAGGCTTTTTGGTTTTTTTGCCTACCTCATAGCAATCGTCACAACTTTCTGGTGGTATTGGTGGGTAGGTTAGGCATTGGAATAATGTGTTGTGGTGTGTCGAAGTGCTAGGTGTGGCCATCGCCTATGCCTTCAATTTATAGGGGTATTCCGTTAAAGGAATCTGGCGGTCGTGTATTCCGTCCGAAGCCTGCTTGGCGGGAGGCCATGGCACGACCCTCGGTGACATCAGGGGTGAGCCTATAGTTGGATTAGCATCAACAGGTGTTGACCCCCTGGTGAATAAACCCACTTGTTTTGTGATCCAATGCCTAAGCCAATACCTTTTCATTGCTGTAATCAATAAAGTTGTGGCCTTTTCTAGCCCATTAACCTTATATCACGTGTCCCTGTGTCTTCATTTTACTTCGCGGGGGTCGGGTCCTCGCACCACAAACAGTTCTCTGGCTACAATTGTGTGCAGAGTATCTTGAGAGTTATGGAGCAATCCCATGCACAGGAAGATGGTGTAAAGCAGATGATGTCCAACTGGTCGATTACGATCTACTGGTCGATCGTGGGGAGTTTCTGGTTGATCCTGGTTGATCATGTGATCCTGATAGTGCAACAACTTTGGTGAAGGCTCGCCCCAAAAAGCTCAACAACTTTGGTCAATCCAATGGGTAGATCATTGCCAGTGTTTTTATAGCGGGAGTAGATCACAATCCCTTGGGAGCTGGACATCCCTGGTGTAAAGCAAGCTGGTGTAAGTTAAGCTGGTATGTAGTAACACCATATCCAAGCTTCATTCAGCAATGGGACTGCTCTGCTTAAACCCAGCACGGGAGAAAACAAGTATTTTTAAAAGTGTTCTGTGCTGGGTTGCCACGTTACATGACCAAGCTAAACAGGCTTAAGATCCAGCCCCAGTTCAGTATATCTGAAGGAGCGTCTCCACCCCCATCGTTCTGCCAGGACACTGAGGTCCAGCACCAAGGGCCTTCTGGCGGTTTCCTCGCTGCAAGAAGCCAAGTTACAGGGAACCAGGCAGAGGGCCTTCTGGGTAGTGGCACCCACCCTGTGGAATGCCCTCCCACCAGATGTCAAAGAGAACAACAACTACCAGACTTTTAGAAGACATCCGAAGGCAGCCCTATTTAGGGAAGCTTTTAATGTTTGATGCATTACTGTATTTTAATATTTTGTTGAAAGCTGCCCAGAGTGGCTGGGAAAGCCCAGCCAGATGGGCTGTATAAATAAATTATTATTATTATTATTATTATTATTATTATTATTATTATTATTTCCCCTCTTGCTGGTCCCACCATGCCATGCCCACTTTTGGGGACTTTCACGAGCCTTGATCTTGATTCAGCCAGCTGACACCTGGCTGAGCTGGTATGGAGCAATTTACACTGGTATATCTTCAGCTGAGCTGGGGTTTTAAAATTTAATTTTTAAATTTTAGTTGGATAGCTGGATAGCTCAGTTGATTCAAGCATGGTGCTGGCAATGCCAAGCTTGCAGGTTTGATTCCCCATAAGGGACAGCTTCATATTCCTGCATTGCAGGGGGTGGACTATATGATCCTCAGGGTCCTTCAACTCTATAATTCTATTTTATGTATGTGTTAACATTTTGTTTGGTTTCAAGATTCAAAATTAGAAGATTCAAAACTCTATTATTCTATGAGAGTGCAAGGAAAGTTAACATTTTAAATGTCCAAGTCATTATATACACATTTATGTATACGTTTCCTATACGGATTTTAGGTGCTTTTGAATGCATTTTAAAAATGGAAAATGCAGATTTTGCATGCATTTCAACCACAAAATACACATTTTTGTGCATACGTTTTGCACACTGAAACTGCTCTGCAAAATCTGGAGATGCATGTAATGCGATCAGGAGCTGCATTCCAATCTGCAAGCAAATTTGGGACCATCAAATTGATTCTGACTGCTTCAAAATCCAAACAGATTCCTTCTCCATCCCTGGTTATGACCTCACTGTATGACCTTCAGTTTTTGACCCCATCAGCCATGACCTGTTTTAATGTCAAAATAGATGACTGAGATCTCTTACCAGAATGCCTCTCTTTGATCCATTTCAGACTGGAATCGAGGTATTGTATGTTGGTTTCCAGTGTAACTTTTATATCTCCTAAATTTATGGATACATTCAAGGTTCTCCTGGTGGGAAAACCCCAGCTTTGGGGGCAGGAGATGTGGGTGATTTTCACCAGAAAAATTGCAGAGGGAAAAACATCACTGTCACAGTCCCAAATCTACATCAATTATTGACCTGCAGATCAGAAGTGTACCATATTTTTCGCTCTATAAGATGCACCAGACCACAAGACGCACCTAGTTTTTGGAGGAGGAAAACAAGAAAAAAAATATTCTGAATCTCAGAAGCCAGAACAGCAAGAGGGATCGCTGCGCAGTGATAGCAGCAATCCCTCTTGCTGTTCTGGCTTCTGGGATAGCTGTGCAGCCTGCATTCGCTCCATAAGACGCACACACATTTCCCCTTACTTTTTAGGAGGGAAAAAGTGAGTCTTATAGAGCAAAAAATATGGTAGTTAAGTGTCACATGCCTTATAACAAATTTAGTTTTTTTCAGCTCTCAGGGAGATATAACTTTATGTGTGCAATTTCACATTGGTCTTTGCTCATTAAACAAAAAGGGCTCATGAGATCTCTGGGGAGACCCAACCAGATGGGTGGAGTATAAATAAATTATTGTTATTATTATTATTATTATTAGTCAGAAAAACAGCACAGCACAGCTACATAAGCTTTATCCCCCCCCCCCAAAAAAAAAAGTTTGCAAAGAGAGCAACCTCTTAATGTTAAAAACATTTATTTATCATTTTTTGAATGGTCAGGGAACCATTGGAGTTATTTTTTTTTTTCAATTTTTCTTTAAAACATGTGTTGCAATTCAAAAATGGCTGGATGAAAAATAATTATCTGCTGCTTTGAAAATTGCGTACTCAGTTATGTATACAAATGAACCATAGAAGCAGCAAATTACTTCAGTTCTGGTTTCAAGAACTATTAACTCCTTGGTGGCCTAGTCCCGCAAAATGATTAAGATACTCATATCTTTTAAAAAATGAATATTTTAAGTGGCAATTTAAACATGAAGTGGAATTGTGCATTCCTAGGTTTGGTTCACATGCATTTCAGACATTCTAGGCTACTAGACTTCAACTTCTTCAATCCCAGCTTTAACGCGAACATGCATTAGAGACCCTCTTCCTAATTTTTCACCATATATTCATATGGTGGTGTTGCTGATTGATATCACACCCTCTGTGAGTTAGGGACTTCTCCTACATGCAAAGACAGGTTCCAGAGGATTGAGTGGATTAGATTGTTAGCGGGTCCAGTGGTCAAGAAGTCAATTTTCTGCACATGCTGTAGAGACAAGTGAGGAGAAAATGGGACCAGGAAAGTCACCATCTAGGAAAAGAAAAACTCTGATCCTAAACCTCTGATCACACCTTAAATCAGGCCTTGACTCTGAAACTTTTCCAGCTGTGCTACATGTCTGCTTTGGAAGAACTGTCTATTGATCTCTCTCTTGGATTCCTGTTCTTTTCCAGTCTGAACCCCTTCCCCCTGAAATCTCTAGAATTCAGTGGGTCTGAAGTGGGCCCAGCCCTAAATCAAACCAATAATCCTCTTCAGTGGCAGCATGGAGAGGCATAATCCAGGAAGACTCAAAAGCTGAAAACTCAAAAGTAAGTGTTCCGTTTCCAAACATTTTTTGGAAGCTGAACGTCCGATGTGGTTATTGGCTATTGTTTCCAGGGCGCCTGCACCAATCAGAAGCTGTGCCTTGGTTTTCAAACATTTCGGAAGTCAAACGGACTTCCGGAATGGATTAAGTTTGGCACTTTTGTTTTTGCTATTTAGTTTGCATTTTTGTTTCTGAGGCTTTTTTGGTTGATTTGTTTTTGTGACTTTGTGGAACTCAGTTCAGCTACTGATTGATTGATTGATTGATTGACTGCAGAAATGCATAAAATCCTGAAGCAAAGTTCTTAACCTGAAGCACTATTTCTGGGTTAGCGGGGTCTGTAACCTGAAGCGTATGTAACCCGAGGTACCACTGTACATTGATTACTGCTTTCATTTTATGGATCAATGGTCTTGCTAGATGGTAAAATTCATGTTAAATTGCTCTTTTAGGGGTTGTTTTTAAAAGTCTGGAATGGATTAATCCATTTTGCTTAATCCATTACTTTCTATGGGAAAGCCTGCCTTGGTTTTGGAATGTTTTGGTTTTGGAACGGACTTCTGGGACGGATTAAGTTTGAGAACCAAGGGACCACAGTATCTCTTGAAACTGGCCTTAAAATGTAAGGTCCCAAGTCCAGAGTCACAACTTCTTATTTTTAAACTATTTTCCCTCTCTCTTTCCAGATCTGTGTTGATTTCATAGATTACTTCAGGGCAATCATTGCTGATGGAAAGGTTTCCTATTCATGCTCAAAGATAGATTGTTTTTGTATTGTTACTTTCTCTACGTTCTAGAGCTGGCATAACCATAAAGATCAAATCCTGAAATAATTCTAAGCAGGTTTCATAAGTGGGTCACAACCTACCATATCATTAATAATAGTAAGCATTAACATAGACAGTCCTGAAGTCTCATGAGACTCAGTTTTCAGCCTGTTGCTTTTTCCACTATTGATCCAGTCTCATCTCATATATACCCCCTCCCTCTGACTGTTTCAGCTCATATGAATAATTGCAGTTATCCCTCTAATGATTTTGCCCCACGTGATAGTGCTTCATAACTTTGTGCCTTCTAGGACAGTAGTGCACTGGTAAAGGATGCTCATTAAAATAACAATCAATAACAGGAGAAATGTTCCAAAATCCACAGTTGAGCAATACCTTGAAACTGTCACAGATAGTGGCAAGCTTTCACATGCTCCAGAACTGTTAATCAAGCAAGATATTACACAAAGCCCTTGGGAAATGGAATGAAAACTAAATAAATAATTAAATGTATGAAGTTTAGACTGGATGTGCCAGCCACGAGGTCAGTTTTTTAGATACATTTCTGAGACAGAGATTGCAAATGGAATAAGTATCTGCTAGGCACCACAGGTATGAGATTACATGTATAAAGTGGTGTTCAGCTAGGTTTTACTCAGAGTAGCACCACTGAAATAACCACATTCATTAATTTCAAGGGGGTATATTCTAACTTTCCCCCAATTGTGTCAAGTGTTGCAGCCAAGTCTGTTTACTGTGCTCTGTTATTCCCAGTTAGGTAAACTTGCACCTGTAGTTTATTCTAAAATTAGGACTATGCACAGCCTCCCCAATCTAAACCAGGGCCTGTCTTATTCTTTCCCCCTGCCTTGCTCCAATCCTTTTAAGAGTCCTGGCTCACCCCAAGAGGACTCAATGTGACTTGGGACAATCGGGGATTGCCCGAACTTGTTCCAGCTGAATTCTGGGTCACCTTAAATCAGACTAGTTTGGTTTGGGATCTGGGATTTTAGCAGAGTGTTTATACAGTCCTAATTAAAATTATCCCTGGAAAAGACCCTGCTGTTGGGAAAGATGGAAGGCACAAGGAGAAGGGGACGGCAGAGGACGAGATGGTTGGACAGTGTTCTCGAAGCCACAAACATGAGTCTGACCAAACTGCGGGAGGCAGTGGAAGACAGGAGTGCCTGGCGTGCTCTGGTCCATGGGGTCATGAAGAGTCGGACACGACTAAACGACTAAACAACAAATTAAAATTATAGGACCACAATCCAGTCTCAGCAAAGATTACTAGCACAATATCTAAACCATCATGCTGCTAAAAGACAGTTTTCTTAATTACATGAAAAACTGTTGCAAATGCCAGTCTGTTTATTTAATTGCCTGAAAAATAACATTCCTATGTGAATTGTGCAACTGTTTTTAAACCGACATTCTTTTGTTCTATAGCTCATCCAGTGTGACGTCCAGTCTTCAATATATAGGATGGAATCAATTTATGTCACTCAGTTTTACAGCTTTCCCTAGTTTCCAAAGTTTGTTGTTTTTTTCTTTCTTCCCAAACAAAGTAGCAGAAGGAAAGATTGACACAGGACATAAGATGTGTATCACAGTAATCCTAAAAGAGTGGTCTACTCATAGTACTTCTAGTTTAGATTATATTATAGGTATGAACAAGGAAATCTGGTGTTGAAAAAACAAGCAAATTGTGCTGTAAGGCTGAGATGCTTTCATTTGGCACATTCTGCTTGCAGCAGCTGTTGCTCCTGGTGTACTTGCAGCGAACATAATCTTCTATAATCCATATTTTATTCATAATGTGAGCACCTCCATGAATTATATTGCTTTCTCTGTACAATCTAATTCAATAAACCAGCCTTTCACTGTAATCCGACTTAAGAAAGGGCATTGCATAATAGACTTCACATTTTTTTAAATGTGAGAGAAACAGTATCAGTTAGAACAGTATTGCCAAAGGTGGTCTTGTATCCTTTGTTTCTATACAGAGTTGCAAAGTTGGAAGTATTATTTTCCTGGACTGACATGTCCAGTAACTCATTGTTGTTGTTTAGTCGTTTAGTCGTGTCCGACTCTTCATGACCCTATGGACCAGAGCACGCCAGGCACTCCTGTCTTCCCAGTAACACATACTGGGACCTAATAGACCAAGGAAATCTATATTGTGTTCGTTTCTATCAATAGTGTACAGTGGTACCTCGGGTTACAGATGCTTCAGGTTACAGGCACTTCAGGTTACAGATTCCGCTAACCCAGAAATAGTACTTCAGGTTAAGAACTTTGCTTCAGGATGAGAACAAAAATCGCACGGTGGCAGTGTGGCGGCAGCGGGAGGCCCCATTAGCTAAAGTGGTACCTCAGGTTAAGAACAGTTTCAGGTTAAGAATGGACCTCCAGAATGAATTAAGTACTTAACCTGAGGTTCCACTGTACTAGATTTCATCCTGGCTACAACTGAGCCCACTACATTCTGTTAAGTCCATGTCTGTGGCCTGCCAAACTTCTCTAAGACCTTCTCTTCTATATTATACCCCCTTCCCCCCCCCCTTATTTTTTGCCCCAAGCCATTTCATTCTGTTTTTGCTTCTTGGAGGGTATAACTCTGTGCAACCTAAAAGATAAACTAAGGGGGTGGGGAGACTCCATTTCAGACCTCATCTGTTGGGGTCAGCAGAGGCTGCCAGAGGAACTAGCAAATCCCAGTCACCATGTAAAACAAGGAAGCAATTCCCCCACCTTCCCCAAACCAAACTAGACATTACTTTGGAAACTGTACCAATTGCCTTGTGTGCACCTTAAAGACAGGCTCCATAAAGGACTTCTGTTGCTGCTGCTGCTGGACAGAGAAGGCTCCGTTTTTGTTTTTGTTTTCTTTTTAAATTGCTTTTATTTTTTTCTCTATGGCATTTTAAATTGTGTTTGATGCTGTATTCTTAGTTTTAGATTTTATGATTTATGTGGAAATTGTTTTCCATTTGGTTGTGTACTTTTTGATGTGTTTTATTTATTGTTTATTACTTTTGTTATGTTGGTAATTATGTAAATCTTATCATGCTGTAAGCTGCCTTGAGCATTGTTTTAACTATGGAAAGGCGGCATACAAATAAAATGATGATGATGATGATAACATTTTTTAAATTATGGCCCTCTATGGGACTCTGGCATACAAAAGCCGATGCCATAATGGAATCTGTTGCTCTCTCCAATGCTTTTGTTGATTTTGTTACAAGGGAATAAAATGGTTAACATGGAAACTATTTTGTTTCTCCCCCCCCCCCCAAAAAAAAAAATCCAAATGTGGAGGGGGGATGGAAAGGAGGGATGAAATCCCTACCCTCTTAGTTGTGGGCATGGGAAAAACTACCCTGCTCTGGGTAACCTAAAAGCAATAATAACTCAAATGCCCAAATTTGAATGCATCTGGTTGCCTAACTGAGACAGCTTTAAAGTGCTGAGCTGTTGGGGGGGCATTTATTCACCTTTCCATTACGGTGTTGGTTGGTGGGGAGAAAGCAAGCACTTCAGACTAGGCAGTCCTAAAGAAACTGAAATGAAAATGAAATATACTCGGAGTCGAGAGTGGATTTCATGCTCTTTATTCAGCTCATAGTGGTGAGGAGGAATGAATGTTCCCCCAAAAGATCTGCTTTATATACATTATTTACACAACGGGCTGCACGTGATTGACTAATTCCGGGATTCTCCTGTAGGTTGTGGATTCACTTCCACCTGGAGCTGGATTGGGTGGCTCCTGCGGACCAATTATACTGCTGCATTTTGAATCCTATTCAACTCAGTACATAAGAGAAAAAGAAAGGATAATGATAATGATACAATGGGCCAGAGATTTGGGTTATAATATACAATTTGATGATTGGGAAAAAATATGGAAGGAGAATCTAAAATTTACTGCATGTACGGTGTTAAAAGAAAATGTCATGAAAATGTTTTATAGATGGTATATTACACCGGTGAAATTAGCGAAAACGTATAAGACATGTAACAAGTGTTGGAAATGTAAGAAAAAAGAAGGAACGTTCTATCATATGTGGTGGGACTGTAAGAAAGTAAAAAGTTTCTGGGAGATGATATATAATGAATTGAAAAAGATGTTAAAATATACATTTGTAAAGAAACCAGAAGCTTTCCTTTTAGGGATTACAGGGAAGGAAATAAGAAGAAAGGACTGTAAACTTTTCCAATATGCAGTTACAGCAGCAAGAATTTTATTGGCCCAGAAATGGAAGCAAGAGGAAATACCGACGATAGAAGAATGGAGAATGAAACTGACAGATTATGCAGAGTTGGACAAATTAACTGGGAAAATCAGATATCTTTGAGACCAAAAGTTTATCGAAGACTGGGGGAAATTTGCAGATTATCTGAAAAGTATATGTGATGTGCAAACAACGCTAGTGGGGTTTCAAGAAGCACTGTGAATTCTAAGATGTATTGTTAAAAAGTAATAGAAGTGGGAGGGAAGTCTAATGGCAATACAAAATATAGGGAATGCATAATCGAGAGATTGATATGGATGATTGTCAGAGCAGCTGAAGGAAGTCCAAAAAGAGATAATTTGTTAAAATTTGGATAAAATTGTATATTTGTGTTGAAAACTAATAAAAATTATTTTAAAAAAATCAAAATAAAACTTTATCAAGTTAGTATTATGTTTTCTTGTCAGACGTGGAAAAATCAACAAGACTTCCCATCAAGTGGCTAAACTTCATGAAGGATCAAGGCAAAGCTCCCCTCCCCATCTACCCTGTATGATGGCAAACAAAGAGCATTTTGTCCAACAAAGTATTTCACAATTTTCAGCTGTTCGAGTAGTGTGACAGCTGGGCAATCCCATTCTTTCTTGCTTGAAGAAAGCAGCAAGAGTAGGGTCTTGTGCTGCTTCAGGCAGCAGGTGTGAGGGCTCTGACAGAGTCCTAGAGTTCACCTGACTTCTCCCCAAAGCCTAGTAAGCACCAGCTAGGTTTTGGGAAGGTGATCTCAGGCTGAAGAAAGAGACCTGAAGATTGGCAGCTGTCTTCTCCTCATCAGGTAAAAATTGCGTCAGTTGGATGCACTCCGGCAAAGGATTCTTACTTATCCACATTAGATGTGTGGATATGAATAGCTATTTCTTCATCTTAACACGATTTGGGAAGATGGGAGACAGAAGGAGTCACTGCTTTGCTGAAAAGATATTTCTTTAATATCTCTTCTAATGTCAATGTTTGATGAATGCTCCAGCTGGGGGGATTTAGCCGAATGGAACTAAGATGATTTAAATGCATTTCCTTGGTCTCATGGTCCCACAAGCTCTTGCACCAAGTATATTACACAACTCATACAACAAAGGCCAGCACACTCTAGTCTGGAGAGCCAAAGCTCACAGTGACAAGTCTAAAGACCAAATCCAGAACACTCAGTAGACAAGTTGCTTGGTAGTAGAATGTATGAATCTGCTTCTAGGAGAGTAGTTTTTAAGGAACTACAGTATGTACATTAGGGACTGCCTGAACACTTATACCCCTGTTTAATCACTGGGATCATCTGCAGAACATTCGTCGGTCATCTCCCAAATTGTCAAGGCTCATTTGACAGCAACAGGAAACTGAGCCTTTAGCGTCATTTGCCCAGGTTTGTGGAATGATCTGCCAATAGAAATTCAGCAGCCATTTTCTATTCTAATATGCATGTTGAAATCCCATGCCAGCAATTGAGAAAATTTATTTCTGTAACACTTAATTGATACACACAAGTATGTGATTATATATATATATATATATATATATATATATGATAGAGAGAGAGGGAAAGAGAGATATAGTAGATAGATAGATGATAGATAGATATAGATAGATAGATAGATAGATAGATAGATAGATAGATAGATGATACATAGATGATACATAGATGATAGATAGATAGATGATAGATAGATAGACAGATAGACAGACAGATAGATAGATAGATAGATAGATAGATAGATAGATAGATAGATAGACAGACAGACAGACAGATAGATAGATAGATAGATAGATAGATAGATAGATAGATAGATGATAGATAGATGATATTCATGTACGGCATTATGTCTGACTTTTATATACCACTACTACTTAAGGCAGTCCTGAATCTGAGATCTCATGAGAACACATTACATGACCATTTTAAAAGCCATAAAACAATTTTGATGTGCAACATGAAAGCAGTGGCTATTTATTTATACTTGGGATGTTAGACACAAATGATTAGAACAGATGGCTTACTATATCTTGGCACTGATGGAAGAAGAAAAAACACACACCAGCAACCTCTCTTTTAGAAATGAAGATAAATTCTAATCTCCCTCCCACTCATACAATAAAAAGATTAATAGCTGGTAAAGCAAGTTAGATTTATTTAATTTTCAGTGCTACAAACTTAGGGTAATATGGTTAACCAGACTACAGTTCTGCAGCTGGTCTCTTCTTTACTCATTTTAATTTAATTGCGCTAGTCTTTTCAGTCTGCAAATATTGGTGTTTTCTGATTAACTGTTTCTATTAGTTAAGACTGAACACAAAGGGGAGTTAAGCTTTGTTGCCCCCCATATTACCTATATATGTTTTTTGTTGTCATTTTCCCCCACAATAGAAATATATGTACAGTGGTACCTCGGGTTACATACACTTCAGGTTACATACGCTTCAGGTTACAGACTCCGCTAACCCAGAAATATTACCTCGGGTTAAGAACTTTGCTTCAGGATGAGAACAGAAATCGTGCGGTAGCAGCAGGAGGCCCCATTAGCTAAAGTGGTGCTTCAGGTTAAGAACATTTTCAGGTTAAGCACGGACCTCCAGAACGAATTAAGTACTTAACCTGAGGTACCACTGTGGTCTGAAATACTGTATTGTTCAAGTGAAATTTTCTGCAGATAATTTTTATTACAGTTTGTCGTATAAAACAATCCCATATACAGTGTATATACATTTTCCATACACAGGTTGTATTGGGAATGAATAATTGTTATCTTCCTATCTGCAATAAAACACGGCTCTCAGTTTTTCTCGCAGAGATTTCAGGGAGACTTAAAATGGTTCCTATTTTAGGAACTAAATTCCCTGTGGATTATAATATGCTTTGAAGCAGTAAAATTCTCTAGAGCTATATGTGTGCATACTGGAGTAACAAATACACTATTGCAAGGAGATTTTCTTCCTTTTCTGATAAGAAGACTTTTCTATCCCTGCTGACACACATACACCTGCCTGAGACCCAAGCATGCAAGTCTGCATCTACAGAGCCCATGGCATCCCCTGTATTGAGAGATCAAAGTGTAGTGACATGGGACATCTAGACACACTGGGAGCCATTGCTCAAAAGGGATGGAGTTGTGAGAGGTAGACCTGAGGCATGTAGAAGGGCTTGAGGGAAAGAGGAACTTGAAGCCGAACCAAAAATAGGCTTAGCTTAAGACGCGGGTGGCGCTGTGGGTAAAAGCCTCAGCGCCTAGGGCTTGCCAATCGAAAGGTCGGCGATTCAAATCCCCGTGGCAGGGTGCGCTCCCGTTGTTCGGTCCCAGCGCCTGCCAACCTAGCAGTTCGAAAGCACCCCCGGGTGCAAGTAGATAAATAGGGACCACTTACTAGCGGGAAGGTAAATGGCGTTCCGTGTGTGGCTCTGGCTCGCCAGATGCAGCTTGTCACGCTGGCCACGTGACCCAGAAGTGTCTCCGGACAGCGCTGGCCCCCGGCCTCTTGAGTGAGATGGGCGCACAACCCTAGAGTCTGTCAAGACTGGCCCGTACGGGCAGGGGTACCTTTACCTTTACCTTAAGATGCGGGTGGTGTTGTGGGTTAAACCACTGAGCCTAGGGCTTGCCGATCAGAAGGTCAGCAGTTCAAATCCCCATTACAGGGTGAGCTCCTGTTGCTCGGTCCCAGCTCCTGCCAACCTAGCAGTTTGAAAGCATGTGAAAGTGCAAGTAGATAAATAGGTACTGCTCCAGCGGGAAGGTAAATGGTGTTTCCGTGCGCTGCTCTGGTTCACCAGAAGCAGCTTAGTCATGCTAGCCACATGACCCAGAAGCTGTACATCGGCTCCCTCGGCCAGTAAAGCAATAAACCAGAGTTGGAGACTTAAATTTGGGTGAGCCAAAAACCACGCCAGAGATCTAGCTGTATCCTTAGCTGCTCATCCCAGTGGATCTTGTCATAGGATTGCCACCTAGGATGCTGGGCCTTTCACCCGATGCAAGGATCTTGAGAATTTCTGCATGTGGTTGGGGAAGCTCATATACATGTATGCAGGTTTGTTTTTGTTTTTGTTTTAAAAAACCCACACCCAATAATAATATGTGATGCATTTATTACCTTCCATTCAGTAAAGCCGGTCCAGAGAGCTGAGTGCTGTTTCACTATGGAGTGATATGAATGTCCATACCAGAAAGGAAGTTCCATAAAAATTGTCTTCAAGAGCTATTTCACAACAATTTCCTTCACTGGATTACTTGTCAACGGAAGATTGTCCAATCAATCCTTCTGTATTGGTTCTCCCAAGATTAGTTCCTTTAGGTTTTAAATTGGTAGTTGCAACCCTTGAATTTAAACTCAGAAATTATGCAGGTGAACACAACACAGCACGACTTTGTCTCTGTTGGGAATCTTGAAGACCACAATGTTGCATCAAATAATTGTTTTATTATACATATTAAAATCATCTATTGGGACTTTAAAGTCCAAATTAGGGGAGCCCTTAACTATTCCTCATCCCCTTCAAAATCACCCTGGATATTTAGGTTGTGGGCAGGGGGTGGGGTAGTACATTATTTTTGCTACCTACAGCAATTCTGTGGAGAAGTCTTCTTCTTCTTCTTCTTCTTCTTCTTCTTCTTCTTCTTCTTCTTCTTCTTCTTCTTTGTTTATTTCTAGCTTATTAGACTCTATATCCTCTAATGAAGAGTGATTTCACCTCTATTATTCCATTCCCTGTCCTTCCTATAGAGTGGGATATTTGGGTCTCAGTGATTCTCTCAACCAGGTTTCTATTATGCCACTATGTCTAACCATAGGGATGAGCCTCTTCTCCTTGTTGAGCTATCCTTTGAGTTACTGGGCAATTCTCATTTCCCCTTCCCCACTCCCTCAATAATTGTTCCTATAAGTGGCGCTGTTTTTCTGCGGGGATGCAGAACACTTTGTGAATCTAAGCTTGGCCTCATTGTGGGGCAGTAGGAAAATGAGAGTACCCCTAAACATGTTTTAAGAAAAAAAGCACTGCCTATAAGGCATTTACTCTCCTGACTTGCCACCAAGTTGTAAAGCAGAAAGAGTTCCCTGTATCTTCCTAATGCATCTCCCACACTGAGTTATTGCCTCTATTGATCGCCGAAGAATTGATGCTTTTGAATTATGGTGCTGGAGGAGACTCTTGAGAGTCCCATGGACTGCAAGAAGATCAAACCTCTCCATTCTTACGGAAATCAGTCCTGAGTGCTCACTGGAAGGACAGATCGTGAAGCTGAGGCTCCAATACTTTGGCCACCTCATGAGAAGAGAAGACTCCCTGGAAAAGACCCTGATGTTGGGAAAGATTGAGGGCACAGGGAGAAGGGGACGACAGAGGACGAGATGGTTGGAAGTGGAGGACAGAAGTGCCTGGCGTGCTCTGGTCCATGGGGTCACAAAGAGTCGGACACGACTAAACAGCAACAACAACAAGCATCCTTTCCTTTCCAGTATGAGACGCTTCCATGGCTGCCTTCTCCTTCCCGACCAATTTCCCTTTTTATAGTTCTAGCCATTTTTTTAGATTCCCCATTATAGTCAATGAGAGTGAAACAGGGATTTGGATTTAACAGATCAAATTGGAATGAAACAGATTGGATCTGAAACAGATCAGGTTGGTACAGACAATTTTTTTAAAAAAGTGCCACAAACCATAATTGTCTTGTAGGGTGGAGAGGGTGGGTTACAGGCTGAAAGGTAGGACTAAAAGTTGGATTGATTTTATAAAAGCAAAACAAAAAACACCTCCCTAGATGTTCCCATTTCATATAAACACTAGAAATCACTCAGTGTAGTCAATGAAAGGATCACATGAGTGAGAACGAATCAATAAGATTGAAATTCAGCATGAAAATAAGAAATGAATATGAACAATTAATTACAGTTCATCAAGAAGATTTTATTTAAGAGGATGAATAATTCAAGATGAAATTTACATATAAAGGATGTAAACGTGTAATAGAAATAAATACTAATCATATTAACCACTTAGCATATAAATACACATTTCTGAGAATGTCAAAATCAGACTTCATTATGCTTTTAGGTTTTTCTTCATTTTACACATGTCAAGCTTTTCAAATGTGCTCTCTCAAATGTGCCACCCTGCAGTTGTGTTTCTAAAGTATCCACATGCCCAGGCTTTATTATCTATTTTCAGATTTTGTGAAATTATACATTGTTTGTCATCAGTCTGCCATCTGCGTTTTTATCTTCTGAAAGAGAGTGATTGATTTTTCCTTGTTCAGTCTGCATGCACCACTTGCGGTCTTGATATACACATTTCGCAACTCTCCTCACGTGTATCCGCACCCCATTGTTACCAGCTAAGAAGCCTGATCATATATATATATATATATATATATATATATATATATATATATATACTTGCTGTATAAATAGAAGCTAATGGCTGAGAGAAAGTTGACCTCAACCTGCTGAATGTTTATAATTGTCTCTTACGTAAGACGGAGCTGCAGAATCAGTATCCTAGTAAAACAATAATACTGTTGGTGGAAGGTAGAGTGTTACATGTCTGATATCTCCCTTATTTTTTTCCTGTGATTCTTTTGACTGCAACATTTAAGACTACAGATGTAAAACTGCATGTTTGAATACTCTCCATATGTAGTCTCCCCAAGAGGGATAGAGGAGGGATCTGTTGTAAACTTATTTATACACAGAATTTGGCAGGTCCAACCTTTGCTTGGGTAGAATATTAACTGCATGTTTTCCTTCTCAGTAAGACTCAGTAAGAGTCTTGTCTTTACACCCTTTTGGAATGAAACAAGACAGCCCACAAGAAGATAACCCTTGCTAATAACTAACCCATTCTTATGCACTTAATTTCATCATATTTTCAGATACAGTCATGCCTCTTTAGATGAATGAACTGGGGTACAGACAGGGCACCGTAGGCCACAAATCTGCCTCACTTCTAGGAATGCAGCAAAATTATAACTTTGCAGTTTAATTTCCAATGATATTGTTAAAACCTACTATGTTGCTGTTTTTGTAACTTAAATGTACTTTATCAGGACATTTAGCAACATGTTTAATAATAAGTTTGTGACAGTTGGTTCCTTTACTCACCACAAAGCACTCTTTCATCTTTCAGACTGGTTGCTCTAACATGAAAGGGTATTGGATTTACAAGGACTAGCGTGTCCCTCAAGGTGACACCCATATCGATCAAGTCTCTTTCTTCATCATACATTCACTTTCAATTTGAATTTCATGCCACTTCATCTTTTGTGCATTAGTTTAAAAAGCAGCTAAGTAAATAGCAACCGAAAAATGGAGGAACTATTTTCTCCACATCTTCTTCTCTGCTGAGTTCTACAAGGGCAGCATTGGGACTAAGGAAGAGAAAGCTGATAGTCAAGATTACCCTTGCATGAATTGATGGTAACTAGTTGAGCGGAGCTGTGACCCATTTGCCCTAAAGGATCAGCCTGCACTTGTAAAATCTAGCCTGCCTCAGTTCTACACTAACCTGCCTTCTCTGCCTTCATTCACCAAGGAACAGAAAGCCTCATGTTGGGGGAAAGAGATTGAGTTGCAAGTAGAAAAGACCCTAGCAACAATAGCAGCAGATAGGGGTCTTTCCTCCATCGATAAATTATGTTCTGCATGTCTTTTCCCCCATCACAGATGATGGGGCTACACTTGCATGATTCCTGAAAGGAGAAGATGCTCAGATCATCATTTACCACCACGTAGGTGTGTCTCTGTCCCAGATGCAGCCTTCATTCACCTGCCACCCCACCTTCCCAAGCTGAGCAACTTCTTCATACAGTGGATAATTTAAACTGAAATTTGTTCCTACCATATATAGTGATGGCCACCAGCTTAGATGATCGGCAAGCCCTAGGCTCTGTGTTTAACCCACAGCACCACCCGTGTCCCTGACAGATGTGTATTGTAGTCCAAAACACCTGAAGACAAATGGTGCAGGAAGGCTGATGTAGATGATAAATGACAGTATTTGGAGAATACTGATTCAGAATGTTGTAATGGTTGCTTAGTTGGAGAAACACTCACTAAATAAATAAATAAATAAATAAATAAATAAGGATATTAGTTAACTCAAAAGCTCAATATAATAAACGGAAAGTTAAGGTGTCCAAACTTTCTATATAAGCTTCTATTTGGTAATTCCATTCACTTAGTATGAGCAACAGGTCTTTACTAATAGGAATATGAACTATATAACTACATATTCTGGAGCATTCATGCGTTAGTTGATGCCAGACAGTTTTTATGACTTTCTCACTTGAGATTATTGTCCCCTTAACTGTAACAAATGAACACTCCGACTGGTACCAGATATTTACAGCCGCCGCAGGGCTGCCGCCGTGAGAACAAGCATCTCATTGTATTCCTCTTCTTTCTTCTAACATTTTGGGATGATAAATAAGTGACATGGCCTTGCGGTAATATTTCCAGTCACTGGTAGGGATGTCGCAGGAGTTCATAACAACCTAGTTTAGAATGCAAATTGGTCCAAATGTATCGAAAAATTACCATCATTTCTTTAGCTGCCCACAGTTATCTCTGCTCTGGAAATCTGCTTCCTGTAAATATAGTTCAGAAGCTTCAGTTGATAGAAAATCCAGTTACACTTGACTCACAACTTACGCACATTCAACGTGCACAATCTCAGCTTTTGCGCGCTTGGTGAAATCACATAAATTAAATGTATGCAAGGTGGGGAGCTTAAAAACTCTTTCCACAGTGGTTTTCCTGGCAGAGAAAGAGCTTCAAAGCTCTTTGCCTTACTTACTGGGCCCTGAGAGGCTCTCACATAGCTCTGGAGGCTCTCATAAGATCTCATGGAGCAGTCTGAGATCCCATGAGAGCCTTTCAGCTTGATCTGCTTCACAGGGTTGTTGTGAGGACAAAATGTGGAAAGGAAAAACGTTGAACTTCTGAAATTTGCTGTACACGGGGCTGCTCTTGAGGACAGTTCAGAGCCTGCAGCTAGTGCAGAGTGCAGCAGTGAGGCTACTGTTGTGTCTCTGGCCTGTTACACCGGTCTTTAAAAATCTGCACTGGCTGCCATTTTGCTATGGAGCTGGATTTAAGGTGTTAACACTGAGATATAAATCCACAAATGACTGAAAGAGTGCCACCTCTTGCATCAATTTTTCTGAGTGTTAAAATAAACAGAGAAGGCCCTATCGATAGTGCCACCACCCTCAGAGGTTAAAAAAAGGGCCTTCTCTGTGATGGCCGCTAGGTTGTCAAATGACCTCACACTTGAGTGGATAACTTCCCTTTTCCAGCATTGTTGTAAACTGCTTTTATTTTGGTGCAGTTTCTTTGTGGTTTAATTTTAGAATTTTAATGTATTTGTTTTTAATCATGATATTTTTTGTAATCTGTCCTGAGCCTATTTGGCAAAAGATAGGCTACAGGAAGGGGAGAAAAGAAAATATAATATAGTAGCTGTTGTTTAGGATGGCAGCCTGTTAACAGAGTCTCCACCGGCCAAATCAGGCTTAAAGCATTTTCCTTTTAGGGGTTAAAAAATGCAGTAGAAAATGCTTTATTGCCTGCTCTTTTCTCTTCTGGAGACAATTATAGTTTCATTTCAACTCTTACTAAGACTCCTCACCGAAAAGAACAGACAGAAAAACAATATTTTTAATTACATTTATTTATTTGAAAAAAAGGAAACTGTGGAGTAAGTGACCAATACTAAAAACACTGAGATGAGCGATTGAAAGAGAACAATTTATTCTAAGCACAAAGGAAAAGCAATATTTTTCAAAGCATTCAATATTCCATAAGAAGGTGTTGTTTTTTTCTTCCTTCCTTCCTTCCTTCCTTCCTTTTTGATTTTATTTTACGAGAGCGGTACATGATGAAAGGCTTTCAGAGACATTTAGTCTGGAAAGGTGTCAGTTTAGTGTTCTGAACAGTAAAATGTATAGTTCAAGGTGGAAAGAGGGGGGAAACAGCAGACAATTAGCAACTGATGGTATTCACAGTTAAGAACCAATGGGAGCCAATTAAACCTTCCTTTAAAATATGAACTCTGATAGATACAGCTTTGAAAAAACTCACCTAATTGCACTAGGTGTCATCAATGCTGGCAATATTTTTTTCAACAAAAGGGTAAGTGGACCACCCAAGGCATATTCACATCTTTCAATACACAATTTCTAACATCCATGTTCTGAATGAGGGACGCAGGATATCTCCACTTCCCATTCCACACAATTGGTAAATACACAAAACGAGAAAACAGCCTTTTTTCTCTCTTCCTTTTGCTTCTGGGGAAAGGGTAATTATTAGAAACAATGCAGGCAGCTTCTTGAGACTATTTTTTATTATTTGATAAAGAAGAGTTAGGTATTTTTAGATAGAACATTTTAATAATACGCATATGTTTGATTTTTACACAGGGTGTTCATCTGAAACGTGTTAGATTTGCCACATTTGCTCACATTCCTTTCTCATTTCTCTCTCCGTGGTTTCTAGTTTAGATTATAAGCTCCTGTCTATTATAGTTGGCATCCTTCTGTCTTGAGAGACAATGGAGTGCACCTCAGGGGGTGAAGTCAAACCGGGGGAGAATCACAGCACCTGCTGTGGCTGTAGAAACCCATAACTGCTGCCTCCCACATTATTTTTGCTTTGTTAGCTGCTGGGAAGTTTTTGCCTCTGCACATGAGTCTGAGAATGTTCTGAACAGTTCCCATTGAGTTCATGAAACAGTGTACCCTGACCTGTTCTTAATGCATTGCTGACCACATCTACGGAACGTGATTGTTGTATTCTTTCATGTTATGTTCTTTCAAGTCATGCTATATCAATCTTTAGTTATAATTTAATTAGGAGGCTTCATGCCTGTCTAGTTCCAGCTCCGTTTCCCAGCCTTTAATCTATCGGTGATTAATGTAATATGTAATTCCCGCCTTGTACTTATGTTAACCAATCAGCAACAAGTTGCTTTGTGTTTGTATCAACCAATCAGCCACAAGCACACCTGTGGCAATGTTTGTAATATTCAATAAAAGAGAGTTCCCGGGGCTTGCCCCGGCAGACGCCTCTCATATGACACCTGCCACTCGTCTGTCGTGAATTCGTTCCAACAGTTAGCAGCACTGAAGTGGCTTCTGCAAGCTGCAAACCTGCAGAGTCCTGGGCAGTCCAGATGACAAGACCCCATCCCCTCTCAGGTTTGCAGATGTGGTCCAAAGAAAAGGAAAGCAATATGTTTTGCACCAGCTGGGTTGCAGGACTTGCCAGAAGGAGGCATTCAAGACACCGTCCAACCATTTTAGGGACTCCACACCAGATTTGTGCTGAGTTACTCCTTAGCCTTTTCTTCTCCAGAAGATATCCCACAAGGCAGAGGGTAAAGATATTTCCTTTGGGTTTACTCCTGAAGCCTTTTTCAATAATGAGTATATCTGCAAAGTGGCAGAGGTTTAAGATCAGAGTTTTCCTTCTAAACAACAACAACAACAACAACAACAGTTTATTTGTACCCCGCCCATCTGGATAGGTTTCCCCAGCCACTCTGGGCGGCTTCCAACAAGAGATTAAAAATACATTAAAACATCAGTCATTAAAAACTTCCCTAAGGGCTGCCTTCAGATGTCTTCTAAACATCAGACAGCTGTTTATTTCTTTGACATCTGATGGGAGGGTGTTCCCCAGGGTGGGCGGCACTACCAAGAAGGCCCTCTGCCTGGTTCCCTGTAACCTCACTTGCAGTGAGGGTACCGCCAGAAGGCCCTCAAAGCTGGACATCAGTGTCCGGGCAGAACAATGGGGGTGGAGACGCTCCTTCAGGTATACTGGGCCGAGGCCGTTTAGGGCTTTAAAGGTCAGCACCAATACTTTGAATTGTGATCGGAAACCAGTCTAGCTGCCACAAGGCTACCTTCCCAGGTTGACAAGCCACACCGGCCTCTCATTTCCCTCTACAGCACATGAAGAAACTGCCTTCGTAACCACTACAAGATATGCCAGTGATGCCTGTTGATCAGCAGAATCTTCTGGGAATGTATCATGCTAATATTATATTACTTCCATAAAGGTAAAGGTAAAGGGACCCCTGACCATTAGGTCCAGTCGTGACCAGGTTGCGGCGCTTATCTCACTTTATTGGCCAAGGGAGCTGGCGTACAGCTTCCGGGTCATGTGTCCAGCATGTCTAAGCTGCTTCTGGTGAGGCAGAGCAGCACATGGAAACGCCGTTTACCTTCCCGCTGGAGCGATACCTATTTATCTACTTGCACTTTGACGTGCTTTCGAATTGCTAGGTGGGCAGGAGCTGGGTCCGAGCAACTGGAGCTCACCCCGTCGAAGGGATTCGAACTGCCGACCTGATCGGCAAGTCCTAGGCTCTGTGGTTTAACCCACAGCACCACTTCCATGGTTGCTAGTAAATAGCAGGCACAATTCCATGTGTTGGCTCTCATCTCTCAACTGAGTTTATTATGTTTTAATGTGTTGTTGGGGGTGTAGGCTGTTCCAATTATTTAATAATGTCAATGTTTTACAGTGGTACCTCGGGTTAAGTACTTAATTCGTTCCAAAGCTCCGTTCTTAACCTGAAACTGTTCTTAACCTGAAGCACCACTTTAGCTAATGGGGCCTCCTGCTGCTGCTGTGCCGCCAGAGCACGATTTCTGTTCTCATCCTGAAGCAAAGTTCTTAACCCGAGGTACTATTTCTGGGTTAGCGGAGTCTGTAACCTGAAGCGTATGTAACCCGAGCTACCACTGTAGTCCCAAAATATGGGTTAATTAATGGTCACTGATGTCTGGCTCCCAGTCACCTAGAGTGGGAGACTCAAGTTTGGCAGCTGCCTAGGAATGAAAACTTTTAGCTGCTGTGCTGCTGACATGAATTTATGATTAATCTCTTAAATTGCAGAGTGTTTTATAAACATTACTTTATTGTTTCATAATCAATTTTCTTGCATTGTTCTATTTTTCTTTCTTTTTCTCCTTTGATTTGCAAAATGCTTATAAAAGCCATAGAAAATATTACAGTATGTTGCAAAATGCTTATAAATACAACAGATAATATTATAGTAATTGTATACTGTAATATGGTGTTATAACATGTTACGTTTTATAGAAATAACACATTAAGATTGTCTGTGCAATTGTTACACATTTGTAATGCACATAAATAATAACAGCCTACTCATTAAGTTTGTCATAAACAAATGAGTGAACAGTTTATCTGGTTAATAACTGATTAATTCATTGGCTTTTTTGTAAGCAGCTTTGTGGGTCTGCCGGTTTATAAGGCAGGATATAAGGTAGGTAGATAAATAAAATGTACTTAAATTATTACATTTTCTGTGTATCTTCAATAGATATTTTTACTCAGTATAACATAACACACGATGCTAGTTCTGTAATAAAAAAATAAACATATAGATTATGCTGATTCAATTAGATAGGGATATATCATTTTGTACTATAACAAAACAGTTTCTTTCATGGGTCAGAGAAAAGAAAGTTCGTGGCATCTTGCCCATAAAGTGTAAATTTCATGATCATACACAAAATGAATGGAAACTCAATGGATGTTGACAAATCAGAAAGGATTCAGACCAGAGTCATAAAGATGATAAAGGATCTGGAAGAAAAATCCTAAGAACAAAACATAAAATGAATTGGGTATGTTTAGCCCAAAAGAAAAGAAGATTAAAGGGGAATATGGTGACAGTTTTCACATATTTTAAAGCAAGTCTGGAAGAAGCAGAAAAGTAATTCTTTGATCTATCTGTTTAAAAGCTTTAAATTACAGAGCAATAGCTTTTGGTTAAACAGGGAGAAGTCCCTGCATATATGAAGGACAATTCAGCACCAAAGGAAGCTGACCTTAGAGGAAACCAAGGTGAAATCCACACACATCTAAAAACTGTTCTGAAAATGCTTTTTTTAAAAAGCGTTTTTTAAAATATATTGAATTTTCCATAAGGCTCACCATCGCCATCTAGTGTCACATTGTATATTGCACTTAAAACACACTTAAAATGTTTTATTTGCAGCTGTTTAGCGGAGTCCACATGTCTTCCACATCTAAAGCAACCACTCTCTAAAATAATTCTACCCATTCACCATTAACTCAGCCTCCTTCCTGGAATATCTAAGTGGTATCATCTCTGTCTTTTCCTTCAAAGCCTGGCTTGTTCAAAACCGGGACTTAATTGCCCCACCACGGGGAACCTTTCTAAAACTGAGAGCAACGTTCATCACCTGCAACCTACTGATCACATGGGCATTTTCTGATGCACAGACCACTTTCTCAGTAACACTGCATACCTTCCAACATGTTGAGTCCCCAGGGCACTCATCTTCCTGTCCGTGCTCCCGCCCAAGTCATGTTACCCACACAAAATCATGGTTGTTCTCTCATGGCACCCAAAAGCACACAGTTCCCCAAGAAAGTCCTTTTCCCTGGGCGAGATCTTGCATGTAATTGCGTGAGATCACAGTGCCATGCTATTGTCAGATAAAAAAGGATATCCTGGTTTTTTTCCGGGACACTTGCAAGATATGACCAGGCCCAGACAGAGGGGGGGGCCATATGGGCCACTTGGCCCGAGCCAATTCCAAAGGGGGCCTTGGTCAGCATTTTTCCTATACATTTTTAAAAAACACTATTGTATATCTATATTTTCCATTTTGTCTTTATATGCAGATATGGTTCAAGCCTTGAAATAAAATTATTTGTCAGCATAACTTTTGTGAAAATTATTCATATACTTATTTATTTATAAGACTTCAGTTACCGTATTTTTTGCTGTATAAGACTCACTTTTTCCCTCCTAAAAAGTAAGGGGAAATGTGTGTGCGTCTTATGGAGTGAATGCAGGCTGCGCAGCTACCCCAGAAGCCAGAACAGCAAGAGGGATCGCTACTTTCGCTGTGCAGAGATCACTCTTGCTGTTCTGGCTTCTGGGATTCAGAATATTTTTTTTTCTTGTTTTCCTCCTCCAAAAACTAGGTGCGTCTTATAGAGTGAAAAATACGGTATCCCCAGGGTAAAAAAAAGGGGGAGCACATTATCTACCTGGCCCGGGCCTCTGCCTGGCTCTGCAAGGCCCTGGATTGTGCGCATTCTGAGTACAGAAGCATTGTGCGCATTGCCCAGATGTACCCTGATGCTGAGGACTGAGTCAATGTGCATGATCCCACTCCATCCCCTCTGTGGCTTCAGGGGAAATGTGAGGGAGAAACTGTAAAGATCACTAATAATAATAATAATAATAATAATATAATTTATTATTTATACCCCGCCCATCTGGCTGGGTTTCCCCAGCCACTCTGGGCGGCTTCCAACAAAGTATTAAAATACAGTGGTCTGTTAAACATTAAAAGCGTCCCTAAACAGGGCTGCCTAAGGAACGAATGCAAGGAAATTGAAGGCTCTCTTTCCACAGATCCAGTTTTGCAGTTGGTTGGCAGATGGATCTGAACCTGCCCTTTGACCTGCCCTCCCCCACACTGGGGACTGTTTTGCACAAATGTTTCCCAGGTGAAACCGAGGTGGTACAGTCTGCCAAGAGGACTATACCACATGAAATATGTGTATGTACAGCAGCCTACCTTCTCCTGCAACAATCAGAAACCACTTGTCAACACATGAAAACAAGATGTAAAAAAATAATTCTGAATAGCTTCTATTTTCATAAGCCATGGTTCTTATCATATATATCTTGTATCTTTCTTTGTGTCTTACAGGTGTCAGTGTGCTGCAGCTCCATATCTGTCTAGTCTGCACGTGCCCTTTGCATAAAACCATAGTTAAAGAAATTATGCTAAAAATAAGCTTTAATTGCAGTGGTGTGGCTACTGGGGAGTTCAATATCAGGAAAGCCACAGTTAAGTTTTCCTTTCTGTACATGGTAGCGATCTGGATAATTGATATTGTTGTACTGAGAAAAGAAAGGTAATGTTTAAAGAGGTGTGACTCTCTCTTCCGTCAGATCATAAAGGCAGATTTACAGCGAAGACAGGATTAGTGTTCCAATGAGAAATGCCTATGTAACATGGGGAGCTATTATTACATAGATTTGTTTCACCAGCGTAGTTGGGGCCCAAAATATCTCTGTCTATCTCCCTAGCAGTTCCTGTTTCTGCGCTGCAGAACTGACATGGAAATAAGTTGGGAACATAACCTAGGGTTGGTTTCACAAATGATACGATAGGCGTTCCCTAATTCTCTTTAGTTCTGAAGGCAAGATGTTGCCGCTACTCTCCCTAAAGCTGGCAAAGGGAAAACAAACCCTTAAAGTAGTGTTTCACACCAGGTAACATAGCCAAACTGAATGGCGTAGGATCTAGCCTAAGTCCCCCACAGCCCCCACTCCTGTCCCTCCACCCCCAAAACACCTAATTTGGGGGAGGGGGCTTACACCAGCTTCAGCTGAGCCATCTGAACCCCATCTAAGCTAGGATAAGCAAGTCACACTAGTGTATATTCAGCTGAACCAGGGTTGGGGACATAACACCAGCTGAACCTGGCTCATAGCTGTCAACTTACAGATTTGAAAATAAGGGACCAGCAGCCTCGAAAATAAGGGATCAGCCGCCAAAATAAGGGATTTTCCGAATGCAGGTATGTTCAACTTCTGAGCCCCTCCGAGCCAAAGGGAGAAAGCCCAGCCAGCAGCCAAACGAAGCCTCAAGCGGTGGTTCACACAGTGCAGCAACCCAGCAAAGGGGATGCAACAAGGAAAACTACCGTCGCCTCTCCACTGGGAAGCGCTTGGCAAAGGCAAATCCCCAGGCAACGTGGCCGATTTGATCAGCACAAGGCATGCAAGCTCCACCCCCCAGTCGTTCTTAGACTCCTTATTGAGTGAGCAACGCAGCCAAGCAACACAGTTGGATCCTCCCTCCTCCCTGGCTGGCAGGGAGGGAGGGAGAGGAGCTGCTTCCTTTGAAACCCAGGAAATTTAAGGGACATCATCAATAAGGGACAGCAGCGGGACACGGCGCTGGGATAAGGGACTTTCCTGCCAAATAAAGGACGGTTGACAGCTATGACCTGGCCACAGTCAGTTGCTCATCCCATAGGATTGCTCCCCAATTGCTATTTGATAGTCATGCCCTTTTAACAAAGCATTCCAATGGAAAAATGCTTTTCAGTCTTGTTATTCAATCACAAACCACGTTCTTTCTATTATTACAGATAATAAATGTAAAGGTTTCTAGTTCTATAAATACCTTGACCTTCAGAAACTCTTTATCTAAGTACCATATTTCTAAGCATATGATTTGCCAGTCACATGCTTTGTTGGCATCTGTCTGTCTCAGGAGACAATGGAGGGGTGTGCCTTTGCAGGTGAAGCTCTTAGAAGGTTGCTGTGCCTGTTGTGACAGCAGAGACCAATGCAGTAGATACATGTTTTGTTGCAGCTGAGGCAGGTGAAGGTGACCGTGTGTTCTGTTGCAAATGCACCATGGCATTTCTTCTCTTTGTGTTCTTCCCAGCAGTCATGTATCCTCTGCTTACTGCTATGGATACACGACTTGACTGCCTATCTCCAGACACACTGCAGTCATCTGCAAGGGATTCCCACAATGCATGGTTGATGTTGTCAGCCTTCATGTCATGTCTGGAGATATCTTTGTAAAGCAGAGTTGGTCTCTCAATGGACCTGGTGCCTGAAGCCAGCTCCCGGTAGAGCATATCTTTGAGGAACCTGGCATCTTCTATTTTGTGTAAAAGGAGCAGGTGGCAATGTGGTCTAAACCACTGAGCCTCTTGAGCTTGCTGATTGGAAGCTCGGCGGTTCAAATCCCCATGATGGGGTGAGCTTCTGTTGCTCTGTCCCAGCTTCTGCCAACCTAGCAGTTTGAAAGCACACCAGTTCAAGTAGATAAATAGGTACTGCTGCAGTGGGAAGGTAAATTACATTTCTGTGCGCTCTGGTTTCCATCACGGTGTCCTGTTGTGCCAGTAGCTGTTTAGTCATACTGGCCACATGATCCGGAAAGCTGTCTGTAGGCAAATGCTGGCTCCCTTGTCCTGAAAAGTGAGATGAGCGCTGTACCCCATAGTCACCTTTGACTATCATTGAGAAAAGAGTGTGAACATGCAGGGAATGTGGGCTTGGGAGAACACAGCTTTGCTGGGAATTCAGTGCAAACACAGAGAAGGCCCTTTCTCTATGAACTTTTGATTTTTTTTCCCTTTTAAATTTCCCTTTGCACCTTATCATGAGCATACGTTTTGCTGAAATGGCTTTCTCATACATTTTAAGCCATAAAGTTCCACATGAGCATGGAATCAGAAGATGGCCATGCAAATCTATTGTTAAGTGTAGCCTCATTTAATGCATTAAAAAAATTGGACAAGATCTACCTAGTATTGTTGACCAGTATTTCATATGTAAGCTTTTATTCAAAACTTTACTCTATAGACTGGCAGAAGGTCATCAGAACCATAATTCTATTTGATGTTAATAAAAGCCTTAAAAACCAAGATTGCTATAGAACAAAATTGAACTTGTGTGATTGTATCTATTATTGCTATCAGATTAATCTTTTTTAGAAGTGTTTATATTGTATTTCTTATTTTCAACAAACAGGGATTTTTTCTTTTTTTTTGAGAAAGAAACGACGTGAATAATTTTTTTCTTAGAATTTCTAACCTACCTATTCCTACTTTTACCTAACCCCTCTTAGACTTGGTAGCATCCTTATCTGAAAGATCTTCTGCAGGAAACAAACAATTTACATACACTTTACCTGTACTTTTTCAGCTGAGGAGAGCTAAATGCAATCTGGTATTGAATAGCTCTGCAATCTTTATGAATATTAAACCACATTGAAGGGCACTTGTATGCCCAATTAGATGAGCAATTGTTGGTGTCATATGTGCAACTCAGACCGATTTCCTCCGAAATGCACAACAAACTGTGGGCTGAATCAAGAAAATGATATACAGCCAGAAAATATGACTTACATAGCTCTCTTCTTTACAAGTTCATACCTAGTTTATGTCCTTACAAAGCCATATTTTGGAAAAAGCATTAACAACATGATAGGAAGAGTCTGTAGCTATTTTTATAAATGACTCCAAACTGTATCTAAGTTACAGACCATTTTCCTTGAGAACTCTCTCGATAAATGCATTGCAACCAAGTGGAAAACGTATTCCTTTTCCTGCTGTGATTGCACATTTGTACTGCTCAGCGCAGGCACATGTATTTGCAATTTCTTTCTGACAGCTTGATTAACCTTGAAAAGTTGCAAAATGAAAAACTTTTTCAGTCGATCCCTAACTTTTGAATCTCCACTTGAAATGAAGCATGGTAACTGTGTCACCAGCAAGAGGTAGCGACTTCTCTATAGCTCCTTAACAGAATTGTTTCATTCTCCTTGCGGTGCAAGATTGACATTTGCACTCCAGAAAAGTGAAGAATGCCAGTATTAATAAAGTTACGGCTGAGAGGTAGTGTGCTTTCACATTATTGTGCTGTACCTGGCCTCTGATAAACATTGATGGGTTCACAGCACCTGGGTCTACATAAAATTATGTAGGTTTGCTATTGAGCAAACCTATCAAAAGACCAGTAAAGAGAAAACACACATATATGTTAAGTAAAATGTATGCATGCAGGGCTTTTTTCTTCCAGCCAGAACTCACCGGAACCCAGTTCCGGCAGCTTTCAGATGGGAGCCATTGCCATTATAAAAGAACAAGGGAGGTGTTCATGGTAGTTGTTGAGGTTTTTTTATTTTTGCCAGAGTCCAAGCATGAACCAGAGCCCAGGTCACTACAGCCAGAGCCCAAACTCGAGCCCAGGCCTGCCTCGCCAGAGCCCAAACATGACCCAGAGCTTCCGGTGCACAAAAAGTAAAAAATAATAATGAAAAAATAAAAATCAAACCCCCAAAACCTGGACAATTGCTATAACTTGTAAAAAAAAAATCCCCCCAGATTGGCACCCCCCAAAAGAGGACATGTTTAGGATTTCCTAGATGTATGGCAACCCTAGTTCCTGGTGAGTTCTGGCACCTCTTTTTCTAGAAAAATAGAACTGTATGCATGTATCAAATGTTGACTGCGTGGTGATGGGCATGAGTGGCAAGAGTCCCTACCTCTCTGTCATGCACTTCTTGTAGGAGTGGTGCACCTATGCCTCTCCATCATTCATGTTCTTGCAGGTTTATGCTCAGCTCTTGTCCTCTTAACCTTTGTCCCTCTTGGTTTTTTAAATCTAGAAGGTTTAAATTTAGAATGGTCAATACTTCTTCACATGAGGGAGTTGTTCCTGCCAGGCAATTGTACAGCAACTCCTAAATAAACTGGTCCTGTTGGCTTGGACCAACTACCAAACAATCACAAATACCACTTACATGGGACAAGATCATGGTGAAACAGCTCCAGGCATACTCAACCCCCTTTTGATTACAAACTAGACCTGTTGGTTATAAAGGGAGTCTGCTTACCTTTGTTGATGGGCAGCATTGCGGCTGGGCATCAGGCCCCACAGTGGTCCTGTTGGGGGTGGAGACTGGTGCCCTCCTTGTAGGCATCTGGCTGCATCGTCTACCTTGTAGCATTCTTCACAACTTTGTGAGGTTAGGCATTGGGTAAGCCTTTGTTTGGATGGAGGGGAGGTTGTAGCCTCTGCTTGACCCTCCTCATTAAGGGTATCCTGTTAAAGAGATCCAAGGTGTGTGGATTCTGTCCAATGCCTGGACATGAGCTAGGGCCATGCCATGACCCCAGTGGGGACCCCTCAAGGTGCCTTAATTTGATGTAACTCATAGGGCTCTCCCTATTGGTGATTTACCCTTATTTGGACTCCCTGCAGACAGGTGGGAGTCGAGATATAGTCTGGCTTCACCCAGTGCCTAAGCCAAACCACTTACATCTGTAACCAATGAAGTTGTAGCCTATTCAGACCTATAAACCAAATCTACTAGGGAACTGCAGGTCACGGGGCCTTGGCCCAATATACCTGAAAGAGCGTCTCCAGCCCTGTTGTTCAGCCCGGACACTGAGGTCCAGCGCCGATGGCCTTCTGCCAGTTCCCTCACTGTGAGAAGTGAAGCTACAGTGAACCAGACAGAGAGCCTTCTCGGTAATGGCGCCCACCCTGTGGAACGCCCTCCCATCCGATGTCAAGGAAATAAACAACTCTCTGACCTTTAGAAGACATCTGAAGGCAACCCTGTTTAGAGACGTTTTTAATGTTTGAAGTTTTATCCTGTTTTTAGTCCTCTGTTGGGAGCCACCCAGAGTGGTTAGGGAAACCCAGCCAGATGGGCGGGGTATAAATAATAAAATCATCATCATCATCATCATCATCATCATCATCATCATTGGCATACAAGTATCTCCCCCCCCACTCCAGCTGTCTTCCTTAAACTTCCACTTAGAAACTATGGTAATTACAAGGTGTATAAATACCTTAAATAAAATAAAAGTTAGAGGCGTAAGTTTCATGCTTGCAATATGTTATCTTAATGACACTATTAATGACACAATATGACACTCTTAATCTGTGTTCCTCCCCACACTGGAGTTTTCTCTCCCTTCTGTTGTCATCCCACCCTTGTGTTTTGACATTATGGTAAATTTAGCAATGTTACTTTGGCTTTTATTGGAAACTTGTCTGCAGCAAAAAAAATTGATGTCTGGACTGCTGTAGTACCACAAAGCACTTGTGTGGGGAGTCATGCTTCAGCATACGCTGACTTGTAGAGATCCAGCTTTGCGTTTGTCAAGCCCAAAATATATTCAAGTCACTTCAGAATTTGTACAAATCCAAACTTTTACATAGCGTGCAGCCCTGTCCTTAGGGAAGTCTTAATATTTATTTATTTAAATTTATATCCTGCCTTTCCTCCTAAAGGAGACCAGAGTGGCAAACACTTCAGTGATAAAAAGAACACTATTAAAAACACAATTTAAAAAACAATTTAACACTTCTAAAAATAACAACAACAACAGAAAACATATTTTAAAAATCTGAAAACAATCACATACTCTCTCAGATAATAATGCCAAGGTTGTTGGGCACGTTATCTTTCAGTCATCAAATGCCTAGGTAAAGTGGGTGTTTTTAATTTTTTCCTGATGAATAAAATAGAAGCACCTCACCCGGAAGGACATTTTAGAAATGTGGAACCAACACTGAGAAAGTTCTGTTATGGGTCATGTCCCCCTGGGCAGCACCTAGTGGTGGCACCACCCACAGCCTCCCTGGCCTATCATGGGGCCTGAAATGTTTGATAGCAGGAAAGTTTTTATTTCAGGTACTTTGGTTCCATGACATCTTGTCATGGTAGGTGTAGTAACACATTTAATTGAGCCTGTTAGCTTAATTGGAAGCTGGTGCAATGCTCTCCAGACAGATGGCACAAGGTCCCATTGGCCTGGCTCACCTACCAACCTAGCAGCTATATTTTGCACTAGCTGTAGCCTCTGGACCATCTTCAAGGGCAGCCCCACTTAGAGCACATTTCAGTAGTCCAAAAGGGAGATCACCAGAGCTTGGACAACTGACGTCAGGCTATTCCAGTCCAGGAACGGCCATAGGTAGTGAAGCAGTCTAAGCTGGGCACATACACTGCTAGTGACAGACACCACTTGAGACTTCAAATACTCCCAGACTACAAATGTGTTTCTTCAGTGGTATTACAACCCTTATGACGACTCTGGAATTGTAAAGGCGAGGAAGGCCTGTGGCCTGAAGCTCAGAGACAGTGGTGTGCCCAAGACTACGCAGAGATTATTAGCTTTTAGAACCACACTACCTTTTGCAAGCTTATCTATCTGCAGTGATAGAATCATATTTTGGAAAGATGCACCGCCAAGAAAAGTTGTAAGATAAGGAAAACAACCTTCTTTTTAGGCAACTTTAATATTAACCTGAGAAGCCTGACAGGGCAATTAATTCTCTTGTTGTCTCCTGTGATTCCATTTGCCTGGTAATACCGCTCCCTCACCTTTAGAATGCCTGGAAATTTCAATTTCAATATTTTATTTTTGAAAATAAAATTTTTGAAAAGATAGCATCTGCCAGGCTTTTCAGTATCATACTGGCCACAGAGAAACTGGGGGAGAATGTTACTAATGAAAGATCTACAGGCTGCTTTGGGGGGGGGGGACTTGTTTAGATGGGATACCAGAATTCTGATTTCTTTTTGATCTCCCCATGCAGCTGCAGTTTTTGCCCACTGTTATCAATCTCTCCCTCCACTACAAGATAGAAAAGTCTGTGCAGAGGCCTTATTTCATAAATAAGCGAACTGTCTGTGCATTAGTGTGGAATAGATCACCAGAAATCTTACATGGTTCATTTGGGAGACACTGTCAAATTATATATTAGGGTTGTACTGTACACTCTCTAATTTTAATATTAACTGTGAAAAAGCACAGTTGATGCAAGAGAACATGTTACGGAGCGGGCGGGGGAGAGAATCCACTCACTCCATTGAACATTCACATAATTCTATGTTGCTTGGTGTTACTTTGTTCTTCTGGCTTTGCTTTTCCTCAGTGCCATTTTCCATCTTCTTTTCCATCGTAGACCTTGGTCTGAGTTGCTAGCAGTGCCATTTCATCCAATCAGCTGTAACAGATCATAAATTTTCAAGCGGGCATGATCAGATTAAGTGTAGCATTGTAATGTCAACATCAAAGGCACATGGGTCACCGCCACAGCCAATAGGATTAAATAACAGTATGGACAAAGGAAGCCATAGATCAGGAGATCAGAGAAGAAGGAGAACAACATCAAGAACAGTCTCAAATGAAAACACATATGTCCACTGCAAAGTACTTAATTCTAAAGTATTTCTTCAGAGTTACATTCACTCCTTTTGCTTCCTCTGCAGTTATTCAGAATTTTCTGTTCAGCAGAAATGTGCGAATTTGCTTCAGTATTTCCTGCTTTAGGCAAGATTCAGGAGAAATGTTTTGCCAGGTCTTCAAACTATGTGGAGACTCTTCACTAGCTTTCCCAGCAGGGTATTATAATTTTTCCTTAATTGTCCCTCAGAACCTTATGTGGCTGCTAAGCATGTGTCGACCTGAGGGCTTGATATAAGAGTGTGATTTAATTAGTTACTTTAATGATTGTTTTCTAGTGGTTTTAATTGTCTCTTGTGTTTTATTATTGCACACTGCCCTGGAATTTTATGATATGGTGGTATGTAAATGTTTCTATAAATAAATACATAAAACAAAAACAGATTATCAAAATAATATCTGAGAGACAAATGACACCCACAGTATTACATGACTAAAAATCTGTATGAATGTTTTCTGTGGGTTCACGTTAGTGATTCATGAACACACAAGCATAAACAGAGGGGTATCCTCTAGGGTATTTTTTTTCTGATTTATGGATAATCTGAAAGAGCCAATGGAATGACCTGGTAGTGACTTTTGTCTCTGTATTATCCCATAATATATATAACCCCAAGAATTCAGACAGGTGTAGTTTGTTAAGGGTTCTGAGAGTTAGGAATTAGGTCTGTCAGAAGAATAGGAGTCTCCTAAGAACTCTCAGAACCGCAACAAACTACAGCTCCCCAAATTCCTTGGAGGAACTGATGGAAGTTTTAAGCATGATCATAGTGCTTTAAATGTATGGTGTGAATTGTGTTGCCCCCTCCATTTTCTCCAGCCTTTTAGACTAAGGCTACATGTGGTTCCTGTGGCTGCAGATTGCCAATGCCTGCAGACAGAGTGGACTGAGTCAAAGTCTGGGGGTAGAAAAGAAAGAAAGTACAACTTGGCTTGGGGAATAAGCTAGCATTTAGCTTCTGAGTAAACACCTGAATGAGTCAGATGAGTTTTGAACTTTTCTCATAATATAAAATTAAGCATATGTCTCATTGGGACAAGAGGAGAGCTTTTAAAGGTCTTTGTTCCTAACAATTAAATGTCATTTTCAGAACGGGGAAAACTACAATCTGATCTCACAAATCCCAGAGAAGCTTTAATAATGATTACATACCTTTATTATAATCACAAAAGCAGAGGTCCAATTCAGCTCAGTGTGAAAACCACTGAAAGTCTCTCAACTGACTTCAAGGGGGAAATGGATGAAGCTGTGAAATAGCAAGGCTGAAGGTTTCTATAGGACAGGGGAGGAACTAGCTGACAGAGAAAACGTGAAGCTATTGTGTGGCTTGTGTAACAAGCCGAGATCAGGAGAGAACTAGACATGGAATGAGAATTTTCTGCAACAGCTCCACATCATCCTTAACATCAGAGGTTATCAATGAGGCACCCATTGGTGCAGATCTGCTCACAAATGTGTTCCCTGGTGCATCCTCTCTTCCTGTATTTTGTTGAAGCCAGTGTGTTTGGCCACAGTGCAAGTATGTGTAGTGCCCATGGCAGTTTTTCTGATTTACAAATGTGGCCATCAATTAATGAAGGTTGGGAACCCCTGATCTAGTTAGACCAGGGGTCAGCAACCTTTTTCAGCCATGGGCCAGTCCACCGTCCCTCAGACCATGTAGTGGGCCGGACTATATTTTGGGGGGGGAATATGAATGAATTCCTATGCCCTACAAATAACCCAGAGATGCATTTTAAATAAAAGCACACATTCTACTCATGTAAAAACACCAGGCAGGCCCCACAAATAACCCAGAGATGCATTTTAAATAAAAGGACACATTCTACTCATGTAAAAACACGCTGATTCCCGGACCGTCCGTGGACCGGATTGAGAAGGCGATTGGGCCTTAGGTGGCCTACCCTTATTCTATCTGGCCCCTAAGCCTTAGGTTGCCTACCCCTGAGTTAGACCATTAGTCTAAAAGTCACAAGCAGCACTCTCTAGATGAGTTGTGAATGATTTTGTCCCTGTAGCGCAGTGTTTTTCAACCAGTGTGCTATGGCACACTGGGGTACCTTGAATGATGGTCAGGTGTGCCACAGGCAACACTGGTCTCTCCCCCCCCCCCTTTCCTTCTATTCCTCTTCTGATGCCCCCTCATGTCTCTGCCTCCCAAAGGGTTGTGTGGCTGTTTGTTGCAGTAGCCCTGGCTACAAGCTCCACCGGTGAATGGTGCCTGTAGGGCTGGCCAAGGGGTGCTGGTTGAAAGGAGCTGAGGTGGCCTCTGAGCAAGTGAATGAGGAAGCCCAGCCAGTCAATCCACCAGCCCTTGCTGTTGGGAATGGACAAACAAGTGGGTAGGCAGGCAGGCAGGCAGGCAGGCAGGTAGGCACCATGCTGGCTTTTCTTGTGCTTGCTGTGTTGCAGTGCCTGCCTGGGCCATGCAGGCCCAGGGGGGTCCCCTCTACTGTCACTGCTGCCTCCCAGGATGTGTAAGGTGCTGGCCTCACATTCACCTTTGGCAAGTCTACATTGGGCTACTAAGGCTGGGGGGCATCCTCTTCCCAGGCCCCTGTGGGGCAGCGTGAGGAAGCACATTTCTTTGGGGTGGGGGGCAGCTCAGAGACCAGGGGTAGAAGCAGCTGCTGCCCAGAGCTCTCTCAAGGGGAGCGGAGAGGAGGCTGAGGGAAGTAGTAGAAGAAGAAGAGTTAGGATTTGATTTCCCACTTGATCACTACCCTAAGGAGTCTCAAAGCGGCTAACATTCTCCTTTCCCTTCCTCCCCCACAACAAGCACTCTGTGAGGTGAGTGGGGTTGAGAGACTTCAAAGAAGTGTGACTAGCCCAATGCAGCAGCTGCATGTGGAGGAGTGGAGATACGAACCCGGTTCACCAGATTACGAGTCTACCGCTCTCAACCACTACACCACACTGGCTCCACAAGGGAGGGTGTTAAAAAAGGGGTGAAGGGCTGCTGGCTCTTCAGGCAAGGGATGACATAACTGGGCTTCTGTGGTATCCCCACACGGAGCCACAGAAAGGATGTAGTTGGTTAAGGGAGCCATGGACTCAAAAAGTTTGAAAACCTTTGTACTAGAGCATAAAGGTGATCACGTGTTTCTGTGTTGCAGACATGGTGGTCAAAGATAGAACTCTTGTGAGATTCCCAGTCTCACATTTGATTTCAACATGCAAAAGCAGAGCAGGGGGTATTTGCAGGAGAAGCAGTGCATCTGAGGCTTCACCCTCCCTCCATGTTTTCTTTGCAACTCCCCTTTATCTGCCCTATTTTTCCTGCCCGCTTAATTCAAGAGCACACATGCTCTTCTGTTCCTTAATTATACCTATGTCTTCAGTATAACTCCCTGGGTTCTAGAATACTTAATTGGTGCTAGAAAACAACAGAATGTAGGCTTTCAGAATTGTCAGGAGAGAAGTTCAAAGAACACTTTGACAGACCAAGAAAAGGGGGAAAGAAAAAAGGGAAATGATGAATTTGGATGAACACACTCAGCCACATTTAAATATTTGATATCAACCACCCTCTTAGGCTTTAAAGACAACAGTGCTTGGGGGCAGGGGAAATTGTCAAATGGATTGAAAGGAGGAAATTTCCACAGCTTGCCTTCTTCCTCTCTCTTCTGGTGACCCTTTACGAAAACAGGTATGGCTACATAGCCCGGCCCTGCATTATTTAAATGCTGATTGTCTAGACTCTTTGCCAAGCAATTTCATGTGTCTGTCAAGAGACTGTCAGGTGGAGGAAGAAAGGCAGATCTTACAGGATTTGAGCCTTAAAGCTATTATTCCGGAAGACAAACATCTGTTGAGCGAAAGGAATAAAAGCAGCGAGGGCAGGAAGGGGAGTTAGCAACAATACAGCCTGCATTGTGACTTCTCCGCAGTGCTAATCACCCATTGAGAAGAGCTTGCTTCATAGCTCCCTTTCATGTTTGACAGAAGTCGGCACTAGGAGACAACACCGCAGCCTTGAAGAGGAGAAATCCTGGTCGTTGTCAATGGATTAAAGATTTTAGGCACCGTTTTCTTCCATGGGAATCTGATAGTATATACATTGTAATACAAAGTGGTTGCTTTAGCATTTTGTAGCAGGTTGCCAAGAAAAAAAGGATTCAACTGCAGTACTCCCTGAACTGTTACAACTGATCAATGAAAGCAGCATTAGAAACTAAATCCATGCCAGTAAAGCTTTTACGTTTCTGCACATCGTATCCAATAAAGCAGTTCCATCAGTACAACAATTTCTGTTTGCTCAAAGGAGATTCTTCTTCTTTGCCTGCATGTCACCTGCATTCTCCCAAAATCTGTGCGCGGGTGGGGTGGGGACTCAGAACAAATTTAGGGAGAACCCAGGGAAAGGAGGAGGAAGGAGAGGGAGATCAGCTCTGGACAGAAGAGAGTAGAGTGACTATTAAGGTTAATATTAATTTAATGCATTGTTATCCCACCTTCTCTGCGGAGCTCAAGGTAGCATACATGGTTCTCTCCCTCCTCAGTGAATCTCCACAAGACTGTTAGGTAGGTTAGGCTGAGAGGCAGTGGCTGGCTCAAGGTCACCCAGTGAGATTCATGGCTGAGTGGGGATTTGCCCTATGCCTTCCAAGTTCTGAAGGGACGCGGGTGGTGCTGTGGGTTAAACCACAGAGCCTAGGACTTGCCGATCAGAAGGTCGGCAGTTCAAATCCCCAAGATGGGGTGAGCTCCCATTGCTCAGTCCCAGCTCCTGCCAACCTAGCAGTTCGAAAGCACGTCAAAGTGCAAGTAGATAAATAGGTACCGTTCCGGCGGGAAGGAAAATGGTTTGCCAGAAGCAGCTTTGTCATGCTGGCCACATGACCCAGAAGCTGTACGCCGGCTCCCTCAGCCAGCAAAGCGAGATGAGCGTCGCAACCCCAGAGTCGGTCACGACTGGACCAAATGGTCAGGGGTCCTTTTACCTTTACCTTCCAAGTTCTAGCCCAGGGGTCAGCAACCTTTTTCAGCCATGGGCCGGTCCACCGTCCCTCAGACCATGTGGTGGGCCGGACTATATTTTGGGAGGAAATGAACAAATTCCTAGGCCACAAAAATAACCCAGAGATGCATTTTAAATAAAAGGGCACCTTCTACTCATATAAAAACACGCTGATTCCCAGACCGTCCATGGGCTGGATTGAGAAGGCGATTGGGCCTTAGGTGGCCTACCCCTATCCTAGTCTGACCCCTTACCACACTAAAAAGTTGGGAACACTATGATGACATAATCCCTCATTTCTCATGACATTGATGAATTTCCATGTTCTTTCTCTCTGTGTTAGCTCATTTCCCTCATTTTTACAGGCTGGATTGTACCTGCAGTTAGGTCCTTAGAGAACGGTTGGGATACTAGTGTGATTAATATATGTCAGAAATCCCCAGATAGCTAAAAATCCTGAGATCACATGCAGGTAACCTGAAGCTGCCCTGACATCTTTCTGAATATGTTGCAAAGAGTTACCTCAAGGTTAATGAGCTCCCTCTAAATATGCCCTTTCAAATGAAAGGTGCACGGAAGTTGGATGTATCTTTTTTTGTTACCTAAAACTGGCTGGTAATTCTTTGTGCATCATTTGTGCCTACACATAAAAGTCACTTCACACAGTAAGAACTGTCATGGGAGATGATTTAACATGCTAAACACCTAGGGTTGGAACTAGACATAGACATGTTACAGTAGACCCATTGAAATCAATTTTATTAATAGGATTGCTCAAAGTTTGTCATGACCTCTGGCTATAACAATAGACTTATGAACTAAACAAGGAGTTAAGAACACATCCACTTGCTTTTTCTATACTTGCTTACTGGTAACTGGTAACACTTGATGACAGGTAACTGAATATGTGAATGAACTACACTGAAAAGCATTGTGTTTGGGACGGTAAACAATTTTGACTGCAGCATTATGGCTGTGATTTCCCATTCACAAAGTCATAATTCAGTGACTGATTCCGATGCAAAGCTTTGCCTTGTATGGAAGTGTTATAATATTCTGTCAATGGAGTTTGATCCTTGATTCACACATGGAAGTCATGATGATGTGACCTTTGTCTTAGGGTTGCCATATTTTGAAGAGCAAACTTCTACTTTTAACCATGGATGGCTACGATGACTCTCATTTTGTATACCCATGAAAAAGAGGATTTGTCCTGGAAGAGGAGGACGTATGACCTTATTTTGTCTAGTTATTAACATGCATGTGTGAACCAGCCTAAAGTTGGCCAGATTTGAGGTTGCTTCAAGCACAGATTGGCTGACACATGAGAACTTTCCCAATTTCTTTCAGCAACAACAAAGACTTGACAAAATTGACTCCATCCTTCTCTTTTGCTGTGGCAATCATTTCACATTTCTTTGCGTCTTCTTTCTCCAGTGGCATTGCACAATCAGGTGCTGAAGCATTTCATCTCCCAAATAAAGTGTATGGCAGCTGTAACATGAACTGTAATGGAGACAAATGACAGCTCCCTTCCTAGTGCCACTGGACAGTGGTAATTACTGTTGTTGGCATAGATCGTGTCATATCCTAGTGGGTGGGGGAGGGGAGGATGAAATGACTGTCAGAAGATATATCTTCTTATATAAAAAGGTAAAGGTACCCCTGCCCGTACGGGCCAGTCTTGACAGACTCTGGGGTTGTGCGCTCATCTCACTCTATAGGCCGGGAGCCAGCGCTGTCCGCAGACACTTCCGGGTCACGTGGCCAGCGTGACAAAGCTGCTCTGGTGAGCCAGAGCCGCACACGGAAACGCCGTTTACCTTCCCGCTAGTAAGCGGTCCCTATTTATCTACTTGCACCCGGGGGTGCTTTCGAACTGCTAGGTTGGCAGGGGCTGGGACCGAGCAACAGGAGCGCACCCCGCCGCGGGGATTCGAACCGCCAACCATGCGATCGGCAAGTCCTAGGCGCTGAGGTTTTACCCACAGTGCCACCCGCGTTCCCATCTTCTTATATAGCCTTCTGCAATTACAACAATATCTGGTTTTCTGAGCTTCTTTCTGTAATTTTGCATTATTAGCAGTAAATTTCCCCTTAATTGGGTAATCCATGTTAGTACTCCGATAATAGGATAATAAACTAAAGAAAACATCCTTTGTTGAAGTTCTCACAATATATTACTCTACTCATAACCCACCTTAGATCATATTTATGTCTGCTAAATCTGATTAGGGAATGTTATTAATTACACTTCTGAGTAAATAATGCCGTTTTGATTTCTGCCTTATATTGTGTCCTTTCCCACCCCCTTCGATTTTTGGTGATCACAGTAATGCAAAAAGTTAATCAGCAGAGGCCTCATCCCAAAGCTAACCTGGAATTCCATGAGCAGTGGAGGGGCCCAACACACAAATACTCATAGGTCTGTATATACTTGTAAAAATATTTATTTGTGTAGTTCTGTGAATTGGGAAACAATAACCTCTTATTTAAAAAATAGTATAACATAGGACCCATTGGACAAAATATTGCTGTTGGATCTTATGCGTATGCAAAATTCACAGGAGGGATTTTGGGGAGTAGGGTGGAATTCATGCTTTGGCCCTGAGCAGTAAATTTCCACAGAAGAGCTTCCTGTCTATTCAAATTCCCAAAAAACCAATTTATTGTGACATACCACTCCACTCTCTGAGTTGTGCAAGATTCCAAGGGTCCAGGGTTTGTGTTTCCTTTGGAAATGAGGCATAGGGGTGACTGTGTTGTTTTTATGATAAATGGTTTATTTACACATACAGTGGTACCTCGGGTTACATACGCTTCAGGTTACAGACTCCGCCAACCCAGAAATAGTGCTTCAGGTTAAGAACTATGCTTCAGGATGAGAACAGAAATTGTGCTCTGGCGGCACAGCAGCAGCAGGAGGCCCCATTACCTAAAGTGGTGCTTCAGGTTAAGAACAGTTTCAGGTTAAGTACGGACCTCCTGAACGAATTAAGTTCTTAACCTGAGGTACCACTGTATATACAAACTGAGCCTACAATGGAGGGGGTTCAAAGCATTACACTCCTGTTTTGGCCATTGTGGCAGCCTTGGATCCAAAAAAGACAGCAGCCATAGCCCTCTGTCCCCCTGCTCTGCTTGCTGTGTTTAACAGACACCTTTTCTCTCTAGTCCACATCCCAGCCAACAGCAATGGAAAGACTAGGGACAGGACATGGGGTCCTGTATCTCCAATGCTGTTTGCTTTTGCTTAATTTAAAGAAGGTCCCACCTTCCCTAGCCCTCCCTTTCGCCTTTCTTTCTTTCTTTCTTTCTTTCTTTCTTTCTTTCTTTCTTTCTTTCTGCCTTTTAAAAACTGTTTCTTCTAGAGGTCATGTTTCAAACCTGTAAAATAATTTCAGAGCACCATATCTGACCCCCTACTGTTCATGCCAGCCAGAATTCAAGGTGTGAAATGTGCTCCCCGCCCCCTTCATTTTACTGCTGTACCAGTTCCAGGCTGGCACTGGAGAAAGATGTGGAATGAGCCTGCCAACAATAGATGGATAATTTCAGGTTTCAGTGGATCCGTAGGTGGGCCAGCTTCACACACAAACACAGCATATATATATATATATATATACACACACACACACATCCGCAAACACCCCATATTGGGAGTGTACTCTGGCTGCTGCTGGTGGGTATATCATTGGTAGCTTCCATGCACACATGCTTTTGACAGAGATGGCATGACTCCTTCTGCTGATGGGGACACACAGTGGTGAAGCTATGCAGACGAGTTCCTCCACCATATTCAAACCATCTCCACTGGGGTGGGTGAAGGCTTTGGGTTGCTCTGTGGGTTTTGCAGTCCCCCCCCCGCCTTTTTTTAAACTCCCTAAGTCTTCTGGAGTCAAAATATATTCCAATCAACATGAAACTTAGCTAGTTTATTAAAGTGCAAAATACACATTTACAAAGCTTAATGCTCTGTTCTGCTGTGTGTGTGTGTGTGTGTGTGTGTGTGTTTTGATTAACCACCCCCCTTTGTAAAGACAAACGGCAGGGTGTTTATGCATTCTGTAAGACTCAAGCCATTCTGATAGAATTTTTAGATCAGAACTTGCTGGGTATTCACTGAGCCTTTAAATATGCTATGTAAATTACTTTGCTATAATTTAGGATTATACAGCAGGGCAAGATGTCTCCAAGTACAATGAGGGGGGGGGGACTTTCTGGGTTTGAAGGCAGCCCTGTAGTGGAAGGTTTTTAAGGCTTTGTGATTTTATGATGTTTTTAGATATGCTGTAAGCCTCCCAGAGTGACTGGGGACACCCAACCAGATGGGTGGGGTATTATTATTGACAAAAAAAACGCTGCAACAATACAGGATGCCAACTTGTTCAGTGTGGCATCAAATAGAAGCAACTCCCCCCCTCCCCCCCCCCACCAGTTAGGGATGGAGGAGAAATTTGATTCAGTTCTCATTTGAAGGCAAAATTACCAAATCCATACTTTTCATAACAATGCATCAACAAAAACAGAGCAATACTTCCAAATTCAGCTTTCCACCCAAGTGGGGTGTACAAAATGCATATACTATGATGAAGTCTACACATAAATGCATATACTAGTGAAAATAACATACTGTATATACTTGAGTATAAGCCAACTTTTCCAGCACATTTTTTATGCTGTAAAAGCCCCCCTCGGCTTATACTCGAGTGAGGGTCCTTTCATGCAGCTCCTTCCTCCTTCCTCCTCCTCCGCCTTTGTCGCTGTCGGCAGCGGAACAAGCAGCCCAAAAGCAGTCCTTTCGGGCTGCTTGTTCTTCCTCTGCTGCTGCCGCTACCAGTTTCTGGTGTGGTGAACTGGCTTATACTCGAGTCAATAAGTTTTCCCAGTTTTTTGTGGTAAAATTAGGTGCCCAGCTTATATTCGGGTCGGCTTACACTCAAGTATATACGGTAGTAGGAAAAATTATAAGTACAGTGGTACCTCGGGTTAAGTACTTAATTCGTTCCAGAGGTCCATTCTTAACCTGAAACGATTCTTAACCTGAAGCACCACTTTAGCTAATGGGGCCTCCTGCTGCTGCCGCACCACCGGAGCACGATTTCTGTTCTCATCCTGAAGCAAAGTTCTTAACCCGAGGTACTATTTCTGGGTTAGCGGAGTCTGTAACCTGAAGGGTATGTAACCTGAAGCGTATGTAACCCGAGGTACCACTGTAAAATGCTGAGTAAGTCCACAATTCCTTTGAATCAGCCATTGGTCAACACATATCCAAGTCTGGGATGGGCAACCAGCAGTCCAACAGCAGAATGATTTTTTTGTTATGTTCATGAGTGTGGGAAGGAGGGAAGAAAACACACAAGAGAGAGAGAGAGAGAGAGAGAGAGAGAGAGAGAGAGAGAGAGAGAGAAGAGAGAATAGCAGAAAGAGAAAAGGCAGTGGCTCCACCTACTTTTGCTTCTGGCCCTGTTTTTTATATATATATATATATATATATATATATATATATATATATATATATATTTACAACCCTACTTACCTCTAGTTGTGGCCCTGAGCACAATGTTCCTGGGGGATTGTGGCCCTCAAATGAAAAAGAAAATTTCCCACCCCTGTCTTAAGCCTTGTTGACTGGCTGCCACTGGGAATGCAGGTTGGCTGCCACTGGGAATGCAGGTTTGTCAGTTGTTGTTTTTTTATTTAATTACAATTTTATCCTTCCTCAAATCTAAAAAGCTCAGAGCACCTCACTCTGGCATGAGTTCAGCTGGATTACTCTCAGGATAATGAGTATAGGACTGAAGCCTAAAGAAAAATAAAGTTTCAGGAATGAGAAGACTTTTGCACAGTCTGAGAAAATAAGCCATTACTTTTTTTAAAGAATATTTTAAAATCTAATATCATGTTTCTCTAAGTAATGACAGAACGACTTAATAAATTGTCAGAGAACAGAACTCCTCATCAAAGAATATGACTCTTTCAAGAGTCTCTGCACTTATTAATCATGTTGAAGAGCCATTAGTCTGAGTTGACATAAGACACACGACCTGACCTTTGCAAAAGGTTTTCCATGAATAAATGTTTCTTTCCGAAGGAAAATGAAGATATCTTGCCTTACTAAATTGAGTATTTTCAGAGGGGTAGACATGCTTGTCAGTTTAACATCAAAAAAACAACAGACAGTCTTGTAGCACCTTAAGGACAAACAAATTTATTATAGCATGCACTTTTGTGAATTACAAATCCACTTCATCGGATGCAGTAGACTTGAGTCCACAAAAGTTTATGCCATTCGTCTTAAAGGAGCAATCCTACAGCAAAATCTCTGTTTTTCCTGTACTTTCTGTATAGAAAACCTAGAGTTCTACAGAAATCCACAGGGTGCTTTCTCGACAGTGTCACCTTGTAACATTCATATTGGAGGACAGTGGCTAGTGTGAGGCTACAATTGTTTTCAAGACAACACTTAATTGTTTTAAGGTATGAAAGACCAGGTACAGTAACAAACTGTTGCCTCTCCTTTAAGGGATTATGGGATAAAGTAACTCCCTTTAACATTCCTAAAGAAGAAGCCCCTTGTACTGTTCTTCAATTTGGCAGGCTTCATTCATTCTAGAGCAGACATAGGCAAACTTGGCCCTCCAAATGTTTTGGGAGTACAATTCCCATCAACCTGACCACTGGTCCTGTTAGCTAGGGATGATGGGTGTTTGTCTATGCCTGTTCTAGAGCATCTCCAGTGACCATGCATTTCATCCACTTTGTCAAGAAGTGGAAAATGTTATAACTTTGGCTTCCCCATTGTAACAAAAAGGAGAACCCAGCTGTTCGTTTCATACAGAGTAGCTCATGAACAAACACTTACAAATCAAAGTGCAGCGTGCACAGAGTGAATGAGAAACAACTCAATTTAAAACAAAAATCAAAGACAAGGTGAGTAGATGTGAGGAACTGGGCAGAGGAGGACTGGTGGAGACTGCCTCCCCATCCGGACCCTTCCAGGGACAAGGAAGAGTAAGACAGTATAGATTTACAACAGGGGTTTGAGGAAGGTCGTAGTCCAGAGGCAGATGAGGGAAAAAGTTGGGAAATCGTGAGAGAGCCAGAGCAACACCTGGCTGACACATTGTCATTAGAAAGCATTCCAGACCCTCCATCTCCCAGAACCCAATGAGCCTTAAAAGTAGGAGAGCAAAGAACTCAAAGACAGAGGGCACATAGCAGCACCCATAGAGGAGATGATGATGCTGACGAATAAGGAAGGAGGAGAGACGGGAGTGGAGATTCACTCAGGACAATGCCATTATCCAAGAGGCTGGGTTCTATAGCATCTCTTTGTAAAGACTGAAATAAAAAAGGACTGTAAGAAACTTTGTTTGTCTTTATACTTTCCTGGGTAACCAGCCGGGAGCCACTGACAGCAGCCTGACACTAACAGGGTCCATGGTCACCCCTAATCAGAAATAATTGTACATCAACTGCAAATCAAGAAGTGGTTCCTTTTCTTCCCTCTGACCATAACATAAGGTAAAGAAGAGACCAGAATAATACAGGGGTACCTTGAGTTACAAACGCCTCAGGTTACAAGTGCTTCAGGTTACAAACTACTCTAACCTGGAAGAGTTACCTTGACTTGGGAACTTTGCCCCAGGATGAGAATGGAAATCATGTGCCGGTGGTGCAGCAGCAGCAAGAGGCCCCATTAGCGAAAGCATGCCTCTAGTTAAGAACAGTTTCAGGTTAAGAACAGACCCCCGGAACAAATAAAGTTTGTAACTAGAGGTACCACTGTAAAGCTGTTTTGGGGAATGAAGAATTTTAAGCACCGGGCTAATTTTTAGAAGCACAAATGTTTTATGATACAATAAATAAATAAAGCAACCTTTTTTAAAAAAGTATTATGAACACAGAACTCACATGGATCAGACCAATTTTTTATCTAGTCCAAAATTCTAACTGGGGAAACAGTCAGACCTCTTTAGAAAGCCCAAAAGCCACAGCATCCTTCAGAGATTAAACCCTATTCAGTGTCAAGCCTGAGGAATCTCTCCCTCCTGATAGTTTCAAGGAGCTGGGAGAAAACAAGAAGTCTTTTTAATATGATTTATTCAGTCACTGCGGTAACAGACAAAGAATTCCAATCTTTACTCCATGATGGAGATGCTCACTCTTTCTCTTCCTCCTTTCCCCTTCCGCAACAGAATCATCCCCTACGGAAGCCTTCCATTGCCAAATGTTGCTGCGTACGCTGTTCTTGTACCCCCAGTGACCATCGCGTCCTAGGGGATGGAGGATCCCCTATGCTGTCTATTGAAGTATTCACTGGCTGCTCTCCCCACTCCCTTAATTCTCCCAATTCTGCATAACTTGGTTGTTCGCCTGTCTCTCCCTCATTATCTTCCTCATAGTTTGGCTGCAGTTCAAATCTGTCTCTCTCTCTTCCCTGTCAGCTACAGTAGAAGTGGGCTGACTATTCGTTCCAGTCCCTGACATTTGGATATTCTGTTATTCCACGGGATTAGATTTGTGGGTGAGAGCACACTTGCTGGCTTCACCCTCCCATCATGCCCTTCTGCCCATCCTGCCACTCCCCAAGATTCTAAACAATGGAAGGATCCTCCACAAGTATAGCCCATCAATGGGTCAGGGTCAGGAATGGGGGGGGGGGTGATGGAGGGAGGGAGCAAGACTAACCAAGGAGTCCCTGCTCTCCCTAGTACAATCCTAATCGTATTGGGGAACTGAATGTCAAAATAGGGCTATACTGCCTTCAGACAGAAAGTTCAGTTTCGCTATTGTGGCTAACAGCCACTGATGCATATTTGTGTGTCCGCAGGGGCAGAGGAAGGTGGGTGCGGTGGGGGTGGGTTTCCTGGGTGTCACCACTGAGGGGGGTGTCAAAATGCTGGACGGCACTTACCATGGGGCCTGCAACATGCCTGAGCCATGTGTCTCTCCTGGGAGTGACAGGGTGGCTTGGGCGCCCACAGGCTCCAGGCTGCCCCAAATGGTCTGCCTACTGCTTCCCCCTTAGCTGTAGGGTGGCTGAGGGGGAGGAGGCAGGCAGGCAGACTGCCCCGGCTCACCTGGCACTGCGGGCGGTTGGCGCTGGCGTTGCTCCAGGGTGCAGGGCACGCATGCCGCCACAGGTACCCGATCGGCTTGCTCTGCCACTGTGTGTCTATGTTCTTCCGAAAGAGAAACTTATTAAAGCTATTGCTCTGAGTGAAAAAATGTTTCTCTTTAGCCAGAAAAAGTGCAGCAAATAAGTTGAATAGCTGTGATGTAGCACTGGAATAAATGTTACATTAATGAGCACTGTGTGTAGCATTTATTTGAGAACTCTCATAAGGAGATCGCTCAGATAATTAGAATTGCTGAACTGTTGTGAACAGAAACAAACTGTTGCCTGTATTATGACACTTCGGTGCAATGTATCAGGAAATGGAGAGTTACAACAGAACAAAGTAGTTTAATTTTAGCAAAGCATGGCTATATTTTGATTTCGCTTGCAATATTATTTTATTTTTAAAAAGTTAGCTCCAAGTGTAACACTTCTGCTTCACAGGAAAATAATATTGCATGCTAACAATACATTAGGGAACATTTTATTTGCTCAAGCAGAGATTTGGTGGCTAAGTGATTCAGGCAATTAACCACCATATGACAGTGGAGAGTCCCCAGTTCATTGTGACACTGGCAACACCAACCCAGCAAAGTCTTAAATGATCTCTCTCCCTTTCTTTCATTGAACAGTTATTAAATACTTATAAATGTTATCTAACTTTGGGAATATGATGGCATATGTTTAATCATAGACTCATATTCTGTAGTCTATAGAATAGGGATATTAATGAGTTCTGATCCAAACAGAAATTTGTGTCAGATATTGTTCTCCCATTCAAATTATGCAGTTTGGTTATGAAAGATTTGGTGTCTCCTGTCACTGCATGGCTCCTGGGGGCTGTTTGTTGGAATGTTATTTCACAATTTCCGCCATTGTTAAAAATGCTAAAACTTTTCAAATCTCTGAAAAGATAAAGGTCAACTTTCTATTGTTAGAACGGACTTCTGACTTGCTTCCAAGCAAGTGGAACGTTGTGCTACCACAAATATATTTCAGTGGCCAACTTGCATTTTGGAATTCCTGATACCACTTCTCCACCAGGAAGCAATGGCAGTGACCATCTCTAATAGAGAAGCAGTAAGCAAGAGATGTGTGAAGTTAACTACTTTTCCATCTACTGTTTTGCCCTTGTACCACTGCCGCATTCTCCTTTCTGACATGGCAAACACATGTCTGAACCATGGTTGAGGAAAAGTTGGTTGGAGGTGGGTAGGTTTACTAGGGAATGTAGGGAGGGAGATGCAGAGGGCAAATTTAAGCATTCGTCACTGCTCATCACTCTTCCACAGCAAATAGTCCCCTTCTACAACACTACTTTTTTGCTGACCATTGAGCTGTTAGGTAAAGGGACCCCTGACCGTTAGGTCCAGTCGCGGACGACTCTGGGGTTGCAACGCTCATCTCTCTTTATTGGCCGAGGGAGCCGGCATACAGCTTCTGGGTCATGTGGCCAGCATGACTCAGCCGCTTCTGGAGAACCAGAGCAGTGCACAGAAACTTAAACTTAAACCTAAAAAGCAAAACAGGCATATTTTGCATTCCTCCATTGCACTGCTGAAATAGCAAACACTCCCACTATCCTTGCTAAAACCACAGAGGAAGATACTAGTTGTAGTTAATATTCTGCCTGTGGGCTGTATTTAGCACCTCACAGTGTGGAGGCCAGGAGATCCAAGATGCCAGTGTTTGTCATTTAAAAATACAAAGAAATAGGGTATTTCGTGTGTGGGGTGTGTGTGTGTGGGTGGGTGGGTGGGTGTTTGAAATAAAAGTGATTGCTTCTGTGGGTCCTCTGATATAGTGCCATGATGGTACCATTATGACTAGGGATGCAGGTGGCACTGTGGTCTAAACTACTGAGTCTCTTGGGCTCGCTGATCAGAAGGTTGGCGGTTTGAATCCCTGTGACAGAGTGAGCTCCCGTTGCTCTGTCCCAGCTTCAGCCAACCTAGCAGTTTGAAAGCACAGCAGTGCAAGTAGATAATTAGGTACCCCTGCAGCGGGAAGGTAAACGGTGTTTCCATGCACTCTGGTTTCTGTCATGGTGTTCTGTTGTGGCAGAAGCAGTTTAGTCATGCTGGCCGCATGACCCAGAAAGCTGTCTGTGGACAAACACCAGCTCCTTTGGCCTGAAAGCGAGATGAGCACTACAACATCATAGTCTCCTTTGACTGGATTTAACCATCAAGGGATCCTTTACCTTTTACCTACCATTATGACTCTATTTTAAAATGTTAGGGCCTGTATCCAGTGCTGTGCCAGAAGTTTCCACTGGCACAATGGGGCTATTGCTTGCTTCCGCCCCCTGTGCCCTCCCCAAATCTGCCCTGAAAGGTCTCCCAAACCTCTGGAGATGATTTCAAAGTTGTGCACAGGCGAGCTGCATAAGACAGAAGAGGAATGGACGTTCCTCTGAGTGTATGGAAATCCCTTGTGCCCGTGGACTTGCAGCATTGAATATGGCCCTGTGTAAATAAGCAGCTGTATCACTTATTTGCATAATATTTGTTATGCTAGCAAATAGCGTATAGGAAGGCTGACACAGTGAAAACACCAGTTTTGCTCATTGACTTTCAATGAGTTCCCATCAAGAGCTTTCCAAAAAAAATAAAACCTTAACCAGCATGTCTAATATAATATGTAAATCTAAGATTTTTTGCCTTAAAATAGCCCATGCCTCAGTCAAGTCATTACTGAATCCAGTCAAAAGTTCAGCACCTGCACAGCCATACCTGGTTGAGATGACAGTGAGAAGTAAGAGCTGAGTCTCATCAACATTCTGTTGGCAACTCAATTCAAACATTCACATGGCCTAGCAGCTTAAATGTTAAAGAGAGTACGGGATAAGATGGAATCTTACGGAGACTCACAACACAGGTGCCATAGTGTTGAGCACACACGCATAAATACACCTCACCCCATCCCCCACAAACATGTTGTTTTCTGAAAGTGACTGTGTAGGAGCAGAACAGCCATATCACAATCCACCTTCCAGGCTGCAGACCTTGTCCTGTGAGATACCATGGGCAATGGTATCAAACAGCACCTGGAGATAAGGAACAGCAAACATGGTGGAACTCTCCGTTTGTGTCCTGCCTGATGTCATCCATCAGGGCAACCATGGCTGTTTCTTTGCCAGACCCAAACCTGGTTTAATCAGATTCCTCCAAAAGTGCCTGAAACTGGACTCTCACCAGCCTCTCAGAAGTAACCTGCAGAAGAGTAGGATATTTGTTACCAGGTAATAAGCACTGCAATGTTCTGGGTACAGATAAGTTATCTTTAGCCCTGGCTAAATAATTGCCTCCTTCAGGTGAGATGGGGGCTACTTCCTCCCACAAGGAAGCGTGGTTAACCCTGTTGGCTAATGTAATCCATTGCCAAGACTGGCAACAGGCTGTAACACAAGTGGTTGGCTAACACTTCCAAGCACCCATTTTTAAGTGTAATGCATTGATCGATTGTAGTTCACAGAGCCTAAAGGCTCAATGTAGAATATAGAATCAATATATGGAGGTTAGCATTGAGTCAAGCAGGTACAATTCTCCTTCCCACTCCATATAATGATGGTCCTTCATCTTTTCGTTGCCAGGAAAGAGCGTTGACCAAGTACATATCCTGTTTGTGGCTCTCATGGCATCTTTGCCTGCCGTTTTGATTGCTTTTAATTTCTCAGCCATGGCTTTCTGCATTGTCATCCATCTTACTCATTGCCTCTTGCCTTGAGGATTTCAGTCCAGTGTACTTTTTTATATTCTTCAATATGTTCTTCCATGTGTGTCCCATCCATCTCTGCGCTCATTTCTTAATTAGCTGTCATAGAACATGACTGACTTTAGACTAAAATGCTTTCATTTGTAATCATTAGACTCACTCAAGAATAAGGGTTGGCTCTCCTTATTTTATTATAAGTCATTAAACGTTGTTTTATTAAATGCCAATCATGGTAAATGTTGCTATGGAAACTTACGATGGGAGCTTTTCCACTGGCGTTGGTTGTAAGAACCAGGCTTCAACTATCTACAATGACAACTTGTAGTTTGCAAGCATGGGATGCTGTCACTCTGTTGCACCATTCATAGTGCAGAGTAGGAGAGAGAATCTTGATAACAAACAAATAAAGCATGCCTTGGAATGAGTGTTGCACTCTGGTTAGAGCAAATGTATGACAGTTGCCAAAGAAGCCTCAGTTGCCTGTTCTGAAAATGTTTTGTTTGGATCCTCTGCTATATTCATGAATCAGATACTTATTCTGACTTCACTTAGTCGGACATATGAGGTATACAGAAGGAGACTAGATTGCATATGATGAAATTCCTATTTAAAGGATAATTTATTTCCAAACTGAAAGTAAAAAGGTAGGAGCAACTTTGACAGTGTTGAGTAGAATTGAATTAGAATCACATTAATTCTGTATTTGTAACTGTTGCCATGAAAACATCAATAATGCATTAGAATTCTGTTAAAAATAGTGATGCTGATTCATAGTCTTTGAAAAAAATGTATGTCGTTATTTCAGATAGTTTTCTTCCTCTGCTTATTAGTGGCGATGCTTACTTACCTCTGACAAACAGGGCTTGGTGTATTTTTTCCTAAAACAACATTTATAATGACATTTCTGTAAACGAGTCTGCTTTGTCCACAAAAGCTTATTAATACCTAGGCCTTTGATAGGGGTTTTCCATTACTCTGTGTATTACATATGATTAATATGCACTTTAAAGTATATGTTTTACCCTTTTACATTTTTGTGTCCTAAGGGAAGTTTTGGATTTCAAAAAGATATTGATATAAGATGCAGTTCCTTAAAACCTAGCATCAATCAAAGCTTTCTTGTTAGTATCTTTGATATATCGAAGAGGAATAGTGTCTTTCAAGTAAACTTTAAGATGTTGATAGGGAAGGCATTGCACAATCAAGGGAGTTGTTACTAAGTCGTTCCAGTCCAGCTCTAGAAGCACTTTTAAAATGTATTTATCTATATACGTAGTTGCACCAGAATGTGAATGGATATGCAAAGGTGTCAAAATGTGCATCTTGATAAAAGTGATGCATTCCATGTAAATCACTTGCATTTGGGCATGCATTCCAATGCGCATCTGAATGAATGCTCATTTAACTCCCACAAATCCTAATGAAGCAAGTAAGAGACACTAGTACTGAGCACATCCGCCCCCTGTATTGGCCCTATGGCATAAATCTTGGGGTCCCCAATCAGGTCAACCTGCCTGGGGTCAATCCAGGGGACACCTGCCTTGTCATGGATCTGGTTCCAAATAAATTTAAGGGTACAGATAATGTTTAAACAGAGTTGTTGTTGTTAAAAAAAAAAAAAAAAACTAATTGAAAATGGTCAGGAGATAGACAGGGGATAGAGATATTGCATTCCCCCCCTTGACTGAGGGAGGAGTCAATTTTGCCTGGGTGCTTTTTTGCAAAGGTGAGCACTGCACTACGCAGGATCAGTGCTTCCACTGAACAGCTGCTGTGCAGAGATGTTGATCCTGCATGGTCCATAGTCCTCCTTTGAAAGTGACTTCCCTGCAGAGAAGCTGCTTACCAAGGAATACTACAGAACATGCAGAACTGGTGCTCTGTGCAACAGCTGTTTCATCGAGGTGTCGATCCTGCACTGTGCTTCTTTACAAATAGCTTCTCTGATGCACAGGAGGAAATATTTAGACACATTCACCAAAGAAGGTGGTTTAGAAAATCTGAGAGCCAGCATGCTGTAGTGGTTAAGAGGGGTGGACTCGTAATCTGGTGAACCGGGTTCGCTTCCCCGCTCCTCCACATGCAGCTGCTGGGTGACCTTGGGATAGTCACACTTCTCTGAAGTCTCTCAGCCTCACTCACCTCACAGAGTGTTTGTTGTGGGGGAGGAAGGGAAAGGAGATTGTTAGTCGCTTTGAGACTCCTTAAGGGGAGTGAAAGGTGGGATATCAAGTCCAAACTCCTCCCCTCCTTCTTCTTCCCAATGGACTCAGGATTAATGGGGGGGGGGGACCATCAACAAAACTGAAGGGTATAAATACATCTCTAACTAGTTGTCTCATAGTATTCTTCTTGTACTATGCAGTTGTATAGGTAAAGGTAAAAGGTAAAGGAACCCTTAATGGTTAAGTCCAGTCGAAGACAACTATGGGATTGTGGCACTCATCTGGCTTTCAGACTGAGGGATCCACCTTTTGTCCACAGACAGCTTTTTGGGTCATGTGGCCAGCATGAATAAACCACTTCTGGTGCAACAGAACACCATGACAAAAACCTTCCCACCGCAGCAGTACCTATTTATTTACTTGCACTGGCATGCTTTTGAACTGCTAGGTTGGCAGGAACTGGGACAGAGCAATGGGAGCTCACCCAGCAGGGATTCGAACCGCCAATCTTCTGAGCAGCAACCCCAAGAGGCTCAGTGGTTTAGACCACAGCATCACCCACATCCTTTTACATGAGTATAAATCATCATGAACTCAGAATTATCGCACTTTGGCAGCATATATACTAAAATGAACGCAGAATTAAAAGGGGCATCTGTAGTGGCACTTACAATCATTGGAAACCCCCATGAATATCGGATGCACATAAATTAAGATCTTGTAATACTCCAAGTACCACCATTTTGGACTTGGCTCCTCAACTATCTTGTACATCCTGACCCATAAAGTTCAAAGTGCAGAGACTCAAAGAAGCCCGCCACAGGTTGGTTTTTGATTTTACATGACACCATAGCTGCAGCACAACTGCAGACCTGTGTGTGCTCAGTAAAGGTCAGGGTAAGGTCTGGTGGCCTCCGGCCTTTTACGTTTGTTGATGCTGCTGCCAAGTTTTAAATGACAGTTCCAAGGAAACGATGGCAGCGGTGACAGGGTATAGACCACAGGGCAGCAACTGGGAGTAGCTTAGCTAAGGAGATCTTGAAATGCCTTTGTGCCTGTCTTGAATAGCCATTCTGACAGAGCACTGCCATTTCAGTGTCAAGGATAACACCTATTGTTATAGACATCAGAGCCCCTGAAAGAATTGCCTGTTACCTTTTGTGAAAGTCAGGTTTTCTGTCATCCTGACTGATAGGCTTAAAGTAGATCATGTGGGGGAGGATTTTTGCTATCTGTGGAAGTTTTCACCAAGTTGTCTACAGGGTGTGGATCATTTTCATGCAATACAAAGCAAATGAAGGGCCATCTGTCTTTCTCCTGGTACAGAATTTCTCTAACTGCAATGATGGACTTGGCAGGTATCAGCATAATCAGATTAGGTTTTCATTTGAGTATTTCGTACATTAACAGCAAGCAGGGGGGCTGGTGTAACATATGGTTATATACAGTGAACCAGGAATTCCCTGATTCAAATCTCACCTTTGCACTAAATTTTAGCCTCAATTTCTCTCACCATGTACAACACAGGAGAAAGAATAATACTGACCTATATTGCAGGCTGTTGTATGGATGATTACCTTTTTTTTTTAACCTTTACCTATGGATGACTGAATGCCTAAAACAGTTGTATCCTTTGGGAGTGTAAGAAGTGACCTATGAGATAAGACCAGGATTACATCCATCTTATTTCCATTCCAGTTGTGGCTATACACTTCTTTGAGGTGTATAAATTGGGCATCTATGCTATGTGCTTCTCCAGGGAATGGCTGCAGCTCAGTGGTAGAGGATCTGCTTTGTCTGCAAAAGGCCCAAGATTTAATCTCCAGCATGTCTGGGAGAGATCCATTTCTGAAATACTGGAGAGCAGCTGTCCATCAGCACCGACAATACTGAGCTAGATAAACCAATGGGCTGACTCAGTATAAGATAGCTTCCTATGCTACTATGTCCCCCATCTGCCAACTCTTCTGCACTCATCGTGTGTGCTTATGTATTCAAATGCATGCTACTGAGCCTGGAGGTTAGAATAAGTTGCATGATCTACCAGCACACTGCGATAGCATCACTCATACTCAGGCCAGGGATGCGATGGTTTAAATAATAGAAATGAGGCAATGCCCTATCCACTGTATTTAAGTAACATTTGCTCAGAGTAGACCCATTGAAAAAGGGAACTAAGTTAGTCATGGCCACTAATTTCAATGGGTCTACTTTGAGAAAAAGTTGAACAGAACCCAAAGTAAGAAGGGAGAAACTTCACAACCGCTTAATTCCAGCAAGCTAAAATTATACACCAGTGACTGCATCATTCTCTGATTGCTCCTAAACTCTAATGACCCAAATTCTTCAAATAGTTGTCTTAGTATTCCTAGTTAGTCCTGGTACCTAGGGCAAGAAGAATTATAGGGAACAATGGAGGCCCTCATCCAAGGTTTTTACATTGTCTCATGTACTAGCTCCATCGCTGCCACCATGTACAGTAATTGTTTTAGAGGGGAAAGGAGCTGCTCGTGATGATGGGTGCAGTGTGCTTGAAAATAAAGAACTTTTTTCCTTGGAAAACAAGTTGTTTTAGGCAAGTCCACTATGAACTGATATTTTCAATGATTATCACTAACATGTAACAGAGATAGAAATTGGTATCCCAGTGTGCAGTGGGAACTCCAGATATTGTTGAAGTCTCACTTTTATTTTTCATGCACAAATATAGATTGGAACACCCCCTTCTTGTGAAACACTCTGTGATGAGGATGGAAAATGTTTGTCCCTCCAAATGTTGTTGGACAACGGCTCTCATCACCCCTAACAACTAGCCATGCTGGCTGGGGTTGATGGTAGTTGGGTACCACTAATAAGACATAAGAAGCATCTGCTAGATCTGGCCGGTGACTTATAAAGAAGGCTAATAGCCAAAGAATTGATGCATTTGAATTATGGTGCTGGAGAAGACTCTTGAGAGTCCCATGGGCTGCAAGAAGATCAAACCTCTCCATTCTTAAGGAAATCAGCCCTGAGTGCTCACTGGAAGGACAGATCCTGAAGCTGAGGCTCCAATACTTTGGCCACCTCATGAGAAGAGAAGACTCCCTGGAAAAGACCTTGATGAAGGGAAATATTGAGGGCACAAGGAGAAGGGGACGACAGAGGACGAGATGGTTGGATAGTGTTCTCGAAGCTACCAGCATGAGTTTGACCAAATTGCGGGAAGCAGTGGAAGACAGGAGTGCCTGGCATGCTGTGGTCCATGGGGTCACAAAGAGTTGGACACAACTAAACGACTAAACAAAAACAACACAGAGAGGCAAAAGTTTCTCATCCATATGTAATGATTGTCAACACTCTCAGAGGGAGATGATCAGGCACTGGGGATCTTAGTCAAAGAGGAGATTGTTCAGATGAGAACGGCCGAGAATGAGAAGATGGGAAGAGAACCAGGAAGGAGGTTTGCTGGCACCAGCCTTTAGCTAAATTTACCATAAGACTGTGCACTCTATAACAAAATAATAGTAAGAAGATCAATCATCTCAAGCAAAGGCATCCCAGATTCTACACAGAATTTCCAGCACATAAAGCCATGGAAAACAGACAGCTCTGATTATGAGACTTATGAAGTGTGTGTAATAATGCAGCTACTGACAGACATTTAAATAGATTCCCTCTGGCATTGCCTGTACAGCGTCTCTGCTCTGCTGCCTTGCACATGTTCTCCAACAGCTGCAGATGGATGTTAGCTGGCAACATAAGTGCCTCCTTGCAGCTTTTGCCATCCCCCAAGCTGAAAAGTGATGGTGGCTGCATGGAGTTTGGCTTTACTGATGAGTGGCAGAGCCTGGCAGAACGTGCCATGCTGCCAAGCTGGCTTTGCTCTTGTACTCTGGCATTTCCTGTGTTTGCTAGAAGGGACACAAGACACAAGAAAATTGTTTTGGACAAAGGCTACCATTTTATGTAAATTTGTATCCAGTAACCCAATTAACACATCTGAGATTTTATAATTCTCAGCCTCAGAGTTTGTTCTTCTGGATAATTTTGTGTCACCTGGGCTCAGGCTGAGGTCTGTTCCCCGAAATTGATTCTATAAGTACAACTGTCTTTCTATACATGGAGCAAGAGGTTAGGATCTGAACTAATGTGTTTGCCCTCCCCGACCCCCACTGCCTCTAGTTCTTTTTATTTTCCAGCTGTGTGAAAAACTATGCACAGGAGCATAAGATACTATATTCTTGTTATCTCACTTTTGTAGATAAATGCCCCAAACTTGCAGTGTCACTTTTGGGTGAGATAAAATGATTGCACTCAAATTGAACTGACCATTTCACACATTCCTACATGGAAGCCCCATCAAAGAGGATGCAAATTAGCAGCATGCAAACTTTCTGTAGCATATTGGGGAATCAGCATGGGGTACATGGGTCAATACCTACGTGATTTGTCTTCCTCCATTGACTTTAACATCAATATCTTTTCCAATAAGTATCACACATTCCACCTTCCTCACCCTCAAGTCATGATGGCTCTTAATTGCCCATGAAGCAACACTATTGATAATTAGTGCAAGAAAGCCAATCACCACCAGCTAATTAGCTTTCATTTCCTATGGTCATTTCTTTATGCTAATGGTAGTGATTTGTATGAAATCCTAATTGGACAACAAGATTTGCTTAGGAGATCAGTAATAAGCCATGTGTTTGCTAACTAGCCGGAGGGCATGGTCAATGCAAAACATCCTGTTTCAATAACATTTGCTCTTTGTACAAATGAATAATGTTTTAAGGCTCTGTGTACTAAGCACCATTTATCTGTGCTAGCCTTCACTTATATTCTAGAGAGCTTTGAGTGTGCCGTTTTCAAAAGCCTCTATACATTACTTAAAGTTCTGCAGCCATTATCATCCATTACTTAATTATTCTTGTACATCAAGGGTCAGTTTTGGGGGACCAGCAGTTTACAAGTGTTTTGACTTTTAGCCCTTCCCTATAAAAAGGCAGGGACACGGGTGGCACTGTGGTCTAAACCACAGAGCCTAGGGCTTGCTGATCAGAAGGTCGGTGGTTTGAATCCCCCGCAATGGGGTGAGCTCCCATTGTTCGGACCCAGCTCCTGCCCACCTAGCAGTTCGAAAGCACGTTAAAGTGCAAGTAGATAAATAGGTCCCGCTCTGGCAGGAAGGTAAACAGTGTTTCCGTGCACTGCTCTGCTTTGCCAGAAGCGGCTTAGTCATGCTGGCCACATGACCCCGGAAGCTGTCTGCGGACAAACGCTGGCTCCCTCAGCCTATAGAGTGAGATGAGGGTGCAACCCCAGAATCATTCATGACTGGACCTAACAGTCAGGGGTACCTTTACCTTTTTTTAATAAAAAAGACAGGGATGCTGAACACACAACCACACCCATGCCTAATCATGGCTTTCTACATTCTGGTGTCCAGTAAGGAACACCTGCTCTGAAAGTAGCTAGAATTTCTTGTATTGAAACATCCCTCTTCATTCCTTGCAGACTTTCTTTTGAGACGACAGTACCCTGTACAACATCCAGTCACTGTGGAAAGAGTGCCCAAAGGTTCGGAGGTCAATGTTTTAGAACATTGTATCACATTTTCTCTTGATCTACTTGGTATCTGCAAGGATTGTGTGAGGGCAAGGTTTATACTTCTTTTATATATATATAAAGCCAAGTGCAGACATTTTGCAAAGTAGTTTGCTTAAAGTCCTCATGCAGCCCCAGAGGAAAAACATGAAGCTCAGTTTCAGCTTGCATATATTTGATTTAGTTCCCTATCATAGAAAGAACAGGTGAGGTAATAAATTCCTCATTCTTTTTTTAAAAAGCCACAAATTCAAATTTGACAGAAAATAAGGTTATATTGCCCTGTGATAACTGTCATTTCCCTGACTTCTATCAATCCCAAATTCGTGCTTCTGGACTGGAAGCGTAATGCTGAATTTGAAGACGAAATTATTCAAGGAAAGTGATAGCAACTGTATTTCAAACTGATTTAGTTCTCTGGAGAGGAGCTCTCAGGAGATATAAAAACACAGTGTTGGTTTAGAATGTCTTGCCCTTCTTCCCAGGAATCACATTTGTATTATGTAGAATAAGGTAGTAGTAGGGTTTCTGTTAGCATAGTGTCTGAAACAATTACTCCAGTTGCATCTTTATTGCTTTTGACAACATAGAATCAGAGATTCATAGATTTGTGGAGTTGGAAGGGACCATGAGGGTCATCTAGTCCAAACTCCTGCAATACAGGACTCTTTTGCCCAATGTGGGGCTTGAACCCACAACTCTGAGATTAAGAGTCTCATGTTCTACCAACAGAGCTATCCCAGAGTAGACAACCTTCCTTTTCTTAATAGACATAGGAGCAACTGTACATGGAATGTCCTGATTGAAAGGCCCAGTTTGCATATAAAGCTAAGCTATACCATGACTTAGTATAAATGAGCAAGCCTGTGGGTTCCCCGGGAGAAGATTGCAGCTGCTTTGCTACTCTTCCAGCCCTGCTGCTGGTATGCACTAAGCCATGGTTTGGTTTAGCATTATGTTTGAGCACAAACTCATGGATTATGTCATCCCAGGCGCAGGGGGACGCTCTACTCAAGGTTTGTCTGTGGCTTGCTACTCATTGTCTGGGGGAGATATGCCACATTCTCTGTAAATGGAGGCCTCTGCCCATTATACCTCCTCCAGCCCAGTGCAAGGCAGGTCTGGATTGCACCCTAAACTATAAATCCTCTTACCAGGGGCATGAGTCTCCTTGGATTAAGTGGCACTTACTTCTGAGTAGGTATTCATAGACAGGGCCAGTTTTAGTTGAAGAGAGGCCCTAGGCTACTCCACCAGCCTGGGGAGGCCGCAGGCCTAGGTTGGGTCGTCCTCTTATATACCTGCTGGGATTGACAAGGCATCTGACCCTCACCTGAATCTCATAGCTCTCCTGTAGCTGCCTCTGATTAGTTATCATTTAACTCTTGGGTGATATAATTAGCATCACACGTCATGTGCATGGAAGTTGCCGAACCAATTAACCAACTAAAGGATTACTGTTAATAGCACCAGTTTTCCTATAACTTGATATCGCTGGATAGTTTTGATGAACTGCAAAAGCATTTTTAGTTTGCTTTCTATTGCCACCCTGGAACTTTTCTTTATTAGTGCCACTTTGTTTTGTATGATTCCTTGCAAATGAAGGAAAACCACTTTTCTGATTGTATATGTTGATAATATAATTTTGGTTACCGAGGACAAACAAGATTGTATAAAAACAAGATTGGGTGCTGGCCAGGACATAGGCATCCTGACTGTGATAAAGATGACCTGTGTGCTTGCTTGCTTGCTTGCTTGCTTGCTTGATCAACAGCTGTTGGGAACTTCAAGGTCCCTGCTCTCCCTTCTTATGGTCTTTGTACTGGACCTGGAGACTCCAATAGAGAGCATTCCATGTCAGGAAGGAGGGCAAGTGGGCACTCTATCAAATGACAGGGCAGGAGTTACACAGAGCAGGGCCTTTTCACTGGTGGTGCCCATTATATGTCTCGTTCTACCCAGACCTGGTCTCTTTTGGCCTGTATTTTGGAACTTTATAATTTAGGAGGATTTTGGAATAACTGGTTGACAAGTCTTAACAGTTGCTGATGCATGAACAGATTTTATTTGCTGCTATTCTGTGCTTCTGGTGCACCAGGGTTTACACCAGCATAATAGAGTTGTCCAGGATGCCAGAAGGGATACAGTTTACTAGCTTTCTCCATTATCTGCACAGCAGGGGGTGTTCAGTCAACAGTGCAAAGGCTGAGCTGAAGCATTCCCTGCTGGTTACCTGCTTTCAGCAATAGGGGTCTCTGTTTGGTAGCTGTCAGATTCTAGAGTTCCCTATTGGTGGCTCTTAGGTTATTCACAAAATACAGAGTCCATTCATAAAACACAGTGTTCATTCATAAAGCAGTAACATAAATCTCCATTGCTACATATTGGGTATATATTTCAGCAGTTGAACATACAAGTTTATGGCCATGCTGTAGTGTAGCGCTTATGCGACTGTGAATAAAAGCTGGCTGGGCTCATTGTCTCAGGGTTTGGGGGGGAAGAGGTGACAAAACTGATTTCCAATAAGTGCCCCCCCTTTATTTCCATAACAAGTCCTTGAGTCTGTACTCTGAATGGTGACACTAGGGACCTAGAAGGTGCAGGGCTTGTCAGTCAAACCCCTGCACAGTCTCATCAGGGCTGACCTTAAGGCAATTGGAGCTATTGGGCCAACTTTGGCCCCGCGGGCCGCTCCTAAGGGGGGGGGGGCTGCACCAGGGCAATCTAGATGAATTTTATTTATATCTATAAGATTTCTGCACACTTTGGCTGTGAACTGGGGCCCTACAAAAAAAAAAAAAAATCAAGTGGCGCCCCACTACTTCAAATTGGGCCCCACTGGCTAGCTGGGTAATAATAGTTGCTGGGTTTGCAATTTTGGGAGAGGGGAGACTGCCCGCTGGGGAGCTGGAAGGCTGGCGAGGCACCCTAGATTTAGAGACCCTAGGCTTCAGCCTACTTAGCCTATACATAAATCTGGCACTGTGCATAGGCTTTTGCTCTAAGCTACTAAAAACAGTAATGAACCAACCAACCTGTACTAAGAGTTAACAAAGAATTAAGACAAGAGCTGATCTCCACACAACTTTAACTGGGTGATGATTCTGTGTGCTATTTCAAATCACTATTCACCCATGAAATTCACTGAGTCTCATCTTGGGTCTCTCAGCCAAACCTACCTCACAGGGTTTTGGTGAAGATAAAATAGGGAGGTATGGCAACCCAAAGTTGGAAGGAAGAGTGTGATAAAAATGTGATTAAACAAAGAACCAATGCTTAATATTTATTTAACACTGGATTTGTTTCTTTGGATTATGTGCAAGGCTTCCCAATTTCTTTAAGAATATCTAGCACTGGAATGAAGGATAAGCCTCAAAGCTATTGAATGGGAATTGCATCCTACCCAACCGTTTCTTTTTATTCCCTTGTTTGCATTTGAAATGTGTCCCTTTAGAGTTTATGTGATCCAGCTTTTATGACTTCATTTCCCAGGAGAAAGAGGCAAAAAAGAAAAGACCAGGGACCATAATAAAAATGGAAGCAACCTACAAAATTGGTGTTTCAGTCCTTACCAGTATGTCCTCCCTAGCAAATAGAAGCTACGGAACTGGGGATTTTCTTCTGATCCCATTCTTTTCGAGTGTTCTTCATCATCTGTACTCACTGATAAGCTCTTTTGACCTGTATATGATGCAAAATCTGGTCCATGGTGTTTATTGATATATGTATAATATCCAGGAACAAGTCCAGCTATTTTGTATGTCAGTTAAAATATGACCAAAGCAATGAATTCAGATAAATTCCAGAGGGTTAGCGATGTTATTCAGGGATGTTTCCTATCCACAATAAATCACCGTCCTTGATGCAAACCTCATTTGCATCCAAAGAACTGGATGCTACAGCTATACAACATGATTTTGTGGAAACAATGTTTAATGGTTTTTGCAAGATCAAAGAGCTTCCATGCAGAGTTGCTGCTATTGAAATGTATGTGTTTTCACCTTTTGATGTATCTCATTGACGCATCCAATGTCAAGAGATATTGCTAAAAGGCCACTGTTTAGTATACCAGAGTTGGCAAATAAGGCATTAATAAATCTGATTATCTGAGTTGTTAAGGATCATATCTTCAAGGTTATATTAGTGGAGTTGTAAAAAGTAAATATGTACTACCATTATCTGCTGACATTCTCAAACGTAAGGGTGAGTGATCAGTGATGGGCTGCCTTTTGGAAGGGACAGTCAGAACTGCCAAGTTAAGAGGTTGACATGTACATATCCACAAATACCCACTACAGCAAGCCAAGTTCAAATTTTGCACACAAAAAAGAGGAAGGAAAGACCCTACCTCATAATGAGTTCTTCAGCACCATCCTTTCCAGTTGCCACAAACCATCCTTCTCTTCCCTACAATGTAAATGTAAATTATTTGCTTTTTAGCTTCTTGAATAAGAGGACGGGTCTCTCCCTCCTGAGGCACTAATATTTCAGCAACATCCTATGTTCTTATCTTCACTTAAGTCTATTCAAATTGAGTTGGAGGGTTTTCATAATAATCTACCCTGGAAAGTGCTGATTCAAGTATGGCTAAGGCCACAAGGGTAATATAATTTGGAATACTAATATGTTCTAAATATATGCACATTGGCTTGTTTGCATTTATTTAGTGGTGGGGAACATCTTTCACAATTAAAGGAAACAGCCAGAGGAAGAACTTTTGCTCAAGGCATGTTCATACTTCTCTAACAGTGGGACAGGTTTTACAAGAACTCCATTGTGCAGAGTGCGGGAAGATTGAGACACTCCAGTTTAAAAGCTTTCTCAATCGATAGTGTTTCTGTTAAAAGCTGAAGTGATGCAGAATAAACAGCGCTTGTCAAGGTGATTTTAAAATGTCTCCAAAATGGTTATGCAACAGCTGGTGATAGGTTAATAGAATATTCACATGGTATTTTTGCCCAGGCTTGGGGTTCGTATTCTTATTTTACCTAAATAGCGAGGAAATGAAAGTAGTGTGGCTGCTTCCTACACTCCTTTGGCTACCAAAAAAACCCCCTCTAGAACAGGTGTGGGGACCCTGAGACTTTCTAGATATTGCTGAACTACAACTTCCATTAGCCCCAGCAAGCATGGCCAATGGCCAGGGATGGTGTAAGGTGTAGTTCAGCAACATCTAGAGGGTCAAAGATTCTTCACACCAGCTGTAGAACATTCCCAAAAGGCCAGAGACATGACAACATATTTCATCAGCAGTGGCTCATGGTGTGAGATTCCTAAATTGCAGGAGTTTGGATTAGATGACCCTCAGGATCCTTTGCAACTCAACAATTCTATGTATTCTATGATTCTTTGATTCCAATGCTGGCATATTTAGTAGTCATGGCATCAACTCTTCCCATGTGGCCTTTGGGTTCTTGTGGCATGGGAGCTAACCATGGTGCTACACATGTTTCTAATTTAATGGAAGAAACCCACAATGGGTCAAAACTGCAGTCTACAATGAAGAGTTTGGAAGAAGAGTTTGGATTTGATATCCCGCCTTTCACTCCCCTTCAGGAGTCTCAAAGCGGCTAACATTCTCCTTTCCCTTCCTCCCCCACAACAAACACTCTGTGAGGTGAGTGGGGCTGAGAGACTTCAAAGAAGTGTGACTGGCCCAAGGTCACCCAGCAGCTGCATGTGGAAGAGCGGAGACGCGAACCCGGTTCCCCAGATTAGGAGACTACCGCTCTTAACCACTACACCACACTGGCTCTCAATGCAGCTGTTTTGATTCCATATCTATTTGCAGCAATGCAGCTGTTTTGATTCCATATCTATTTGCTCAGTAGTGACTTATCCAATGCTAGCTTTACAGCAAGACAGTGATTTACCCAATGTTCCCCAGTATGTTGAACATGGATTTGAACTACTCTAGTTGGTTAAAATTCAGCCCCTCTGTATAGTACAGTACAATGGTTTTGAGATCAAGCTATCCCCAAGTTTTGTGTTAGGGGAACAGAGATTTCTGGGAATGGCTATGGATAGGACAAAAAAAGTCATATACAAGGCACAAGACAGTTGCACATAATGTTGCTAGGGTTTTCTGCCTGGTCTCTTGCAAATAAAATATATGTCTTGTCTATAATGTTTTCTTTTCTTTTCTTTTCTTCACTGCACACCAAACGCTGTATTCTGTTCAAAGACATTCCTGTTTGCTCTCTATTTCGACAAATTGCATTGCTGATTGTTGGCTGGGGTGGTCAATGTGGTATTCCCCAGAAGTTTTGAACTTCGACTCCCAGTAGCCCCATCAAGCATAGTCCATGGTAGAGGATGATGTGTGTTGCATGCACCAAAACCCAGTTGAAAAATCTGTATGTGCTTATATATTACATGACTTCATAAAAGTGTGTGCAGAAAAGACATCTGCTTCCAGCCATGGATTAGATATTAGCTCAGTTATCTGAAGCCAAAGTATTTTCAGAGCTGGATGCTATGCATGGCTTTTGGCAAATTCCCCTTGCCAAAGAATTAGTCAATTGACTACTTTCATCAGTTCATTTGGAAGGTACTGTTTCAGTTTGCTCCATCCCAACCTATGCTTGGTCCATGACACTTCCAAAGAAGATTGCAATAGGCTTGATTGTGCTATGAAGATATTGTGTTGGTTTATGACAAAGTTAAACAAGAATGTGATGAGTGGTGACATACAATACTGGTACATTATCAGCAAGCTGGATTTGGTCTGAATTAGAAATAGGGGCATGGAAACAAACAGATGAAATTGGTTGGACAGATAGCTAGTATGCAGAGCATCCAATGTGAATCTGATAAACTAAAGGCACTCTTGGGTCAAGCTTTGTCTGCAGTAAGACTTCTGAGCTTTTCTACCAAACATGCCTCCAATAACAAAGCTTTTATGGCTATGCACACATAGCCATTCAAAGTAGATTTTGAAAATATATATATATAAAATAGTTTTTATTTGATTTTACAAATTATTTCATACTCATAATCACAAATAATAAAAATTACACAAGATTCTTCCAAATCTCAAGACTCCCCCTCCTCCCCTCCATGGGTTCTTTAGATAACTTTTTAAACTGTCCATCTAATTTATAATCCCCCATTGTATCCAAAATCTGTGTAACATTACCAGAGTATTTAAGACCTGCTAAAGAGTTCAAGTGTTTACAGTGGTCTTTCAAATGTAATATAAACTTCTCCCATTATTTATTGAAGTTTTGATCCTCCCGGTTTCTGATTTTCCAAGTCAATCTTGCCATCTCTACATAATTCAATAATTTCATCTGCCAGTCCACCCTGGTAGGGATCTTGTCGTCTTTCCAACTCAGGGCAAGCAGCATCCTTGCAGCTGTTCAAAGTAGATTTGATGCTTGCCATGTGTGCATGTATTTATTTTTTTTATAGCATTGTCCTCATCTAAGCCTATACACAGCCTGTGCACACACACACACACACTCCCTGTTTGATTTAGATTTTCCCATTCTGTGGATAATGTGTTGCTGGCAGAGTGTTTGTGTTCCAGCATAAAATTCCATGTTGCCCAACTGTGGATGTATGGGAGTGCGTTAGGGTGTGGTGGGGTGTATGTCATGAGTTAGATGATATTTTGCTGGGTACTGTCTATCACCACACAACCTACTGTCATTAACAAGGGGCTGCTAGGGTTGCTATTGGAAATGGGGATAGCACATACACTTTTTAAAAAATATATAAAAAGCTCCCCCCCCCCTTTTTAAAAAAAGTCTAGTACATCAGAAAACAGCAGCACATGCTCACAATGGATCTCAGATTTACCTAATGCAGGTGGGTAGGGATCAGCATAGACAGTTGGGCCTGATGAGCATTTACTGTTCCCAATCCAAATCCTGTGGAAAGCCATCTAATTCAGATTTTAATTTTATCCTGATTTGTTTTTAAGAGGTGATTTAATTATTGTTTGATTGTATATCAATGTTTATATTTGATGTTAGCCACCCTGAGCCCGACCTGGCCGGGGAAGGCGGGATACAAATAAAAGTTGTTATTATTCTTATTCTTATTCTTGAGTGAGGACACACACACACACACACACACACACGGTACTGCCCACTAGCATAAATGGGAAACACAAAGATGCAATTCAACTGAAAGTGCTTATGTTTGGATAAATATGCACAAAAGCACACATAGGAAAATCAGATCTGTGTGGCTTATATGCACATTGCCGCACTGATGTATACACAGCTTAGAATTCCCAGAGGGTTAGGTTCTTTGCAGCAAGAATGATGGCGAGTCTTATGGCACCATAAAGGCTGACAAACGTATTACATTACGAGCTTTTATGGACTACAATACCTCATCAGATGCATGAAGTATTTTCTTGAGTTTGACTACCCTATGTTCTCTCTCAAATGGACCTTGAGCTTGTTTGGAGGTTCTAGCAGGGGAGTGCAGCTATCGTATACCCTTGACCGAAAAACGGTACACTCCTTCTATCTAGGATGGTCTTCCTCTTCCACCGAGCGCGCAGCTTCTGGAGAGATGCACACAGAGCAGGGAAGAAGGGAAGAGATACCCGCCTAGCCAGCCAGATCAGCCAAATCAACCCTGACAATCAATGGGGTGACAGATGTCGCAGCCATCCTACATACACACAAATCCCATTTAATTTAGATACCTGAGTTGCAGGCATATACAGTATATGCATTGTTGGTGTCCTGTGTGCCCAGAATTATAAACGTGAGATAAGAAGGAAAAAATATATGCAGAAAAGCATGAATGGTGATAATTACCTTATTAACAGTGACCTTTCACATACAAAAATAAATAGTTGATAACACAGGCATCATGTTATTGAGAACTGATTTATCACCTGTAGTGTGACAAAAATCCATTGTGCCATTTAAATCAACACATGATAGCACTAAACCTCTTGATGTATTGTAATTCAATGGCTTGATGATGTCTCCCTCTGAAGTTTATTTGTGCAAGAATAGCCACCTTCAGGTCAGTTATGGTGTATACTGGGAGTCTGAAATATTCTCTCCCTACTGTTACTATATTGTCTCATCTGATGCCAGATTGTTGTCTCTTTGATTCTTTTGAATAGAGACTGGCCTGTCTCTGCTATATAGAATTCCAAACAATTCTTTTAGTTTGAAATACTTTATTTTCACTTGTACAACTTGCATACAGTGAGATTCCACAAGCACCCCCCCCCCAGCTCTCTTAGACTTCATTCCCCTCGTTTACGGACGCACACCCACTAAACCCAAAAGTCAGTTGCCCTGTTGTTATCTTTTTATTCAGCAGCCTAAGAGCCCATGGATAGAAGCTGTGCTTTACCCTGTTGGTGCGACTAATCATGCTTCTATATCTTCTGCCTGAGGGCAGGAGATCAAGAAAGTACCGGCCAGGGTATGAATCATCCCTGAGAATTTTCCTCACTCTCCTGAGGCAACGTTCTCCGGCATGTCATCCAGTGGATTCACAGGACAGCCCATAATATCTTGTGCTGTATTGACCACCCTCTGTAGGCACTTCCTATCAGTTGATGTCAAACCAGCGTACCACACCGTGATGCAGTATGAATGGACACTTTCTCTTGTGGACCGGTAGAAGGAGATCATCAAATGTTGATTAGATGGATAGAACACTGCAGTGGCGTAGCGTGGGGGGTGCAGAGGGGGCCGGCCGCACCGGGCACAACATTTGGAGTTTAGGGTTAGGGGGCGCAAATCCACGGGTTAGGGGGCGCAAATTACTTGCCTTGCCCCGGGTGCTGACAACCCACGCTACGCCACTGGAACACGGCAATCACACAAGGAAATGTTCCTTGGACAGTTGGTAAAGTCCGGTGTCGATAGAGGAGATAGAACTTTCACTTCAGAGAAAGAGATCAAAACAGGACTTAAAAAAAGTAACTGTTAAACAGTTTTTATATTTTTTTTTTAAAAATAAATCACAGAAAAGTGGTGCAGCGAATGTACAATTTATAAAATGAGAATTTGTGAGAAACCAAAATTAACTTCATTGTCCATCTTTATATTTCCGTCCGGAATTAAAGAAAGATAGAAGACCCTCTTAAACTGCCACACTGCATAAAGTTCTACTGATATGTACATTAAGACATACGATTAATTAAGTTAGATAAACAGGTCACTTTTGGTAGATATAATGTACCACTTTTGTGATTTCACATGGCTATTTGGGTTTTACTCTGAGTCTTTAATGTCCCATATTAGGGAGGTGACACTGTGAAGCAGCAGGGGGTTAGTGGTTTTTGGAAATGTAATTGATTCGGAGATTGTTTTATTTGATAATTTGATTTTGCATCCAGACACTTGTATCTTTTCTAACCATGACAGCACAAAATTGGCAAATGCCACATTACACTGAAAAATGACAGCTGCAACAGGCATTCCATTTGTGCTGACACACGGACATGTTTTTTTCCAAGAGTAATAGACCCTTCACTGCAGTTCTCCCAGGAGTTTCTCACGGAAGTTCCATGTAGTAAGAAGTCACCAGGTGACTATAAAACTAGGAGCTCAGATAGCTGCTACAATCATCTCTAGCAAGCCCTCTTCCACCTCCTCCTGAGCACTATTGCCAGTTACTCCCTCCAACAGTATCTCTCTCCCCTCCTTGAATTTGAAAAACGAAAAGCCACCACTCACTTCAACTTCCTTTTTACCTCCCTGCTGCTGCAAATCTAAGAAAACACCACACAGTCCTCAATGCAGTGTTGGAAAGAACTTACAATGGGTGTCTATAAAGCCCTGTCCATCATACAGACCCCTTGGTCTACGCAAGTATTTTCTTCTGTGACAGAGAAACAATCCACATGCCTATTTTCTATCTATGCCATCACATAAAGGAGAATAAGAAAAATAAACCCTACATTTCCACATGAAAAATCAACGCCACCAAATTATACCTTTCGTCTGCAGCAATTGAAGTGTGGACAAGCAGAGCATGTTGTGTTCAAATGTTCAGAAAGTATTTCAGATCTAAACACCCTTACTGTCTGGGTCAAACAAGCAAGAAAAAAGAACAAGAACAAAAACAAAACAACAGAAGTAACAGCAATCCAAAGATGCTGAAAAGAATTAAATGTGAAAACGCTTTTTTTTTTTTTTTTGTCCTGCAAGAATTAATGACCATTCATAAAGGAACTTTGTGTGAAAACAAACTGAAAACTGTTTTTGTTTAAATGGGGGGTGGCTAATGTTAAGCTTTTTGACTTCCAATACTGATGCTAGTTCCTGACAAACCACCAGGAGAAACAAATCGATCCTTGAACGAATTTGTCATGCTAAAAGTACATGAAAACATCTTCACTGCTGAAGCTAAATATAACCAGGTCACCTGAACCTGCAGCCTGGAACTGAGCACTCTCTAAAAGTCACATCTTGTTGAGTTCTCCACTTTTCTTTTTCTTCCATTTAGTGCAGTTCAAGGAATATCAAGGGAAGAAAAGAGTTGGGGTTTCTATGGCAACCATTAGGAGTTGAAAGTGGTTGTTGTTTTTGTAAAAAAAGTGTAATGGTTATAACCCCACAGGTATGTAAATTGAAAATGAAGATGCAAACATTTCCCTCTGGGTTTTGAGGCTCTGTGGTCCAATTTAATCTGTATTTTTGAGTGAGGAGCCCTTCACCTTGTTTATTAACTCTTAGCAACACTTTTTCTGGGGGAATAAAAAGCAGAGTGAGGCCGTGTTGTAATTGTATTGTCCTGTTCTACAAACAAAACAAACTTGCCAGTTTCCATGGTAACTACTGCATCATTCATTTACTGCTCATCTCACCTGCCCATCGCCACCACCTGAATTTTCTCCAAAAAGGTTAAAAAAATAAGAGCACTATTTATGCTGCAGTGAAAAGTTTGAGTGGTTACAAGCCTCTGTGCTCTGACGTCATCCCTGTAAGTGCATTACTCACCAGTAGGGCATAGTTGTGTTTGCTTTGGAGTAAGGCCACACTTTTAGTTCTGTCTCTAATGTTGCATCTACATTCTCCAACAGCTTCACATTGTAGGAGACACACTCCCTTAGCCTGACCTTTGTATATTTTTAGGACCCACTCTATTTGTTTTGATTGTATCCTGTGCAATTTTTAAATTGTTTTTAATGCTTTAAATTTTAATACAGCAATTTTAAATTACTGTAACCTATCTTGGGACCTCTGGGTGAAGGCTGGGATGATGATGTTGATGTTCATTCATAAATGCCCATACAGCTAGGATATCTGAAAAGAGGAGGATCATTGACCCTGTGGGAAGGTGGAGGTGAAAACAGTTTAAAACAAGAGGAAAAGAAGGGAAGCATTATTAGATATATTGAAATTATTGGATATTACCATCTTTAGGTCAATTAATTTCAATGGGTCTCACTCTGAGTAGAAATATCATTGGATACAACCCTCTGACAGCTACTGCATCTCACATCAAATGCATTAAAATTACCCTAAAAAAAGGTATCAAAGAATTTTCTCAAGTTGTTTGACACCCTCTTTCATTTTGCCACCCCAGTTTCTCAAAGAATGAAATGAAAAACTTTGTCAGGGAAAGTTGGATAAGCTCTAATACAGCCTTCCTCAACCCTGTGTCTTCTAAATGTTTTTGACTACAGAGCCATCATTCTTGACCATCGGATGCTGTGGTCTAAAACATCAAAATAGCACCAAATTGGGGAAGTCTGTCCCAAAATATTGTCTTTACATGTCACTGAAAGGTCAGCAAAGTGGGCACCATCCTAGGAATCCTGGTAAAGCATTTCTCCATCAGGGAGCCACCAGTGCGAAGACCTTGTCTCTGCCCACTAAATGTCTCATCTCAGATTGCGCTCATCTAGGAAAAAGAGGAGGTCTTAAAATGCCCACCCAGCTAGGGTCAGGCCAAAGCATTCAAGCCTGTGGTGGGTGAGCAAGGGATTTCTGTTTGGGGTGAGTTTTCATTTACAGTGGTACCTCAGGTTAAGTACTTAATTCATTCCGGAGGTCCGTTCTTGACCTGAAACTGTTCTTAACCTGAGGCACCACTTTAGCTAATGGGGCCTCCTGCTGCTGCCACACCTCCAGAGCCCTATTTCTGTTCTTATCCTGAAGCAAAGTTCTTAACCTGAAGCACTATTTCTGGGTTAGCGGAGTCTGTAACCTGAAGCGTATGTAACCTGAAGCGTATGTAACCTGAGGTACCACTGTATCTTTTAAAGAAATTGATTCTCTCTCAACTTGGTTTGAAATGGAGGGTTGAAATATTTATTTGTGTATCACTTATTTCAATTGTGAAGTGCCTTTCACAAAACATCCAAAAGCGGTTAAGCAATAGCATCCTCTTCCCTCCCTACTCTTCTTATATATTCATATATCTTCCAATACAGATACAGAATGGCATGACATAGTATTGTTTACAGGGGCACCCCTGGGGGGAGGGGGCTGTCCTCATGGGATTGGAGTGGGAAAGGAGCACTTTAATAAGAACAACAGGAATGTCATCATATCACCTCTTCTGTTTGTACATACCCACTCTTCCACCTAGTGGCATAGGGTGGGTTGCCAAGCGCCCAGTGTTGCTTGGAGGGGGCAGGTGGGAGGGAGGGAGGGAAATGGATGGAGTACACATGTATATTCAACTGCCTAGCAGCATCCATGTCACCCAACAGATTGAAGCCACAAAGATCAAACAAGAAGAGTCATTCCGTTGTCTGGGGAGGTCAATTTCTGGTTTGCATGGAGAAGCTGTTTTCAACGGGATCTAACAGCGGAAGTGCTCAACTGTATTGAGGCAGCACCAGGTGTTGAATTTTTGTGACCCCTAACAATCTTGTGCCCAGGGAAACCTCCCCTGTGCCCCCCTAAGCCATGCCACTGCCTCCACCAGAAAGTGGTATGACTTTGGCTCCCACCACCAAGAGTCCTCAAAAATCTTCTTCACTTTTGAAAGCAATGAATGCTCTGGTAGAGATGATTGCTTCCTGTGCTATGTATAGCTGGCATCGGTCAGAGATCATTAATGTTAAACTGTTAGCTGGCCTTTGGACAACACCACCCTAATACTAAACTGTTATAGTACACTGCCATTATTAGCATTTGTATCCTGTTGTTGCAAACAGCAGGCAACTTACGCCTGTGCCCATTTTCCTTGTCTCTAATTGCTAAACCGACACATGCTACTAAACATGTAATTGGACAACAGTCGTTCAAAACAGTGTCGCTCTCTCAAGTCGCAACAGCCAACCACTGCTTTCTGCTGTTGTTGCTGCTCAGAACTTCTTCGACTGATTTCATCTTAAATGTTCAGATCCGATCTTGCCATTGTGTGTATGTATGAAATAATGAAAAGATGGCTGCTATGGAAACCATTACAGAAACTGCTCAAGAATCACATTACTTCTTTTCTTCTTAGTTCTCTGATTCCACTTTTATGTCACTCCTGTCACTGTACTTTTTCACAGTGTACCTCTCAGAAGATTCCTTCTTTAATAGAACAAAACCCAAAGCAATTAACTGTTCAAATGTCTACATAGCATTTCCCCCATGTTTGCATTTTCTGTCACTTGATTCACTTTAATTTTCATCTGTTGTATAACAGAATTATGCCATATCTATGCCTATTCATTTTGAAAACCTACTTAATGATTTTGACACTACTGGCAATTTTTATCTAATTGTTTTAACTCTGCAGTGACCCTCCCTTTTCTTTTGAAAGGCAGGTGTTTTTGGGGGGTGGAACATTATGTACATCAAATTCCGAGGGTGACTGAATTCTCAATCTTTCGACAAAGGAAGTATTTATTTAATACTTTAGTTTGCATTGTAGTCAGGGCTTTCCCACCCAGTCAGAACTCACCAGAATTCACTTCTGGCACCTCTTGGGTGGATACCACTGTCATTGTAAGAGAACAAGCAAGACATTCATGGTGATTTCTGGCATGTCATTTTCTTTTTCTTTTGATACGCTTTTTATTAGTTTTCTTATTTACCAAACACACATTTTTTTTAAAACAAAAATAACAAAATAATAACAACAGAAAAAAACATACATGGATCCATAAATCCCTAAGTACTTATAAAAGAACTTATGCCACCATGTTCTTAATTCCCAATTCCTTATCTTCCCCAGTAGACTTCCATCTTCCTCAAAACGGGTCTGTCTTATCTGTTTGTAAAACTGCTTCTTTAATCATTTCACCGTTTCTACTAGTAAATAGTAAAATAGTAAAATAGCACAGATTATAGCTAAACAGAAATTTATCGCATTTAAGCTTGAATTATATAATATATAATTATATATGCACCTAGCTGTAATCTGCCTTATTAAGTCATCATCATTACTTTATTAGTGCTTGTATACATGTGGGTGTTGTTCACAGGCATATTATTGTCTGTTACAATAGTGACACTGTGTGCACAAACACCCAGAAAAGCATCACACAATACATACTTGCTGCTGTTGTGATTATAACACACAGTCAACCTCACATTCTTAACAATCCATTATTGTGTCTGATCATGCGGAACATATGTGGTGCTGGCAGAAAAATCACATGATATCCTCATGTGTCAGAAATGGCTGAGGTGGCAGCAGAAATGAGTGTTTGGGATCTCACCCCACCGAATTTAAAAGACTGTTTCAGGCAGGAGTAGTGATACACAGCAGGAGTAGGTTCACCTCCTGTTCCGAGGCTGGCAGCACTAGTAATGGGAACAAATAGCAGAAGAGTGTCTTGGCTGAGTTCGCAACTTTGTCATCTGTCTTCACTGAAGGAAGATTCCGGAGCACTTCTCCACCAGAAGCCTCACCCAGAGAGTACCATTCTCTCTTTCTCCAGGAAGTGATAGAGGCAGAGACACCAAGCAGGAAAAGCAAGAGGTGCTCAAGGAAGAATGAGAATGAGAAGCTCCCCTCTTAAGCTCCCATCCCCAAGAAGCAGAAGCCGTTTAGGCAGATGACCAGAGAGGATTTGGAATAAAGACATAGAGGCCCATGAGACAGAAGTTTATAACACCTACACAAGTCAACTACAGTCATACCTCATGTTGTGTCCACTTCAGGTTACATGTTTTTGTGTTGCGTCCCACGGCAACCTGGAGGTACCGGAACGGGTTACTTCCGGGTTTTGCTGCTTGCGCATGCGCAGAAGTGCAGATGTGGCGCTTTGGCTTGCGTCAGTTCTGTGTAACACGAGGTTCCACTGTATTCCAATCACTTCTGAATCAGTGTCCACAAACATTAAGGCCACCATTCAGCTTTAAATGTATTTAGCACACACACAAACATGCCCTTGTCCTTCCTTTCCTCTCCCTCCCTCCCTCCCCTCCTTCCTTTGAAATTTAACTGATTTCTTGCCTAGGAACACAGATCTTGTCTGCTGTTTTCCAACCTATTTCCCACACAGGACTAGAGGAGAATGAATTCTTTTTAAACACCCAGTAAACAGCCCTGCAACTGTTCTTTTGGAATTTGACAGAAAGGGTATTCACGCAAATTTCGTCAAAGAGTTAAAACATTTTACACATCTCCCTCCCTTATATTTAATGTTTAAAGGTGTCTAGTACACACACAAAAAATCCCAGTCCTATCTGCCTGTAATTTGGAAGGCTTTATCAACACTGGTGGGGCTCCTAAGCCTGCAAATTTCATCCACTTTTGTTAAAAGGAAGAGGGGGAAATTATAGCCATTAAAAAAGAGAGCGATGATATGCCAATAGTGAGTAGGGGGAATGGAGTCTCAGACCATGAGTTAAACTGAGCAGCCTCCAAAGTAGTCTGGTCCCAGGTGATGTGTTTTCTGAACCACTGAATCAAAGTTCAAACAAAATCTTGTCATTGACATGCACCCCTATTGCATACATACATCTCCTCTATTGCATTCATGACAGTTCTAAATAATATGCTACAAATGTGAGAAATGCAAAACCCGCTTTTAAATCACTAAGGTTTGTATGTCAGGAAGACATTAATTTATCAGCCGATAGAATCTAGGAAAGGGAAATGCTCTTGCAGCATGCTGTAATTGTAAAAATGTTACCTCCTTTACTATAGCATTGTAGTTCTAAGTATATTAATGATTCAGTAACAGTATCCATCAAATTGTCACCATTCTGTAATTTTCAATTTTACCAGGGTAGCCTGCTTTTACTACAAAATGGAAATAAAAAGCTTTTAACGGTTCATAATGCCGGTGGAAGAGCTGCCAATGATTGCAGACAGAATAAAATGCAGGCAAGTCAAGCTTTTCAAAATGTTTTCAAGGTTAAATTAATGACAAATGATTCTCCCTCTTTTGTTGGCTGATAACCATTTTATCTGTGACTAATAATTGTAGAAAATGGAGTTCAAAAACATATGTGATTCAAGTACAATTGTAGAAAAATGCAGTTCAAATACGTTAATACCAAGCTGGGCTTGCTGTATGTACCTATCTGGCTTACTGTGAATGTTGATATGTTTATTCTTTTTAATTCATTTATTTTGTTGGAACTTCAATTCAAGGGTGAGGAACCTCAAGCCCAGGCTCCAAATATTGAAGCCCAGCCCTCCAGACTTCTCTGTCTGCCCCAGTCCATTCTCCCTCCCCAGCCCCACCATTTCTTCCCCTTCCTCTCATTGGCCCTGCTTCACGACCTCCTGAAATGTGAGGTTAAAGTAATTCTTTCTTACCTAGATGGAGGAAAGAAAGCAGTTTGCTTTGCTCTCTTTTGCCTTGAGCCACCACTGGCAGGTAGAGTCGCCAGGTCAGGAGCATCCAAGATCTTTGGATTTCAGAGCCCAAACCTGAGACCTAGGGATGACTCTGATTATGTTAGCAGTGGGGAACTGTGAACCATTACATGGATGAAGAGGACATTACATGTGTTAATATTTGTACTATATTTGTTAGAAAATGTATTTTACAAATAATAAAGTGCAGTGGGGGGGGGGAAGAACCTATGTAATGTAATGTACTGTAACAGCTGCAAATCTTGTGACTCCAATGAAGGTCACAGAAACACTGAATCATTGCTTTGTTGATTGGTTAACTCCCTTTAGAAGTGAACATGTATGTCTCTTAGGTAGTGATAGGAGGAGGTTGGCTGGTTACTTCTCCAAGTGTGGAAACTCCAAGAACGAGCTGCCCGGAGGAGTTGGTGAGAAGAGACAAGTTATAATTAATGGACTGCTTCAAAGGAGCTTTAGATGCAGGAAGCAAGAAGACCCTTTCTTGGGCTCAGGAGAGTGAAATGAATTGCATTGGACTTACAGTATAAAAATAATACTGCTTGCTAATAGTTGCCATCCTGAAAGTAGAGCGTCATCTTTGAAGTCTTGTGTGTGGAGTGTATTTCATCACTAGGGCTTTGAGGGTGAAACCAATGCATCACTCTGCATAACTCAGAAAAATAGTCAACAGCATGGACATATCAAAAGAGACAGAGAGACACAACTAGCTGATTATCCACATTAAATTACAGTGTGTCTGAGACCCTTGTCATGTGTGATTGTCAAGTGCTAAAGGATGATTGAACTCTCTTTCCCTCTCTCTCTCTCTCTCTCTCTTTCCCTCTCTCTCTCTCTCTTTCTGCACATGCACACATGGACACATATGCTTCCACTCTTCAGTGAGCCAATATTTTTAGTAAGCATCCAAGGACTGATCATCCAAGTGAATTAACCCAGTGTTCCATCCAAATCTTGCCTATAGAAGCATTTTGAGGGGGGCAGGATGAAGCTTCCTGCTGAGGTCAAACTTCTGAGGGAAAGCCAAGGAGTGGTTGTTATGAAGCCAGTTAACTGTACATAAATGTGTATGGAAGGTGGGTTCATGGGTTTTGACATATCCATAAGTGAAGCAGCTCATTTCACACAGAGCTTTCACAAGTATCTGGCCTGTGAAATCAAGCCTTAAGTACGTTGTGAGGATCAACCAGTATCAGGAGCTACAAAGCTGGAGACTCTCAGTTTTGGGTTAGGTGTCTTAGAATTCTCTGTCCCTGGACTGATCCCGCCCAGCCAGACTGGCCATTGGACCTTCCTAGACAGGAAGTGTTGTAAGTGTCAGCATCGCCCTTGAGCCAGTGCCACCAACTGGACTCATCCACTTCAGCCCCGACTGGGCTAGGCGAGCTGGGTAGCACTTCCAGAGACCACCTTCTGCACAGGAACAGGTCAAAGTGCTGTGGACTCACAGCTTAGAGTTGTGAGCACCGGATTCACTCCAACAAGAAGACAGTCGTCGCACAGCAGAGTACAGCAGAATCTAGCAGAGTATATAAACAACTCGGAGAGCAGCTCTGTAGAATATCTTCTTTATTCTATAACTACAACTATACAAACTATATACAGAGCTTAATAGGTCTAAGCATAAATGAATGCTGCACTGCACTGAGTGTCTGCAGCTGCTCTTAGCAGCAACCTTATCTCTACACACGATCTCTAACACCCAGTCTCTCTCTCTCTCCCCCCCCCCCCCGACACTGATGACTGACTGACTCGGTGCTGGAGCAGAATAAGTAGAGAGCAGAACACGCCTCCTCCTCTCTGGAGAATCAGCAGACTCCTCAGGAGATTCTTGGATATGGGAGGGGTGAAATCTCCTCAGTAAGAGGGCTTCTTGTTCCACTTAAGTCATGCTACAGCAGCAAAATCTTCCTTAGCTCGGATGAGTTCTTGTATTCCTTGTTTGTCTTTCACTCCCAACCAGCTTGGCCCTTGTGTCTTCCTCCTGTTTTGTCATTTGGTTCTGAATTACTCTTTAGTCCCAACCACCACCTTCACTTCTTAGGTTTAAGGATTCCCAGCTCTCCTCAGACTGACATGGCCCAGCTCTGATAGTCATAAACAGTGCTATGTTTTTTTACAGAAAAAGAGGTGCCAGAACTCACAACGAACTCCTCCCTTGTTCTCTTATAATGGGAATGGCATCCACCTGAGAGGTGCCAGAACTGAGTTCCGGCAAGTTCCGGCAAAAACAACAAGACCCCTGGTCATAAAGCTCATGTATGTAATCACAGTTTTTCAGCAGAGAAGATGTAAATGCTCACAAAAAGCCCATCCACTTAACAGTGTGCCAGTGCAACAGATATGTTGTTGTTTAGTCACTTAGTCGTGTCCGACTCTTCGTGACCCCATGGACCAGAGCACACCAGGTACTCCTGTCTTCCACTGCTTCCCGCAGTTTGGTCAAACTCATGCTGGTAGCTTCGAGAGCACTGTCCAACCATCTCATCCTCTGTCATCCCCTTCTCCTTGTTCCCTCCATCTTTCCCAACATCAGGGTCTTTTCCAGGGAGTCTTCTCTTCTCATGAGGTGGCCAAAGTATTGGAGCCTCAGCTTCATGATCTGTCCTTCCAGTGAGCACTCAGGGCTGATTTCCTTCAGAATGGATAGGTTTGATCTTCTTGCAGTCCATGGGACTCTCAAGAGTCTCCTCCAGCACCATAATTCAAAAGCAGCAACAGATATAATCAGGCCTAATTGTGCGTTTTAATATGACTGTGTCTACTGCAGATTTTCTGGAAATTTTCTTCCATACAAACCTACTGATGGGGAAAAGTTTCCAAGTTTCAGGATATTATGTATCACCTTAAAGAAAACTGTAACAGAATATATTCAGTATGTAGCTGATTATTTTTTATAAAAAAAACACACAAAACACCACACAAATCTCTTTTTACTCACAGTTTTGTTTCTTCGTGATGACACACAGTCAAAACAAATGTGTGTCACTTTTCATTTCCTTCCTGAGATGAGTGGTTAATTCATTATTTATTGTAAATTGACATATGTGTATAATGAACAGCAGATGTTTGTGAAAAAACCTGCATTTTAAACTATCTGCCAAGTAAAGAAAAACAGGAAATGAAATTTTAATAGAGCAATTATGAATCCGTAGTCCTGAATAGGGAAGATAATGACAAAACAATCTTGACTATGAATTATATTGGAGTAATTTGTTACATATAGCCCCTTCTTAGCTCTTTGCTGAACATATTGGTGGAAGCAATAGAAGGGACCCTACCAGATGACCTGTTTATTTAAAATTCACCCTTATTTGCTTGCTCAAAGGTTACACAGAGGTTGGATTATATTCAGTCTTTCTCCTGCATTTCTCCTGATTCCCTTGTTTGGTGTTTATACCTCTTCCCTTAAGTCATTCCTCCACCCCACACTTTTCAATGCATTACTCTATCACTTTAAACTTCCAAAAGTCTAATTCTTTTTTAAAGCTCTTTCATTCAACTTAAACGCAGAAATTTAAAGTTTCAGTAATGTTTCATTTATTTATTTTTTAAGGTATCTAGTGTGATCATTATACAGTGCAAAACCCGTGGAATGATTAAAGTAGCTGAAACAAAAATTGTTGGGCTAAAGAGTCCCATTGAGATATTTGTTGATTGTACCCATGAAGGGTCATGCATCCTTTCCACTAGCTGGACCTTTGCTGCCCCTACCTTCAAGCAATGAGCAGGAATATCTGAAGGACAATTGTAAGTGCATTTGGCAGAATGCACCTTGAGTCCTCCTTGCGGCTGGGCACCAATTAGAACAGCCTTTCTCAACCTGTGGGTCCCCAAGATGTTGTTGAACTACAACTCCCATCACCCCTAGCTAGTAAGGCCAGAGCTCAGGGATGATGGGAGTTGTAGTCCCACAGGTTGAGAACCACTGAATTAGAAGGAGGCCAGTAAAGAAATGGTGCATTCCAACATGGGGAATGTTGCATTAGTTTACAACATGGTGGCATGTCCTGTTAATTCACAGCAGTGGGTGTGTGTGAGACACATCAACAGACACCATCAGGCAACATCCCTACTCTTCTCCCCAATCCTTTTTGCACCTGTGTGCTTCTATTTCCTCATGTTTCACTCCTGAAAACATGAAGGAATCACAGTATGTCTGTGTGCCCCAAATTTTGTCGCTTTGCTCCTGTGATTTCTGGGGTGATTTCTGGGGTTAAGGGGGCTTCAAATGGAACTTTTCATGGAATCAATTAACACAGAAATGAGTGCTGAGCATTCGCTATATTTCATTAGTTTTCTGAAAGTGGCTATGTAAAAATATAATGTGAAAATTAACAGGAAATTGTCTGGGAAAATGAAGCAAACTGCTGTGTGAATGCAGCCATAATCCCCTCCATGGATATATATTTTATGAATGCCTAAATAGTGCAGTATTGAGTTTTTAATATTCGATTGGGAGCCGCTCAGAGTGGCTGGGGCAACCCAGCCGGATGGGCGGGGTATAAATAAATAAATTGTTGTTGTTGTTTAAATAGGGCTAAATTCTATTACATGATAAACATTTAAGGGGGTGTGTATATACACACACACACAAACCCTTATATCATGTAGCATCAGGTCAGTATCCTTCTGTTCCTGTAGAACTTCAAGAGAAGAAGAAAAAGAAAAATACGGTGTAACTTTTATGGCCACATAATAATATTTGTAATTATGCAAAGTATTATAATGATAAGCTAATCTCATGCTTTAGGGAACCAAATGATTATCTGCAGAGAGCTGCTGCAGATTGTTTCCTTTCCCTAAGACTTCACTATGAGCATTATATATTTTTAATCCCCACCTCCTTTGCAGGAGAAGATCGTTCCTCCAGTCCACTTCCTCTGCATTTCAGTCATGCAACACTGGCATTAGCAGATGAGGGGTAACAAGGGAGCATTATTCCAACGCTCAGTGCAAAGGTTCTGGAATAGTTGTCAGATTAACAGTGCAATCCTATTCATGGCTACTCAAAAGTAAGTCCTGTTAGGTTCAGTGGGGCTTACTTCCTGGTAAGTGGGTATAAGGTTTTAATCTAAATTTCTCAAAAGTGGTATTTCTCAAAAGTGTTTGTGTGGGGAGGGGGTATTGGATTGTTATGGTTTTTATTTTGATTATGCTTTTTGTGGTTGTATATTTGATTTTATTCTGTGAGCTGCCCTGAGACCTTTGGGTATAGGGCGGTATATAAATTCTAATAATAATAATAATAATAATAATAAGTGATGACATCTGCATAGGAGCCAACTTCTAGGGGACGAGGTCCCTTGGCCCCCCCATACAATATTCAAGGGGGGCCAGCGGATCCTAAAGTTGATAGGTATTGCTATTCAAATGATGTATGTGCACTGCATCTTGTGATCGATTGTGTTGGGTGGGACTCACTGCGGAGGAAGAGGAGTGTGGGGGGAGCGCACCGCCCCCGGAAGCACGATCCCGACAGGGTGCCATCACAGCTGCACCCCACCTGTACTGGGCACCCTGCTCCCACAGGCGGTGTGCCCCACCCCCAGGACATGCGCCAGCCCCACCCCGCCTGCTCTCCGCCCCCCAGTGCCGGAGCATGAAGCTCCGCCACTGTATTATACAGTGCCCCCCCCCCAGTATTCTATTCAAGTTGGCACTCCTGGGCAGCAGTGCTTTACAGGTAAGAGCCAACAAAGGTCTGCTCAACACCAGACATTTTAAATTTTGCACAATGACCCAGAGCACCTGACACAGTGATGCAACGAAGAACATTAGGGGGCATGAAGGATTTGGTGTGTGGGTTTTTTAAACAACAACAACAGGAACAACACTGACTTGCAGCAGCTGGCCACGAGGAGAAGGAGTAGCCAGGGCAGCCATCACTGCTAAGAGACATGTCTCCCCACCCACCCTGAAACTACCTGAAAGTGCCAGACGTTGAAGCGAAAATGTGAGAAGTTGATGCCAAACAACAGGCAAGAACCCTTGATAGGGAGATGGCCTGCTCCTACTTTGCAATGTGCAACTGCTAGAGATTGTTAGGTGTTTTATGGGTCACAACCCCATTTTAAAGAAGGCATTCCCTCACACGAACTGAATGTGCTCTGCATAGAACATGCTCCATAATCCTGTACAAGTGGGTAGCGCTGTGGGGACGTGGGTGGCTCTGTGCGTTAAACCACAGATCTGATTCTGTCCTCTCTGGTTTGCAACATGCTATCAAAGGTGTTCATAGACAGGTGAGTCGATATGGAAGTTTTTCCATGTGGAGTCTGAAAAATGCTGATATAGATTCACATTCCGAACAGGGATATTTTATCACTACAGGTGTTTGAAGTTTTTGGTTTTGGTTTTAATTTTCACAGAACATTTTTGAATTGTTAAGTGGTAGTGTGAATTGCTCCCATTTCAAATGTTGTCAGTGAAAAGGGACACAAGTTTAATTTAAGCACCAGGACAACAGCTATGAAGTCAAATATCTTCCCTACAGCACTGCCCAGGATGTGATGCATAAGAGGAAGTCAATATTAAATTACAAATGGGTCAATAATTCACAAGCAGGGAGACCACAAAACTGAAGGGAGTTATCACTTGATATTATTAAACCACTATTTCAAAATACCTTTATATTTTCCTATAAATTGGATTATTTCATTAAAGATCATTCTTGTAATATGTGGATATTTTATATCAATCTTCTATATGCTTCATGCTTAAAAAAACCTTTGATAATTATTCCATCCAGCATGTATACAGCACTTCAGTGATGTATTTGTAACCTGTCATATGCAGTGGTACCTTGGTTCTCAAGCTTAATCCGTTCCAGAAATCTGTTCCAAAACCAAGGCGCACTTTCCCATAGAAAGTAATGCAAAATGAATTAATCCATTCCAGATTTTTAAAAACAACCCCTAAAACAGCAATTTAACATGGATTTTACTATCTAACAATACCACCGATCCATAAAATGAAAGAAATAAACAGTGTGCTGCAGTCACACAATCAATCAGTCGCTGAACTGGGTTCCACACAGTCACACACACACAAAAAGAGCCGCAAAAACACGAAATAAATAGCAGAAACAGACAGACCTCAGTGTAACACTCAAAACGGAAGTGTGGCACTCAAAATGGAGCATGCTTGGCTTTCAAAAAGAGTTAGCAAATTGAACACTTACTTCTGGGTTTGCAGTGTTTGGGTTCCAAGTTGTTTGAGTACCAAGGTACCACTGTAAATGATATCACTTGACTCCATTTTTTTTAAGTGCCTTATTTGGTCTCTGTATGATCTGGTTAGGCACAAATTATGTAGATCTGACATGTTTGACCATCAATTACATTATGAACAAAACCCTGTGTCGTCATAGTTCCAGACTGAACCACTGTAGATGGGCAATATACAGTCAAGACGGAGACACAGACAAAATGCAAACATTGGAAGAAAATGGAGGTGAGCTGGCAACACTGTTTTGTAAAGAAATATTTAAATTATTTTTTTTATTAAAAGAAGAAAAATCATGCTTGCTCCACACCAGAGTTAAAGCTATCTCATTTTGGCTCAAGCTCCACAAAGTTAGAAAATTGATATTCAGTTTTTATTCATTCAACAGTTAGTTCCAGGGCAGTGTACAAAAATATAGTTAAATTAATTCGAACCATTAAAAACTTGAATTGATATTTGGAAAAACCCCAACATTAGCTTAACACAATCAAAACCAGTTCTAATACATCTGACCAAGAACAACACCAAAGACCCCAAAGAAATGGGAACTCAGTAATGAAGGTGACAACCAAACCTCCTGAGAGAGGAAAAGTGGGGTGTTACCCCCCCAAGAAGATCTTGCCCCATGTCACCACACAATGGGTTTCTCTGTCAACAAGACCACGAACACACACAGACACAGACACAGCACAATCTATTCTCAAACTTAGTTGCTTGAATCTCTCCTATATGGAGTTGGAGAAATGAATTTTATTTCAATTTTTTCCTAGATTTTAATTCATTTCTAGAAAGAAAAAAAGAAAGAAAGAAAGAAAGAAAGAAAGAAAGAAAGAAAGAAAGAAAGAAAGAAAAGGAAAATGAGATGAGGGATCCTGAGTTTAATTTATTTACAATATTTTTACAAATGATTTCATACTCCAAGATCACATGGCCTGGGAGACCCACTTGCTTCCTACCTTGGCAGTGTTTTGATGCCATCTTGAGATGGCTGAATTCCAGCAGGTCAGTCATTTGAGAGATGCTTAATTGTCAGTTACAGATAAACAACTCCTAACCCACAATAATACTACAACCGAGAGCCAGACTGATACCCAGAGAGAACTTGCTGCAAGACAGACCCAAAAAAGAAAATAACAGAACACCTCTAGTCATCACATACAGCTCCCAAGTTAAAACAGTACAACGCATCATCAGAGATCTACAACCTCTCCTGGACAATGACAGTTCTCTTTCTCAAGCTCTGGGAGGAAGACCTTTCATTGCCTACAGACAGCCACCCAATCTTAAACAACTCCTAACCCACAATAATACTACAACCAGACTTAACACCGACACTGGCACCAGAGCCTGTAATAAACCCAGATGCCAACTTTGCTGCCACATACACCCGGACAACACCATTACTGGCCCCAACAACATCACACATACCATCTCGGGACTATTTAATTGCTCATCGTCTAACATTGTGTATGCCATCAAATGCCAACAGTGTCCTTCAGCTCTCTATATTGGACAAACAGGCCAAACCTTACGCCAAAGAATAAACGGACATAAATCAGACATCAAGAATCACAAAACGGAGAAACCAGTAGGAGAACACTTCAATCTCCCAGGACATTCTATACAAGATCTCAAAGTAGCTGTTTTGCTACAAAGGAATTTCAGAAATAGACTGGAAAGAGAAGCTGCTGAATTGCAACTCATTACCAAACTTGAAACCATGGAGAGACCTGGTTTGAACAAAGACATTGGATTCTTATCTCATTATACATGACTAAGCCATTTCTCACCTTCTCACCCCTTGCCTTTTCCTGTAAGACCTATTGCAGTCGTTAAGAGTCGTCAACAGGCTCATCCCAGCTATCTGCCAATCACCCATTCCAACCACCCTTCTGAGTAATACCCCTCCCCACCTTCTCACTATATAGAAGGATCTGGCAACTTCTGTTTCAGTGTATCTGAAGAAGTGTGCATGCACACGAAAGCTCATACCAAGAACTAACTTAGTTGGTCTTTAAGGTGCTACTAGAAGGAATATTTTTTATTTTAGCTTAATTGTCAGTTATCTTCATTCATTTTATATTGTTTCACCTGCTGTGTTGCTTCACTATTTTAAAATTATTGCTATTGTGTTTGTTTTTAATTGCTTCGCTTCTAAGGTGTGTTGGGAAACTCATGTGATTATGATTGTTGAAAATGGAAGAATAAACTCTATAACCTTGTGTGAATGTTCTCAAGATATACACTTCATCTGCCTCAGAAGGAGGGCTTTTTTTCGCAGCCATAACTCACTGGGACTCAGTTCTGGCACCTCTCTTGTGGGTGTGATTGCCATTCAAAGAAAACGGAGCAATTAAAGTTTTGGGTGAATTTTGGGATTTCTTTTTTAAAGAAAAATAGCACTGCCCAGATCTATGTCAGAAAATGTAATGCATGAAGCAGCCTAAGAGGTGGAAATGATGGTTACGAATAACATTTTGATATAGCCACCAGGCATTTTCACAATTTGGGATTGAAAAATCTGCCCGTTTCTTTTTTCGCCATTTCTCATTTTTCTAATCTTAAATTTGGTTCTCCATATTTTCACATCAGTTTGTGATTAAAAAAAAAGTCACGAAAGCTCAGCCACATTTGAGTATGAATTTATCTTCGTTATAAATATTTGTATACAATTTTGTGTTATTTTCTTGAATATATGCTTGTTTATGTGCAGCTTAGTACCGTATTTTTCGCTCTATAAGATGCATCTGACCATAAGACGCACCTCGTTTTTGAAGTAGGAAAACAAGAAAAAAAAATATTCTGAATCCCAGAAGCCAGAACAGCAAGAGGGATTGCTGCGCAGCAATCCCTCTTGCTGTTCTGGCTTCAGCAAAAGCAATGCAGAGCCTCTTCAGCACATCGGGAGGGACGCTCCGGCTGCCCTGAAGAGACTTTGCATGGCTATCCCAGAAGCCAGAACAGCAAGAGGGATCGCTGCGCAGCAATCCCTCTTGCTGTTCTGGCTTCAGCGATAGCTGCACAGCCTGCATTCACTCCATAAGACGCACACACATTTCCCCTTACTTTTTAGGAGGGAAAAAGTGTGTCTTATAGAGCGAAAAATACGATTAGTATTTTTTGTACACATCATTCATCTGGAGAACTGCTCTGCAAAATTTAGAGAAGTGTGAATCCTGAAGGATATCTGTGTTTCAGTTCATGAATTGCTGTGGGAAGTCTGAATTAGGTAGGTTCATCTTTAAATGAGAGCTGAATTGAATTTCTTTCCTATCCTTATCTGCACTAAAATAAAACCCCACAATACTTTGGAACTCCCTCCCTAGAGAAGCTAGACTGGCTCCCTCCTTACTATCCTTCCACAGGTGGTGAAAGAATTTCTTCTTCCAACAAGCCTTTGGGAATTGACTGCTTTTAATCAAAGAGTTGATGCCATTCTGTTTTTATTGTAATTATTGGTGTTTTATAAATATATTATATATGTATATAGTTTTAATTCTATCAATGTTTAATTGTATTTTAATGATAGATTTTTATATGTTTTTAGCAGTTCTTGTTTTTATCTGTAAGCTGTCTTTAAAAAATAAAATAACATTTATTCACAAGTTACAATATTGCTTCATCCACTGGCACAACATCACAGAATGATCACTCCAATCCTCAAACCCAACCCACTGCCATTTTGGCTTGCCGAACACACTCAACAGAAACCTAGCCACTGATCTGTAAGCTGTCTTGACTGCCATCAGGGAAAAGTGGGGTATAAATAAATTATAATGTTGATGATGATGATGAATCTTAACTTCCCACAAGATATCCTGGAAATGTTTGGTGAGGGTGCTGACAATTTGTTGAGAGGGCATGAACATGAGAAATAAAGGTCTGCTAGAAGGATCTTGACACCACCTTCATCCTGAAAAACACTGATTTTCATACACTGACACAAGCCAAGAGAAAAAATTGGCATCTTAGGATGCAACAATGGAACCACATGAAATTAACAAAGGAGGATAGACTATGATGTGAAATGTCTGACCCATCACAGATTGCTGGTTTGAGGAAAAATACCTCAAGTGGTGAAGGAAGAAAGCAAAGGTTATATCCAAGGGCAGGAAGATGATGTTCTTTGCTGATGTAGATGATGATCCCATTCCTTCCAAGAAAGAGTAGAAGACTGAATGAGAATGCAGAGATTTCCATGAAAGACAAGGTTATGGTCCACAGTGCCCTATCTTGCAAAATAGAGGGCAACGTTTAATAATCACCCACTGTTTGAGTAAAATGGCAGAAAACAACCTTTCAGACAAAGAATAAAAGAGCCTGGGAAGAGTGAAGTCCTTGTTGGTTGGATATGCTTGAAGGCCCAAGTTTTCATGGTCTTGAGACTTACCTCTCTTTCAGAGGCGGAACAAAGGTTATCTTGCTAAGTTTCAAAATCGATGGAGGTTTAAAACACTGGCATAAAAGGGCAGTATGAAACTCTGCATTCACTCCTTTAGGTGGCTGTGTTTCTTGAAAGAATAGTAAGCCTTGTAATGTTGCAGTCTCTGAGAGATCTCCCATGTAAAGAATTTGTGCAAGGCCAAAATACGCTCTCCTCTTTCACAGGGCCATTTTTAAAGACTCTGAGTACGAACTTAGGAAAAAGAAATCTAATAGGTTTTTGGAGGTTTGATGACTTACCATGTTAGAAGAGAACGTTTCAGTCTTCAGAGAAGCACTCAGCAGCAGTCCAGCAACAAAGAATGCCTGAATGGCAAAGACTCTCCTCCCTGGAAGAGAGGGGAGTGGTTGTGGGCGGGAGCCCGAGCACCGCCCCTAGCAGGGGGCGGATGCCCCCTGCCTCCACCTCACCTGGCTGGCGCCCACGCCCCCTCTGCAGGCATCCAACCAGGTGCCTCGGAGGGGGCGTGTTCAGCAGCCTTATGCTGCGGTGCCAGCCTCTCCCTGGCCTCATGGTCCAATGAGACTGATATTAGCACCCAGTTCTCACTGGGCCATTCTGTTGCAAGTGGGGAATTCTGGTGCAGATCAGGACAGCATTAAGGATCATTTTGAATGTTGATGTGAACATCACGGGTGGAACCTGTTACTGCAATGGCACACCCCGTCTATGGTTCAATGTACAGTGGTACCTTGGGTTACATACGGTTCAGGTTACATATGCTTCAGGTTGCAGACTCCGCTAACCCAGAAATAGTACCTTGGGTTAAGAACTTTGCTTCAGGATGAGAACAGAAATCGCGCGGCAGCAGCAGCGGGAGGCCCCATTAGCTAAAGTGGTGCTTCAGGTTAAGAAGAGTTTCAGGTTAAGAATGGACCTCCGGAACGAATTAAGTACTTAACCCGAGGTACCACTGTACTGTGGGTTCTGCTATTCAAAAAACACTTGGCCAAGTTTCCACTTTTTGTTGTTTGTTGGACACATCCAGCTTTTAACTACTATGAATTATTATTGTGTTTGTTTTTCATGTGGATCTATGGCTTCCCCTATGAAAGTTGAATGATCTTTATTGTATCCCCAAGAATGTGGGGAGGAGATAATCTCCCCCATGATCGTTGGACCATGCTGGGGCAGTGACATTTATTCCATCTCATTCTTTTTGTGGATCAATGCTCCTTGCCCCGGCACTTTGAGTTCCTTTTGTACCCATTCCAAAACAGTAAAGTCTACCATTGCAGGAGAACCACTGCTGGAGAACAACTGCAGTCATCATCCTGAAATTTGACAGGCATCACTCTCTCAGAATGGTTGGCCATGCCTACAAATTGTATTCATTTCTGGCATGAAAATCCCTGGATGTTATCTGCTTGCCATCTGACAAATTCTATCCCCTCTGGAGAAGCAGCTATCCTTCAAATTTCATCCACTTTTGTAAGAAGGAAAGATAGCCGCTTTTAGACTCCCTGTTATAGCCAGTTGATGGAAAGCAGTTTCACTTTAACACATCTAATTTAGTCCTGAATAATAACTCCAATTGTAAAGACACACAGAGTTTCTGAAACAGATCGGGCTGCTTCCCAAAGTTACAGGCACAAGATGACTCTTGGTTGGCGTACAGCCCTAATTTCACCACTAGACATAAAAGGGGTGAAATTAACAATGGTTTGGGTAAGCTGTGAGTACAAAGTAAAACTAAGAAAAGCAGTTTTGACACATTCACAGCAGAAATCATCCTTCCAGCGGTGGCGGGGGGCTGGGGGAGGAATGAGAGGAAGATTAGATGACATCCACGTGAGTCATGACCTCAGAATTATCATTGCACACGTGCTTGCCTTTCAATCGCCGTTCCATGATAATTGTTCTGGTGGCTATATAGTGAAGTCATAATATGCAATTGCAATACCAATGGGACATATTCACTAGGTAGCTGGGGGGAGTGATCTATGAATGAATCCTTTTTGAATGCAGGGCATAAGTCTGAGACATTATAAAGCTTTAGAAACCAACAGGCATTAGGCAGTTTGTATCAAGTTTTCGTACCTCATTAAAAATAAGAAGATTGGCACAGAAGCAAGTCAGTTTAAATATGCAGTGGGATGCATTCTACACAAAATAGCTTGGAAGGGTGGGGGATGTTTCTGTGTTGTCATCCCCCCCCCCCCATGCAAGCTCTGCTTTCACTTTTAATGAGAAGCTGTCTGATGGGGGGGAAATGTCAGCAAGAAAAATTTGACCAATGATGTGTACTAATAAGTTGGAATCCTGAGAGGATCTCTAGGGAAATTATCACATGACAAAGAACTTTAAATCTTGAGATTATGGTGGGTATTTCAGGATAGCTTGCATGTTATTGGTATCCATGGACCAATTATTCAGTTTGGGAGCTGATGTTTCAGCCATATGGCCTTTCAGCTGGTTCTAATCAAATAAATATGTCTGTATACTAGTTGTTCATCAAGCCTAGAGCTGATGGGGGAATCCAAGATCTATCCTGGTTTCACTAAAACAAAAATCATACCGTGGTTGTTGTTGTTGTTTTAGCATCACTTACGATTTGCATATGTTGAGCAGATGTCTGATAACGTGGGATAGAAAGGAAAGAGTAAAGCATTTGCAGAATCCGAGAGTCACCACTAAACAAATTGCTAAAATAGAATTTATTAAGCAAGTTATATTGACCTAATAGATTTATCTGAATGCAGGGGTTAAAGAGATTTAATCCACTTGACAGAATCAATCCACTATAATTTCCTGCAAATAGTCACTGGTTATGTATAAGAATTGCAGGACTATTAGGAGGCTGAAATTCCAATTTCGTTAAATAAATATGAATTGCTTTCAGATGTAGCGTGTATGCCATCCTCTGTGTCAAAAGTCCAAAATCTAATTCCTAATCAAACATGTATATGCCATTCATAAATTCCCTTTACAGGAAAATGCTAAGTAATTTCTATGTCCCAAAGTAAGTTTAGGTAATCTTTTCTGAACAATTAACTTCTTTGTTGATCACCAGCAAAATTAGCAGCCAGGGAAGTCAATGGAAGGCTTACACTTTTTGTACATTCTTTGTATCAGAAAAACTGGGATACAATTAACGCTGCAATTAAATATTGCCTTTTGCTCTCACCAGGCAGCAATTAGGGTTTCAGAAGGTTCAGGAACACTGAAATAATTTGAGTAGTACGTATTTTTCACATATTTGGAGCATACTGATGTGAATACCAAATTAATATTTCATTTGCTTTTTAAAACATATAATAATCTTGTGCATATTTATGCACAGGGCTAAAATCTTTTATCTGTGGCTTTTGATGTACTGGGGATTTTGAACTCTGCAGACTCCTTTATACTGCAAGAGAGAGATTTTAGAAGGGAAAGAGAGCCAGGATGGGAATATTAAGCATGTATAAACAGGAGCGGGCAATTTATTGCCCTGGGGCCACATGTAACCCTCAGTCCTTACCCTAATTTCAAAAGCCTTCTGCAAGTGATCACTTCAAACCTCTGCCCCAAGCTACCTATTCCTCCTCTGACAACCTATGTTAAAGGAGGGAGAGAAAGTAGGGATTGGTAGATATAATAATAATAATAATAATAATAATAATAATAATGATAATAATAATAATTTATTTATACTCCACTCATCTGGCTGGGTTTCCCCAGCCACAATGGGCGGCTTCCAACAAAATATTAAAAATACAATAAAACATAAGACATTAAAAACTTCCCTAAACAGGGCTTCCTTCAGATGTCTTCTAAAAGTCAGATAGTTGTTTATTTCCTTGACATCTGATGGGGGGGGGGGACATTCCACAGGGTGAGTGCCACTACCAAGAAGGCCCTCTGCCTGGTTCCCTGTAACTTGGCTTCTCGCAGGGAGGGAACCACCAAAAGGCCCTCGGAGTTGGACCTTAGTGTCCGGGCAGAACAACGGGGGTGGAGACACTCCTTCAGGTATACTGGGCCAAGGCCGTTTAGGGCTTTAAAGGTCAGCACCAACACTTTGAATTGTGCTCGGAAACGTACTGGGAGCCAATGTAGGTCTTTCAAGACTGGTGTTATATGGTCTCGACAGCCATTCCCAGTCACCAGTCTAGCTACTGCATTCTGGATTAGTTGCAGTTTCTGGGTCACCTTCAAAGGTAGCCTCACGTAGAGCGCATTGCTGTAGTCCAAGCAGGAGATAACTAAAGCATGCACCACTCTGTCAAGACAGTCTGTGGGCAGGTGGGGTCTCAGCCTCTGTACCAGATGGAGCAGGTAGACAGCTGCCCTGGACACAGAATTGACCTGTGCCTCCATGGACAGCTGTGAGTCCAAAATTACTCCCTGGTCTTTCAGGGGCACAGTTACCCCATTCAGGACCAGAGAGTCCCCCACACCTCCCCACCCCCTGTCCCCCCAAAACAGTACTTCTGTCTTGTCAGGATTCAACCTCAATAGAGAGAAGACCTGTCTCTGTCCACTTTGGGCTGTCATCTACTCATTGCTGGCTTCTGTCCCATCTACTGTTGACATGCACTGTTCCCCAATAAATTCCTATGTGGTGGACTTGTAAGAAAGTGAGGACATTTTGAAAAGTGATATATGATGAGATAAAAAAGATGTTGAAAATGTTGTACAAAAACAAACAAACCCTGAAGCCTTTCTCTTAGGGATTATAGGGACAGGAGTTACAAAAAAGATGATTAAGCTGTTTATGTATATAACAGCTTACATAAAGAACAGGATTCTTTATGCACAAAAATGGAAGAAAGAAGAAGTTTCCACCAAAGAAGAATGTGATGGAACTGGCAAAGTTAACAGCCAAAATAAGAGAACCTGACAATCAATGTTTTGTGGAAGAATGGAAGCTTCGAGCTGCTGGCACCAACACAGCCAAGCCCCCTTCCTCCTCTAGGCAGGGTGGGGAGAAGCCAGGAGGAGGGAGGGAGGAGACGCCGGCGCCGTGTGAGGGAGAGAGAGAGAACGTGCGCGCTGGCGATCCCTGCAGCAATTCCCGGACCGTCTGTGGGCCAGATCCAGAAGACAATTGGGCCTGATCCAGCCTGCAGACCTTAGTTTGCCTACCCATGCACTAAAGCTTAAAATGACTCCTCTCTGACATTTCCCATGTTCATCTTCACCAGGTTCAGGTGAATATCTAGCTTGCGATGACTGTTGACATTCTGATTCTCATGCTAGGCAGGCTGCAAATTTCCCTGCAGCTGAAAATATGGCGATATGAGTATGTGTCTCTCACCACCTGAACTTTAATATGAACCCTCTAAATGATGGACCCTGGAGTGGGGGAGAAACAAACCTCACAGATCAGTCCTTTTTAGGGCACTTTATAGAGCTAGCAGTGTATTTTCTATGGAATACACTGAAACAAGGAAAAGAAAATCAACCATTCCCTTGAAATGATTGTTTTGCTGGATATCCTCCAGTCATTTCAAAGTTTCAGAGGTACCACGTGTTGCCTGTTTCAAGCCTGTTTCAAGCGCTATGAGTTGACTTTTGCTTTGAAACACACATGCTACATCACATGACTGTCAATCGCAATTAAAACTGTAAAGAATACTGTTAGGTCACAATGTGTTTGGAAGCCTACAGACAAGAATGTATGTCAGTAATCAAAATTAAATTTGACAATAACTGAACCAAAGAATAAACTATTGCAGCTTGCAAGGCACTGCATATAAATCATTAACCATACTTAATTGATTGGATAATTAGGGACCGTTCACTGCACTTAAAAGTCAAATGAGAGAGAGAGAGAGAGACTGAGCATGATTGTGACAGAGACAAGATGTTTTGGTATTACTGTGTTCTGTAAAGTGGGAGTATTGTCCTTTGTTTCTCTCTCTTTGCTATCTGATGAGAAAGAGGAAGGAGCTAAGTCACAATGCTCTGAGTGTATTATATGTAAATAAAGTAGATTAGCCAAAATGCTGAGCTACTGAGTTCCGTTACACGAACTGCCAATACAGTGGTACCTCGGGTTACATACGCTTCAGGGTACATACGCTTCATGTTACAGACTCTGCTAACCCAGAAATACTGCTTCAGGTTAAGAACTTTGCTTCAGGAAAAGAACAGAAACCGTGCTTCAGCGGCGCAACGGCAGCAGGAGATCCCATTAGCTAAAGTGGTGCTTCAGGTTAAGAACAGTTTCAGGTTAAGAACGGACCTCCAGAATGAATTAAGTACATAACCCGAGGTACCACTGTACTCTGCAGGATCCCTAAGTGTGCTGATGCTTCTTGGTATCAGTCGCTGTGATATTCATGCTGAAGAAAGCTTTTGAAGCTCCCGAACGATTGAACAAGAGGGAGAGAACAGGCCAGTTGGGCATGTGTGTCTGCCAGGGTCCTACACGAGAGTAGGACAATCCCAACACTAAGAACATAAGGAGAGCTTGCTGGATCAGGCCAATGGCCCATCTAGACCAAAATCCTGTTCTCAAAGTGGCTAACACGAGTCCCGTGGGAAACCTGCAAGCAGGACCCAGCACTTGAGCAATCTTGCCTCCTGTGGTTTCCAGCAACAGGTATTCAGAAGCATTGCTGCCTCCAACCATGGAGGTAGAGCAGAGCCATGATGGCTATTAGCCATCGATAGCCCTCTTCCCCATGAATTCTCTCCTCTTCACCATTGTCCCTCCACTGCCACTGAGAGAACAAACCTGGTGTGATGGCCTGGGATTCGGACTCGGAGGCTGAACCTGAGGAATCCCAGCCTGCACAGGATTCCCCTCCTCCAGAACCAGCTGAGCCAGGGCTGGGGCTTGAGCCTTAAGGGTCCTCACCTGTGCTGGATCCTCAGGTGCAGGCACCAGCTGAGTCTGCTCTTGAGGTGATGGAGGACCAGTTTACAACCACCGACTTCCGGGTTAGCGCCATCGGCGAATGGCGGAGTTCCTCCGACCGGAGGAACTGGCTCCGTGGAAACTGGGTCTTCCCGCCGCAGCGAAGGTGGGGACCTGCTAGAAATCCCAGGCGGAGGAAGCCTGGTAACGTGGGGTTCGGCAGGGCACCAGGAGCGCCCCCCTACTCACCGGGAACCCCATTTTGGGGCTCCGGAGTGAAGTGGGGTGAGCGGTGCGGTGCTGCGAACTGATTGCTACTTTCACGGAGTGAAGCCGCACAGCCATTGCCGGAGAGCGCTGACTTTTTCCTGTGGACAATTGGATTTAAAACAAGTACCCGTGAGTAGAAACGGAAAATTGGATCAAGAAATATCTTAATTTGGCACCGAAGCGGGAAGGTTCAAAACAGGAAGTCCGCCTTCCGCTTTTTGTATATAGACTGAAGCAAAAACCTTGTAAGCTAAAGCATGAAAAGTCGTTTAAAAAGTTTAAATTTCCTTCATTTATAACTACTGAAACACCCTTGGGTGCAGGAGAAAAGGGGGGAAAACTTTGTTTAACACCTTCAGGAGAGGGAGTGAAGAAAGATAAGTTTCCACCGTCTCTAACCTGGGAACGGGGTGTCAGAGACAGAAATTCTTGGAGAGGTTCATTGACTGTGAATGGAATACTTTGACAGATAGCTAAAGAAGAGAAATAAATTGATTCCAATGTTGCCTTTTGCATTCTAAAGAAACAAAATATCTGAAAAATGAAAGTAACTAATTCTCTCCTCTTCACCATTGTCCCTCCACTGCCACTGAGAGAACAAACCTGGTGTGATGGCCTGGGATTCGGACTCGGAGGCTGAACCTGAGGAATCCCAGCCCGCACAGGATTCCCCTCCTCCAGAACCAGCTGAGCCAGGGCTTGGGCTTGAGCCTTAAGGGTCCTCACCTGTCCTGAATCCTCAGGTGCAGGCACCAGCTGAGTCTGCTCTGGCTCTTGAGGTGATGGAGGACCCATTGCCTGCAGGTGCTCCACTCTCAGCCCTGTCAGGGGAAGCTGAGGTTGCCTCTGGGTCCGGTAACCCTCCAGCCCCTATGGCAAAATGTGTTGTTCTGGCAGTGCCTGCATGTGAATTAGTTTTACTCATCAGTAAAGGGCTTCTGGGTTGTCTTCTTGGCAGTTCGATGCTCGAATCAAATCAAGCAAACATAGATTACTGGCTAACCTGTGTGTATCTCCTTCCTTTCCTTTCTGTGTTACACTTCAGTCATGTGATACAAAGGTGAAGGCTGGTCACATTCCTCATGTTTTTCACCAGCTCGGTTTTGATTAACACTCCTGATAGTTATAAATGCTGGGAGGGGATGGGATGCTGCACACAAGACTCAAATGACAACAGCTGTGGACAAGCTTTTCAGCTGTCTCATTTTAACTTGTTATTGCTGCATAATGTGACTGACAAGCACAGTTCATTTGTCTTTATTGCTCCCCTCAGCGCAGACTGTAAGAGGAATTTTTAGTCCCTTACCTAAGTCTAAAAACGTTTCTTCTTTTATTTTTGTTTTTAATAAAAAAAATCTGAAGGAATCAAAAGATACAGACAACACTGACCTGTTCCTTTGACGGGATTTCATAATTCTTTGATGGGATTTCATTTTTCTTTCCTGTAAAGAGTTTCCCCACAATGGTCTACAAACTGGCACCCAAATTGGTGGTTGAAACACTTATTTAAAAAAACCTGATTTACCTCCACTAAACAGATCACTTCCACCTAAACCGATGGATGCAAGGGCCATTTACTAGAATCAAGTATTTTCTAGACTCTACCACTTCAAGATGAAGAGGCGTTGTTTGTTTGTTTTCTTGCTTGCTTTGTGAAGTTTGTGCTCCCTGATGGAAATACCCTGCAAATAAAAAAGAACATAGTAGAGAGATTAACCGAGATTAAAACCTGCAAGCACACAATTTTTAGGTGAATGATAATTAGGGGGAGAAGTTTGATTCTGTGTGCCTTTAAAGAAAAGCATACCTAACCTATACTTTACTGAACAAAACATGAAGTGAAACACAGCCATCTTTTGAAATTCATGCTTCTCTGAATTTTGCAGCATCTTTCTCCAGCCAAATAGTGTGTACAAAAATGCATATGTTATGGTTAAATGTGCACTGAAATGCACATATTGATGAAAATAACAAGCAAGTGTGCATTATATTTATGGGAAATGGCTTTGCAAAAAATGTGCATATTAGGATAAATTCACACCAGAATGCTGATGATTTTTCACGAGGACATAAATTGTAAGCTAATGTGGTGAACTGAATTTAAGATGAGAGAGAGAGAGAGAGAGAGAGAGAGAGAGAGAGAGAGAGAGAGAGAGAGACCCATCACAAAGGATAGCTCAAATATGTCTTCATTCAGCCTGGGGTAAGTCAGTCCAAGAAAAGCTTTACTATTTGATATTGCTGAATGTGGAAACTGGCCCTAAGGGTTGGTCTAACCAGAAGACACAATATGGGCAGTTCACATTTATTTCCAGGGTGCATTTCCTCTAACAGACCCAATGAAAATACAACATCAGATTGAGTGAACTAGAGTAATAATGCTATTGAGTTTCTCTATTCTTTTGACTAGTGCTGTTCCACATCGATGGTGTTGGCTAGCAGAGACAGGAGAACTTTCAATATGATGCCTTGGTGAGTGAATTGTTATCCATCCAGTAAAAGTGAAATAACATTCAGAGAGTTACAAAAAATAATGAGGAAGACTATAAAGCCCTTGGTCATTTGGAGAAACTTTAGGAGAAACTTCTTAGGAATGTCCATGAAAGTCAACTTGCTGCAAGAAGACTTGTGACATATCTCAAGGGAGATCTGCACTAATGATTTAAGTCAGTCTGCCAAACTTCTGTCTCACTGTGCCAAACACACAACCGCATATCATGGCCAGCCAGGAATGCAGGTATCTTAAGAATGTCTAGGGAAAAGAAGTTTCAATAAGACATGTAAACAGTTATTGGGGTTGGTGAATCTGCAAGTCCCCTTTATGGCTAATGGACAGAAAACAAAGCAGGTGATATTTGGATGCATATAACCTTCCTAGTCTTTGCTATAATGCAAAAAACAGAGAGCAAGATGCTATGGGACCATGCCTGTGAGCTACACGGAGATGAGAGTGGGGAAGGAGGGAGAGAGAGAGAGAAAGAAAAAAGAAAAAAGAAAAAAGAAAGAGAGGTTCTCCCCACCCCCATTTTTTAGGCCTAACAAAATGGATTTCAATGACTATAAAATGTATTTTCTAACTCAAGTAAAATAGCTCATTGTATACATAAAATATCAAGCTCCCCTAAGTTTGAAAATCTGCACTTTGAGTGTTTAAAGTGTGTTGCCTTAATAATAGGTTAAGACAGTTTCACAAGAAATATTAATATAATGTTGCAAAATACATGGAAAGCATATGTACAAATAATTGTGTTAATATATATATATATTACCACACTAGGCTTAATGTGACCTTTCCTGGTGACTAAAGGAAACCTGCCATACTGTTGAAAAGATGGAAGGATTCTGTATATGCTCTATGGCATTCTGAA